>NC_067127.1:20024267-20626474 GCF_021347895.1 Acanthochromis polyacanthus | reverse complement strand
GAGAGGATAGGGTGTATCATGGCTCCACAAGCTCAAAAACAAGTTGATGAAAGGTGTTAGATTGTTCAATTCAGTGCAATAAATTCAGTCATCCTCTCTATAATCTTTTTGGGCTTGTCACTTTTTTGAGGAAATTTCCACACTGCAGACATTTTAGCCACATTCTGCCACAAACTGTGCTCTCCTTCACAACAATCCAGTAGGTGACACTAATGCACCTTCAAACTAGTTTGCCAAACACCAATAACAACCAAGGGGTCGTGAAGGACAGGAGAGCTGGAGTTGGATCTGTCTGTGCAGCTCAATGAAGTTGCAACAGGTGCTGCAAGCTAACATTTCCAGCTATGACAAACCAAGCTTACACCCCACCTCTTTTTCCACCACAACTGAAGAGTGTTTATGTGTGTGTCTTTGCAGTCACCTCTGTCCACATATTGAACCTCATGCGGTTTAATTGATCTGAAGGCTTGGTTTATCTGCGCTTTCCACTTTCTCTCCTTCGGGATCTCTCCATGCGGACAGTTTTCATTTAATATGTCTAGTTTTGGAGAAATATGTCTCTGAGACACCACCATGCAGAGAGTAAATGGATCTTGATTACAATGAATACCCCACAAATTTCAGAGAAAAATATCTCAAATCCCCTGTGCCTATGGATTCCCAATCTTCTCTGTTCCTTTTCGAAAACACACACACACATACACACACACACACACACACACACACACGACAGGACACACAACAGGAAAGGAAAGGAAAAGATGGAAGGAAAGGGAAGAAATAGAGAGGATGAGGGTGACAGAGGTTGAAGAGGTGAGGAAAAAGGAGGCAGAAGGGGTGAGGAGAAAGAGGAAGGGGGGGATACTCCGCCTTCTTGTTGCCCTTGAGCCAACTCCACAAGCTCTTTTTCTTATTCTTGGCTTTCTTCTCCTGCTCCTGTTGTTCATTTGCTTCTGCTTGTTCATTTGTCTCCTCGATCACCTCATCACTTGTTTTTTTGTTGCTCTTTCTACCTTTGGTCCTCCTGAAAAACTTGAAGCTCTCTTTTTGTTTTCTTTTGGATCCAAAGGTCCTGCAGTTCCTGATTATTTTGTTTTAGTTGTTTGATTTTTTCCTGCAGGTATTTTTGTCTCCAGAGCAGTTCCTGACTTGGTCTGGTCTGCTCTTCCATGAACTTAATGTTCTCCACCATCTCTTGGATTCTTGTAAGATTCTCGGAGAGCATTTCCTCCAGCTTTTTGATCTGGAGGGATCTCCCGTTGTTCTGGTCTTGGAGTTGTGATTTCTCTGTGTGGAGAGTTTCAGTCTGATCAGTCTTGAACCTGATGATCACTTGGATGTTGACTTTCTCAGTCAGCCTGAGCTTCTCCTCCAGTTTTTTAGTCTGTTCTTCCACTGCTTGTTTGTCCTTCTGCAGAACATCTGCTTTAAGTGCTTCATAATAATACACATAAAATCAGTATATAATAATAAAGCACAGGATATTTTTGACACCAGCAATTTAATTAAAGCAGAAGAAGGCAGATGTATTGATCAGTGATCAGGTTTTTAGCTGCACATGAACTGATCCTGATCAGAAAGTATATAAGTATTAATATTAATAATATTTGTAATGTCATGTGGTGCATTAACATGTAATCAGACGATGAATTAAAAGTGTTTAACAGTTTTAATCTACCCTGGTTTAAACAAGACAGTGCGTATGTATATTATTGTACGTTGGCACATTAATAAAACTGTAATTAATATTAATTTATTAACTCCACAGCGATTTTTAACATTATTTTTGCATCTTTACTCCAATTAATTCACCACAGCTGGGTTAAAACACACAGCAGGAAAGTTATTCTGACTGTTATCTTGTCAGAAACTGTGATTCTGCACAGTTATTTCCTTTAAAAGAGAGAAATAAATGAGTTTTAACGGTAAAGTAGCGTCAGTGGCCGATTTGAACTGCCGTGTGGTGTTAGGGAAGTCCTGAGTCATGTGACCTAGTTGACCAATTAGGTCACATGTCAGGTCAATAGTCTTGTTGTAGTCTGTCTGCAATGGGGAATACATCTAGGCAACCATGAAACCAAGCCATTAAAGCTGCATTTAAACCTAGTAAAGCAGCGTTTAGCTTCAGAGTAATAATAGACCATTAAGGTGTTCTTGTAATAAAGTACACTGATTTCCACTTTCAGCCTGCATAACAAAAGCACACCTACAATATATTCAGTCTTTTTTGTTTTATTTAAGGGAGAAAAGAACAGAATGCTTACAAAACATCCTAATAGTGCTCTGATAAAATTCACAATCAGTGCAACAGTTGGAAACCAATCATTATCATCATACCAGAGTCAACAGCAGTGTCACTGCTTCCATTGCATTATTACTTTGTTTAGAAAGAATGCATATGAAATCACATTGAAGACAGACTTTTTTTTGTCTTTACATATTTGTCTTAAACATTAGGCCTCTTTCCACACAAGCACTATTGTAGTGATATCCAGAGTGAAATGAGCTGAATCAATTCAGTCTTAAGTAGAGTGTCAATTTCAATGTACTTTAGAATGAAAATATTCCTATTTCTTCAGTTTTTGTTTCATGTTTGTAGGGTTAATTATGGATTGGCTTAGTTTTTGCTTTTTTTCAAAAGTTAAAGTACCAATCTTGTAGGGGCTGCACAATTAATGGAATTTGACCGCGATCACGATTTTGGCTGCCACAATTAAATTAACCTGATCGTTGGGCAATATTTACATTTAAAATGCGGGCTCTGGTGCATATCTTATCAAGCCCCCTGTCAACCAGTAGTCAGCCCAACCGCCAGGAGGCGAACACATGGTTAGCGGCTTCATTAAGCTGCCTAAATCACAAGCGAGCGCACCCTGCAGGCGGCAGCCTCAAATCAATCAGTGGAGTGGGCTGATGCATAGCCTGTATATAAAGATGGACGTAGCATCTGGCTCCAAAATTGAAGCCCACCCGGAAGTGTCAAAACTTGCAATATCACGCCGTCCCGCTAGGGTTGGCTCCAAAAAGCTTTGCTCCATAGACCCAATTCATTTTTGGAAAAAATAAAATTTGATAGAGTGATTTTCTACAGCTCAGGATTTTTTTCCCGTTAGTTTTCATGGTCAAAATGAGAGATCAGGTGGCCGATCTTAAAATAAATCAATACTGAATTTTAAATAAATCGTTAAAGTTGGTAGAGCCAGGGGGTGGCTATACTTGATTAACAGTCCCATAGACTGGTCCTGCCCCGAGTTGCTCTCCCGTCCAGTCTGTTTGATGACGCTTTTTACGTCACTGGCTCCAAAAATCCAAAATGGCGACCAGGAAGTAGCAAAATCCGGGCTTCATTTTCCCGGCGTTGAAACCAACGGGTGACATCACGGTTAGTTCACACCTGGGCTGATGAGAGCGAGTCATGTCGAGAGAAGAAAGTACAGCAGCATTTGGAGATGAGGAGCTCGTGCTCGAAACGAATCAGCATCCATCGTCTGGACTTGTTTCAGATTCAGGCAAGTGACGTTAAAACAAGAACAAGTCATATGTAAAGAGTGCAGCAGAGTTGTGTCTGCCCCGCACAGTAACACAACTAATCTGTTTGACCATCTGAAAAACATCACAAACGCAAATATGAGGAAAGCATGAAGGCTAAAGCTAACGTTGATTCACAAAATCCCCGTCCGTGTCCAGCGGCAACCCAGACAACCATTACAGCGACTCTGCATCAGGCAACACCGTATCCAGCTACCTCCCAAAGACACACAGAGATAACGGACACAATATCGTTTTATTTGGCCAAAGACATGTGTCCAATAAATACAGTGAGCAACGAGGGCTTCAGAAAAATAGTCAAAACACAGGACAATAAATATGTGATCCCCTCGCGCAATTATTTCTCCAAAGTGTAATTGTTTCCATTGAGTTGCACTTTGTGATTGCACTCTGAATAGCACATTTTTTTCAGTTAGCACTTGGTAAATTTTAAATTCTTGGGCACTATTATTTATCATTTATTCTTATTTAAAGTTTCATTTTGCACTGAAAACGCTTCATATATTGTTCGCTTAAAAGTAGTGCAATAAAAATACAGGTATTTTCTATAACATGATGAACAACCGTGATTAATAATCGTGATTACAATATTGATCAAAATAATCGTGATTATCATTTTGGCCATAATCGTGCAGCCCTACAATCTTGCCATGACCTCTGACTGGTATTAAGTCGTATCAAAGTGTTTTTTGCTGGTTGGCCGACTGAAGTTGCTCCAGAGTCACTTGGTTGTGAACTTTCGTAACTCCGGAAAACTGTATTAAAAAAATAAGTAAATGGTGGTGGCCAAGTCATCTGACTTTTTTAGTAGACTCAAGCTCCAAAAACATGGGTTCCCCATAATTCAACTTGAAGGCATCTATGCCTTAGACCCTGTTTGTTTTGGAACCTACCACGTTGAACCTGCCTGCAGCTCGTAACCAGATTTTCGGTTCTAAATTTGTAGATTTAGCGCTCAGTCTGAGTTAACAATGAAACCATCACTTTGGCATCATCAAGGTCATATTCACTCTTTACTCCATAGCTAGAGCAGAGAGTAAAAAGGAGATAGTAACAAGCTGTTTCACAGTAAGAATAGGACTACCCATGATAAATAAATTAACTTTCATATGTTGAATAAGTGGAATGTCCCTTTAGGTAGAGCAGGATATGACCGTCAAATATCCACTTTGACTGTTTTGGGATCTAGATTCCAAAGTCACAAAAATATGTGACTAAAAATCACTATACTTGACTCTACAATACATTCAGTTCACACTTTAGTCACCAGTTGGAGCCTGAGTTCAAGCAGGCTACAGTTCAACTATACATTGGAAGTCTTGAGCTATTGGGCAGCAGTGGTTATGATAATGTTATTGGCTGCCCAAGCACAGCTTCTGCTGTATTAACAGGAAGCATGTCGGTTCTCAGTGAGTGTAGTGAGCTACCAATAGTGCTTATGTCACTATTTTAGAGGATAAGTTAGTTCATAGTCAGTTTGCCCTGGTAGCTATGCAGTCTTTGATGCTGTAGGAAATAGTGGTGAACTCTGCAGAATTTGTTCTGTTCAAAAACTGCATTCTAAAGGTAACGTTAGGCTTGAGAAATGTAACATACCCTCATGCAGATCTACCAGGAAGAAACAGAACAAAACTACAAATTAATTACCAAAATAAAGCTTGATTCAGCTCAGACAGGTAAAGTCTTTGTTAGGTTCAACTAAACTTAAAACACTTCTGTTCTGTGTAGCAGATTGCTACTAGGCTGGTATGGAGAGGAGGAATACAAGCCACTCATCCTTATATATGGCATTTGGACATTGCTTTGAGGCTATCCTTTAAGTCTTACTTGCATCTTTCTTTCAAATTTTTTGAGCTCCATGCCCCCATGTACAAAACTACTGCAATGTTCTACAGTTTAACTCACTTGTTATCCTTCATTTTGTCGCTGTGTATAAGACTAGGGAGCTGCTGTAATCTCTATGACTGTCTTTAAAGATCATCAGTGACGAGAAGGAACAGTTTCACAAAATATAAATACAACAGCACAAAGACAAGGATTTAAAACAGATTATTTACACGTCTTAGGGGCATGAGTTTAACTGAAAAGCTCAGAACAAAAGCAGACAGACGTGACACACAAATTGTAACAAAATAAGAATCTAATAATTTCGCTACAGACACTTATAAAAGATTGCTTTCATAACATGAATACAAAAACAACAAGCAGAAGAAATCCTATCTATAAAGGCAAGGGGGTTGAATTCTACTCCAATATAAAAATAGTTGTCATGTAAGGAAAAAAATCAATTTTTTAAACTTTGAGCAACATTTGTAAATTTACAGCAAATGAATAATGACATGGGAAAATACAATCATTTTACTGGTCATTTGCTAAAAGTATTGGTTATTTATTTTTCTGTATTCTTCTATATGTAAAAGTGTGTTTAGACTTAATCTGAAGCTAATTTTATAAACGAAACATGGGAGTCAATGCAAAGGTGAAATTGACCAAATTTGCCAGGGCAGGCCAAATAAACTGGAAAATATCTTTGTGAGCTGAAAATGTATCAACATGAGTGAAAGATTTACACTGTCATTGCAAAACTATAATTCATAAATGTACAAAAAACACAATATAAGGGGGAGGAAAAACTGGACAAATTTAATCCTGATGGAATCCGACACCAATCAGAGGATAAATTATCACACACAGCACAAACACACCGTGATGCATAATTTCCTCGTTCACTGCAGCTAACGCCTACAGTCTGTTCTCTATTATGTTGAGACTACCTCTCTACCTACACATTCTATATGTACGGGAACCAACTCTCCAAGAGACGTCAGCTGTGGTGCATGCACTGATTGGCAACTGTGGCTGTATAAGCACCATGCATGTGTGGCCTTTCCACAGTGTCAAGCAAAAATGTGTTTATCTTGGCACTGAGTCTTGAGTGGTGTACTGTGTGTGTATACACTGACATCATTGTTGTCCATTCACAGAATAAGAAGGGAGCTGGTCTATGGGCCTGTCTCTGGATTTGTTGTGTCTCAGGATTGCAGAAACATTGGCAGCTATCTTGCCAGCGAGATTGAGTGTGGTCAAGACCCTAGCATTGTTATTCAAATGTCCAGTCACTCACATAGGGCAGGAGCAGTAGGCAGAGCTGCCAAAGGTGGTTTAGCATGGCTAGGTCACCCCAATCGCCTTCAGGTGACCTTACAGTGTGTGGAGGCCATCTGGTGAGGTTATAGACACAGCCAGCAGAGTAAGATGAGCCATGGCCAGGAGCCCAGGAACCCTTACCTCATCTGTAATGGTTTTCAAAACCCAAAAGTCCTCTTTTCACTTCTCAGGACAACAGGGAGACCTTTAGATACCTGGGTGGTTTCCAAAATTACTCTGGATAATCATTTGCACTTTCTATGTCTGTCACTGTGCCAATGGTAGCAGACCTTCAGTGCAGAGGTCTCTAACCCAAAGCAAACAAGGTCATCAGCGAGGTGAAGAAGATCACCCGGATAGGCTCTTCTTGTTCTGTTTCCTATGGAAAATAGATTGATTTTGGTGGATGACTGGCTGGTTTATGCTTGCTTGGAGTAGCAGTGCCACCAAGATGTAGCCTGATCGCTTCACAACTTGGAACACCTAGACCTGCACCTTAGTAGGAGAAGAACAGCCTCCAGTTCTTGTAATCTATAGAGTTTCTATCCATATGGTTAGATTCCAGGACATGAATCCTTTCCCTAACTCCTGAATGCCGTCAGGGCTTGTGTGTCCAGTTGACACATAGGCTGCATTCAGCCTTCTGTTTGTGGGAGCAGTTGCCCAATTAGACAGGGGGCAATGTGTTGGGCCCAGTTTTCCTTTGCCCCCTCCCCTCCACAGCCCATGACTCATTCCAGTTCCGTCCAAAAATATTGGAGGGAAAGTACTCTTGACTTTGAGGAGAATGGTGGCAGCCTGTGTTGGTCCCACCGGGTTACTCCCTGCCAGAGCAGACCAGCTGTCATTCCATGGGATTTGGAGGTGGTGCTGATGGCTTTACAGCATGAGCCTTTCGAGTTCCTTAAAATGAATTCTTATTGATTACTGCATCAGTTAAAAGAGTCGTTGAACTCTATGTCCTTTCAGAGCGTGAGGAATGCTGGGAGGTGATGTGAGGTGAAGCCCAAGCCCTGCATTATATATATAGTCTTTTTTTAGTTCTGTAAGTTTTTAGTCTTGTCTGAGTTCCACACCAGTCAGTCTACTGAGCTGCACCCTTACCACCCTCTTCAGGACAGTCAAGCAAGCCAAGCAAAGTGAGCAGTCAGACACTGTGTCTTGTCAGGGCATGGGCCCACAGGCCAGCAGGTCGGGTACAAACCAAACTGCCTGAGGCAACCTGTCAGTTAGACAGGCATTAGATTGTGGAGGAGGTCCAAAAGGCAGATAAAAAAGGATGGCTTTCTGGCCATGGCAGTGGTGTGTGCACACTCCAGAGTCTTGGTACCTAATTGGGCTTATGGCAAGGTGCATCTAAAGATTTGTGTAGCAGCCGTTGAACTGAATGCATCCATCTTTATCAGGTTCTACTGTATTCAGCAGCTCATTTGATGAATGTGTGCTAGGCTCAATGGAGCAGGTCATAGCTTTCGACATACACTACCTCTGGGACCATGGCTGCCATAAACGACTCCAGTGGAGTGGAGTGAAGTCATTTTCTTTCAAAGCAAGCCTGGAATCTTGGCAAGCTAACTGGGTGGCCCATTTGAAGTTGGCCTTAGTGTTAACTGTAAATACTTTATAGGTTCTCTGGGTAGAGAGACTATCTTTCCAACTCCAGACGAGTTGCCAATCAGTGTGTGGCCACCACAGACTTAAAGAGTATTTGTGTCAGCTGCCCCTGAGGGTCATTCCTCATATATATCAAATATGTACGATGAAGAAATAGCCTCTCCACCCAAAAACCTGGCTTACAACTGCAACCCTCCATTATCATCTATTTGGGGCAAAATAAAAGACAGCAAAAATTTGTGTCAGAAGTTTCAAAAACTGCCATATTAATGTCAAACTGGTGTGACCACACTGATGTGTTCCAGATATAGCATTTACATCGACATCAAAGTCAGAATTGCGACTTTAAAATCGGTCTTTTGAAGATTTTGATATATACATGCCATTCCAAATTAATTCTGATTATTTTAACCACTGAAGACATTATCGGAAGACAAATGTACATACTGCCCATTAAAGCTCAGTCAACAAATATTACATTTTTTGTCAGATAGACAAGTGATGGTACATTTGCTACCACACGTCTAACCCTTTTAAAAAAAAAACAAAAAAAACAACCAAAACAGCCATTCTATAACTAAATTTAGCTGTAAACTCATGAAGCAGAACATTATTCAAAAAGAACTCTAACTATTATATAAAAATAAAGTAATGTGTAAATAATGAATCCATCTTTCTGTGAAAACACTGCCTAAAGTTACCTCACCTATTCACCCCACACTCGGCCTGTATTGCAAGTATGTTCTCCATATGAATGTGTGTGCTGGTTTTAGTATGGCTCTGCATATCCGTAGAAGGACTGCCATCTACTGGTCAAACTGTAGTTGTATACATGTGTCTGTGTATTAACAGCAACTCAAGTTTGTAAGTCAACTTCAACGTCCCCAAAAGGTTGCAGACATGCATCCATCCAATGGTTTTAAACAGAAACTGTTTCCAAAAATATATCTTTTCATACTTGTCTTGGCAGATGCATCACGAAAATATTCCTTGTAGCAAGAGGTGAAGAACCAGATAACTGTAAAATGGAGGTTAGTCCTCCATCTAACACTTCCATTATTTCATACTTTTTTCCAAACGATATCTACAGGTCTCTTTAGTAGAAAAAATGTTGACAAGTGAAAATATTGACACAAATAAAAAATGGTAACCATCAGATTTTCTTTTGGGGGGGGATCTCTTTACTATTGAATCCAGCTGTAGGATGTGACTAAAGAACCACTATGGATGTTCAGCTCCTGATGTCAACCCCTACACTTTACTGACAGAGACTGAAGTGTCATCGATAAATGTAAAAAAATTATTCTGACAAGCTGCTCTCTTTAGAGTAACTTTTAATACTGCCACTTCTGAAAACTGTCGGCATCAGATATCACGTCGAGTTACACTCCATCACCGAGCCAAGGCAAAGATTCCACAGCTCTGCACTGATTTCAACCTTTTATGTTAACATTTTGGGACTGAGTCTTCCGGTAATGCAGTAAGTGAGTTTAGTAGTAATAAGAGACTAGAGCAGGCTGCAGGGCCAGTTCTAGTCCAAAACAAATATGGATATGGACAGTGGAGGTTGTTCAGTTCATACGACATTGAGGGTCTATGTGCACAGATGGTTCATTTAAACCAAAGCAGCCATGAACTCCAGAAGATGAAACACACGTTCCATCTCCTAACATGGATGTGGACAGTATCAGTTTGGTCTGTCCTAAATCAATGCAGAATATTATTATTAATATTACTATATGCTTTGTAATATATTTGTTTTTCAGACTGTTGATTGTTATTATAATACAATCGGGTATTTGGAGGGGGAAGGATGCCTGAGAATGTAAGTGGGAAGACAGAGGGTTTAATTTCACAGTGGTGTGGCACAGCTTTATGTCCAAAGCAGGCAGTAACTTGACTGAAAAGGTGGAACTCTAAAAAGATACTAACTTAAATAGGCTGTCCCTCTACCAGCCATTAGCTGCTGTTAACATCTATAACTCACGGGAATTTTCAACAATACATTCCAATTCATTCACTGAAGGGTTTAGTGACTAAACTTTAACTTTACTTTAGAGCTTACTTTCGATTATATTACAGTTTTAATTTTAAAATATTCCTGTTTTCTTACTGTCATTGTCATGTTTGTACCTAAAACACATAATCCACATACAGTACCTCTTAAACGTATCTTTTTGCTGGTGTAGCTACTCAACACAATACTTACAATATTGTTCTGCTTGTGTTATTACAGGCACAACTGTCAAGCTTAAATGAGATTTGCACAACATATTTCTGTCTGTTTCCACCAGGTTACTCCAGTTAAACTAAACAGTTAAGGGGCAGAAGGAGAATTTGGCCTGATGTTATCACCTAACAATCCTAAAATCCTCTCTGTGGAACGTGTTCTGTTGCTGTCTGTTAGGAAGGAACCTTATCTAGGCTATTCGTCATCACCATTAGAAGATGACAAGCGTGATTCTGGAGTAGTTGGCTATTGATTCACTGTGTTTTATACTTTGTTTTATGTTTATCGTTACAAAATGTTCCATAATTAAACCTTGCTGGCTTGCTACTGTAAGTTTGTTTTTCATTAAAAAAGTGAAATTGCCTGTTTCAGTTCTGTTGCTGCAGACCACTCAACAGAAGAAACTGGAGCCTGTGCTCCTGAGCATCAGTCAAGTTTCTCAGTGAGAACCAGCAGCCAGGACTTCAAAGCAAGCAAGTTACTGATGGTCACAGGCTTGAACCACTACTTGGGTACGTTTCAAACTCACAGACAAGATTTGTTTTTTTTCCCAAGGAGGTAGCCCTTCATGCTGTGGCGGTCCAGATTGTAGATGTCAGCGGAAGTTGTACGTCAATGGACTGTTTCCAAGCTGCAGGTTGGGTTTTACAACATCAGTGAGTGATGGGTTTAAGCAACTTAACATTTGATAGAGTCACCGCATCCCTTCTAAGCCCACAGTATGCTTCGTCTTAAAAAAATGAAATCCAAATGAAGCAGTGAGCAAGTATCCAAACTACTTCTGCAACAAACTGTCTGCACTGCAACACCAATAAAAAAGTGAGGTTATCACCAAAGCTGGGCTGACTCCTCCGTGATGAGGGTCCCGTACAGACAGTTTGAACCTCTCTGGGTCAGGTGTGTCTGTTGACTGGATGATGCCCTCTGAGCCATGGAAGAAGAGCAGCAATGCAGAGGGATGAGCATGACAGTGGTGTGATGGTTGTCAGTTTTCAGCCAGTGACAGTGCCAGAGCTGCCTGCAGTGCTGCCTCTTCGTCAATGCTGTAATCCTAACAAAATACAAAAAATAAACTATAAACACCTACAAGTGACTCAAACCACACAATTTATGACACAAAAATGCTTGTATAGACTGTCTGTTATTTAAGGAGGATAAAATCTCCAAATCAAGACAAGTAAAACCCCTATATATACACTGACAGTCAATAGAAACTTTGAGACCATATTTTTAACAGAATTTTTATTTTGAAGCCCGAAACTGGATTTTCTTCATATGAATCAGTTTTTTAGCATATTGGCATACAGAAAAAAAATCTAAAGTTTCAAGAATGATTTCAAAATAAAGAATTTCACAAAAGAAAACAGCACCTGCCAAACACAAAGTCACAACAATCAATACCGAGTATGGCCTCCATTTGCTTCCATGCAGGCAGCAATCCGTCGACACATGCTTTGGACCAGGCTTCTGATTGTGGGTTGGGAACAGCCCATACGCCTGGCTACATCACTGTAGCTCAAACCGGCCTCCACCATACCCAGTGCCCGGAGACGTTGTTCATGTGATAGACGCGGCATGATGCTGTTCACTGCACTAACAATGGTGGCCTTTTTTGGGCCTTTATATAGGCCTTCAAAACCCATTCTCAAATTGTGCAGATACTCACTGAGTATTGCTTGGTGTGTATTTGGTTCACTTTTGCAAAGTGACCAACCCATGTGCAATGAATCATGACAAAATGACAACTCATCATTACCTCAACTACCAGGGCACTAGATCATCAGTAAGTCCACAATGAATAATTACAACCCCCCTACAAGTAGAATTCTGCGTACATTTCTACCTCAAAGTTTCTATTGACTGTCAGTATACATGTAGAGAAACAAATTAATGGAAAAATCCGCCTACAACGTTTTTCTAAGGTGTTGGGTCACCATGCGCCACCAAAACAGCACCAATGCAAAGAATGGAACACTATTCTTTAAAAGGTATTCCCTCATTTCATTTTTTAATGATGGTACTATAGGGTGCTTTTTCACATTTCTGTCCAAAATCTCTCATGAATGTTCAACTGGATGGAGATCAGACGACTGTGAAGACCTCATCATAAGATCTGCTTCTTTTTCATGACCTCATGCTTATATAGAAGGACACGCTGTCATCGTGGAGAAGGCCAGATCAGGATAGAAATGTTACATCATAGGATAAAGATGATACTTAAGAACGACTTTGCATTGATTTGCAGTCCACTTCTTCCTTTTAAGTGAAGAACTGGACCCAAACCTTGTCCGAAAAATGCCTCCCATAACATAACAGAGTCATCAGATTCCCTTACTCTGGGGGTCAACAGTTCAGGTTCTTCCTTTGATTTGTCACCATTCTGTTCCACTCAAGAGAGACAGAATATGTTTCCTTTGAGTATTGTTAAAAGATGTTTTTTCTTGCCATTGACGTTACAAATGTTACTTTCAAATGTCAGAAATCATGAGTGCACTGGACTTACAACAAAGGTGTCGTATGAGAATTTATGTCTGTGGAGAAGATGCTGAAGAAAGTTGGAGCTCTTATAGCTGGGGTCACCCCATGGCATGGCCGAGCACACCGGACACACCTGGAGTTACAAACACACAGCTATATCACTGTTCAGGTTTCTACTAACACATTCACATGTATGAGCATCAGACACTGAACTGAACACAACAGCAGAGTTCTAACTACTGTTGAAGCTGTAAAAATTAAACTGCTATCACAACGGTGTTGAGCTTGTGGGTCTCATTTGGTCTTCATGGAAGCCCACAAATCTAGGTTTTCAATGCACTGATAGTATGCTACTGATGGAGTTCAAATGTACTTTCTTTCATGCAATGATTTGAGCACAGTCACTGGCTTGTGGGGACCCTTAAACCACCAAGGTTCTTCATGAGATAAAATGAGATGAACTGTTTACACCAATCAGGCATAACATTACGACCACCTTTCCAATATTGTGTTGGTCTCCTTAATGCTGCTAAAACTCCTCTAATCCAGTGGGGCATGGATGTAGGACCTCTACGAATGTCCTGTGACACTGGGATGGTGGCACTGAATTCTGTGGGTCCTGTAGGTTGCAGGGTGAGACCTACCTGGATCAGGCTTATCCTGGTACATCCCACAGATGCCCAATAAGGTTTGGATCTGGGGAGTGTGAAACCCAGGTGCACACCTTAGCTCTGTCGTGTTCCCGGGTAACTCCCAAGCAGTTTTTGTGGTGTGTCGGGAGGCACTTACCTGCTCAGGGTAGCAACTGGCATCAAGGACAGTTGATGTCAAACATCCACATGAATGTCAGGACTCCAGATTTCCCAGCAGATCATTGCGTTATAACAAGATGATCGATGTTATTAACTTCACCTGTCAGTGGTCATAATGTTGTGGCTGATTGGTGTAACTGTGGTCAAAAACCGTACAGCTTTCTGAGTACCTCAAATGGAATTTGGGTTTCTTAAAATGTTTCTATAGCAGGCTGGAAGCAATTCTTGTGATTCAAGACGACCTTATACAGTCAAGATAATGTCATCTAGTGATTTTGGTGTGCAGGAGTATATGTTGTAGTGCAGTGCTGAGTGCTCTCTTACCACTTTATTAGGGTCATTACGGTGGTTGTCCATACAGTGCTTCACAAGTTCCTGCTGGTCCAGGTTTCTGGCCCCACAGAACGGGCACACAAATGTGGACCGGTTTGGAATATTGCTGCATATTGGAGGAAATGCATACACATTTAGACATACACACAGTGGTGTGAGGGTCAGCAGGTTGCAATGAATTTCTCTCTACCAATAGGAGTGAAAATGCATATGGAATGGAATCTCTACAGGTTCTTGGGTGATAGAGAGGCTCGTCTGTATTTTCCAACTGAGGCTTTGTTAAACTAGTTGAGGCCGTATCAACCTGACCCTGAGATTCATGTAAGTTGAGTTACTGTACTGGTAATTTGGATTAGAATCTTGATCTGGAACAATACATGATTTAAAAAAAACAACAACAACAACAACAACAACAACTTACAGCTCCAGCGAGCCTTTGATAGTTTTTAGACATTTTTCTGAAATCCCTAATGAGAACACTCCTGTATAAATGTAAAGTGCATTTTCAGATACAGTCAGCTATGTATAGATGTGGTCAGAGTGTGCGTACCTTGGTATAGGTTGGGAGGTGGGTACCACAGGGACAAACTTCGGACAGTTGGCAATCTGTTCTTGTACTTTGGAACAGGAAGCAATGTGGGACCTCATCTTTACCAGAGCCACCTGAGAACAGACACACATGCCCTCATATCACTGTGTGATGATAACGATTATGGAAGAACTACAGCCCCACTTATGAATCACAATTAAGAGTTGTGTCTATGACTTTTTTAACATTGCTAAAAAAAATAATAAAGAAGCCCCTTTTTTTGCTGTGAAAGCACTACTTAGTACATACAAGCATTGCTCTTCTAAATCTGTATTTCTTCATTGAAGCTGAATGAAGTCATTGATAATATGTACAGTTAGTTTCATACACCTTGGGGCATGGGCCACTTTTTTTATGTTACTGATCGTTATTTTTTATTAGTGGTTAGGGGATTTCTTTCAGAATTTCACTTAAAGTAATTTTTTTTGTTTTAGATTTCTATGGTTTTTTTGCATGTAAGGAGCCCTTGCTTATGTTTTAGCTCCCTTTGTGGGTTAAATACCAGGCCACTTGTGCTAGATAGAATGCCATGTATGGCTGGTACATAAATCAAACCAACTGTATGTTTGTCAGACCATGAAGAAAATGTATAGTCAATACACGTTGGTCTGTTGGTTCTTCTCTATGCTCAAGGAATAAATAATTTTACCTGCAAACAGAGCGTCTTGTTTTTCTCCATAGTTGTCTGAACCATTTAATATCCAGTATGACTTCCTCAGTCCTGTTATTTTATTGTTAATGAATAGTCAGTACCTACCTTTTTGCTACAGCCCCTGCACGGTGCTTTGTATGAGGACAGCTGCTTCTCCACACTTGAGGAGCGCTCCACTTTCTTGGGGTCAAAGGGTACACGACAGAGAGGACACAGGGGCGATGTTACCTGAAGACACGGCTGCAGACACTCCCCACAAAACCTGCAAAGAACAGACAGCAAGGAAGGACAGTTGAAGTTCTTGTTCAAGCCTTCGCATCTGCAGTTGACAGAGTGTTCCTTTACAATTAGGCTGCTACTTCCTGTCTAATTTAATAATAAACACTTGTATTTCTGCATTAATAAATCAATTTTATTACTAAGATAACTGAGCCTATACCGATGCCCTCAAATAACTTTTGATGAAATGGTTTTCCAACAGCCTTGAAGTTCCCAGAGATGCTGAACACTTGTTGGCCCTTTTCCTTCACTCTGTGGTCCATCTCATCTCAAACCATCTCAACTGGACTTAGGTCAGGTGAATGTGGAGGCCAGGTCATCTGACGCAGCACTCCATCACTCTCCTTCTTGGTCAGATAGCCCTTACACAGCCTGGAGGTGTGTTTGGGGTCATTGTCCAACGAGACGCAAACTGGATGGGATGGCATGTCGCTGCAGGATGCTGTGGTAGCCATGCTGGTTCAGTGTGCCTTCAGTTATGAATGACCTCCAACAATGTCACCAGCAAAGCACCCCTACACCATCACACCTCTTCCTCCGTGCTTCACGGCGGGAACCATCCATTCACCTTTTCTACATCGCACAAAGACATGGTGGGTGGAACCACAGACCTTAAATTTGGACTCATCAGACTAAAGGACAGATTTGTTAAAATGCAATGTTCTGCTGGGAAACCTCGAGTCCTGACATTCATGTGGATGTTGAACATGTACCACCCATTCAAACACTGTAGATCAATAACCCGCCATCGCAACAGCAGTCCTTGATGCCAGTTTCCACCCTCAGCAGGACAATGCACCACAGCACAATGCAAGAACTGCTCAGGAGTGGCCAGGGGAACACGACACAGCCAAGGTTTTCACCCGGATTCCACACTCCTTAGATCCAGATCTTATTGAGCATCTGTGGGATGTACCAGGATAAGCCTGATCTAGGTAGGTCCCACTCTGCAACCCACAGGACCCACAGAATTCACTGCCACCATCCTGGTGCCACAGGACATTCCCAGAGGTCCTATGTCCATGCCCCACTGGATCAGAGGAGTTTTAACAGCACAAAGGCAACCAACACAAAATTAGGCAGATGGTCATAATTGTTATGCCTGATCGGTGTGTATTGGTATCAACAGTCTTGTCATAATGCCGTATATGGAGCCAGATATATACCACAGAACCTATCTACCTTTCATTGCAGAAATCACAACATGGCACTATAGATGCTAAATTCATCCACATTTGTTGAGGTCACTAAATGTCACCGCGTACGTTACAACACACAACAACTGTCTCTATGTCAGGATCACTTGGGCTGTGACTGAAACTGAGTGAAAAAAATCTCTCCTTGGCAGAATTCAAGAAACATTTGAGCAATGAAACCCCTAACGTTAAGCACTAGATGTCACACTTCTATTTATCAGCTGCAAAGAGGTGAATGCCGTGTACAATGGTGTTTCTATGTGCAAGCCAGAGAGATTAGTGAAAGTGCTTCCTGAAGTTTCATCCATCCCATCAGCTGCAGGAGAGTAAAAATAGCTGCATTTTCCCTTTAACTAGAAATAGAAACGAGGCTACCTGAGGTCTTGTCTGCTCTTTGTACTTCTTTTCAGATCCAATCCGACAAAGATTAGAAGTGCAATATTCATGCTAGCTTCTCTATAATTCATTAGATATAAATAAAAAGACTGTGATGTTTTCAAAAATGGCATAACTGCTGCTAACGTTTCGAAATGTGTTTCTCATTCATTACTGTGAACAGTGACATAGGGTGTAATGTTAAAATGACTCAACTGTAAAGAGCCCAGAGTCATCCTATTCCTCCTCTCATTTGTAGTTTTATTGTGATTCCAAACTCCACTGAGATGGACAACACATACTACATATTTTCCTATTATATTTCCAGTATATATGAGGATGGCATTTCCACAATTATTAAAAAATGCTCTCAGATGATCTTGGGATCACCAACAGCAACCCATTTATTCCGGTGTAAATCACTGCATGAACAAGTTAGAACAGGGACACCACACAGAGTAAGGGGACATGCTTCCAGCTTTATGCTAAAGTCGTATATCACAACACAATGTTTTTCATCATTTTTTTGTGACACTTGTGTCTTCCAAGATGCAAAATGGATAAACTGATATTTAATGTGTGCTATGATTTCATTCATTTTGATTAATTTTAGCCTGTTTTCTCTGTGTGCACTGGAGAGATGTGAAATGCTCCAGTAAGATTCTACCTTTGTGTCACATGATGTCTCTGATCAGTGAAAAGTTTCTCCGTATGCTCACTGGAACTCGTTACCAAACCTCAGGTGGGTTACAACTTTAACCCCGCACCAATCTGTGTTTGAGCCAAACTCTCAAAAGCACATGTGAGCAAACATACTTCAGCTATTACCCTCACAGCCAGAGCATGACACAATGTTATTTCAGATCTCATTTCGATCTGATTTAAATGATACAATGTAACATTTAGGTGTAATAAATGTAATACAAGTGTATCATATGACTGTCTGTGTTCCAAGTGTTATACCCACATGAAGCAGCATTGTGCTGCTGCGTACAGTAGTATGTGAACATTCTTGCTTCATTAAATCAATAAATATGGACCTAACTGAAAATAAGACTTACATACAGCATAAATAACTCTGTTTTCTGAATAATCTAAGTACATTAATACACTGACATTTGGGTTCACTCCATCTCAAATCATATTTTTTTCATACAATATCTGATCAGCTACCTCTCACTTTCCTGAAATTGTTAGATCATAAAACATGGACATTTATAAAGACAGTTGTGAAATGTTAGCATTATTTATCAAATATTTTCTGACTTTAGAAACAGGGCATTACCCACTTTCAGGTTTTCTGCACACTGAAATTTGAGGCTACAGTTGAAAAGTTTACACCAAAGCTTACAGACACGTCTAAACACCAAGTGTATACTGGTAAGGTTGAGTTTCCAATGACTCTTATAACTCTAAGCTTCTATGATGGAGTCATTGAAATCCATTCATCTTCTATCCATCCATTATCTATATACCGCTTAATCCTCATTAGGGTCACAGGACTGGAGTCTGTCCCAGCTGACTTAGGTTGAAGGCAAGGGGACACCCTGGACAGGTCACCAGTCTGTCACAGAGCTACACATAGAGACAAACAATCACACTCACATTCACACCTACAGACAATTTAGAACTATCAATAAACCTCAGCATGTTTTTGGACTGTGGGAGGAAGCTGGAGTACCTAAAGAAAACCCATGCATGTACAGGGAGAACTTGCAAACTCCATGCAGAAAGATCCCAGGCTGGGACACAAGCTGTGAGGTTACCATCGAGCCACTGTGCCCTGTTACAAAAAACAATTGTGCATTTTGGTTCTTTGACAGATTTACTATAGGCCTTCGAGAAATATGACAAAATCTGCGGAGTCAAAAATATACATACAGCAATGCCAATATTTGGTGTAATGTCCCTTGGCCATTTTCACTTTAACTCGGCACTTTTGGTAGCTGTTCACAAGTTTCTGGGAAGTGGCTGGTTGTACCTTTGACTGCTCCTCTGGACAGAATTGGAACTATTAACCTAAATTTGTTGCCTTTCTGACACAGATTTAAGTCAGGACTTCAAACCTTACTTTTACCCTGATTTAACCATTTCTTTTCCATTTTTCGCTGTGTGTTTGGGCTCACTGTCTTGTTGGAACATCCAACTCCATCCAAGACCGAACCTTCTGGCTGATGATTTTAGAATCAGAGTTAATCCTTCTCCTTCATTCTTCCATTTACTTGTTCAAAGCACTAGTTACAGAAACAAAACAGCTCCAGAGCATAATGCTGCCCCCCTCCAAACATACATCTATTTAGAGAAGAGTAATGGCCCAAAGAGCTCAATTTTTGCTTCATTTGACCACAGAACTTTCCTCCTGAAAGCCTTTCTTTGTCTATGTGATCAGCAGCAAACTTCAGTCAAGCCTTAATGTACTGTTTCTATAGGGAGAGCTTCCTTCTTGCACAGCAGCCTCTCAGTCCACGGTGACGTCAGACACATTTGACTGTGGACACTGACATCTGTGTTCCAGCACTAATTCACGGCATTGTAAATCTTGGTGACTTTCGACCATCCTGACCAAGCAGCAGGTGATAGTTCGTGGCAGTGACACAACAAGCACTTTATACTTGTTTGCAGAGCAGATTTTGGAATCTGTAGCAGCTTTGAAAGGTCTTCAAGTGACTTTCCTGACTTGTTCAAATCAACATCTTGCTTTTTCAAAACATTGCTGAGCTCCTCAGACTTTGGCTGTGTTTGTAACTTAGTCTTATGAGTGTATCAATGGGTCCTATTTAAACTGGCTCAGGAGTCAGCAGCTGTAGTTAATCCTAATCACTCACGAAAAGTTCAGAGGCCATCCCACTGACAAAATTACTACATCACCAAAACTGATAATCCACTCAGCAGATCAGATCAGACCTTTAACCATCTGTGATAGAATCAAAATGGATGATTGTTTGTTTCTTTGCTTGTTTGTTTTTTTGTTTTGTGCGGGTTTTAGTGATTTTATTGTAGACTATTCAAAGTCATGAGTAACTCAAGACAGCAATAATATAATCTTTACAAGTGTATGTAAACATCTGTTCACAGTTGTATATTCTGCATCCTTGCATATAAATTGCAGCCTTAACAATGTGTAAACAGTGTTGTGTCAAATAAATGATCTATTGACTGATGTGAAATCACTGATATTAAGCCTTAGTTATCGTTATTATTAAGTTCATAACAGACAAAAATATCAAGGACGTTTAGTTTAAGCTTGGAGACAAATTCTGAGTGACATTATTTTTGTAAGTCAGGTTCACATCAGGTCCCTCAACCCCACACAGGCTTCACGGTATTATCCTCCTACTGAGGCTTAACATCAGTCAGAGGTGTAGAAGCTGCAAAATTTTTCAAATTCTGGCTAGTTGTAAAAACAGCTACATGAAGCCCCCTAGTCCAGCTGTTACACACACAATATGTTGTATTGATGTAGTGAAACACCGCAGCTGGAAACAGCGATGCCACTGTATGTGCACTAACAACAACAACAACACATCCCAATAAGAAGTAGCTACTTTACGTGTGACTACAGCTGGCGATGCTGACGGGTTTATGGTAGACCTCCAGACAGATGGGGCAGGAGAACTGGCTCTCAACGCCCTCAGCCGGGGCAGCCAGCGAGCCGGAGCCGCTGCCGGGCTGCTGCTGCTGCTGGCGGTGCTGGGTGCTCGCCGAGACAAAGCTCCGAAACATCGCCATCATGGAGCCGGAGAGGACCTGCAGTTGTCGACAACAGCTCGCTGCCCCAGAGGAAGCGGACCAGCTGTTCAAAGTGTTGTGAGCTAATTCATTATCCGTGCAGCAATTTGAATATATGTCGGACAAACATAATGGCTTTTCATCATACTTATCGGTAAATGGTCCTCAGTAAAGCAAAGCATTACTTCTGGCAGCGCAGAGAAGACATGCCGGAGAAGTAAACATTGGGAGCAGAGCTCGTTGGCGAGTGTCAGCACGATGCAGCGAGGATGACCTGAATAAAAAAACAAATCTACAAACTGATGGAGGACACTGAAGCTACATCCACTTGGTTATTAGATCAGCGCTCCTGAATAGACGCCCGTGAACCCTGAAAACAACACGAGAGGAGACAACACAAAGACTCTGCGCGCTTTGCTTTTTGGAGGTTGAAGTCCTGCAGTCCATCCAATGACTGAGAGCTGTGTTTATAGAACTGCAATCCCACAAGTCAGTTCACAGGCAAGAGAACCAGAGAACTGGGCCAAAAGTCACACAGAAAAAAACCTCGCGTGACCATCATTTATTTCTAAATGATCACGCAAGGCGATATTGTGTGATATGAATGTTATACATATATATATATATATATATATATATATATATATATGTGTGTGTGTGTGTGTGTGTGTGTGTGTGTGTGTGTGTGTGTATACATATATATCCATCCATCCATTCTCTATACACCGCTTTATCCTCACTAGAGTCACGAGGGGTGCTGGAGTCTATCCCAGCTGACTCGGGCGAAGGCAGGGGACACCCTGGACAGGTCATCAGTCGGTTGCAGGGCTACAGATACATGAAGAGTTCATTTGCAAACACAGATAACTCAATTTTTATAAATTTTCAGAAAACTTTTTTTTTATTGTTTTCTTGAGATAATAATAATAATAATAATAATGATAATAATGATAATAATTTATTTTTTTCTCTATTTTGCCATGTACTTTCTACTGAGTCAAATCCACTCAACTTCAGTTTGATTGATATTATCTCAAGTAAACAATAAAAAATAATTTTCTGATATATATATATATATATATATATATATATATATATATATATATATATATGTGTGTGTGTGTATATATATATATATATATATATATATATATATATATATATATATATATATATATATGTATATGTATGGCATGCCATATATATGTATATATATGTGTATATATATATATACATATACATATATATATATATATATAGATAGATAGATAGATAGATATATGTGTGTGTGTGTGTGTGTGTGTGTGTGTGTGTGTGTGTGTGTGTAGCTATATATACAGAACTTGAATATGAAGAACTAGACTCTACGATAATCAGTTATTGTATCGTGTTATCTTGTATTTATCATTTTAATATTAGAGGATTTCATTTTTATCGCCATCTCCTCTCCACACCAGGTGGTGGAGCTGTAAACCACTACATTGTTTACTTACGCTCATAGGACAGCGTGAAGAAGACGTGAATACGTCATCAAAAAGCGACACCATTTAGACGCACGATACTTTTTGAGGTATGTGTGTTATTAAATAATAGTACAGATAGCGGTCTGTGTGCATCTGATCAGGTTTATCTTTGGTTCTGCTTCACTTTAAGATGAGCTACGCTGCATGAGAAGAGCTTAAAAGTTTCAGATTGTACTGTTTCAAAGTAAGACAAAAGTCTGACTACCAGTTTTCTGACAGCCTGGACTGAGAAGTTAAACACTGTCTTGGCTGTCAGCTGCCTTCTCAAAAATGTGTCAAGTGGATGAAGAATACCACGATCAGCTGGAGCGAACTGATGTTCCCAGGTAGGATGATATAGTACCAGTTTGGTTAAAGATCAGTCAGTCAGTTTTGAGAGATGATATGATTTTGAACCACTAAACATTAAAGCGTTATCACACAGGAGTGTGTTCACTTCTGTTGTGAACTGTATGTTGTAAATGGTCACTCCAAAACACCATTAAAGCACCTTTGTTGCTATTGTGTCTTTCCAGTATACAGTTACATTAATTAGTGTTTGTAGTGTGAATGAAAACACATGGATATTTTCTTGAATATGAATCCATGTAGATGTGCTTTAAACATATTTGCTGTTCCTCTGTTTATTAGTGCGTCTCAGAAATGTGTCAAATGCAAAGAGGTGTCTGCTGCTGTGGTGATCAGAGCAGGAGATGCATACTGCAGGTGAGACTCACTGATAGTGCGATAGATAATGTTATATGAGGTTATTTGTCATGGCTTAGTACACAGACACTATCCCAATGCTTATATTAATTGCTGTTGTTCGCTAGACTTAACTATTCCCACAGATGCTCAACAGTCAGAGGACGTGTGCTATATTGGGTCGCTGAAAGGCTTTCAATGTGAAACATCTGTGTAGAGGTTGACTGACTGTAGTTTGACAGCAGCAAATAAAGACAAAGGCGCGTCACATCAGACAAAAGGGGATTCCTTATTAAGATTTTATTAAATACAGTTATTAAATGAAGGCACTTTGGGATAAAGTTCTGTCTCTAATACAAGCCTTTTTTCCTCTTCAGGTGAAAAAAGGGCCTTTATTGAAAGCATGCCCAGTCCATATATTAAGGCTGTCCCATATCTGTTCTAGTATTAGAAGAGTTCACTGTAGAAAAAGATTTTAAATGGGTCCATGGTAGAATCGTGTGAGGGGTTGAGGTGTTATTAAATGTTTGCATGGTTTGAGGAAGCATTTACTGTGTTTACTCCTTTAGCTGAAATAATTTGTGTGTCTCCATCAGGGGCTGTTTCAAGGAGTATTTCATTCACAAGTTCAGAGCCATGCTGGGCAAAAACAGAATCATTTTCCCCGGAGAGAAGGTAAGCTGTGTCCTTTATCTGTACATCCATACTAATAATGACTTGCCTAACACAGTATGACCGAACTCAGTTTACTGCACTTAATTTTCTGCATGTCTACACAGAGAATCATTTGCATGTATTAAAACGGTGTGGTGTAAATATCCACAACAGCTCTATGACTGAGTGTCTCCTCTGGTTGTAGGTGCTGCTGGCTGTATCTGGAGGTCCTTCTTCCTGTTCCATGCTCAGTCAAGTCCAAGAGGTTTACTTGTTTGTCTCTCTCTGTCCATCAGTCTCTGTGTTGAGTTCAGCTGTTTTATCGCTCCATACAGGATACTTAGCTTTCTGTCCGAGGCATAACAGTAAAACGCAACTCAAGTACAAAAAAAACAATGTACAGAAACAGAGATCCAAAATGTTTCCTGTGCAAACACGCAATCTCTGAAGTGGTAAAATAACAAATGTCAAATCAAGCAGAGTTATTGCACTGGAAAACTTTGTACTCCTATGAATTACTTGAATCTGGGTTGAAAATTGAAATACTACATGATGAATATGATTAATATTATATAATTAATTTGTTATGACTTCAACTGAAAATATTTTCTTTCTTCCAGGGTTTAAGCCAGAAGGCTCACAAGAAGTTGAGATTCTTTCCTGGCATTGTCTACATTGATGGTATATTTTTGACTGTTTAACAGAGTGTAATTATCTCTGTGTGTGGAATTTCTGTGAAAGGATTCTGACCAAAACATCTGATACGACTGATGTGTGTCTTTGATCCCAGAGGGTGGTGCTGTAGGTCAGCCTACAGAGGAGAGACAGAGGACGGTGTCTGAGTTGGAGATGGTGTTCAAAGCTACTGGTTTCCCCTTCCACATCGTGCCTCTTGAACAGGTCAGTGTGGATGCTAACATACAGAGGTCTGTTATCAGAATCACAGCCAGCTTTAATGGCCATGTACGTACACGATATAGAAGGAATTTGTTTTGGCTAGGAATAAGGAAAAGAGAATGGTAAAACAACTATAGAAAGAAGAAGAGAAAAAATAATAGTAGTAATGAAAAAATGTGAAATTACATAAATATTTATACATCTAGAAAAGAATATGTAAACACAGTAGTGCAAAAAGGGCGGCTGTGGATGAGGTGGTAGAGCGGGTCGTCCAATGATCGAAGGGTCGGTGGTTCGATTCTCACTCTCGCCTAGTCATGTGCTGTTGTGTCCATGGGCAAGACACTTAACCCACCTTGCCTCCAGTGCTCTCACACTGGTATATGAATGCGTGTGAATGTTGGTGGTGGTCGGAGGGGCCGTAGGCGCAGATTGGCAACCACGCTTCTGTCAGTCTGCCTCAGGGCAGCTGTGGCTACAAATGTAGTTAACCACCACCAGAGTGAGAATGTGTGAGCGAATGAATAATGGATTCATTGTAAAGCGCTTTAGGTGTCTTGAAAAGCGCTATATAAATGTAACCATTATTATAAAAATGATTATTGCTACAGTAATAATACAGTGCAAAAAGCGGATAATTCATGTACACTACTGTTACTTAGAACTGTCCTTATATCTGAAAGAAAAGCAGTTTTTATTAATTAACGATAACATTAAGTTAATCAGAAAAACAGTCTAGACATTGTTAATGTGGTAAATGACTATTCTAGCTGGAAACGGCTGATTTTTAATGGAATATCTACATAGGAGTACAGAGGAACATTTCCAGCAACCATCACTCCTGTGTTCTAATGCTACATTGTGTTAGCTAATGGTGTTGAAAGGATAACTGATGTTTAGAAAGCGCTTGTGGAATTATGTTAGCACATGAATAAAAGTGTGAGTTTTCATGGAAAACATGAGATTTTCTGGGTGACTCCAAACTTTTGAACAGTGGTGTACATTGGCATATTGTACAGGTGAGGAGGAATGGCTCAGCTGTTTATTAAATTAGATCTATCTATACTCAACAAAAATATAAACACAACACTTTTGTTTTTGCTCCCATTTTTTTATTAGATGAACTCAAAGATCTAAAACTTTTCCCACATGCACAATATCACCATTTCTCTCAAATATTGTTCACAAATCTGTCTAAATCTGTGACAGTGAGCACTTCTCCTTTGCCGAGATAATCCATCCCACCTCACAGGTGTGCCATATCAAGATGCTGATTAGACACCATGATTAGTGCACAGGTGTGCCTTAGACTGCCCACAATAAAAGGCCACTCTGAAATGTGCCGTTTTATCACACAGCACAATGCCACAAGATTCGAGGGAGCGTGCAATTGGCATGCTGACAGCAGGAATATCAACCAGAGCTTTTTTTTTTTTAGACCAAGCTTATTAGTAAATGTGTCCTCCAACCTCCTCTAAGGTTCTGGACCTTCCCGGTTCTGTTGTGGTGACAGCCCTACCACCTTCACAGCAACCACCCAGCGCCTACAAAGCAGCTGTGGATCGCTTCAATCAGATCTGCGGCAGCGACTGTTTGGCACCACCGGAGCAGCAGCAGAAGAAGTCTCCACCTGATGTTCATGAGTCCCACACACAGTTACTGCAGCAGCTGATTGGCTCTGCTAAGACACTGACAGCCAGAGAAGACCTGTTAAACACATTAAGGTCATCTCTCACTTTACAGCTATGCAGTTACTGTATTTTGAAATATATGTGATAAAAGACAAAAACAATTTAATTTTTTTTCAGTTTATTACACTTTTAAGCAGTTTATTGTAGTAGTTAAGATATAAGTCAATACATATTATTAAAACTTGGGATATAAGGGTTATATTGATGTAAAGCAAATAAAAACACTCAAAAAAAATTGCACTACAATGTATAAAAATGTAAGAATATACCCCGGCAGACCTGCACAATCGTAGGTCTTAAAAGGTTAATGTCTGTGTGGGATTGGGTGCCCAGATAGCTCAGCTGGTCACACATAAACACTGACTATAGCCCTGCTGCAGCAGTTATGGGTTCAAATCCAGCCCATGGATGTTTACTGCATGTCTTTCCTCCACTCTTCTACCCATGTTTCC
Source organism: Acanthochromis polyacanthus (assembly GCF_021347895.1). Classification (NCBI taxonomy): domain Eukaryota; kingdom Metazoa; phylum Chordata; class Actinopteri; family Pomacentridae; genus Acanthochromis; species Acanthochromis polyacanthus. Next base: position 20,599,590 of record NC_067127.1, on the reverse strand, counting down.
TGTCTCTCTCTCTCTCTCTCTCTCCACTGTCCTATACGTAAGAAAGTTTAAAAAGAAAAGGAAATAACTTTTAAAAAAAATAAAAGTCTATGTGATGTTCATAGCCAGCAAGGAGGCAATCCTAGTCCTCAGGTTAGATTTGCTAACTTCCAAACCATTCTGACCCCACTCTGTTCTCCTCACAGGCAGCATCTGCTGGTGCACACAGCTCGTACTGAAGGCTACAGCAAACTGATGCTGGGAGACAGCTGCACCAGACTGGCTATTAAGCTGCTCACCAGTATATCGCTGGGCAGAGGAGCACAGCTAGCTCAGGACACGGTGAGTGTGTGTGGATATTTGCTAGGCCACAGAAAGTGAGAGAATAACAAATCTGGATGAGGGAGAGAGGACAAAGAAACGTATTTATAGTATATACTGATCAGCCTCAACATTATGACCGCTGACAGGTGAAGTGAACAACACTGATCATGTTGGTGCTATGTGGTGTTCTGCTGGAAAACCTTCGATTTTTGGCATCAATGTTGATGAGACTTGGACACCAAAATAAACGTTGTCCCAGAACAAGCTCACTCCTTCATGCTAACAACAATCCTAAATATCACTGGCCTGCCCCTGCAGGAAAATGCACCACACCACATCGCAGAAACATTAAACAATCAGGAACATCTTGAGGAACATGACACCCGAGATGCTGATTTGACCAAACTTTCTAGACCCCATCAACAGGATGCAGTGGATCAAGTTTGATTCCCAGAGGCCCACTGCACAACCCAGAGCAGCCAAATGATCCACTGCCAACGTCCTGGTGCCAGACCTCATAGGACACTCTGAGAGGTCCTCTGGTGCAGGCGCAAAGAGCATTCAGAGCATTTTTGACCACATAAGGTGAACCAGCACAATATTAAGCAGGTGGTCATCTGCCTGATTGGTGTAAATCCTGAATAGTTTCTCTTTCCTTTTTGATCTTATAATTAGTTTGAAGGAAAGCAAATCAGACTAATACAAATAATGTTAATGCTGTATTTGTGTGTTTGTGTTTACAGGGTTTCTCTGATTCTAGATATGGTGACATAATATCAGTGAGGCCAATGAGGGATTACTCAGCTAAAGAAATAGCTCACTACAACCGCATGTTCAATGTGCCCTCTGTTGTCATTCCAAGCCTGGAGACTAAGGTAAGATCAGCCAACAGCAGAGTAAACCAGACAGTGGTAAATAAATAAAACACAGGTAACCTTTTAGAGCAATAAGCCATATCCATGGTTGTACATATGTGACTGATATTTTTTCAAAATGAAACCTCTATATACAACCACAGACTGTAGAGAGATTTGACGTGAGATCTTTCACTGTTTCCTAAGTTATTAAACAGATTTTATTTAGTCTGAGCTGAAAAGATTAGAACTGCGACAACTATTACAGTGATCTTAGAAGTCATAAATGGTGCAACTTTTCCACAGCAGTCTGATATCATTCAACTCAGCCTACTTACCTAAAACATGTGGAATGATGGAGAAATGTTTCAGGTCTGAATTAGTACCACTGCTGTTGTGACTTTCAGTAAAAGTGACTATGGGAATTTATTTAACCCTCCTGTCATGTTGTGGGTGAAATTGACGCATTTTAAATAAAAAAAAAATAATCTAACCAGAAGTTTTACCAAACTTGGACCGCCCGGCGACAAAGATGGCCCCTGTGACCGTGAAAATGAGGCCAAGGTCACCAAATGCGAACTTGACCTGTGTCTTATTATGGTACACCTGTGTACCAAATATGGTGAGGCTGCATCAATATTTTATCGAGTTATCGCACAGAAACCAAATTGTTACACACAAACAAGCAACCAACCAAGACCATGCAGCTCAAAACAATACCTTCCGGAAAACGATGTTTGCCGGGCGGTAAAAATACATTGTTCCATTTTTTTAAAATGAAGCTTCTTCTGCTTGGCTTAAGTGTAATCCAAAAATAAAGTAAAAATAGTTTGTTTAATATATTTGCAAACCCACCCTGGATAGAAGATCTATCTTGTGCTGATTTATCAACTGCATGAAAAGAAGAAAATTCAAAATGTAAACTTTAAAAAAAATCTGTCATGTAAAACTGCTGTTTTATTTGTGTCTTTCCCATGTACATTAAAACAGTTTTAACATGTATATTTTTAATGAAAAAGCTGTGAGTTGTCCTCATTGAACCATGATCTGTGAGAGGTGAAGATCGCCACTGCACTAAACATTGATTGAAATGGAGTTAATGAGATATAAACAATGTTTATTGGGATTTTTGGTTTCTGACACTTCTGAGTAATTAATCATTAAACACCCAGGAACATCATTACCCTTCTGACAAATGAACCTAACAGGAGAGTGAAACATGAGACTAACATATTAAATGGTTGGATGTCTTTTCACTGGCTAAACCTCTCGTCCTGCTGAGATTCGAGTCCTTCATCTTTTGCTGCTTCATATCCCTCCTCGTTTAGAGACTTTAAAACTCAGCAGTTGTCCAGAACGTCTCTTGAAGGAATTGTTGGAATTTAGTGGCACCAGAAGGCAGTGCTGGTTTAATGAAACCTCAGACTTAAAGACAGAATTTTGTCCATGCATGCATACAGTGTGTGTGTCTGTGTCTGTGCTGCAGACGTCTGAAAAGGCCAGTATCCAGCGTCTGACAGAGAGTTTTGTCACTAAGCTGCAGACAGACTTCCCCTCTACTGTCAGCACCATCTACAGGTCAGTGGGTGAACACCAACATGAGCACACAGAACAGAATCTAAGGACTTAATTCATGGATGCTGGACATCTTAGGAGCCAAAAATGTGGCACAGCTGGATTTTTTTTCTAACTGCTAACAAGATACAGCTAACCTTGTCTTTTTTACACGTGAAACTGTTTTGGAAGCTCACTGTAAGTTTCTCAAAGCCGACTTATACCTCATGCAGGACCAGTGAGAAGCTGCAGACGGCGTGTAGGAGCTCCTCTACAGATGACCACAGTGACAGATGTCTGCTGTGTCTGTGTGTCCTGGATACTGCTGTTGGTGAGTGTGGCTAGCAGCTAATGGTTATCCTAAAGTAAGGTACAAGCACTTTAGAGAAATCATACCCTGATAAGTTTAAAAATTCTGACCACCTAAAGAAAAAGCAATTGACGATTTATCAACAACATACATGAACAGTCAAAAGTTTGGACACCCCATCTCATTCAGTGGTTATTATTTAATTGTAGATTAATACTGAAGACATCAAAACTATAAAAGAATGCATCTGTAAACCCAAAAATGTTGATCTTCAGTAGTAGTCTACAATGTAGAAAATAATACAAATAAATAAAAGCCACTGAATGAGAAGGCAAATCCGTATTTTTGACTGGTTGTGTGTATGTGTGTGTGATTATGAATATTTATGCAATCATTTACTTAACCTTTAGATTTTTAATTAATTGACATGATTTTGTAAAAATCTGTTTTCACTTTGATATTAAAAACTTTTTCTTTCTTGCAAATTCTTGTCAAAGAAGGCAAATTATATTGACCATGATTTCATGTATAAAAGCAACAAAAGGGTAAAACATCCAAGGGAACATCCAACAGTCATTGTATGTTGGCGTTCTCACAAGCAAAAAAATAAACCTGTTGCCCTTATTCACCTTTGGTCCTTAAAAGGAACAGAAAAGGGGAACTGACTGGTTTGCTCGCTAACAAAATAAAACATCTATCAAGCTAATCAGACGGAGAAACTTTGTAAACAAGTTACTTTTCAGTTTCATTACATTAATATAAAAATTCTACTATAACTTTACCTACAGTTGACTGTTGAAATGCAACTCATCCAACTAAACCCACGCATCCAAAGGACTTAGCTCTGTAGCAACAAATTACTCCTTGAACAAATAAACGAAACAATTAAGGGCTCTACATGTTTTTGCGTGCCCATGAGAAACAATTCGTTCCCACGTTTTGATTAATAGATTTCCCACAATTTGATTAATTTGTGGGCTCAAGATATAATTCATTCCCACATTTCTCGATGTAGTTTGAAGACTTCATTGAAGCTGGAAAGATATTCACAGATTTGAACGTAACAAATCAATAAACCATAAGTGAAATGTTGTTTTTATCCAAATAAGCTGCCCATCAAGATATCTGAAGCAAAGATATTATGAAGCAGGACCTAAAGCATTAACCTTATTCTGTGAAGATTTGGTGCATTAGATATAAAATGAAATGAAATTACAACTAAAATAAAGAAATACATGAAATGCAAATACAAGTTTCTTTATCGTCAAACTACTGAACCTTTCTTCTTGAATCACTTCTACACACATTAAGTGGTTTATAAAACAGGTTTCCCCTTTTTCCTTGAGCACCCTCTTGTCAGCTGGAGCAGATAGGAATATTTTTTACCCCATATGATTGAAATTTGTCCTTCTTCCCTCCCTGCTGTCTTTCTCCTCCTTTTTTTTTTTCTCAGAGAAGGCCTCAGCCTTTCAGGCCACACTGATCTCAGAGCAGCTCTCCCAGACTCTATCTCTTGGATCTGGGAGTCCAAGACAAAACTCAGGTATGTTATACTATCATTGACAGTGTATCACCTCTACTCATGCTGTCAGTGTTTCTTATAGCTTCTGTCTCTATGTCATGGCAATTTTTACTGTTTAGAGCCACATGTCAAATAAGGGAAAGCTGAGAAGCACAAATAAAAAAAGCTTCTTTTAAGGCAGTTCCTGTTCAGTCATCTGTTTTTTTTTTTTTTGTTGTTGTTTTTTTTTTTTAAAGGTCCAGTAAAGCCAACATCAGCTGCTTCAGCTGTACAGTGCTGTTCCTTATCAGGAGGAGAGGATTGTGGAAGAGCAACAAGTGGTGGAAGTTGCTGTTCCTCTGCTAAGTAAGTGTTGATTTATTCACAGGGTTTATTTCTCTTAATTTGGCAGTTAATTATCCTCCATTGTATTCTAATCAGGAACTATCAGTGGTGATTAACAAATTCCAAAGATGTCATTCTGAAGAGGACTGAGGGTTTGTCCTCCTTTTAACCCATATGTCAAATAATTACCTAATTCCCTTTATTTATTATATCAAAAATGGTAAACTGTGAGGAGACCAAAAAATGAAGTAACAATAAAGCATCACAAGGCACAGCTAAGCCAAACAGTGTTCTGTTTGTGTCCACTCTCTTCCTGACATTTATTGGTATTTTTAGGATGCATCGATCAGAAAGCCTCATCAAATTGCAGAGGAAATCCTACTATCTGTTGCATCTTCTTCACAGTCTAAGTCTTTTGTGTTGTTGTTCCATTCCAGGGAGACAATAGATCTGAAGAGCCTGTTGTGTTACAGCTGTCAGCTGACCATCAGAGACATGGTGAGTAAAAGCAGCTGCACATCAACATGTTGAGAGGATGTTGTTAAAAAAAAAAAACAACAACTTGTGTGGTAGTTGGGTTTAGTTCAAGAACCACTACACTAAGGAGGAGGACTAAAGATGTGTCAGTTTTCTTTAGCTCAGTGCAGATAAGACTGACGTGATTGTATTTGAACCCACAAATGAAAGGTCAAAGGTCAGTGCTCACCTTGACTCCACGTCACTAAAAGTTACAAATCAATCCAGAAACCTCGGTGTCATTATTGATTCAGACCTGAATTTTAACACTTAAAAGCTGTTACTAAGGCTGCCTGTTACTACCTAAAGAACATTGCTAGAATCAAAGGTTTCCTGTCTAGAGTGGAACTTGTTGATGTGTTTATTTTCATTAGATTATTGTAATACTATCTTTATGGGTCTTAACAAGAAATCAATCAAGCAGCTGCAGCTGAGAACGCTGCTGCCAGAGTCCTAACTAACCGCAGAAAACTGGACCTCAATACACCGGTGCTCGCATCACTGCACTGACTTCCTGTTAGCCAAAGGATAGAGTTCATAATCTTACTCTTGGTTTACAAAGCTCTGAATGATCTTGAACCAAAATACATCCAGGACTTATTAGCTCATTATGAAGCATCCAGAGCCCTCAGGTCATCAGGGACAGGGTTACTGTGTGTTCCCAGAGCCAGAACCAAAAATAGTGAAGCAGCATTCAGTGATTATGCTCCTCACCTGTGGAACAAACTTCCTGAACAGCTGAGATCTGCTCAAACTTTTGCCTCTTTTAAATCAGGCCTGAAAACCATACTGTTTACTGTAGCTTTCTCTTAGATGTTCAGTCTGTTTTCTGACTTTTAAAGCACTTTTGTGTTTTGTTTCCATTATTTTAATTTCTACTTTAAATCTAATTAATTTTAAAGTTCTGTGATGCATCTCTTTGCCATTTTAGAGCACCTTGAATTGCCTTGTGTATGAAATTGGTTTACAAATAAACTTGCTTAGCCTGGAGCGAAGAATCGTTTAGCTGTATCTTTTGTTTTTAAGCCAGATAAATAGATGTGATTCCAACAGCAACACTTGAATAATTATTGCCTTTACAAAGAAAGAACTGTAACTAAAACCAACATTCCTGACTTGCACAATAAAAAGAAAGTCATTCTACAATCATCAGAGGTCTCCAGTCACACAGATGATACACAGAGTGAGCTGGTCCAACTCCAGACCTCCCAGTCCAGGTGTAGCTGTCTGGTTTATGTTTACGTCCGATCAGAAAAGAGCTTCAACATGCCTCCTGATTTGCAAAACAAATCTAAACATTGTATTTGTTGGTAACAACTTAATCAAAATGTAAACAAATCACAAGTTTTAAATTGAGATTTTCACATCTGTTGTCTGTTTTCTTCCAGTCATCAGTGGACCATCTCCCACAGTACATCATGTCTGAGGCTAAGAGGAGGCAAAGGAGGTGAGATTTGTATCATTTAAAGAAGAAAAAAACTAAATCACTTTTCATTTTTTTTAGGTTTGAGTGCATACATTTTACCTTATTATAATCAGTGGTTTACAAAACATGCAGTTTTTTTTCCACATTTCATGACTGCGTGTGCCAAACAACTGTTGTCCTAAAACGTTTTATTATTGGAATCATCAGTCATGTCATTAGTCATGTCATTTCCACATTTTTTTCCATTGTGTTCTGATGCCTCATTAACTGGCCCAGTGAGCATTTTTCTGTTAAAAAGGCATTTCTTTTTTTTTTCACTTACTATTTTAAAAGGCAAATGAGACCATGATGTCCAGTATCTCAAATTATTAGAACATTTCTGAAGATCAGTCATAAAAAGGATTTACAAAATAGAAATATCCAAAAACTGAGCGCCCAGATAGCTCAACTGATTGAGTGGGTGACCCATGAATAGGGGCTATAGTCCACAACGCAGCAGCCTGGGTTTGATTCCAGCTCACGGCCCTTTACTGCAGGTCTTCCCCCATCATTCTTCTCCCTACTTTCCTGTCTGCCTCTCTACTAAACACTATCAAATAAAGCCAAAAAATATCCTAAAAAAGAAATACCCAACATCTAAACACAATGCTCATTTGTACCATTAATGCTTAGTTGAGGCTCCTTTACCACAAAGAAGCTTTGGCACTGTGGGCAGGAGCTGCTTGACTCCTTCACCCAGATAATATCTTCTGACTGTCTCTGGTTCGGGAGTGGCTTGATATTAAGAGTGCAACATTTGTAGCTTCTTTCCTGAAGATGTCTTTGCTTGGTGGCTCTGGATGAAAGTTCTTGACAATCTTCTGAAGGCCACAGTCATCCCTGTTGTCTGTGCACCTTTTCCTTCCAGTCACTCTTCTATTACAGTATTACGATACTGCCAACAGCCAGCCTTTTCAGCAGTGGCATTCTGTGGCCTATTTTTGTTTTATTTATTCATTTATTTGATCGGGGACCAGGCAATTACCATAGAACACATCTGATGTATTACATATGGAGTGTCTAGCACTGAGCTCATTTTCAACTTCTGTCCCTGGTTGGGCTTTTCAGTAAAAGTAGTCAGAGGACCAATAACCACAATAAAAACAGCACAAACATTATAAACCTATAACGCCCACCCACCTGCACACACAAACACGTACAATGACATAATCCAGTCAGACTTGTAGATGTCATAGGTACCTACATTCGTTCTACTTGTGGAAGATGTCAGTGATCGTCTTTTAGACAACTTTCAGGTCAGTCATGTTTCCAGTGATTGTGGTTCCATGTTATGTGTAATACAGCAGTGTAAATCATGTTCATTTTACGATGTTCTGGAAGCTTCTTATGGGCAACAGACAGCCTGCAATGCCCCATATTTTTATGTGAAACATCAAACACTTTAATGTTGTAGCTACATTTTAGAAGCTTGAAAACCCAATGAAAGGAGATCTTAGACATTCGGATCCACTAGAAATCCCATTCGGTGCTCACTGGGAGCTTTCATCTCACAGCTTTGTAGTACACTTCAATAAATGACAGCTGATTCAAAAGACTTTAACCTAAACCTGAACTTAAACATGAAGAATTTGGGCTATAGAAAATGAAATGCTCGATAATAAGGACAGAAATGTGACGATGTTTGGACTAAGTTGTGTTGTGTTCTGTAGGTCTCAGATGAGAGATGAGATCAGCGAGTTTCTGCTGAATGATGGAGACGAAGGCAATGATTGATCAAACAGAAGTCAAGGTGACTATCCACCCTGAAACTCAAAACTATGCTGATTTTAGCCTACAGGAAGTGGAGGACTTTAATGTGGAAAGACTTTAACTAATATCCTGTTCTCCTGTGTAGGACTGTAGGCTGAGGTGGAGTCAACATGGAAGATCACCAGTACGTTACAGAGCCAGACAGCCTGAAACCGCCGGTATTCCACCATCACAAGCAGCTATGTTAGCTTGTGTGTGATTTATCAGTGAGGCATTTGTTTCCAGAAGAAAAGCTGGATTGTGCCAGGTACAATGTTTAATAAACCCCCAAATATCTGCAGTTTTCTCAGCTGCCTCACTTGACAGACACTGTGGCAGTTACTGGTAATCCTTCACATGTAGCCACTAAAAATATCATTTCAATGCATAGTTTATGATAAATGCACTCAAAAGGACATTTCAGAAACAGAACACATTAGACTAACTAGCTTTGCTTTCATTTATTTTTTGGATTTTTGTGATTTTTAGAGTGCAGAGGCTAATTAAAGCTTATGTTTGAATATCAACAACTGGTTCACTCAGGTGCTTGAAGATCAGCAGAACCTTTTGCCTCAGACTGACATTTTGTATTTGTTATTGCTCTTCTAATATATGTTTAAGTTTCTATTAAAAGCTGCTGTAAAGTCATACAAATGTCTGTCAATTTATGTATTTATGATTGTATACTGTAAAAGTTTGCTGTATCATTATGTGTTTAAACTGGATATTCTATTTTCAAAACCACTTATGATGTTCAGGCAATGGATGGATTGTTTCAGGGTTAGAGCTTGATTCAACCCCAGCAGTTCTTAGCTGACAGTTCATGTCCACGTGTTGCTGTTATATAAGACAATCTAATTACAAACTAACAGAGGTGGGTAGAGTAGCCAAAAATTGTACTCAAGTAAATTAGCTAGCGGGCTAATTAACACAGGTGGCTAACTTACCGCTGAACACCTGTGTTTTTGCTGCAGCAGCTGTCCGTCATTATGAGAGTGAACTTCTCAACCTGTGTTTCTCTGCTGTGTATTTTAGCTTTTAAAAAATTAATTTTACTTTAAGGTTAACTGAAACCCGTTCAGCTGCACTGAAGTTTAACATTCAGCTGGTTTGAATTAAACTGTGCTTAACTTAACACTGCGCAACATTACCTCTCTGAATCTCCATAATTTCATTAAATTCCTTCTCTCTTCCACTGCTCAAGTTCAATCCAGTATATAAAGTGACAATAGTCAGTGTGTGTGTTTGTGGTCTGTTTCTATGTGTAAGCTGAATTAGTGAGGATGACTACTGCTCCTGTCATCTAAGCTCCAGTCCTCACACATCTTTATGTGCACATGGGGAAAATCACTGCTGTAGAATGCAGGTATGTTTGTCATTATTATAAATAGCTGTTGCCAGGTGACCTGTCAGAGTCAGCCAAAATAATGTTTACACACATCAGGAAAAGAAAAACTTGCATAAATATTTCAATACCAAATGTATTCAGATATCACCAGATTAATAAAAGTTATCTTTGGCCTCTACAATTAGAAGAGGTGCTCAAAGTGGAGGCCACTGGCTTGCAGACATTTCTGTTGTAGACGCAACTTATTGATACTCCATTCATGAGGGTAATGCCATCTGTTGGGAAAACTTCATACAAGAGGACAAAGAACATGTACCTATATGCACAGCCAATCAGAGGGAGGTTGTGGCGAGCACTCGTATCCGCCCACAAAGTGTCAAAAGTCTTCTCCCTGCATGCGTAGATCAGAGCTCCACGCACACAGGAGGACAGTTTCGTGAGACACTGGACGCACGGAGCTTGGTCTGCACACACGGAGACATTGCCACGCACACGCAGAGTGTTTTTTGCGCCCGTGGAGACTTTTTTTCCGCTCGCGCGGGGTACGTGTTTCGCGTGCGCGACTTTTGACCCAAATTTGACGCCATATTGGACTGTTTTTGTGTTGCTCCTCACCTACTTCAGACAGCCGGGACATAACGTTTTGTGGACCAAAGGCTATATACTATGACGTTTTTAGAACGACTTGCTATAATTTTTCTTTTTAAGACCGACATGCTATTATATGATGTTTTTTGGACCTCTAACCCCCTGGACAGGTCAAACAAAATTTTTTCATGAAATTGTTGAATTTTTTTCTTGCCCAGCCCAATATTTTCAAGCAAATATAGAAATAAAATAATCAACTGAATCATTTTGAGAATCACACAAAGTGCAGTTTTATTGAAAATACACTGTTGAAATTTTACTAAAGGTGTGCAATTTTGCACACACATACACACAAGTATTTACAATATGATAATTCACAAAGGGTATGGAGGTGTTAGTATAAAGGACAATATGTGTTTTAGATGTTGTTGATGTTGGCAGCTGGCAGGGTGGATTTGTCCAAGTCATCAAAGTAAGGGTGTGTCATCGCCTCGCGTGCAGAGATCCTCTTAGGAGGATTGTAGGTCAACATTTTCTACAACACAGAAACAAGGCATGAATACATTTGACATATTACGAAGAGCAACATGAGATGATTAAAACAGTGAGTTTTTTTTCTTTAAAAAAATTCCACATTAAAAAAAAAATGCAGAAACGTTTCCAGGTTTTCAACCATGATGTTCCATGGTGCATCCTTTTCCTTACCGCCAGCAGATCTAGGCCGTTCTTGTCCAGGTTTTTTACCATCGATGACAGGTTGCCAGACTTCCATTTGGGGAAGGTGTTTTTGTAGTCAGGTAGGCTCTCTACGTCAGGCCACACATCATTGTTTGGAGTTCCCAGAGACCTGGAAAGAAAAGACAAATGACATCAGGATTCAAATGGCAAACAACTTAAAGGGTGTCACAACATGTGGGTTGGGAACTGGTAACAGATGTAATGACAGAATGAAGTGCAACTACACACTAAATAAACCATCTAAATAAACATATGTCAATCAGAGACAGACCTTGTGCAGCTGTCAGTCTCGTTTCTACGAATACATACATGCATATTTTCACATTTAGGTTTCATGGCGTTGTGTTTATTGAAAGATTGTTTTCAGGGATGGGATCAGCAAGTTCTGATTCTAGCGGAAAGTTGTTGGGGGGGGGGGGGGGGTGCGGCGGCGCAGTGACTTCCAATCGCTGGGCCATTTACAATTGTTGTTAACAAGCTATCGTTAACGTCGTTACCATCGCGCGGGAGTATCAGCGACAAAGTGTTCAAACTTGTGAAATCGGCGTTCAAATAAATTAAATCCACGGAAAATTCCCATCCCACGAAAAAAAGCGGAATTCCGCGAATTCGCGGAAAAATCACATCCCTGTGTTTTTCCTTTCTCAGTCTTCAAGTGCCCAAGTCTGTGGGACCAAGTCAATTGATTGTGGAGGAAAGTCTATGATGGTATTCTTTGGTGCACTATGAATCCTTGCTGCAAAAACCAGCAGGTGCAGTAGTATTCACAGACTGTCCTCTCCCTACCTTCTGATCCTGCATACATTATTGTAATACTCTGCCATTGTGGGACAACAGGCCAACCCAGATTCACTTTGTGTCTGCAGGCTCACTCTGTACTGGAATACTGATAAACCACCAAAGCAACAAACTTTGGAAGAGGAATTGAAATGATATGCTGAGCAAAGCATGTGAAGACGCCCCTTTGCACTGTTCTTGGCGGTGTAATTACAATGACAGACACATAAGTATGAATGCGCACAACATAAACCACGAAGGCATCATACAGACTAGGCTCTACATAGATTCAACTCAGTAGTAAATATCACGCTTCACTGTTTGTTACTGGCAAATATCCACCCAATTTGGCAAAATTTGTCAAACAGGAAATTACATGTCATACTGCAGGATCTTTTTATTAGCCTTTGCAGGTCCCTTTCAACAACTATTTCTTTACATTTGTACTTCACATTATTTAATTCCCATTTTCAGTCAAAGTCCTAATGTGTGTCTACCTGAAAATCCTGAAGAGCTGGTCTATCTCTGAGTCTCCATGGAACAAAGGTTTCTTGGTGGCAAGTTCAGCAAAGATGGTCCCAGTGCTCCAAACATCTACTGGTGTTGAATATCGGGGTGAACCCAGGAGGACCTCAGGAGCCCGGTACCAAAGAGTGACAACCTGAGAAGACACAAGGTGTCATTCAGCTCAGTCATTATTTGAAAGGTTTTTCAAGGCTGCACACCATGTCTGTGTAGTTTTTTCACGTGATGTGGGAACGTTTCCTCACCTCATGGGTATAAACCCTGACAGGAACACCAAAGGCCCGAGCCAGGCCAAAATCTGCCAGTTTGATCACTCCTTTGTTGTCAATCAGGAGGTTCTGGGGTTTGAGGTCACGGTGGAGGACTCGGCGACAGTGACAGAAGTAAATGCCCTCCAAGATCTGGTAAAGGTAACTCTAAAAAAGTGGAAGGTAAGAGAAAGAACAGAGAAATGAGTACATGTTGCTATCGTTTAGAACAGGGAAATGGTGAATCAACAAATAAATAAATGGCCCAATAATCTAACTTTGTTCAGCCTGAGCAACCTTTAACTGCTTTCACTCTATGAAAGCTCCACCTCAACAAGACGACATGGTCATCAATATCCCCCGCCGCATGTGATGTCTGAGTCTATATCCAAAATAGTGATCAAGGGCCATAACTCTGTTAAATATTATCGCACAGGTCTCATTTTCGAACTTGATCAAAGTGTCCATGCTGTGAAGCTACACACTAAATTTCGTAATCCTAGCTGTAATAGTTTCCGAGAAAAGCTGTCCCCTTCATGTCGGACGGACAGACGGAGGCCAAACTTATATCCCCCTTTTCCACTTCGTTGAGGAGGGGGGATAATAAAGGTGACTTAAAGAAGGTAATAAAGAAGGTTGTTGGATTAAATATTCAAACATTTATAAACATTTTAAACAATGAAAAAATGCATTTATAGACAAACATGTTGTGTTTTCTGTGTATATGCAAAGAGTAGGTATAATAAATTATTCCCAACAGCATTTATATGGAGCAAGACTGGGCATTAACTCATTATGTTGTTTTTATGGGAACACATTAGAAAAATATGAAGCAAAATTACAGATTATTCAAAGTTCTGTTATTCAAATATGAAGCGTGACCTGCAATTAAACAACACCTTTTCACCTGAAGTATTTTCTATAAAAGGTCTTTATGGTGTTTCTTGTTCATCCATTCACACACATTCACAGAGATGCCATTCAAGAGGCTCACATGCCAACTGGACCAGCTGGCTCTAAGTTATTTTAGCACGTGCAGGGGTCATGTGTTCATCCACCATCCTTGTGATTGGCTGACAACCTGTTTGATCTATAGATTGCAATGGACAGTAACCTGATCTCATTAAAGACAGTTCACTCCACTGTACACAAAGAAGCGATGGTTTTATGTAAAATTAAAACATGTTCATCATCTGCCAATTATGTTCCAACTGGGCTCTTTTAATAATGCAATGCTTTCAGGTGAAGCAAGAGACAAAAAAAGTGTATGTGAAAAAAAAGACATATTTTATACCTTACTGTAGCCAAAAGACAAAATAAAAAAAAATAGCTCATTGTCTGCTAAACACTCATCTAGGTTACTCCATTAAGAGGGATTACTGTAACTGACTATGTACAACAAAAATAATAGCGATAACATCACATTAACATCATACGTACTCCTGCAGACCCAGATGCGGAAACCTTAATTTGGCCTGAAGAGCAGGGCTCTAGACAGCAACCAAAAAGATCACATACAGTTTTTTTTTGAGAATGTGCAAGTTAAAATTTCATTCCTGTGAGTGAATGAAGTAGGGCTGGACCCGAATATCCAAATATTCGTTCGCTACGGCACTATCCGGATATTAATTTTGGTATCCGAATACCCCCCGCCCCCTCCCGTCGGACGTTACAGGGCAGAACGAATATTCGGATATTTGTCTTTAATAGGGCCCGAATATTCGGAGGCCAGCCCTAGAATGAAGATCATTTAGCCGTTTTGGTGTTGCTCTAACCGGTGCAGACGGCTACTGCATGAGCAATAGTGGTGGAAAGCACAACTTTTATTCCATCAGTGGCTCTGTCAATCCTTGCCTGATGCGTAAAATGAGCTATTTGGCTGTTGTGTGTTCCTCAAAAGAAATTGAGGAAAGAGGAGACAGAGACAGAGAGGTGAAGGAAAAAAATATATTTAATCTCAATGGCTAACACAGTAGCAGGGCTGCAAAACTGAATTACTATTATTCACAATCACGATTTTAGCTTCTAACCACTATGTGAAAACGATCGACAGCATTCTCTGCATTAAAAAATATCTTCTGCTCTACATCAGCCGTTTTCTCTACCGATGAGGAAAAGAACATACAGATAAAATCAGGTGGTTTCATCTTGGACAAATCTTTTTGCTCACACACCTGTCTGAGCCCACTGTAGCCACCTAACAGCATCTACCGCAGCCTGTATTGTGAGGCATTTAGCGAACACTGGTGAATGTACGTCTACCAGGTGTTTCGCCTGTGCCCTGGAGGGATGTTCAACCAACTGAGGATGATGGTCGCACCAGCGCAACCAGTGAAAAAGTTAGTCTGGAACCCTGCTTAAGAGACAGAGCAAATGTCCTAGCAATAGCTTTAGCCAACTGCCTTCTCGTTCATAAAAATTTAATTCAATTATATCTATATTGCGCCAATTCATGACATATGTAATCTGAAAGTCCTTAACTTGGATTTCATATGAGCAAGTAGTCGTCGATAATAGCAGAGGAAACACGAGCCAGAGGACTGAACTTATCCCCACAGCCATTACCAGCAGTGGACCTCACCACAGCCACAGAATCAACTGTTAGAGACAAAAATCTATCAGAGGCAGAATAGCTCAAGCTGAAGGTGTCAGAGGCACTCTCCAATGCTAAAGTACCTCTGCCCACCTTTTATCCCAGGACAGTTGGAAAAGAGAAAGGCATAGACTGCCTGTCTTACTGCTGGCTTTACCTGGAGAAGACATCATTCACATTGGTCCTCCAAAAATAAACAAAGAAGGAGCAGCACTCAGACCCATCAGCACCTAACAATTTTGCTGATCAGTAAAATAAATACATCAACACACGTTTAACAGTTTTCTACCAGCATTCCTGTCTTGCATCATTTAGAGTAGCCACACTTTACCGTCACACATTTTTATGTTCCTTATTGTAACAATCTTTAGACTGAAGCAGTTGCACATGATTTGTTCAGTTTGTGCGGAAAACGAGTCAAATGATGCGATAAACGCTCCTGTTTGTGGGGACAAGTTTGAAGCAGAAAATCTGAGTTAAGAAAGTTGAAAAGCACCTTCATACCCGTTAACTCTGACGGAGGGTTTAGTTTTGTCGAGCCGACTCACACAAAGGAAGCCTGGCTATGTCAAACTTGCTTTGTAGTTCAGTCCTCTGAGATGCTAAACCAATACCGTCAACACTAGAAAAACTGCGCTGGTTAAAACAGAAGTGTCCTGTCAAATTTAAAATCTTCTTTAATTTATCAAATATAGGTCCAACGCCGTACAGGATGAAGTCTGGATGTGGACTTGGACCATCAGTTAGTGACCCAGTGTATAGTCTATAGTGGATTATTAAACAAAGTCTCGAGGAAGAGAATTTCCCCTTGAGGCATTTTAGTAATCGAATTACCCGAGGAACCACTTCAGCCCTATTTACAGCACTAATCATCTGCAAAACGTGAAATATTTAAGTTGCTAGCTGGGAGGTTGCTGTTGTTTCCCACAGTGAAGACAAAATAAGTCAAACTGCCACAAGTCAGCAAATGAAGACAGAAACTCATTGGTACATGATTGCTGCTACTGTTCAAGCATTTTATGTTGCTGGAGATATATTATTTGATCCCATAATGTCATTTGAAACCAAAACTCTCAAATAATATAGCAGCATCCTGCTAATATGACGCTACGATGAATTGCTGAGAGAGAGTTACCTTGACCAGCATCGAGTCCATGTACTGGCCAGTGGGAATGGAGTCCAGGTACTTCTTCAGGTCCATGGACAGGAACTCAAAAATGAGGTACAGTCGAGACTCCTGCATCAGGACATCCAGGAGGCTGGTATACACACATAAGAAGTAGTTGGGTTCATATTACACACGTGGACAAAATTGTTGGTACCCCTCAGTTAAAGAAGGAAAAACCCACAATTCTCACTGAAATCACTTGACACTCACAAAAGTAACAATAAATAAAAATTTATTGAAAATTAAATAATCAAAATCAGCCATCACTTTTGAATTGTTGATTAACATAATTATTTTAAAAAACAAACTAATGAAACAGGCCTGGACAAAAATGATGGTACCTCCATAAAAGATTGAAAACTATTTGACCAGAGTGACATGATTAACTCAGGTGTGTCATTTAATTGACATCACAGGTGTTTCCAAACTCATAATCAGTCAGTCTGCCTATTTAAAGGGAGACAAGTAGTCACCCTGCTGTTTGGTGAAAAGGTGTGTACCACACTGAACATGGACAACAGAAAGCGAAGGAGAGAATTGTCCCAGGACATCCGAAAAAAAATTATAGACAAACATCTTAAAGGTAAAGGCTATAAGACCATCTCTAAACAGCTTGAAGTTCCTGTGACAACAGTGGCTCATATTATTCAGAAGCTCAAGACCCACGGGACAGTAGCCAACCTCCCTGGACGTGGCCGCAAGAGGAAAATTGATGACAAATTGAAGAGACGGATCGTTGGAATTGTATCCAAAGAGCCCAGAGCAACCTCCAAAGAAATTAAAGGTGAACTCCAAGGCCAAGGTACATCAGTGTCAGATCGCACCATTCGTCGTTGTTTGAGTCAAAGTGGACTTCATGGGAGACGACCAAGGAGGACACCACTGCTGAAAAAAACTCATAAAAAAGCCAGACTGGAATTTGCAAAAATGCATGTTGACAAGCCACAAAGCTTCTGGGAGAATGTCCTTTGGACAGATGAGACCAAACTGGAGCTTTTTGGTAAGGCACATCAACTCTATGTTCATAGACTCAAAAACCAAGCATACGAAGAAAAGAACACTGTCCCTACGGTGAAACATGGAGGAGGCTCAGTAATGTTTTGGGGCTGCTTTGCTGCATCTGGCACAGGGTGTCTTGAAAGTGTGCAAGGCACGATGAAATCTGAAGACTATCAAGGCATTCTGGAGAGAAATGTGCTGCCTAGTGTCAGAAAGCTTGGTCTCAGTCGCAGGTCATGGGTCTTCCAACATCCAAAACACACAGCCAAAAACACCCAAGAATGGCTGAGAGAAAAGCGTTGGACTATTCTAAAGTGGCCTTCTATGAGCCCAGATCTGAATCCCATTGAACATATGTGGAAGGAGCTGAAACATGCCATTTGGAGAAGACACCCATCAAACCTGAGACAACTGGAGCTGTTTGCTCATGAGGAGTGGGCCAAAATACCTGTTGACAGCTGCAGAACGCTCATTGACAAATACAGAAATCGTTTAATTGCAGTGATTGCCTCAAAAGGTTGTGCAACAAAATATTAAGTTATGGGTACCATCATTTTTGTCCAGCCCTATTTCATTAGTTTGTTTTTTAAAATAATTATGTTAATCAACAATTCAAAAGTGATGGCTGATTTTGATTATTTAATTTTCAATAAATTTTTATTTATTGTTACTTTTGTGAGTTTCAAGTGATTTCAGTGAGAATTGTGGGTTTTTCCTTCTTTAACTGAGGGGTACCAACAATTTTGTCCACGTGTGTATATGGACACATTTTCTCACAGGTTCCAACTCCATATTTGCTCACACTCTGTATGTAAAGAGTTGGGCCAGATATTGATCAGTTACCATGACCGAAAGCTTAAAAAACAGAATCATGTGGTCACACTTTGTTAAGCAATTAAACACATGCACATGTAAAAAGAACACATCACATAAACAGAAACACTACAAGCGAGAGAGATTCATGATATCCTGAAAAAATATCTACTGGAGAATTCCAGAGGGTTGTCAATAAGTAAATCCTTTGCTTTCTAACATCCAGTCAATTGTTGTTTCACCAACACATGCACGTGTCGTGAAAGTGCACAAAGCAACAGTATAGCCTGTGGAGAACAATTTGGGTCAAAGTCACCAAATATTTTATTCACATTTGACTTGTAATTTTACAATTGAGGTTCATACCACAGATGGACTGGTTATCAGTCTTACCAATAAACAGATTTGATATTCAGCATTTGTCCACTTATTAGCATCACCATGGCCACTTAACAGACTCATGATAAAGTAAGTCATTTTGAAAATGTGCTATTCTGGCTCTGATGCTGCCACTTCTCTCCATCTGTAGTCTCCACTCTGTAGTTTTGCCCACAGCACTATATGATCGATTACACGTTATGAGAAATATCAACACTGAAGGATAAATGTTGATTTTTAATAAATACATATAGAATCTAAACAGAAAAAGGCATTTTTTTAGGTGGAGTTTGCATTGTTAAATTTCGACACCAAGATTTTTAGTGATATGACAAATGTATATCAGTCACAAATATTGGTTATTGGTGGCCTTGATTACTGATAGTCATTAGTCGACCCCTAGTCATTATTACCTGCTGACCAGTGAAATTACAGTTATGGCTCTCTCCCCCTGTTCATTTAAATAGGGACCTGGATTCATTAGCATGAAATAACAGTCTAGGACATTACCAAGATGGCTGCAAGTAGCATAGCTCACTGGAATCACATTAATTTAATATTTCAACTCTCAAGACAGAGGTAAAACTACATCAGCTGTGATAGCTTTCTAGAATTAGAAAATCCCATCTCAACATGCATTACTTAAGTGAGACATGATCTGACAAACCTTTACACTGTCTCTAAAACTGGATCACATATTACCTCGTCACTTTTAAGCTGGAACACTCTCCACTCCAGACAGTGAACTCACCGTACAACATTGGGATGCTTCAGCTCCTGAAGCAGAGAGACCTCTCTGACAGCAGTGCTGGGAACGCCCTCCTCCTCACTCTCCAGACGGATCTTCTTCATAGCCACAACTTGCCCCGTTGCCTTGTGCCTGCCCTTATACACTACCCCATAAGTACCTGCAAAAATATGTGAAAGTCCATAATCACTTTAAACAGTCTCATATTTAGATAAAGGCCTCAGCATTTACTGGCACAAAACTGACTTGTCTGGGTCAAAGTGAGATGTGATCTCATTGTGTTATTATTTTGCTGTCTGCACTGAAATAACAGGAAAATGCATGCATTCCTGTCAGTTACAACAGACACATTGTCTTTATTGAATTTACTGTATGTGGACCAATCTTACTTTTGTTTGTCATCACCCCCAAAAGGCCCAGTCTGAGCCAGATTAAACCCCGTAGTACAACTTCTTGATTCCATTGTCAAAAGATTTTACTGATCAATAACTTATCTTGCCTGTGTGCAGGATTTAAAATTATGGGAAGTGTGCTTGAGAGTATGGCCATTCAGACAAGAATGAGCACCACAAGGTCAGAAACTCATTCAGTGCATGACTGCTGTTGTTGTCATTAAATTTACCAAAGCTATTGTAACCACATCAAAAGGGCCAAATTTACACTACAGCAGCTATACAATCATAAAAATCAATACTCATAATGGAAGTATGCTTTATGTTTACCTCCATAAAGCTCAAATTTGGCATAAATACAGGACAACCGTATTGTTGAATTTCTTTCGAAATTTTTGAAAAAAAGAAGACAGGAAGACCAACCTTCGCCGATTTTCTCTATTTTCACGTAGTCTTCCATTACTCCCTGGAAGAAAAAAAATACCCACATTATAAAGTCATTTCAGCCTGCAGAACTAGCATTACTTTCCAGTAGCTTCAGATGATGCTTACCTTGCATACTTTTACATCACCAAGCTAGCTAGCGGTGCTACGTTAAAACGACTGTTTAACTTTGAAAATCAAATATGGCGTAAACAGTAACAAGGCTGTGAGTGTGAAAGAAACTAGCATAGACATTAAAATCGGAAAATCACGGGGCTAACTTTTGACTCATTCATTTACAGTAGTGCATTTATGCCTTTATTTTTTTACACAATGTGGTATTTTCAAAGAGTGTGGCATTTTTGCTAGCGCTAAAGCAAATAAACGTTGGAGACACGCTCTCTAACGTTAAATAACTCTAGCATTGGTATTTAGGCTATAGGTTATCGGTGGATCATATTGAAGTTTACTTAGGTCGTTAGTTTAACCTTACGTCCTAAAAACACGAATAAATGACAATAACATAAACTCGTCTATCTGTTCTCTTTAGCTAAACGATCAAGGTATGTGCACTAACGTTAGCTTACCTAATGCTAAATCACCAAGGGAACTTTCTGTTGAGTTTATAACAGCTGAAGCCCTTTCTGTCCAGACTAAATAGTCCACACCTTCAAATAACTCGACAAACTATACAGTTAAAAACGGAACCTGTTTCTAAATAAAATAGAAAAGTTACCTGACTCTGGCTTATTCCCTATCGTAGGTACTCTCCGTGTACAGACCAGCGCTAAATGCTGTCAGAGTTTTTTGAATCAACCGCAGTGCAGCGGCCGTTCAAAACACACCAATAAACTCACGCGATGTATTTCAAAACAGCCAATCAGTGGAGAGAATACTCCCATGCGTGCTGAGCGGGAGACAAAGCGGCGACGCACGCCTGGGATTGTGTTCACTGCTGCTGGGACGTTTGGGTGTTGTCCTCTTTGAGAACTAATTCAGCGATTTTTTTTCCGTGAAATAAAGCGTCACACAGGTCTGAATTCAGTTATTAACACTATATATTGAGTGTAATGCAGTCACATAACCAGCATAAGTTTAATTAAAACACTAAAGTCACAATAATTTAATGTAGATGAAGTTGTTAGTTGTTATAGAACTGGACCTCTCTAATCATTAACATTACTACCCAGATATGGAAACAGATCGCAGTAGAAACAACACCAAAAACACACGTATTAAAGAATAAACTATCATTACACACGGACAGAAGCCTCCTAGCTTTACAAACCAACACGAATTTCACTCAGATGCAACCTCACACATTCCTATCCAAGTTATTTATTTAAAATCTGTGATCCTGTCTCCTCACTGCCTCTCCACTACAATACAAAACAAGTCGGACATAGCCAGATTTTCTGTGTAAGTCAGTTCGACAATAACTAACATCCCACTCAGAGAGATAACAGATATTGGGAAGGTGGTTGTCAACTTTCTTTATTAACTTTTTTTTTTTTACTATTTAGCTTTCTGCTTCAGTGTGTGCTCACATAAAAGGGACCTTAAACGCATCATTGGCTCTTCTTTCTCCCTCCTGCTTCAGTCCACAGGTAGTAATATTGAAGACAATGAGTAATATGATAAATTAAAACTATTAAAATCACTGCTATTGCAAATGATATGACAGAGGAATGCTGGTGAAAAACATCTGTTAATGTATTTATTTTACTGATCAATGGTTTCTAACAGACCGCTCCACATTAAACTTAATTTATTTAAACACATTGTATTGAAGTACATAATGACGAGTTTAACTTCAGTTTCTGTGCTAAATTAATGATATTGATTTAATATTCTGTGTAAGAAATACAAATGTAATGATGTATTTTCTATTAAAATAGAATAGAATAGCCTTTATTGTCATTGTACACAGAATCTTTTTTAAAAAATATATAAATTGGTGGGAGCATCACCCCATAGTGCATGCAATATGAATGACATAATAAAAGTAATAACAAGAAACACTCATGTTGCACTGTCTCATGTTTGACCAAAAAATAAATTGTCAGAGCGGCTTTATCACCCCTTGTAGGACTTTTCTTTTGCCACTTGTACAACCGGCATACCACACTGTGATGCAGTATGCAGCATGCTTTCTGTCATGAATCGATAGAAAGTCTGCAACAGATTGGCCTCCAGGTGACATTTCCGCAACAGTCTAAGGAAGTGCAGCCTGTGTTGAGCCTTCCTGACCACAGCTGACGTGTTGGTGGACCACGTTAAGCCATCAGCAATGTGCAGTAATCTGTGTTCTATCAGCTGCAGTACCAGCAGTGGGAAACAGTCTTGGCAGCAAATCAAGCCCAAGCATGAAAACATAGTTATGTGATTTCTGCATCACCAACTGATGCAACGCAATGCATACAGTGTGCCAGACTGTAACTACACGGCTTCATTCAGTGATATTAAAGCACAGAGCAACATATTCCCTCAGCTGAGAGTCAGCTGTTTCCAGCTAGAATAACCATTTACCACAATAACAATACCTCGACTGTATTTCTGATTAGTTTATCTTACAACCGCTTTTATTCTGCTTTTCAGATGTCATCTCACAGCATTTAGCACAGTAAAGTACAGACCTTACGAATTATAAAGAGAGAACAGAAAACCCGACAATCCAAAACTGTGAAGCTGTAAATGAAGACAAGTGAAAGACAGCAGTGTGTCTGTGACTTCACAGCCCCAAATGTGATTTTATTTCATTTGAACATTTACACATAAGTTACAACTACAGAGATTCTTAAATGAAGGGAACAATCTTGTTCAATGTGTTTTTTCTGTGTTTTGTTGCTGACTATAAACTATTATCAACAGGAAACCTTAACAGCCTCAAACTCTAAAGATAACTATGGATCTGTCTCAAACCATCACTTCTTCAATTAACCCATTGTTTTCAAATGACAGCTGCTTTGGGTCTCATAAATAAATATGTAAGTTCAGTGCTCTAAGATACAAGAAACTGATCGATTTTTTAAAAAAAAAATAGCAGAAGCTGATCAATTCAAATATGTATGCTGCTAAAAATGCTGCTTGGTGTAAACAAATGAAAGTAAAATATAATTTGAATTAAAAACATTTCTATTATTATCTTTTATTTAAAAAAAACAAAAACCGACATGCTACATATCGCATGTTTGGTTTCTTTAACATTGCCAGAAAATGTGTTTTCCAGTCCTCAAAGGGTTAAAAAAAAAAACATCCATCAGCTTCTATCATGAATCAAAGCGTAAAGGTTTGAACTTTAAAAACAGAAAATCTTGTTAGAATTTACAGTAAGATTTATTTGATGAAAGACAAAACCTCTCAGCATCCATTTAAAACTGTTGCACAACATCTAAATGAGCAATAACTTAGACTGAGATAGGCTTCCTCTGCTGGAACCTTTTCCAATTCATCCTTATTTACATGTTATTTACAATAGGCATGCATTAATTCACAACTGTGATGGATCCTGGTGTACTAAAAGAGAGTTTCAGAGCAGTAAGATCTGAATGGAACAGATGAACAACGTGATGTTTACCTCACCAAAAAAAAAAAAAAAAAAACGATCGATAAGAAGCTCAGTGTGTCTCCTCCCCCATCCTGTGCCTTGAATCTTATGCATCTTCTAGTATTTTGATAGTTTGTTTATTCACTTATAGTTATGCAAAATTCAAAATTCAAAAAGAAAAGTAAAACCACTGTACTGGCAATATATTTAAAAAAGAAAAATGAACACCACAATGAAAGTGAATGTGGTGTTCTATATGACAAAGCAAAATGTCATATGATATTACACAACTGCAGTAGGTTTGCGTGCACAATGCAAATAGTTACATATTTCTATCTTTTGTAATAATTGTAATCTTTCCCTGCTTTAACAAGAATAGAATTGTTACATGCTGAGACTGGAGCTAAGATTAGAGCATTTCTGTTAAAATTACGCCCCAAACTGGAGAGTTCTACTTTAACATCCTAGCCTTACAGTCGTTGCGCATTTTCTTTTTAAAAAAGCAGATCTGCAATAGATATTTCAGCTGGATTCACTCGTGTTAAAACATCAAATTGGACTCAGCTAAAGCGCCGCCTTGCTATATATTGACTCACAGCAGGTAAGCTGAAGAGTGAGCTATCAGTATGTTTCCTGTTTCAGACGTTAATAAATAACTCATCATATCTGAGTCATTATCCATATTCTATTGGTTTACAGTGACTAAATGAGCTGCCACTGCAACAGCCTATTTTAAGAGAAAACTTCTTATGCCTATGAAGTATCGATAAACAGCAGAATTTTAATTTAAAGATCAGATTTTAATAGGAACTTATTGACATATTAAGGCCGATATCTCTACTGTAGTTGAATCACCTGCTAAGCTATGATTGTGTTCACATGTATGTAGAATCAACACATACTAAGATCCGAGCTCATTTTCAGATTCTGATTCCTGGCTTGCCATGGAGACTTCTCACATCTCTGTTTTTTTAATTTAACACGTCCACCAGGAGCATATAAACAGCAATGACTGGTAAAACACACGAAAAAAGGAAAATCCAGACACTTTGTGATAACAATGCACTTGTTCATTTCTAGAATGATCTACGGAGTTGGCAAGTGGTGAATTTCTATCCGTACAGCAAGTATGGGACCACAGACAGAAAAAATAAGTCATACACAGAAAGCAGCTGAGGCCCTTAAAAAACCACTTCTATGTTATCTGTGTTGTGTACATACTGAACATTTAGCTGTAAATATACTGTTGTAATTCTGTTTTCTAAATGTAACATTATGTGTCGACTATAACTGAAATACCATAGAGTAAAAAGGCCTCATGTCACCGCTGTGTCTGGGTGGCCAGCATACTGTGAGAAAGTTCTGATTATTCCACTGAATCATACTGAAAATCATATTTACAGACATAATCCACAGCCTCATGGGTTAAATTAAATATCATCTGTACAATTATACTGATTCCATGTGAATAAATACCCATTATAATACTACAACAAAATTTAAAATGATAGTATTACATGTGTACAATATCCATCCGTCTATTTTCTATACACCACTCTATCCTGTGGAGGATTGTGGGATGTATACATTAGTTCCAGAGATATAGTCTTTAGCCTACCAGAATAATTTAATATATTAAATATTAGAGAAACATTTAAGAGTTGTGAATAAGCAGCTTTAAAGTCTAAAAATCTGCCAGTGGCTCCTTGACAGTGTATTGTAATAAAATCTATAAGGAAAGAAGGAAGGAAGGAAAGAAAGAAAGAAAAGAAAGAAAGAAAGAAAGAAAGAAGAAAGAAAGAAAGAAGAAAGAAAGAAAGAAAGAAAGAAAGAAAGAAAGAAAGAAAGAAAGAAAGAAAGAAAGAAAGAAAGAAAGAAAGAAAGAAAGAAAGAAAGAAAGAAGAAAGAAAGAAAGAAAGAAAGAAAGAAAGAAAAGAAAGAAAGAAAGAAAGAAAGATCATTAAAAAAAAACCAACAATAAAAACATTCTTACTCATAGAGCGTGATAAGGAGCTGAAAATGTAACATTTGTTCTGAGGGCACTGCTATCAAAAAAGTCTCAGGAGCTTTAGAGTCAAGAGTTCAAGAGTCCCTGTGTTTAGCTCCCCAACTCCTCTGTTGCTTTTATCTCAAGTACATGTGTTCACCTTTACCTCTTGCTGTGATTGGAATACTTTTAAAGTGTTCGACCGAAGATGTCATGAGAAAGATTTTAACTATAACACTTTTCAAACAGATCAGGGTGGTTAATTCAGCACTATCTCTTTCAGGTCCCCCCACCATAACAGAGTATGTACAACAGGATGCAGTAGTTTGTGAGCATATTGTGCATTTAGATTCATGTATGAAATGTGCAGATGTTTACAACATTACTAACAGTATTTGATAACATGAGATTTCAACTTGACGACATTATCAAAAGCTAATAATGTGTTGCTAATGTCAGATAAAGGCTCATAAATTTTCCTTTTGGAACTTGGCGAATGACAACAGGCCACGTTTGTTCTTCTCCTCCACTTCAATGGAAAAGCCCGAGCTGCAAGTTAACCCAACCAGGACTGGGAAAGCTGAAGGTGGAGCTAAGACAAAGAACGGGAGCTTTATTAGAAACATTTGATTTCCTCCTCTGGGAAACATCATTATTAACGAAAGTCCAATGGAAATTTATTGGTCTTTCAGGTCTTTGACCCAATGTTTGAGGTTTGGAGGTCACCAGGACCATCAGGAGTTTACTCTGGGGACCAATGTCCACAGCAAACTTGAACGTTGAACTGGGATATCTCATGTTCACCAAACAGTGGAGACATATCTCTTTCTTAAGGCTTAGCTTCCACCGTGGCGGTATCTGTTTGACTGCATCCACTTCTACTGTATTTGATGGATGACAGTTTAAAAGAACTTTGTGTATTTATTTACTGTTTGAAACAGTAAAACGTTATTTAAGTGACCATATACCACATGCACTGATAATGTCTTAGGAGATGTCTGAGGTCACTGAAGCAGATTCAGGTTCGTACAGCAGATTTCTCAGAGTGGGTCGTCCTCAGTCTACTTGTCAAAGACAGGTTTACCATGCAGTGAAGACATCTGGGACAAACAGATCCTTCAAGTGTCCCACATGACGATAAAATCACATTAGAATCATTTTTCAAGTAGGGTACCAGTCTGTCAGCGTGTTGACTTGTGATTTGATGCTGGAATGACAGATGTACATTGATGATCCGTTTGCAGACAGTGCTGTCTCTCTCCTTAATACTCTTCTTACAATCTTGCTTTATCTTCTCTAAAGTCCATTTCTCTCTCATTTCTTCTTCCATTTTCTTTCTGTTATTCTCTCCTGCAGTGTTTCACGTGTCTTTGTCTCATGATCCTGCTCCTGCCTCCTCTCTCAGGTCAGAGGTCAGCCATCTTCAGACTCAGCAGCCTGTTCTGTGCTCTGCAGGCTTTTATAGATGAGATGAGGTGGAAAAACACAATTTCAGGGTGTACGGGTTGGATCCATCTGAAATCACACAAACACACACATAAACATGTTTTACATAAGAACCTGAGTAAGACACTAGCAGTGCTCTGTTACAGATAGTGTATTTAGTGGAAAGAAATGGCACTTTTTCTACCCTTATGGCTTCCTTCTTTCTCTGTACATACCCATTTATTTTGATTTATTGATTACTTTTCGCACCTAGGACAAGAATTACTAAGAAGTAAGATGGTATTATTGAAAGGGACTTACAAATTGCTTAAAAGTGTTTGTTATACATACATACACTACTGTTCAAAAGTTAGGGGACACTTCAGAAATCCAGCCTACACTTTGTTAATGTGGTAAATGACTATTCTAGCTGGAAACGGCTGATTTTTAATGGAATATCTACATAGAGGTACAGAGGAACATTTCCAGCAACCATCACTCCTGTGTTCTAATGCTACATTGTGTTAGCTAATGGTGTTGAAAGGCCAAGTTATGATTGGAAAACCATTGTTTACAAGCTCATAATGTTATTGACCAGAATTCTCAACTGAGAGGGAGGACACGAATTAATATGGATGTCTGTAGAACAAGACACGTCTTTCAGATAGTCTTACTGGGTATCCTAATCTGGTAGTGGTTGAGAACAGTAAGAACCTCCACAGCCTCTGTCTTACTGTCAAACTCCAACAAGCCAGAGATGGTCTTAGAAGAGGCTGAGAGAAAAATACAGAATGTGGGATTAAAGACGGATCATCAAGTGTTGACGAGTTCAGACAGAAGTAAAATTATCCAGCTTTTCAGTCTAAAAGAAAACATGTATTTGATAAAACAAAAATTAAGAATCAAATAAAAAGCTCCACATGAACTTTATCTTTAAGTTCTACTTACGTTTGGCATCAAACATCTTGAATTTGACAAAGCCAGGCACATCATGCTCCGTACAAAGCTGTCAAAACAAACACAGCCACTAATGAATGAGTATGTCTCCTTTAGGCAAGATTTAGACTGTGATTAGTAATTTGTGTGTTTAGTCTGCCTTGCCCATTTCCTGTGTTTTGTATTTTGGAGTTCAGCGTCCAATTAGTTAGAATTAGCCTCGCCTTTTGTTTAGTTAACTTGCCCATTACCCCTCCCCATTTCACATCCCTGGCTAATTTCTGTTTTTTTTTTGTTTGTTTTTATATGTAGTATTCAACATATACTAATTCTAAATAAATGCTTTCTGAACCCAGAAACCCACCCAAAAAACCCAGCACTGTTTCCCCTCCTGTGTCCAGAGGGCTCTACTACGAAGCAAGTTTAGAGGGTTAGCGAGGTATGTTGAGCTTAAAGCCAGACGTTTCAGTATCATGAAGGTTCTCTATGGCTCTTCTATTATGTTGTGGAATTACACTGGTTGGGATCTGAAAATGTTTAGTTTTGGATTTAAATTGTCTGAAAGGAGCCAAATTTTCATGATGATCCTTGATGAGTGATTTAAATTCTCAGTTGATTCTCAGAATGATAAATATGCAAAACTGTTGAGCTGTGAGTTACTGATATCAATGAATGAAGCCATGCAGTTACAGTATCACATACTGTAAGCATCGCATAGCCACAGAACCTGACATGGATGTAGCTGGTGATGTAGAAATCGCTTGTTTTTAATTTAGGTCCATTTAAACTGCAGGCAATGCAGCTGACAGAACAGAGATTAGGTTTATTCTTCATTTCATATCTCAGAAATTCTTGTGTTTTTATATATTTTTAATTTCTCAAATGTGCACCTTAAATGCTTCTGGGTTTAGAAGTAAATGACAGATTTGTGATGTCATTTCAGTCTTGTGGACCTTACAGTATGTGGTAAATATGTTTTGATATCTGTGACAGAAACACACAACAGCATAAATACTATTTCATTATTTAAATATTAATATTTCAAATCTTTGAATTATATTATGGAAATCTTTTGATTTGTTTTGGAAATTCTTTGAGACCTACAGTTTTCATGAACAGAAATTAATTACTCCAAGCTTTGATTGGCAATAATCCATAAGGTAAATAAGCAAAGGCTGATATTCTGGGGACATGGGACACAGACAGGGATGTTGGAGGGAGGTATTGTCATTGTATTTTACAGTAAAACCTCACTGAGAAAAGAAGGTGATTAATTAGAGAGAAGCACCATACCCTCAGTAAATGGTCCTGTGATATGCATGGAGGAACATTGTAGTAGTGTAGCACAGCAGAGGGAGGCTGGATGATGTTTTTGGAGGCCTGACCAGCACTGCTGAAGCGGTTGTTCCTGGTCATGGCGAAGTCTTTATAGCTGCTGCTGCCATCCTCTAACTCAAACACCTGACTGGGGATCACAGCATGCTGCTTGGACACACTGCACACAACAAAACAGTGTTACTTATCTGATCAAATCAATGCAAAAAAACAAAAACACCACAAGGACGGTCAAAGCACATTTTTCAGAGCAAAGAGTGTGAGTGCAGAGAACCTTTAACAGAACAAAATAAGAACAGAGGTATCAAATAGAAAACACTTTGTAAAAACTTTAAATCCCCTCTTAGAAATGCATAGATATGCATGTATAACATCATTGATTTATATCATTAAATTAGTTAAAAAAAATATTGTACTGGTCTACAAGCATTTGCAGATGAAGAACATATAGATAATAATTAAGATGTTGATGAATCTTAGTAATATTAAATTTGACTTGTATGGAGAGGCTTTCCAACTGAGGACTAAATCTCCATATACTTGTAAAGACCACGATTATCATGTTAGTCTCCACATTACAATGCCTCATACAACTTCAAATTTTCTATGATGGAACTGTAGGAAGTGTAAACGATGGAAACATGAAAAATTCAAATGAATCTGATGAATCGGATTAAATTTGCTGGGTTAAAAATATACATACAACAACTTGAATGATCAGTTTTGGTGATTTAGAAAACTTTGTTTTTCTTAGCAGCATGAACTCTGAACTTCTTGTGAGCAATTACAGGTGACTACAGCTGGTGACTCCTCTAAGCCAATTTAAATAGAGCTCATTTCACACACTCATTGGACTCTGTGGACTCTGCCACAAGAACTATAACGGGAAAGTCTGAGGAGCTCAGCAAAGATTTGAAAAAGCAAATCGTTGACTTGAACAAGTCAGGAAAGTCACTAGAGGCATTTCAAAGTATCTTCAGATCCCAAAACCATCTGTGCAAACACTTGTTTTTAAATATAAAGTGAATGGCACAGTTGTGTCACTGCCACCATCAGGAAGAAAACACAAACTATCACTTGCAGCAGAGTAAGAAGTTATCAGGACAGTCAGGAGTCAACCAAGAATCACCAAAAAGCAGGTGTGCAATGAATTAGTGCTGGAACACAAGTGTCAGTGTCCACAGTCAAAGGTGTTTTACATCGCCATGGACTGAGAGGCTGCCGTGCAGAAAGTAGAGCCCCTGTTTTAAAAACTGCACCTTTAGGCTCAACTGAAGTTTGCTGCTAATCACATGGACAAAAAAATACCTTCTGGAGAAAAGTTGTGCAGTCAAATGAAAAAAAAAAACTGTTTGGCCACAATGATATGTTTGGAGGAGAGAATGTGAGGCTTTTCACCCCAAGAACCCCAAACCGACCGTCTCACATGGCGGTGATGGTATGATGCTCTCGTGCTGTTTTGGTGCCAGTGTAACTGGTGCTTTACATAAAGTACCAGAAGGTTCCGTCTTGGGCACAGTTGGGTGTTCCAAGGAGGCAGTGACCTCCAACACACTTTAAAAGGGTTAAACAAATGGCTAAATCAGGCCAGAATTAAGGTTTTAGACTGGTCTAAGCAAAGTCCAGACTCAAACCCCATTAAGAACCTGTGGACTGTGTTGAAGAAATAAGTCTGTGTCACAAAGCCAACACATTTATTTTAACTGTACCAAAACTGTCCACCAGGAGCAGTCAAAGACACAACCAGCCATTTGCCAGAAATTATGCATGGCTACCAAAAGCCCTTAGTTAGGGTAAAAATAGCCAAGGGACATTTAAACAAATTGTTGCAAAAATCTGGGTCAAAAATTTTGACCCAGATTTTTGCTGGGTCAAAATCTGCTGGATATTTGACCCAGCAGATTTTGTCATATGTACAGAAGACCTATAAAAATCTATGAAAGAATCAAAATGCATTGTTTTTTGGGACAAAGAGGCATGGTTTCAATGACTCCATCACAGAAAATTCAGAGTTGTAGGAGTCATTGCAAACTCAAGACTACAGTGATAGTAGCATGGTCTTTATAAGTTTATGTAAACTTTTATTCATCACTGTATAACAGCATACATTATAAAACATATGAACCTTGTGTATATATTCATCTGCCTCTTACCAGACGTTAAGTCTTTTGCCAAACACCTTGATGCTGTTGAGGTGTGTGATGGCTCTATCCACAGCATACTCATCCCCCATTTCAACCAATGCTGTTCCAGGAACACTCTTCATAAACTTCACCTACAACCGCACATAGTCACAGTTAATAGCTGATCTGCCGTAATTATACCTTTTTTAGTGACCATTAGGACACTCTTTTCTAACCATAACTTCCAAGCAAAATTCACAGTCCCAATTCTGTGTAAAAATACATTGGAAAGTTTGTCTAAAGATAAAACAGAAAGGATACTTTAGATTTGCATTTAGCTATGGCATCAGGTGGTAATGTGCACATTATACCCAAAAAGTTTTGTTATTATATTCAAATCAGTTTTGTTTAGACAGTGCCAATTTACAACCAGTGTCATCTCAAGGTACTGCACATTGTAAGGTGAAGACCTCACAACATTTTTACACAGAAATTCAACAAATATAAAGTTTCTATTGGATTAAGCAAGCACTTGGCAATAGTGGGGGAAAAGTGGCCAAAGTGTGTTAGGGTGAGAGGGGGAGAGATAATTACTGTCAATAGAGCTGCACTCAGATTTTATGAAATGACAGTATTCTATGGCACAAGTTCTGATTTCACAGCTTGCAGTGCTTCTGTCAGTGGTGTAGGAGAGTATAATCATACAGATTATTTTGATGATAATATCAGGATATCTCGGCCATGAGAAGTACATTCAGAAAGGTGGGAGTTATTTGTGTGCAATACCTACACTCCAATCATGTAACAGAAAAAACTGTAAAAGACATGAAACAGCTAAAGTTCACAAAGATCAAATTTAAGATGAGACACACACTTACCTTCTCAATGTTCCCATAGAGGCAAAAGAGGTTGAAGATCCGGGTGCAGTTCATCTTGGATGGATGGAGACCACTTACCATGGCAACAGAGCTAGGGGCATGGCCAGAGTACGAGGAGGATGACTGGGGCAAAGGATAGGATACCATGTCTGGAACATCCACTGATGTGAGCTTGTATCTGCTGTTGTTGGGCAGAGGCAGCAGGGGACACGGTGGACCTGAGTGTGGAACACAGTGGAAGTTTACAAAACTCTACTGCAATTCATTGAAAGAGCAGCATAATAATCTGGAGGATAACAGATAAAACAGAAAATCCTCCTACTAGGAACCCCCTAAAAGTCCTAAAGTAAATGCAACCTTTGTTGTATCAACACTGTACCTGTATTTTGATAACTCTTATTACTTTCATTGCCCATCATTCACCGTTCTCTTCTGCACACACCAAGAAATAGAACACTATGGTTGTAACTTATTTTGTTGACAGTTACACAGTTTATCATGCACGATGCTACCCACAATCCAGTGCTAGAATCATGTACATTTCATGCTGAAAATGTAAACACATTTGTTGCTAATGCAGGACATGTTTGCCATGCTACAGATCATTGCTGATCTGTAGCAGAGGGAATTTTGTACAAAAAGATTTCAGTTTGATTTGTCACAGTGGGAAGGGTATATGTCTATTATATATTGATATTTTAAATGTATCATTTCCATTGTTTGGTTGTTGATGTACTAATTTAAACACCCATACCAGACATGTGCTACATTTGTGCTCACTTGTATATTTGTCTGCCTCTTTATCTTAATAATATAAACAAACATGTGCATGATTCTATCAACATATACAGCAACCAACACAAGTGTGTGTAACTTCCACAGTATGCATACGAGTAATTCTATGATTCAGATACACTTCACATCAACAACAATGTATAAAAACAACAGTTTTCTTAATAGAATACTGAGTGGGTCAAGTTAATATATTCCTTCAGTGTAATATATCTGCCAGTTCCAGAGCTTAAGAATGAACCTTTATTTAATATATTATACTTAGAAATGATTTTTCCAGAATTGCGTTCTTAATCTACATTACAAATTAACTACATGCTACTACAGACGTCTGACGTCTGACGCACATAGGCTGAAGTCATGGCAAAACAGAGTATGCTGATCCATTATCATCTGTCATATTAGGTCATATCAGTTAAGCTAACAATGAGTTGGCTTCATTGTGTAACTTAAGTGACAGGCAACTTAGTTGACAATTTCCCTATTTTGACATAATTTCAGTGGTATGCCTAGCCTGGTTAACCACATGTCATTTTCTAGATCAGCTTTGCTACAAATTCAAATTAAACAATAAGCATGTATGTAACATAGTTGGCAGCCAACTAATACACTCATTGAAAATGCACTATTTTTGATAAATCATTGGAAAAAAATAAGACAAATATGTTACAAACATCAACAAGCTGCCATTGCAATCTTTCTTGTGATAGGTGTTACACATGTTTGCAATGAGTAATTCATCAAGAGTGTTGACATGGATGCTGTAGGCAGCTTGGTAGTAAAAGTTTGATATAAACTCAAAATTGTGACATCAAACGGATGACTGTCACATGGATTACACACATCAACTTTACCCCCCTTCCAGCCCATTTTGTCCACATGTGTGTTTTTATGTGTGTGGTGTAAAACAAAATAAAAGCAGATTGCCAGGGATCAGTTTCCAAATGCAGGTGAAGGTATACCTACTGCTCCACCTGTGTCCATTACACAACTGGTAATCTACACTGTGTTTGTGTGTCTGTTTGTGTGTGTGGGTGTTTGTGTGCAGAATGCAGGAGAGTGTCAGGTTTCTCCTTTAAGTATGGGGAGCAGTAGCATTGTGTAAAGCACAATATTCAGTTACAAGTTTAGTTCTAATGCGTCTTAGACTTACCATAGCCATTATCACTGTAGGATGACGGGTGTTCTCCTAAAATGGCCTGTCTCTGTCTTCCCTTTCCACGGTCTGAAACACAGATACAAACACATACACACATTAGAAACTGAGCGCGCTTTCCTGAAGTCAGTTCACTACTGATGACAGCTTTGAAGCATAGTTGGAAAACGTATTTACCTCATGACACTGCTTCATCCAGACAAATTAACTTTGGGAGGGTGATTACAACGTACAACCTGGGTAATGATTTTTCTGTTTACTTTTATTTTTCGTATAAATAAGCTCAATTAACCAGCAGGTTTTTTTTACAACCTGTTTGATGATCTGACTGCTTGGATCTATTTTTCGCAAGGTTGATGTGCTCCCAGATCTCAGCAATTAACTTGGTGATTAAAATAACAATGGTGTCGCCAGAAGCAATACACAAAACAACAAGAATAAGACCCACATTATTAAAAGCTGTTCTGCAACATATCCCTAAACCGTCACAAGGACAAATTACACGAGTAGAATTGTACAAGATCATGCTTAATGTTTTCTTGAAACTGTTATGTTGTAGCCTAACATGAAGGGGCACTGTCGGTCAGTGATGGAGCTCTATAATATCTGAATGGGTGTACTAATATACTTGTCAACTGTAGTCAGAATATTGTGTAAACTTTGCTGGGATTTGACTGCATTCACAGTCAAAAGTACACTTTTAGTCAGGCGGGATCAAGCAGCATTGATTGAAAAGTCTTTTTTTGTTTTTACAAAATACAGAAGTAGAGAACCTTGAATGAAAGTTTTATTTTCTTTGCAATTGGTTTGTTAATCATTTCTATCCATCCAGCAATCCCTTTTAAAATGCAGCATTGCTTTCACAGTATAAGCAATGTATCCCATACAATACTATGCCCTTCTCCCCAATTAGCTCCTCCTGGGAAATCTCAGCAGATAAGATGTGTTAACCTCTCCAGGGAGGCTTCAAGGAAACATCCTATTCATAAGCCCCAAACACATCAAGTAGATCAAGGCCAACAAGTCGCAGTTCTTCCTAAAGTTCCCTCTGGATGTCTGAGCTCATCATCTTGTCTCTAATGTTGAACCCAGCCCAGTCACCTCACAAAGAAAACTAAATTCCTTCCCTTGTATTCACTCTGTCATTCATTTGATCACCACCCAAAACACACAGCCATTCAACCTTTTCCGTCAGGCTCAGTTAGCTTTTCAACACAACGATTTGATCCAGCACTCACACTGGCGGCTCGATCCCTGAACTGTCCACATGCTGAAGTGCCCCTTGGAGAGACACCAGACCCCAAATTTCTCTCAATAGCAAGTAAGCACTTTGCCTGGTAGCTCTGCTGCCGTTGGTATGTGAGTATGTGTGAGTGCACTGAGAACTTAGCTAAGATTATATCCACTGTTAGGTGACGGGAATAACATGGATCTATTGGTGCGATTTGGTGTTCTCCTGGAAAACCTCACATTTTGGCGTCCATGTTGATGAAACACTGCCTTCAAACACTAAAATAAATGTCCCAGAACAAGCACATTCCTTCATGCAAGTAACGATCCCAAATGTCACCGGTCTACCCCTGCAGAAAAATGGACCCCACCACATCGCAAAAACATCAAACAATCAGAATATCTTGGAGAACATGACAATCGCCCAAGATGTTGATTTGACCTCCAAATTTCTAAGACCTAATTCTGATCAAGCATCAACAGGATGCAGTGGAACTAGTTTGATTCCCAGATGCCACACAGCACAACCCAGAGTATCCACTGCCAGTGTCCTGGTGCCAGACCCCATAGGACGCTTTCAGAGGTCCTCTTGTCCAGGCCCAACGATTCAGAGCATTTTTGATCACACAATAGGGACCAACACAATGTTAGGCAGGTGGTCATAATGTTATGCCTGATCAGTGTATATAAGTGCAGACCTTTACCATTTTATCATTAGTCCGTTAAGAAATGTCCATCCATCCATCCATTTTCTTCGGCTTATCCAGGGCCGGGTCGCGGAGGCAGCAGGGGAAGCAGGTCGTTCCAGACGTCCCTCCTCCATCAACGCTTTCCAGCTCTTCCTGGGGGATCCCAAGGCGTTTCCAGGCCAGACGAGATATATAATCCCTCCGAGCTCCCTCTAGATATCTGAGCTCCTCACCCTATCTCTAAGGCTGAGTCCAGCCACCCTACAGAGGAAGCTCATTTCGGCCACTTGTATCCGCGATCTTGTTCTTTCGGTCACTACCCAAAGCTCATGACCATAGGTGAAGGTTGGAACGTAGATGGACTGGTAAATCGAGAGCTTCGCTTTACGGCTCAGCTCCCTCTTCACCACGACGTTCCGGTACAACGCCCGCATTACTGCTGATGCCGCACCAATCCGCCTGTCCATCTCACACTCCATTTTCCCATCACTTGTGAACAAGATCCCGAGATACTTGAACTCCTTCGCCTGGGGAAGAAACTCTCCACCAACCC
Organism: Acanthochromis polyacanthus; assembly: GCF_021347895.1. Classification (NCBI taxonomy): domain Eukaryota; kingdom Metazoa; phylum Chordata; class Actinopteri; family Pomacentridae; genus Acanthochromis; species Acanthochromis polyacanthus. Next base: position 20,562,604 of record NC_067127.1, on the reverse strand, counting down.
AGAGGGAGCAATCCACCGGATTCCGGCAGAGAACCATGACCTCGGACTTGGAGGAGCTGATCCGCATCTCTGCCGCTTCATACTCGGCTGCAAACCGCTCCAATGCATGCTGTAGGTCACGGTCTGAGGACGCCAATAAAACCACATCATCCGCAAAAAGCAGAGATGCGATCCTGAGGCCCGTTAAAAACCCTACGGACAGGGTCCTCTGCCAGATGTTCCCAGTTCACCTGCACTACACGTTTGGGTTTACCAGGTCTGTCTGGCAATCTTCCCTGCCATCGCATCCAACTCACCACCAGGTTGTGATCAGTTGACAGCTCTGCACCTCTCTTCACCCTAGTGTCCAAAACTTACGGACGCCGGTCTGACGATACGACTATAAAGTCGATCATCGACCTTTGGCCTAAGGTGCTGTTACGGCAAACTTTGTTTGTTACACAAACTTCTCCCAAACAGAAGGCCCAACAAAGCACCACCTCAAGAACAAACGGCACACCAATACTGGTGGCCGTAACAGGTGCTCTGGTACCAAGTACACTTATGAGCAACCTTATGCTCAAACATGGTGTTTGTTATGGACAATCTATGATTAGCACAGAAGTCCAACAACAAAACACCACTCGGGTTCAGATCGGGCAGGCCGTTCCTCCCAATCACCCCCCTCCAGGTTTCTCCATCGTTGCCCACGTGAGCGTTGAAGTCTCCCAGGAGAACTATGGAATCCCCGGGCGGTACCCCTTCCAGGACACCACCCAGAGACTCCAAGAAGGCCGAATACTCTGAACTGCTGTTCGGCGCATAAGCACAGACAACAGTCAGAGTTTTCCCCTCTGCAACACGAAGTCGCAGAGAGGCGACCCTCTCGTTCTCCGGGGAGAACTCCAACAAAGCAGTGTTCAGTCGGGGGCTTGTGAGTATCCCCACACCCGCCCGGCGCCTCTCACTTTGGGCAACTCCGGAGTAGGAGAGAGTCCAACCCCTCTCCAGGATTCTGGTTCCAGAACCCTTGCTGTGCGTGGAGGCGAGCCCAACTATATCTAGCCGGTATCGCTCCACCTCCCGCACCAGCTCAGGTTCCTTCCCCGCCAGTGAGGTGACGTTCCACATCCCCAGAGCTAGTCTACGCCACCAGGGGGCGGCATGCCCAGGCGCCCGCTCTTGCCTGGTGAACATAGCACCCGACCCCGACTTCCTGCCCTGTAGGTGGTGGGCCTACTGGGCAGTGGCCCTGTGTTTCTTCTTTGGGCTGTGCCCGACTGAGCCCCACAGGACCCCAAGGCTCGGCCACCAGACGCTCTTCTACGAGCTCCCCCCCAGGCCTGGCTCCAGGGGAAGGCCCCGGTCTCCCTAACCCGGGCGAGGTAGCGGCTTCACCATGTTGTGTTGTCATCGGGGTTTTCTGAATCGCTCTTAGTCTGGTCTCTCACCCAGGACCAGTTTGCCTTGGGAGACCCTACCAGGGGCTTATGCCCCCGACAACATAGCTCCCAGGATCACCGAGACACTCAAACCCCTCCACCACGATAAGGTGGCGATTCGACGGGAGGCCATTAAGAAATGTGGCGGAGTTATGTGACAATCAGCGTTGGTTTGTATGTTTGTTTGTCTGTCTGTGCAAATTTAGATGAAATTTTCAGGGAGGGTCAGAAATGTCACAAGGACCAATTGAGCAGATTTTGGCAATGATGCGGCTTATAATCTGGATCCACAGATTTGTTAAAGATTTCTGTATTATTGCCAGATATCGGCACGGCATCACTGTAACTCTGACCCATTTAATTGACCCGTCCACTGCATAGTTGAGTCACGCGATTTGGTATCCATGCATAACGTACACATGCATAACACACGCCTGGGTTCAGTGCAAGGTCATTTTGTTTGTGAGTACATCTATATTAAATGGCCACATTCAATAGTGTCATGTGTAATTTCTGATCATCGATAATAAACAAATGCTGCATTTCCAACAGAATGCAGAATGAAAGCCTTGAAGGAATACTGCATTCTCTAAGTCTTAAACTTCTTAAACTTGTGAGCAATCTTCCTGCCATGGTTTGCTTAATAATAGAGCGGTCCCCCATATAATGCAAAGTATAATGTAGCGCAAATTTGTTCATTTAAATTCAGTCAAATCCAGTACTCTTTGTATCACAACAATTCACAATATATGTCATCTCAAGGCACTTCAAATTGTAAGTTGAAGACTTTAAAGTTGTACAGAGAAATCTAACAAAGTCTCCTTCAGATTCCCTCTAAGCCAGCACAAGGCAACAGCATGTGGAGTATGTGTGAACATCGGTATGTGGAGGTCAAACATCAAAGCTAAAAGAAACACATCACTGGCAAAAAGCAAAAATACAGCTCAAAGACCACCACACTGGACATCCACTTAATGCTTTTGTGCCTTTTGATTTTATTATTTTTTTTACATGAAACAGACCGAGGCACAATCATACCAGTCCCCAGTGGCCACCCCAAATGCTGCTAATAGCTGAGATCTGAGCCACAATAACTTGCATTTTTCACTTTGCTTGGCTTTCTTTGTAGTTTTTGTTGTGTCTTGAAAAGAGCTGCCAATATGTGATAACATATCCAATGCACATAACAGCTCACGAAACACATGGACACTTTCCTCTGCGCTGTCATCCAGAGATTAGAATTACATAAACAACTGTCAAAACAGAAATGCTCTGCTTCAAGAAGTGTGATGTAATGACATCAGGTAGAAGAGCTGCTGCTTGTATTCCCAAACATTATATAATCATTCCTCTTTTTTGTGGTAAAAGCGTGAGCTGTTTCAAAATACATTAGTTTCTTTAAATTACACTCATTAATAATGATTCTACACCCCAAAATATCAATGTTCAATGCATGTTATGTAGAAATGGAGGTGAGTAAAAAATAATAAACAGCTTTAAGGTGGTTTTATTCAGAAATAGATAGCATAATGATACAAAGGCTTTCAGATGAACAGAGATTTGAAAGAGACAGTACCTGTGAGGCATCAAGCTTTCTCTTTTTTCTCCCTCAGCACGAAAGAACATCAACCTGCATTTCATTGTCATCATAATGATAAACACATCACCATCATTACTGTGGCTGTCAAACACATTTAATCACCGTCTCATCCAGCAATGGATTACATACTGCAGAATATTCACTTCATACAGGCTATACCACATTGGAGGTACACTGGAATGACACTGACTTTTTTTTAATGAGACCCAGAGATATTTGAAATGAAGACAGAAAGACCACCTAATACAAATTATACCGTAATAATGTTTAAAGACACTTGCTTAGGATTGTTTTGGTCAAAAGTGCATGACGTAACTGTCTGCTTTGGAAAATAATTTAACAATAACTGCTGTTGATGGCTACGATAGACTGGTGACCTGTTCAGGGTGTCCCTTGCCTTCACCCTAAGTCAGCTGGGATAGACTCCAGGAGGAATGGGTTGCAGAGGTCTTATGAGAATACTTATTTCTAATTCCACAACCTCAGATGTTTTTATTTTTCACATTTGTAGTAGGTAAAATGTGATGTTCAGCTATAAATGAAACTGTATGATGCGATATGACTCTTGTTAAAAGATGCATGAAGCATGACTTTGGCTTCAGATAAATATCTCAGACTGTCTCATTAGAAGAAGATATATAAAATATCAGATATGTGGTGAATAAAAGTTTAAATGACTGCTGCATTGGATCCCCATCTCTCCTTTCCGTCCATTAAATCTGTTACAATGCTGCCCAAGACAATTCTCATTTTGACTTGTCTCTGTCTGGGCCATTGCAATGTACCTCCATGAAAACATGAATCACTGAAGATATGCATTTATTCTTGTTAACACTTATTCATTAACAGAGTTGGGACCAGTTCACTAGTAAACAATTATTTCAATAATCTTTTTGTTTTTTAACTCTTCTATGTTCATTGTGCTGTACACCCCAAAATAGCCAATGCTTGATTAGGTAATATTGGTCCAGAGTGGCACTGCAGAAAACGTCTTGTGGTCATTGAAATTAAAAGATTTTATAGCTTTAAACACAAACATGGCCACAGATTTATTGATATCTGCTCACTGAATCCAAACATGAATTGTGTACAATAGAAAGATCTGGCATGTAGATGGTATTTAGGGGAAAATCAGGGTCTAGACAAAACCTGAGGTAACTTATCCCGTTTCCCCAGTTGCCTGATAACATGGGTGACATGTCTCTCTATGGAGGGAATGCTCTCTCAGCATTATCCCTGGAAGCCTTTTTATCATTACTCCGGTCAGTACCAGCTAGCAGCTAGCTTCAAGGTGGAGCCACAGCCCCTCCATATAAAAGGGATTGACATGGTGTCACCCAACATTCAAGCTAAGCTCACCTCTTGCTCGCTTTACACAAGGAGGATGATCTGGACAAACACCTCATTCATGTTATCAGACAGCTGGGGTTAAGAGATGAGTAACCTCAGGGTCTCTTTCAAACATTTATTTCAGTGTCTCACTATGGGGCTACACAAACGCCCTCATTGCCAGATAAGCTCATCTCAATGACTGTTAATTTAGGAGGTTCCACTCAGGCCCACACTTCAGACAGTATGAGCAGTGAACATTGCAAAGGTCATAGGTGAAGCCCAACTTGCTGCTGTATACATTTCTTCTATTGTCACCCTTTTAAATAGGTGACAGGAGGTTGCCACACCTTTGGTCAAATTGTCGCAGGATCCTGCAAGAGGTTTCAGTCCGTTGCTGCTGTAGGCCATCTTAATCGTCTCCACTATCCAAAGGGATAGGCTTTGCTTACTAACGGGCTAACACACCAGGAGTTTATTCCGTGAAATAAAGAGATGATCAGACCTCCTCCAAGATTTTGTTCTTTAAATTTTTTCAATTTTGTTCTGTCAAGTGCAAGGCTCTCACTTGACAGAGAGCATGCATGCACTCATGTTAAGGGGAGGAAAACAGAGGTGGATTATATGCCCCAGCTCTAAAGGAAAAAACACCAATGATGGATTTTTGGGAGCAGAGGCAGGGTTTAGTTTAAGTATGACCTTAACAAAACCCTGTGTAAACTGACTGCATTTTGCATGTATTGACAGTGCGTGAACGTCACAGTCTGTCACTGGCTCTTTCTGAAGGGATCTCCCTTATTATGTATTTAGACAACAGAGAGGAAATTTCCTCCTGCAGATTCCTTGCTGATTCTCTGTCTGGTGAGGGAAAAGATTATTTTGTGGCATTTGGGAGGCGTGATTCCAGTTTTTAAGCGATGGCCTCTCTCTAATGTCCTCATTACCCACTCTGGCAAAGCTAAACTTCTCCAGCTCTCTATTTGCACTGAGAGAGGGCTTAAAGCTGAGACTGTTGTCACCAAGAGAAGTGCATTGGCGGCTTTTTGTGGTGAAGTCTGGTTTTGTAACCAGGGCTTTTTGTGCATGCACAAGCAGCCTGCGATTGCACAGCGTTTGTTTAGCCTGACACCCCCAAGACAATGGCCTCCAGTGGTGTATGTGGATGTTTGTCAACATAATTTTTCTTTTTTCCCCACACATATTTCCTGTGCCCTCGGCAACATGCATTGATGCACCAGAATGGAATATATGTGCTTGAGAGACTGTGACACTCCTGACTGAATTGATCACTGTCTCTTGTCTCTTTAATAGAATCTGTGCAGGATCCAACTTGAGCCAAACTTGTCGCTCCAACTGGGCTCTGGAAGTGAGCATGGAGCTTGGAAGTCCGCTTCTTCTTGCTGTCTGACTGCTTGGCTGTAGGTGGGGCTGATGCCCCACTCTGAGCAGTAGCAGGTGGGAGGTTTTTCTGGGGCCACTGGCTCTGTGGTTTTGTGATGCCAGCTGGCCTGGGGTTGTCTTTGCAGGAGCTAGACCCACGACCTGCACGAATGTGGACGGACAACTCCCGCTGTGTCTTTCTGGGAAGGCACAGCTGGAGGCCCGCTCCCTCCTTCTTTTTCTCTTCACAGTGTCATTGCATGGTGGCAACAGAAGAGCCAAAGAGGACAGCAGAGTCCATACTCTCCTCCATGATGTCCCTATTTTCTCTGTCTGTGAGCCCCAACAGATTCAACCATCTAGTTCTTTGCTGGACAACAAAGCCTTTTGCCCTAATAGCGTGAGGTGGAGGTTTCCTCTGTCCCCATGATCCATGGAACTGACAACATCGAGGGAGAGTTTGCTGCCATTTTCTCCCTCAGTCCCGTGTATCTCTGTTGCAGAGATTTGACTAGAGACTGCAAAAGTGGCGTTGTCTTCCTCACTCAAGAAGTGATGTTCTAACATTCTTTCGGAGGAATCAGTGGGGAGCTCCTTGTCAGCTTCAAGAGAGTGTGATAAGACAGCTTTGCAGCTGGCCTTGTTGTTCTCTATCAGCAACAGAATAGCATTAATCTCATCGTCCCATCTGGACACCATTGGGGTAGCCATCATCAGATCTTTGTTCGACAAACTAGCCTGACATGCTAGTCTGTGGTGGAGACTCTTTGAGGTAAAGCAGGCACAGTGTTCACATGAACACGGTGTGGATAGTGGTGGCTGGGTGTTTTGCAGCCCCAGGCACATCGCACACACCCATGTGTACGATCCTGAAATTTTGCAACCACAAGGACACATTCTGGGTTGCAGTTTGCTGTCTGCCATTTCAAAATTAGCCTGGCACACCTAGTTCAGTCAGGTAATATAGCTAATGCTATTAATTCTGGGTTGGGCTACGGTGACCTAGCTAATGTGGTGACTAGTGCTTGTGCTACTGGGCTTGTTGTACCGTGTGTAGCATGGGCAGTTAGCTTGGGCAACTAATTGCTGTGCAAGGTGCATGGTGGCACCTGACTGTGAAGAGTCAGCAGCGACTGACAAGCATAAGCCATGCTAGCATCCAGTGACAAAGGTGTTAGCTTTCTCTATTGGACTGGTAAGCTGGGAACTAGTGCTGGTAGTCAGGCGAAAAAGCTTTATGTGTAAAGCAAGGAGAGGAAATTGAAAGGAGAAGGGCACCACGTCAACCCCTGTTATAGGGAAGGAACATGGCTCCATTTTGATGCAAGCATCATGACTGTCAGTCAATACTGGCTAGACTAATGATATCAAGGCTTCTGGGGATAATGCTAAGAAAACATTTCCTGTGGTGATACAGTGAAATGAACATCTGAAAAAGAAGTGTAGTATATGCTGCTCTATGGATAGTGACTATCCACAGAAAACTTCATGGTGATCTGAGTAGTACTTGTCATAGATATCGAGCTTTGGATCAGCAAACATGGGTTTTGTTGTTTAACACCAATTTTAAATAATATGGCAAAGAAGCTTTTTCATATTTTCATTTATGTAGTCGGCTTATTCTCATTTCTTGAATAGACTGAATTAAGAATGAACTGGCCCCAACATCAATCACATGAAACAGTTCAAGACTATTCAGAAGGAATTCTAACCTACACAGGACATACAGTACAAACAATACAGCATTTGTTGTAGTTTGCTGTACACTGGACTGTGCATAGTTTACACAAACTGTTATTTCTCAAGATGTATTACAAAACAACCATTGTCCCGCTCTTTTTAAGAGTCACTGATACATTTCAATTAATCATTTGAAAGAAAAAACAAACAAAAAATGTATTAATAACATGAACAAAATATAAAAGGCACATTCATGCATGAGTCTGAATATACAGCTACTGTCACCGGAGATTTCAGATTAGGACTGTCACAGTATAAAGGTTTTACAAACAGTGAAACAATACTTTTCAAATTTACTTGAATGTGTTATGTCATGGTCAAAGGAAGCACTACTGCCTTAAAATAATTCATATTCCATTAGTTTAGCTGAGTAGCTTCCTATTCAATATCAAGATGATCAAACAGTGGGTGTGTTAAAAAGTCAGGTCAGACCTCTTTAATGGAGTAAGATGAAACATTATTCATGTAATTTTAATAACTGGTTGACGCTCTTGTTGTCTTCTATTGTTTAACTGACGGTTACATGTTTTATGTCTGAAGTGCTGGAACATAAACGTGGGCTCTGTCTTAACATTAACACTTGTATTTTTACTGAAGAACAAAGTGAGACTTTTTTGTAATGAACTGGGTTGCTATACACACAGACAAGCAAATACAGATATACTGTGGAAGGAGGTTGACGTATGTCTACACACAATGCCTCACATTCTGTTTTCCAAGTAAATGTACAAAGAAAGCTACTATGTCGTTTAGCTTTCATCTGTCTATTAACTGTATGTGTCTCCATGCTGCGAATTTCTGCACGTTGTCCTGCATTTTACACAGACTGGTATGTAATTTTGAATTTCACAATGAAATGCTCAGTAAAATGTTTCACACTCATTTTATTTAGTCATTTCATGACTTTCTAGTAGGAATATGTAATATGTTATAGCATGTTGGTGTGAGTTATGGTTTTTGCTGTGGTATTGTCTGGCATGTAAAGGTGTAATAAAAATCAGATACTGTGACAGCCCTAACTCAGAAAGTGTAAAATGACAGAGAACACAATTTTGACATTTAAACTGTAGATTAATACAGCCAGAATTTTTGACCTATGCACAATGTTGAGCTTTTACCCATTAACGTTTCTTAATCAGATTTTGCAGTAAAAATGAAGAAAAAATGAATCTAGGTTATACAGTGTTTTTAATCTTCACTAGGACTTGCGTGATTTTCATCAAAGAAGCATTGCAGTTAAATTTAGAGGCTGTGGAAACGATCAGGCCATGCAAGATTACTTCTGCAGACAGAAGAGATAAAAACACAGGATGGCGTAGATAAATAGAAGGAAGTGCTACTGGAGTCCTGCAGAGAGAGGTGGGGCTGAGGCTTCCTGGGCATGTTGAAGCAGCAGCTGCATGGTGGTCAGCAGGAATGAGATCCATCTCCTTTTCTCCCTCTCTTTTTCTTTTTGCTGGGTTGCGAAGGTGAAGATGGAAGAATGTTGCTGTGCATGGTCAGCCTGTAGTCCATCCCTTTTTCTGTTCTCTTTCTGTCTTCCTTAATGTCTCTTTCTCTCTCCCTCTCCCTCCCTTTCTCTCCCTCTCTCTCCCATAGTAGGCGGAGGTGCAAGCTTGTGAGAGGCTACTGACCAGCAGGTGTGAGAGTGTTGAGGTTGGAGATGGAGAGACAGTATGCGTAGGAGTCTTGTGATGGATATCTATGGTCCAAACTGATAACGACTGCACTCGTAATCCACAGTCAGAGACTGACCGATTAGTGAAGATCTGGATGCACTTTCACAAGTGACTGTAAATACTGAGACCATTGTCATCTATTTACTTAACATAAATCAAGGACGGTCGCATTCGAAGGAAATATGCCCTCACAGAAAAATAAGACTCAAACAGTACCTTCCACATCACAGGGTGTCCAGTACTGCAAAATTTAGGGTTATACCACAAAGTGCAGTTGACATAGTCTGACATTAGGGTAAGTAATAAATAAAGAAAAAAGAAAGATAGTTTATGCCTTACCTCGTCTGACCAGGTATGGTTTAGTGTAGTCCCAGCTCTCATTGTCATTCTTAATCACATTCAGACGTGTTGGCTGTTGACACACAAATTAAAAGAATTGTTTAGGATTCATGGTAATGTATCAGATATACAGGAACTGCTACACTATAAAAATTAATAAATCTCTATTGAACTACTGTTTAGTGAAGATGACACCATCCTCTTTGTGTCACCAGTGCAAACCTTATGTCAGTTTTATAGCCAAATCTTTCAGCATACTTTAGTTGGAAAAAATAACATGTACTTTATTTTTAAGAACACAGAGGAGAATCTTGCATAGAACCCCATTTCCAAACCCATCAGGGAAACTGCTAAACATTACAAAGTTGTAGGTGTTTGGATAGATAAAAGTCTCATTTTGAAGACCCACACTGATCACACTTAACCTTCTGACCACTGACAGGTGAAGTGAATAACGTTAATTGTCTCATAAACATGGCACCTGTTCATGGGTTGGATATATTAGGCAGCAAGTGAATATTTTGTCCTCAAAATTGATGCATTAGAAGCAGGAAAAATGGCAAGCATAAGGATTTGAGTGAGTTTGACAAGGAGCAAATTGTGATGGCGAGATGACTGGGTCAGAGCATCTACGAAACTGCAGTTCTTGTGAGGTGTTCCTGGTCTGCAGCGGTCAGTATACGTATATTAAAAGGGGTTCAAGGAGGAAACAGTGGTGAACCAGCGACAGGGTCATGGCCAACTCTTATTGATACATGTGGGGAGCGAAAGCTGGCCTGTGTGGTTTGATCCAACAGACCAGCTACTGTTGCTTAAAATGCTGAAGAAGTTAATGCTGGTACTGATAGAAAGGTGTCAGAACACAAAGTGTATTGCAATTTGTTGCGTATGGGGCTGCATGGCTGTAGACCAGCCAGGGTGCCCATGCTGACCCCTGTGCACCACAGAAAGTACCAACAATGGACACATGAACTTCATAACTGGTTGTGGGAACATGGAACATCACCTCACTGGTGGGGAAAGAACCCGAGCTGGTGCTACGATATAAATTGGGCTCACCTCCATGCACACTAAGTTTTCTGGAGCCAAACTCCTGGAGAGAGATAGGACACTCTCCTTTTCTGGTGTTGCTCAGGGTGACAGGCCCCAGCAGAAGTAGGGATACGCATAAGCCCATGGCTGAGTGCCGCTCTGTTGCAATTCTTCCCAGACAACGAGAGTCACCCCCAATTTCCACATAATGTGAAAGCACCACGCGACACAGTGCCGTGCTCTTGAATCACTGCGCAGCACTTAGAATCCATTCTCTTCTATCAGACAATTTCCACTGCACGCGCTGCGGAGCGCCAACGCCGCATCCCTGAAGCGTTGGCGCGTGCCACGGTGCTGGAGATTCACTTCAGGTCTATTTTCTGCGCCACTGCTTCAAAACCTCGCATATTCACTGTCGTTGAGAAAGCCCCAGACAGGAAGTTAAACCGGAACTTTCAAAATAAAACACAATGCACGACCTCTGACGTAAATTTTTTCCTATATGTTGTTATTATACTATATACTACACAGAGCAATGTGGCTGGGACGAGCACAGCGACCTTGTAGAAGCGAAATGAGGTGTGGTTAATTTATTTTCAGTTTATATCATGTGTTGTTATCGTGTGATATCGCTATTTACACGAGAGCCTCTCCGAGGAGCAGCCCTCCCCCTCCGGACGGCGCGTCGCTGTGCTGCGCTTCCAGTGTGCTTTGACTTTCGGAGCAAGACGGCGGCGTTTCGCTTCGCTGTGTGGCGCTTTCACGTTATGTGGAAATTGGGGGTCACAGAAAGGCGATTCCATGTTGCAGAGGGGAGAACTCTGACTGTTGTTTATTTTTATGCACCAAACAGCAGCTCAGAGTATTCGAACTTCTGGGAGTCTCTGGGTGGTGTCCATAGTTCTACTGGGAGACTTTAACGCTCAGGTAGGCATTGACGGAGAAACCTGGAAGGGGTGACAGGGAGGAACAGCCTGCCCGATCTAAATTCAAACGGTGTTTTATTGTTGGACATCTGTGCTAGTCATAGACTAGCTATAACGAACACCATGTTCAAGTATCTGGTTGTGGATTCTGTCCTGGTTGCTGATAAATGCACCTAGTACCAGAGCACTTTAGGCCAAAGGACGATTATTGACTTTGTAGTTGTGTCAACAGACCTGCGGCCTTATATTTTGGACACTTGGGTGAAGACAGGAGAAGAGCTGTCAACTGATCACTACCTGGTGGTGAGTTGCAACTGATGGCAAGGAAGGCGACTGGACAGACCTGGTAAACCCAACTGCTCACCTGCACTGGGGACAATGTCAGGTGGTGGAAAGAACATTTCAAGGAACTCCTGAACCCAGTTAACAGGGAGGCAGAGCCTGAAGACTCAGGGGAATCTTCATCCATATCTGTGCTAGGGGTTGCTGTGGTAGTTGAGAAGCTCCTTGGTGGTAAAGCACCAGTTATGATTTGCCCCGAGATGCTGAAGGCTTTGGGCATTGTTGGATTGTCTTGGCTGACACATTTCTTCAATGTCACGTGGGTAATGAGTACGGTATATGTGGAGTGACAGACTGGGCTGATGGTTCCCATTTTCCAAAAGGGAGACCAGAGAATGCATTCCAATTACCAGGGTATCACACTTCTCAGCCTCCTTGGGAAAGTTTACTCTAGGGTGCTGGAAGGGAGACTGTCAAACCTCAGATTCAGAAGGAGCAATGCGGATTCTGTCCTGGTCGTGGAAAAGTGGACCAGCTCTTTACCCTTGCCAAGCTGCTGAGGAGGTCATGGGAGTTCGACCAGCCAGTCCACGTGTTTTGTGGATTTGGAAAAGGCCTGCAACCGTGTCTCCTGAGGGGCTCTGTGGTGGGTACTGCAGGAGTATGATGTAACGGGATCTCTGATGAGCTATTCTGTCCCTGTACAACCAAAGTGAGAGCTGTGTCTAAGTTTTATAATATTAATAACTATCAGAAAGAGAGAAAAAAAAGAGACTGGGTACACAGATGACATGCATGAAAGGTCCATCCTAAGGAACCTGTAGTTTCAGCACATCAATGCTAAGATCACCATAACAGAATGGCACCAGGCTTTAACTGCTTTGATGTGTTTTGTGCATCTTACCCTTGCATATTCAATCTTGAGTGTACAGCAACCAGCATAGATGTCAGCTCCATTCAGAGCTGCTTTGGCCTTTTGAGCACACTGAATAGACTCAAACCTGGAGGAGCGGAGTTAAAGAGAGGCCACTACACATTCCAGCACAAAGATACACAAAGTATACATTACACAGTCCTTCCAGGATTTCGTGGGCGTTTTTCATGATTGTTGCGGCCAAAAATGCCTGAATTCGCGGCAGCTTTTCTAAAAAATTGTGATAAAAGTTGCGATGTTTTAAGCTTATTTGTTGTGATGAAATTGCAGGAGACAGTGACAACTGCTAAAAAGCTGCATTTTTTCCAGCTTGTAGAACATGTTTCAACACTGTAATTGACAATATATATTCCGAAATTAATTATTTTGCGTTCCAACCCATTTCCACAAGCTGACACACCACATCCCGACGGTACTTCACTGACACGGCCATCCCGACACTCTACAAAGAGACATTTTCACATTTCACAAATTGTGATTCAAGATATGTTAAAAGCCAAGGATGCTGCTACCTTTTGTTCTTTACAACGAAGTTGTAACTTTTCAGTTTACACATTTCCATTAGTTTAATAAAAGACAATGGAAATTAATTCATTTAATTGTTTCTCATTATTACTATTTTAAAAACACAAAATGGTGACTGGTCACACACTGAGACAAAAAGAAATGTGTAATAGCTGGGAGGGAAAAAAGATAATCGTTTCAGAATCGAATCATAGCACCTGAATCGTAATCGTAATTGAATCGTGATGGGCCTGAAGATTCCCACCCCTAGTGTTTACACACACACGCTCACGGCTCGTCACATCAACTAACAAGAACAGCACTGAGAGAGGGCAGTCCTCCACCAAGACAGGTGTGTGTTCTGCATGTATGCATCGCGTGACCTAAATTTGTAGCTGGCAACTGGAATTGATGGGACACAGAAACACCCCCACAATTTAATCAACTGTTCCTTGTATCATTTCCGATATGTCCACAGTGGTGGATTTGTTGTAAGATCACAATCATGTCATGTCAGCAGGCTGCTGAGGTAGCGTTCACTTGTTGCCATGGTTACCGTGCTGCTATCAGACGCCGTGTCACTACCTCAGGGTTCTTGCCAGCGCATTTCAGCGTAACGGCCCGTTACACTGTCATAACGGCCCATTACACCGTCTAACGGGCCGTTGCGCAGTCTTAACGGCCCGTTACGCTCAGTTTAAAAGATTGCGCTGTGATGAGGGCCGCTACGCCAGCACATTTCAAAGATTACGCTGTTGTTATGAGAGTGTGTGGCTCCGTCATGAGAGTGGGAGAGAGAGCAGCGTGTGTGTGTGGGAGGGAGGCGGAGGGAGGGGGAGAGCGAGTGAGAGAGACAGGGAGTCGGTCCAGTCGGAGGAGGAGAGTTGGGTTGGCGGTACTGTGCGCTTCAGCCACTGTTTATAGACAATAAAGGCTGCAGTGTTCTTCGATGCGGCTGGGCTCCTGTGTCTTTGCCTCTACGGCTGCTGAGGAAGTGAAGGGGGTTAACCCTGGGCTTCCTGACCACGGTCGGGGGCTGAACAGGAACTGTTAACACTGTAATTAGGGCCGCTGCGCTGTTATTTTGACAGATAACGCCATGTGCGTTTGTTTTTATCGACTGGGTGCCTATCGAGGTTAATTTATGTCTCCCCACCTTAGCTGTACTTTCCTGTCGATTGACCTGTTCCCGTCTATTGCGCATGCGCGCATACGCGTTCCCGTCTATTGCGCGCGCGCTCTTTCTTGTCTATTGCGCGCGCGCATGCAGGAGGACCTGCCGTTACGCTGAAAAAAAATCCTGGGGAGAACCCTGTACCTTAATGGGAAATCCTTAACAAATCCGTGGATCCAGACTTTAAACCGTATCACTGCCGAAGTCTAATCACTTGGTCCTTGTGTCATTTCTGACCGACCTTGAAAATTTCATTCAAGTGCCTGAGTCCATTTTTGAGTAATGTTGGTAACAGAGGAAGGATTCACACACGCTGATCGTCACATAACTCCGCTGTGTTCTTTGGTGGAATAATTAATCTAATTTACCTTCATTCTTTCAGTGCTCTAACGGATCTGGATGCAACAGTTTCCATCATGGTGATTTATGTGATCTGTTGTCTGATCATTTCAGCCGTTCTAATATGGTTCGTGTTTTTTTTTAAGGTGTTTTTTTTAGGTGTATCAATCGATGATTTTTTTTCTTTTTTGTATTCCACCACAGAATTGCACGGGTGTAAAACAGTTTATCTCCGCTTTGGTGAAAAACATCAGTGAATTACTTGTTTATCACGGTCTTCAGCAGTAATTTTTGTTGGTAAATGAGAGATATTAGTATCACACCTCTGCATCTTCGAACCATAAACAAGGAAGTGAATTCGGTGACGCTGGGCCACTGCTATGCCAAAATTGCGGGAAAGTTGCAGTGATTGGACAAAATTGCAAGGCCACGCAAAATTCGCGGAGATTGGTTGATTTCATGTGAATTTGCGCTATCGCAACATCGCGAATTCCTGGAGGGACTGATTACATTTATCTGCCACATACTTTTGAACAGTAAAAAAATAGGAGCTCGAATTGACAGTGTATCTGTTTAAAATAAATTACTAAAAGCATGCTTTGTGTAGTACAAGCACTTAAAAGTGTTTATGTTGAAATATGAGCCAAAAGCTGTACAAATGTCTGAAAAAGCACTTTTTAGAAGAGACAGATGAAGAGTTCATTTACAAAAACAGATAACTCCGTTTTGATAAATTTTCAGAAAACCTTTTTTTATTGTTTACTTGAGATAATATCAATCAAACTGAAGTTGAGTGGATTTGACTCAGTAGAAAAATCCATGACAAAATAGAGAAAAAATAAATTATTAGTGTTATTATTATTATTATCTCAAGTAAACAATAAAAAGAGTTTTCGGAAAATTTATAAAACGGAGTCATCTGTTTTTGCAAATGAACTCTTCAGATGATGAGTCTGTTGTTCACCCTACAATGGTGATTTATATCCCTGATAACAAAGATGAGTTATGACCAATATGAGCACAGGTTTGAACAGGATACAAGCAGCAAAAGAGGGCAAGTTTAGAAACAGAGCAGGGGGGTGGTGGTGGTAAGGAGCAAAGGGTACCAGATGGGCACCTACACTCTGAATTAGCTGCAAAAACCTGATGGCTTCCACTCCGAAATGCCAATCATGCAAGCAGTTAGCTCTACCTGACTCATATGGGGTAATGACACACACATTCACCCATTAAAGAAGGATACTCCACCATGGCCTGGATTCCATTTCGTTTAAAGATGACGATCCTCAGCACACTGCCAATAGGGTTACACACGGTGTACAGAACATCCTGCACCAAAACGGAAAATTATAGAAATTCAATATTCAGCACAATCTATAGGTTTTTAATGCTGTGGCCTGAGGCCACTGTGTATTTCACAAATAAAATTGTGAAGGTACTGCAGTGGTAAGACAGAAATATACAGTTACCCCATGCTAATGCATCCTCTAGCAATTCTTTTCACTTGTTTTTGGTATCTGGTTATGGCAGGTTGTATGACATTCAGTAAATCTGCATCTCACCAGAATAATGTAAACACACCTCGACAGAGTTTCGAGCTCACAGTTTGTGTTTTACTTTTCTGAAATATGTAAAGAGAAAATAGTGTCATTTTATGGTCAAACTAACTAATGGTTTTAAGAAATAAACCATTTGACCATGTATGATATAAAATTATTTCTGAAATATATGAAGTGAAAATAGTGTCATTTTATAATCAAACCTTGTAAAAGAACAAATCCTTTTACCAAGTATGAAAACACAGATTTTGGATATTGATATTATTTACAGTTTTGAATTGTTAATTCTGGTAAACATGTAAATAGATATCTACAGAGGTTCTACTCGTTAATGTCTGATTTAAGCAAATCTATTTTTCACAGGTCAGAGTTATGTCTGCCTGCATGTTGGACCTGCCAGACCTCTCCTCATTTTTTTCTGGTTTCCTCGGTACTTCCTGCAGTTGCTTCTGCTTTTTTTTATTTTGCTCCTGGAGCTTCTTTTTGGCTTCCTGCAGCTCCTTCATCATTTTCTGCATTTCTTTCCGCCTTGAGATTTCTCTCTTGCTGCTGCAGACAAATAAATTCTTCTTCAACCAATTCCTGTTTCATCTCCAGTTCTTGGTTGTGAAGCTGGAGATTTCTGACTTTTGCCTCCAGTAGTTTTTTGCCCTTTATCAGAAGAACTTTTTCTTTCTGGAGGTTTTTGCACCTCTGTTCCAGTTCGTGCAGCTTTTTCACATTCACCATCTCTGGAGTAAGCATTCTTTTCTCCTTCCAGACCATCTTTTTGGATATGGGGATCATGATTTTTAACTTCTAGATCCTGTTTTTCTTTCTGGAGATTTTCTTTTTTTTTTTTAACTCCAGATACTGTTCCATCTTCTGGAGATCACTATTTTTTTCCTCCAGATTGATTTCTCTTTCCAATTTTATGTTTTATTACAGCAATCCTGTGATTAACTAATTAAAATGTTTTAGCATTTGACAGCACTAATGATTATGTTAGTTTGGTCCCTTAAAAAGGTGGAGGACACACATGAAAAGTGTTGTAATTCCTACACCTTCACCTGATTTGAATGTAAACACCCTCAAATTAAAGTTGAAAATCTAAACTTAAAGTACATCTTGACTGTTTCATTTCAAATGTATTCTGGTGGTGTACAGAGTCAAAATGTTGAAAATTGTGTCAATGTCCAAATATATATGGACCTGACTATGTGCATTTTGTTCTCCATGATCCTGTCTACTTCTCATAGTGTGTGTGTGTATGTGTGCATGTGTGTGTGTTTACCGTGGTTATAGGGTAGAGGGGGTTCTGTATGGACAGCAAGAGGACCTTGTTGCCGCTGTTGGGATTGTCCGCATTGGTTGGCCTGGTGATTCTCTTGGATGTAGAGTAATTAAAGTATGCCTGTTGGCCTGATGAACACATGGAGGAAAATATGAATAAAGTACTTTACATACAAGCATGTGTTACCAATAAATTTATAGTCATCAGTAAGTCTTCACAGTGAAAAAGCTGGGAATCAAACCTGCGATGTATACAGGTTCCTTGGCTCCACAAGACACACAGAGGTCGGCACTCTCTCCTGCAGAGAATTCCACCAAGGCCTGACGCTTGAACGGCATCATCATCACATAACTGAGAACACACACATGAACAAGTTAAGACATACACATGCTTTTCACTGAAACATTTCAGCCTAATTGGCCTTTGGGTAAGTCATCTCCACTGTCCGCAAAAGTGCAGCTCCTCCATGTTTACTGTGTTTCAATCCTTACTATTTTGTTGTCAGCAAATCTCAATGGAAATGTGATGCTGGCAACTTTGAGGCAAGGGCATATGCCTTCCCATCTCCAGTGAGGAAATAAAAGAGGTCACTGCCTTCGTTTAATGAAACAAAATAAAGTACGAAATTATGTGAGCATGAGGGCCTTCGAAAAAAATATGAAGGCAGTACAACAAGATAATAGTTCTATTTATGTGCAGGTATGCATGTGTTGTATGTTGGAAACATGTTTTTTTGGCAGCTCATGTTATATCTGGCCTTGAGACATCATCTGTCACATCTGTCAATCCTGCTGCTGCACTGACGAAAGTACGATGTCATGAAACTGCTTGTGTGAAATACAAGTAAAACCCTTCTATTTTATTTTATATTATGTATATATTATATATATGAGGCAAAGTCATCAAACTGTTTGAATTGCGATTCTATTTTTTATGTACCAAAGACAAGTACTGCTGCTTGCCTGTTCTGTCAGTTCAACATAACAGCTCCATCCAGTTGAAAGCAAGGTTAATAAATACTGCACCATAGATGGAGTATAAATAATGAAGTAGTCGTTTAGAGTGGAAACTGCAGCATCACAAATTGTTTCCTGTAATTACTCAGCACATGTAATTATCTTAACATTAACATTACTAAAGCTCACTGTAGATTACTTATGTAGTTAAACTTTTCCACTTCATGTGTCTCATAATAAATGTTTATTCATGTTTAAATATTCAGATAGTTGGAATGCTAGTTGTTTTGTCCTAAACTATTTAATACATCAATAACAGAGAAAGTGCTGAGACAGGTGCCTGTGGGAAATTTAAAAAATAGTTTTCTGTGATTTTCTAAATAATGGTTTAGTTTAGAGGTTTTATTGATGATGATGTAGGCATTTACTGTGTATTTACTGATTTTGTTATTTAGTTATTATTTGGTTAGTTTCATG
This sequence comes from Acanthochromis polyacanthus, assembly GCF_021347895.1. Taxonomy (NCBI): domain Eukaryota; kingdom Metazoa; phylum Chordata; class Actinopteri; family Pomacentridae; genus Acanthochromis; species Acanthochromis polyacanthus. The sequence goes on along the minus strand of NC_067127.1, from coordinate 20,543,660 downwards.
GCACCTACTTATGTGCCATACTGCATATTTGCTACTGCTATCTTCATTATGATGAAGTTCTACCATTACTGACATCTTAAAACAAATGTAAGTACAAAGATGGTGGTTTAATTTCAATGAACTACAAACCACACACAGATACAGTAGTTTAGTATGTCCTTTATGTAGCAGCGGTAGAAGGACACCAGTCGCTTTTGTGTGACGTCATTCTTCCTGAGAATCGTCAGGAAGTCTTTACTGTGCCTTCTTCTTCAGTGATTTTGTGTTACTGGTCCAGGTAAAGTCATCCTCCATGCACACGCTGATGTAAATAGGTTAAATGTCTGTTTAATTCTTTCTGAAGTCTATAATCAGCTTCTTGTTCCTGTTGGTGTTGAGGACCAGACTGTTCCTCCCAATGAGTGGACTTATTCCATGCGAGATGAGCTTCACTACAGTGATGTCATCTCCATATTTAATGTTGCTGTTGCTGGGGTCAGCGGGGATGCAGTCATGGGCGTAGAGGGTGTAGAGCAGGGGGCTCGTCACACATCCTGTGGGGAGCCAAGTGTTAAGGGTGAGGAGATGTGGGGATCAACTCTTACCCTCCGAGAGCAATCTGTCAGGAAGTCTTTGATTCAGAGGCAAAAGGAGAAGGGAAGTTCCAGGTCATTGAGTTTGGTCACCAGCCTGTGGAGGAGGATGGTGTTAGATGCGGAGTTAAAGTCTACAAAGAGCAGTCGAGCGTAGCTTCCCCACTGCTTTAGGCGAGACAGGGTAGTGTGGAGAGTCATGATTGTGGCATCTTCTGTGTACCTATTAGCTCTGTAGGCAAACTGATGTGTGTCAAATCACATGTGTAAATCAGTTTCTCAGAACACTTCCTTATGACAGGAGTAAGTGCCACTGGACGGCAGACATTCAGGCTGCTAATGGTGGTCTTTATTGTCAATGAAACTATGGTTGATGGCTTCAAGTATAGTAGGGTGGGAGAGTGAAGTGTAATAGAGACTGGTTGAGATCTTGGAGGAGACGCCTACCAACTGGCCAGAATATACCTTCAGGACCTGCCCAAGACACCATCAGGATCTGCAGCCTTCCTTGGGTTCACTTCCCTTGGGCTGCACCTCACCTCATGTTTCTCCATCATGAAGATGAGGCTGCTGTGGGCCAGTGGATGTGATACAGCTGCCTGATGGCTCCACCTCAAAGTGGGCAAAGAAGTGGTTAAGGTCCTCTGCCAGCGAAGCATCACCATCCACAGCTGAGAGGGTGCTGGATTTGTAGCTGGTGATGTGCTGAAGCCACTGCCCCACCAGCATTGTATTGTTGCTGCAGAAGTAGTCTTCAATCTTCCTCCTGTAAGCAGCCTTGAATTTTCTGATGCCTCTCTTACAGTTGGCTCAGGCAGCACTGTATTTTGCCCCATCATCAGATCTGAAAGCAGTATTTCTGACCCTGAGCAGGGGCTGGACTTCTGTCATCCAGGACTCCTGGTTGGGATAAACTTGGACAGACTTGTCCATGCTGACAGTGTCCATGCAGTGTTTAATGGAACACAAGACAGCTGCTGTGTTATATGTACTCCTCCAGGTCCTGGTGTTCAAAACTAACCCAATTTGTCCTTTGAAGGCAGTGATACAGCTGATGAGAGGCACCATCAGGCAATGTTTCAACAGTCTTTATTGTGGTAGGAGCACTATTCTCTGAGAGAGGTGTAGGCCAAAATTAAGAGCAGGGACAAATGGTCAGACTGATCTAGGCATGGTAGTGGTTTGACCCTGTAGCTCTGTATTATGTTGGAGCACTGCTTTTAAATTAGCACGGTTGAAGTCCCTTGCTATGATGTGAACAGCCTCAGGACACCTGCTCTGTTGATAGCTAAACAAGTCAAGCAAGTGTCCAAGAGCCAAGCTAGCATTAACATCAGGTGGTATATACACAGCTGTTAGCATGATGACATTAAACTCCCAGGTAAAGGAGTTTACTTTGGGCCTGCATTTAACAGTCACGTTCTCCAAATTCAGAGAGCAGCGGCTGACTACACACTCAGCGTTGATATACCAGCAGTTGTTCACACAGATGCATAACTCCCCTCTACTGCTCTTCCCAGAGTCCTTGTTTCTGTCATACCGGTGTGTGGCCTGCTAGCTGGATAGCTGTATCTGGAATGAGTTAATGAAACCAGGTCTCTGTCATCAGCAGAATGCAACTATCCCTGACGATTATGTTTGCTGCAACCTGTAGCTTCAATTCATCCATCTTATTCACAAGGGACCCTGCATTAGTGAGAAAGACACTTAGAAGTGGCAGCTTATGTGGTCACCTCCACAGCCTCAACAGCACACTCACTCTGTGGCCTTGCTTTTGTCTCCAGTACCTGCGGTGCCTCCATCGCCTGCCCATGGAATGGTAATCCACGGAGAACCCTAGACTCTAGCTACATACATGGGGATATCATGAGAACGGAGAAACCTGGCTTTCTCTCACTGTGTATTCCTATATTTAGGAAATCGTGCCTGCTGTAGATGTGATTCACCCAGCAGAGTGTTGTCAGAAGGAGTAACAGCAAATACTCAAACTGTAGAGCCTTTCAGTGCACTTTGTTTCTGTCTGGTGCTGATATATGCCTGAAAACCTCACCAAGACTGCGTGTGACCTTGCCTCAACTTGTCTCTTCACGAGCATTAACAAATAATAGAAGAGCTTGCAGACTGAATCATGACTGATACTTAGAAAAAAATAACTTGCTAAACCAATTCACGTTGGGTGAATTAGCGACTAAAATCTGTCCTGCTAGTTTGTATGTGTTCTCCGTTTACAAATGTACAGATGTGCCAGCCAGCTAACAGACTGGTGACAGGTCACCCCAAGCTGAACACTAGCTCTTAAAGGCATTTAGGGTCACCTGTAAGGTTAAACCAGGTTCAAACAAGTTAGAAAGTTGTGTGTACAGAGATACAAGACTCAGTTTATCTGTTTCCCACACTTAGAATAACAAACACATAGCAGTTGCAGTCTCACCATATGGGCCCAAACCTTTCCAGGGCATCTATCAGGTCCGCTTCCACAACAGCCTCACACAGGCCCCTGACATGGACCACAGGACTGGGAGAGATACGATGGGAGTCCTCGCCATTTTCCTGCAACACACACAGTCAGGCGTTATTATCCAAAACAGCTATGATCACATCAAGCTGATCTTTAGGATTTTTTCATTTGCACAACAGTCGTCCCGACAGACACACATCTGGTATAAAAATATGGCTGAAGTTAAACCGACCACATTGAACTACAAGTTGGTGAGATCAAGTGCTGCCAATCAAATGCAGACAGGTTCACCTGTACGCATACCTAGAAGATCTCTTTGCAACATAAAAATAACATTCACCTGTTCCTGCTGCAACTATCAAGGTGGTAGATGAAGCTAATGTCACAATGAGAATATGCCAGAGTTAATTCCTGTGTCACAGCAATACATGCTGCTGTGTAGTACAGTTTACAGTATGTTCACCTGTACTTAGTGACCACTTTAATGGGTTCACCAGTCCATGTGATCACTAATGCAAATATATATCAGTCATGTGGAACATACTCAGAGCAATAAGGCGTGGATGATAATGTGGGTGGTGCAACTAATTTCAAAATCTCACACCCTGCTGATCTGTATTTTTAATGAACCACAGTCTCTAGGTTTTAGAGACAACGGTGCAAACAAGGACAAAAAAAATCCGCTGAGCAGCAGTTCTGTGAGTGAAAATACATTGGTAAGAATGTAAAGGAGGAATATGACAGTAACTCGAATAGCCAACGTTGTCTGCACAGGAACACAAGGAACCTTGAAGTGAGCAGACCTCATCAGGAGAAAACAGCAGTTTCAAAAATACAGCTAAGAACAGGAAACTAAGACCACAGTGGTAAAAAGAAAAACTCACAATACTCTGCTCAAAAAGAATTAAGGGAACACTTGTGTCTTGCACCAGAGCTTCACTATGCTGTAACACGACATGTCAACTAGGGCTGGCCCAAATAGCAATCTCTGAGGTATGGATATTTGGGCTCAATTAATGATGAATATTCGAATATTCAGCTCGTCCAGAAGAAGAAACAGAATAGAAATAGAAAGGAATGACCAATTATTCGGATATTCTAGTCCAGCATTAATGCCCACACTTCTTGTATTATAAATGTATGGCACTAATTCGATGAGGTATGTTTTGCCTTTAAAGGTTTAGAAGTGCTATTCTGGAAGATGAAGAGCCAAAAAAGGCAAAAGTACCATCAATGCTGTCTGTTCATTAGTACAGAGAGCTTTGTCCTAGTAACTGCTAAAAACAGATAAAAAGAAGCCAGTCCTCAGTGTCTGCACAGGATGCAGTCAGGCATGTAAGCCATCCAGGAATAGACAAAAAATTTAGACATGTAAAACTGATGAAAGTGGAACTGAGGCCTAAAATTGTGCTTTGGCTAAAGGTAATGTGTTATAAATGTAGGGGTTGAAAAGTTCACAAAATGCCCATTTCAGTAGAAACAGGGTTCTCTGCATATTTTCCTGACAGAGATGAGTTTTTAGGGACTTCATCAATGACTGAAATGGGACTTTCAGTGAAATGAATCATATAGAAATGAATGCAGCTAGCATTTGCTACCTGTTTTGCACAGTGTCTGTCTGTTGCACAGTCATAGTCAACTGATTAAATTATTAAATTTCCTCTAAAAAAGCAAAATGACCATTGCGTTAATTTTATTTGGACAATCTGTATGTCACTGTATAATGTGGTGTAGTATGAAATGTAAACCAAAGTTTACATATTAAAGTACAAAACTGTAGGGTTGAAATGGAAACGCCGACATTATAAAAACAAATAACAGGGTTCATCCATATCAGTCAGCATTTTCTCTTTGGTCAAATGTGTTAAATTTCTTGTCTGTCTGTTAAACTCGCCTTCAGACACGAGGTGATAAAACTTTTGAGGACGTAACGCCTATATTTTGGAATGGTCTATCTGTACCTCTGCAGTCTACTAAGACTCTGGTTTCTTTTAAAAGCCAGCTAAAGACACACTTGTTTAGACAGGCATTTGGGTAACTTGTAAGCACTAGCTCTGTATCATGCAGTGGTATCATGCATGTGGCTTTGTGTAATATTGTTGTGGCTTGTGTCTTCCACAAGCCACAACAGTTGTGCAGTTTTGCACTTCTAACTTCGTAGCTCTGGTAGTTGCTCCATCGTTTTTGTGTTGCGTTTGTAAAGCACTTCGTGACCTTTGTCTGTAAAAAGCACTTCATAGATCATTTTTATTATTTACTTACTTCTATCAGCGCAGCAGAAAGAACTTTAATGACACGCACGGCATTGACTCTTGACTTTATGACAATCCTCCTCTCAAAAGAAAAACTCTTTGGATTTGGAAGATTCCCACAACTCACCCAAATTAACATGAAAAAGCAACACTGGCCAAAAACCGAGTAGTTTGCATCCCAGAAATAAAAAAGAGGTCATGATATGTAAGTCAGTGGTGTAGTGTGATGAATAGCGCCTGTGCTTTCTCTTCAGATGCTCATGCACAGGCGCTGTCCATAATTTTACCATACATCAGACTAAAATGATGGCGGGTGCTCGAACTGTACTTTGTTTTGTCCCCTTGCCATTTCTAAGGTTAATTGCAGCTAATTGGAAGTTTTACTGCTTTAATACCCCAAGACTTTTTCTGCGCATGCCTCATCAAAGCTTATTTCAAGTGTATGGAACAAGACTTATCCGAGTCAGATTCTTTTATACGATCCATTCAATAATTCAGTATCTCAAATAAAAACAGCTTTGTTTCAAGAGACCGAAGCGAGTAAGCACTCCCGTACAATTCAGGGAAACAGATGAAATCAATTATCTCCAATCTCCTACCCCGGTTAAACAAATCTGGCTGTTTGTTGGCATGACATTTAAGACATATGATTACTGGAGGAAGGTAACTGTTAGCAGGTTGCAGAAGTGCATGTAAACTCACATGCTGACAGTGAAATATCGTGAGTAATTACAGTTGGACTTCACGTTCAAAGCAAATCTTGGACAGATATTTGTGCCAACAATTTGAAACACATTGCAATGTAAATCGATCTGCTGCAAACAAGCTTGCTGTGATAGGCCTCTGTTCTAGATGGGTCTTTGGTCAAAGTGTGACTGTGTGGGTTCGATACCCACTGAAAAAGATATTAGGTGTTTGAACGGTGTTTTGTGTACTTGCTACCCTTGAAGTTGGAATAGCTTTAATTAAATTTTTTTGGTTGTGATCTTGCTTTTAAAATTGATAATGTTTGAAGTAACAAACATCTCCAGGTAGCTCATTCATCTTCTTAATGCCCCTCTAATGATGAAATGACGTGAGTGTGTAAATGTGTACGTGGATGCATGCCTGGAAACTACACTACCTGCTGATTACATGCAAGATGATACTACCTTCACTCAAGACTCTGTGTGTGTGAAAGAGTAGGTGAGCATTTGTGTGTGAATGTCCAACTCTAATACCCTTGTTTTCTGTAATGGTGAGACAGCGAGGAAGGAAAAAGAGCACAAACACCGTGTGGTTGACAGTGATAGCCACTTGTATAAATTACATCCTTCTACTGGAGCCAAAAAACATCTCACTTGTCTCTTTGATGGTTATCTCATCACGTACCTGCACTGACAGTTGCAAAATGACACATTTTGAGAAGTTTCATTTTGCTGTGTGTCCTTTATCAGGTGCAGAAGTATTTGTGGCAAAATATCTTTTTGTATCAGTTCCTCAGATGTGATTCTGCAAACCGGAGGCCTGTACTACGAAGCAGGATTTGATGTTATTGAGGTAGCATAATGTTTAACTATAGGCTTTCAATAATACAACGGTGGTATAAAAGAATCGCCTACTGACCAATCAGTTCTCCTGGAAAATATTATCAGCATTACTCAAAGATCCAGCAGAGTTTGGAGCCCAGACAGCGAGAGGGGAAGATAGAAGTTTTTAGAGCTGCAAGTAATTTCAAAGCCATTTCATTGTTCTATATGTCTTGTGTCTACATAATCTCAAACAGAAATTGAACTTAAACCTTGCACTTGTTGACCTTATAATTATTATTCCGTCAAGGAATGCGGCAGAGTTATGTAACGATCGGCAGTGGCCCGTCTGTCTGTTCGCAACACTACTCAAAAACGGGCCAACGGATTTCAATTAAATTCTCAGGGAAGGTCAGAAATGACACAAGGGCCAAGTGATTAGATTTAGGCAATAATGCGACTTATAGTCCGGATCCATGGATTTGCTCAAGATTTCTGTATCACTGCGATATAGCGTCACAGCGTCACTGTAACTATGGCACGTAAACACTACGTCAGCTGCCTGTTGACGATCACATGATTGTGATCCTACTACAAATCCACCGCTGTGGACCACAAATTCTTTAAAGATTTCATCTGTCGGAAATCACACAATGACTGAGCAGTCTTGGCAAAGTACTGCGCTCTCTGAGTGCCTTTCTGTTCAATTTGCAATAAGCCTACTTATCGATTTCAATTATGTTCCTTATTTGTTTTTTATACTTTCTCCTAAAACCTTTGAGACCCAGCAAGTAGCTAAAAAAATTATTCTAAATGTGTCTTAGACGCCAAAACAATGAGACCGAATGTGAGATTGCTAAATTCATGCATTATCTATACACTGCTTAATCCTCTGCAGAGCCATTGAGGGGCTGGAGACTATCCCAGCTGACTTTAGGTGAATGCAGGAGACACCCTGGACAGGTCACCAGTCTATCACAGGGCTACCTAGAGACAGAGACAGACAACCAGACACACTCACATTCATACCTACAGACAATTTAGAATCTCCAGTTAACCTCAGCATGTGTTTGGACTGTGGGAGGAAACCAGAGCACCTGGAGAAAACCTAGCCTAGCTTAGCTAGACTTTGTATTCCCGTTATAAGGGATATACGGGAATACGGTCTAGCCCTCCTCCATTGACACATTTTGACAGGTTGTCAAGCTCCGAGCAGATCAGACCGAACCAATCAGAGCACCAGAGGCGGGAGTTAACGATGCGTCATCTTCAGGGCCGAGATTACCCATCTAACACCTGTGCATCTCCCACATACAAACGAAATGGCGACCGCAACAGAGCGAGGTTTCTCTCGTGCGCTTTCCTCGGTTTTGCACGGGCTGAATTTGTCCTTAAAACTGGTCGCCATAACTGTTTGGACTACTTCTTCTTCTTCTTCTTCTTTTAATTCCGGCAGGCTGTACGATAGAATGCGTAATGCTGCCCTCCACTGTTGAAAGGGAGAGCTTAGATTTTCCTCAGGACCCCTGCACGGCGAAGGAAGCTGTTAAAACTACAAAATATCATGGCGGAAAGGCAGTTGTTAGGTCGCTTAGTGATTGCGTCACACATGTGTTACGCTGATTGGCTCTCTCCAATTCAAGCTGTGATCGGTAGTCCCGCCTCTGGGCTAGATTTGGTTCAATGGAGCAGTTCCAGACTGACTTTATGTGTATTTGTAATACACAATATAAAGGCTGTCTGGTCCCCAGGCAAGAGAAAACCTACTCAGGCACAGGGAGAACATGCAAACTCCAAACAGAAAGACCCCAGGCTCAGGCCGGGATGTGAACTGGGAGTCTTCTAGCTGTGAGGTGACAGAGCTAAACACCAAGCACTTTATCTTTGTTATGAGGAGCATCAAAGGACAGCAACTGTAATTTTCTTATACAATCTTGTGCTGCATGACAATAATTAAACCTTAAATAAGAAACATGCATTTAAGCAATGTAAAGGGAAAGAGATACTGGTAAGTTTATTAATAAGTATATTAATTATGCATTCACATAGTCTGCAGGATTTTGAAGCTTTCCTTCCTGACTTTGGCTGCAGAAATTCTTCTGTTTTCAGTCAGTATCATATTCTAAACTTCTTGTATTGGTTTAGGTATTATAGTTTGTTCTTCTTGTGAGAAATATATTACGTTGTAGAGGTTTGTGTGTAGCCTCATATGTGATATGAGAGACAGCCTTTCTATACCTGCTAATATGGAGAAGCCTGTTCATATTCATACAGTCTGTAGGTTTATGTAGCTTTCTCATCTGCTTTAGCTGCTGCAGCAGTGCTGTTTTTAGCTTGTCTTGTGTGCTTAAAATCTTGTTTCTTAAATATTATAGTATGCTCTTTGCTTGTAAAATATATCACTCTGGTTGCAGCCTATGTCCATGTTTGCGATTGGTCATCAGTTGCTTCACTTCTTTCATGTGATTATGCTCACAGGCAAGTTCAGAAACAATGGGTTGACGTACAGAGTTGATAACTAGCAATGTACAACTGCTTATCCTGACTGTGGTGGTTGGTTTAGATGAAGACGTCAAGCAACAACAGCCTCAACACCCTGTACTAAATAAAGGCTTTTGCCTAGTGTCAATGTGTGGCTGTAGAGGCAAATCAAATGGTTTGTTTTCCAGTTGTCTTATAGTGCACTTCGGTCAAGAATGGTGTGTGGCCAGATTTCCAGGCATGAGGTCCTTGCTTATTTGGTGTTCTTTTTATAGCCTGTTGGTCTTCTGGCTGTTTCTGCCTTCCATGCCCCCTGCAGGTCTTTGGCATACATATTTTTCTCAGTTGTTGCAAAACAATCAGTTTTAAACTTCTGCATATGAATCTGCAAACTGTGTCTGCTGGAACATGTCTTGGAAATTATGTTTTAAACCGTTTCCTTTTTGGTGTAAATAAATCATTTTCTCTCAAAGTTATAAAGGCAACTCCTTTATTATGCGTATTGCTCAATGTGAAAAGGCTGGAAATACATCTGTATCACAGCCAAAGGAAATTCACTAACATTACAGAGATCTTAAAAGTGTAACTGTTTTGCAGCTATTTGGTAGCCCTACATAGAAGTAAGGGATTAAAAAACTAAAATAATGAAAAAAAATGTAGGAATCTTCCAACTTCACTAGTATTTTCATCAGGGCTTCACTACTTTGTGATCATCATGACATACATGGAATCAAATCTCTACTGACTTTATGAAATCAGTGAAAATACGTGTTATCTACGATTCTCATAGACCTATTTACGCCCAAAGTTGGACTCATATTTAAGGCCAATCTAACCTAATCCCATTTGTTTTTAAACCTAACCTCAGACCTGAGATTAAGCCTGACCCAGATGTCGAGTAGCAATATGCACATAGTCACACATGTTCAGTGACACATGGTGCACTGTCACACACACTCTTAACTTTTGATGTACTGTCAAACTTTCTCTTATGTTTAATCATTTCAAATGACCACATTTACCAGCAAATGCAACCACCCAAATCTTTACACAAGCAGAACTATGGCCAGTACGAGAATGGTGGGGGATGCCATCCCCCTTGTTAGCAACATGACGAAAGTGTATTCCCATTGTTAAGCTGACATACACCCGTCCTTCCTCTAGTGTCAGTGAGAGTGATGGGCAGAGGGATAGTCTAGCTCAGGGGTCGGCAACCCGCGGTTCCGGAGCCGCATGCGGCTCTTTCAGCCCTCTTTTGTGGCTCCCTGTAACTTTGTAAAATAAATTGCTCTGCCTTTCAGGCGCGTTTCAATGCATTTTAATATAGAGTTTTATTGTGAAATTACCACTCTTATTTTGACGTGTCACTCCACCGGATGTGCTGTTGGGGTTTTCCCAGGCGTAAACTAACCGTGACGTCACCCGTTGGTTTCAACGCCGAGAAAATGAAGCCCGGATTTTGCTACTTCCTGGTCGCCGTTTTGGATTTTTTGGAGCCAATGACGTAAAAAGCGTCATCAAACAGACTGGACCGGAGAGCAACGAGGGGCAGGATTGGCTGAGGACTCTCTTATCCCGCCCACATTTTACCGCAGAGGGTTCTGTTGCTGTCTATCAAGTATAGCCACGCCCCCTGGCCCTGCCAACTTTAACGATTTATTTAAAATTCAGTATTGATTTATTTTAAGATCGGCCACCTGATCTCTCATTTTGACCATGAAAACTAACGGGAAAAAAATCCTGAGCTGTAGAAAATCACTCTATCAAATTTTATTTTCTCCAAAAATGAAATGGGGTCTATGGAGAAAAAGCTTCTTGGAGCCAACCCTAGCGGACGGCGTGATATTGCAAGTTTTTGACACTTCCGGGTGGGCTTCAATTCTAGAGCCAGATGCTACGTCCACTATATATACAGTCTATGGGTTTTCCCCTGGGACACATGAGAGCGCAAAGTTGATGCAGAGAAGATGGAGAAGCAACGCCTGTAGTTTCACGTAATTTTGTACTCAAGAATGGCAAGCCTGTATATTAAAGCTCCACTCCAAGAAAGACACGTCTTGTCTTTGAGTCAAAAATACTCATGAGTACTGAGGTAAACTACGGATAATTGTCTTGCTCAGTATCTACTCTCTGATAGGGTAACACACGTTTCTCGCAAGAACACGGCTCGATGTCACATACAGAATCCAGGCAGCAGGTCAGAGAGTCAGAGGAGGGTCGTCTTGGAAAATAGGGCAGCAACTTACCGGAGAAAAGTTATTAGCTTAAGATAAATAGATTTTACAAATTAAATAGACATTCGCAAAATATTGATTTCCAGCTAACATTACGTAACATATGAGGTCCAGGAGCAAAAATGACATTAACCAAGTAAGATAAATACTAGTGGAAGGACACAATTAAAAAAATTAATCTATCTAATTAGAGGCTTTGTAATTAATTAATCATGACTGATTAACAAGGGCATAGAGGTAAAAAAAAGCCATATATGCAGTGTTGTCTTCATTTTAAATGGCAAAAGGACTTTGCGGCTCCCGGTGTTTTCTTTTCTGTGGGAAACGGGTAGAAATGGCTCTTTGAGTGTTAAAGGTTGCCGACCCCTGGTCTAGCTGAACATGAAAGTCTAGTCTGCTTGACTGATTGATTCTTTACTCTTGGTGGTCAACTTTCACACCAAAAGGACTTTCAGACACTGTCTTTCACGCTGGCTAATCTAATCCCTAACAAGAGGAAGCCTCAAAGCCCCTCCTTCATTAAAAAAAACTGCAATATGGGTTAAACAGGATTTCTCTGCATAGACAACAAAATCTGACCAGCAGGCTTTTTCTACATTGCAGCACAAATGTTTATCCATTAACATCACAGAGGTACAAAAAACACAGTTTGCGAGCTTTTAAATGACTAACACACACAGACAAAAAAAAACACTTTAACGTATGTTGAGTTCTGCCTCTTTCACTTTTCTCTACAACTTTACAAATTAAATGTTGGTAAAAAAAAATATTACTTTACAGCAAACAAATTACATTAAGAAGGCTTGAGTCACTTACAATGAATGCTTGTCTGTGTTTTGGTTAGGACTTTATTCTTTATTTGTAAGCACCAGCAGGCATCAGACAGCAGCAGGATTCATATGAGGATCTGTATAGTGAGACTTGTGCATATTTACGCATATATCACAACAGTGGCAGTTTTATTAATCAGCCTACTTATATGCTAATTAGAAATTATTACAAACATGACATGACCGTGCACTTTTCTTCACTAAAGACACCTGAGCTGTTGTATATATATTGTCACTGATTTTAAGCTACAGTTACATTTGTCGATCTACATAGTGGCCAACCTCAGATTGCATCCTTAACTTCATCATTATTTTTACTGTTTGTAAAAGCCTTGTCAGTTAACTGAAGACCAGTAAAGTGCGTATGGATCCCTTCCTATAACTAGATACTGGGCCGAGCCTCTCTGATAATTAATGTTACTAAAATATAGCAACAATAGCACCCTACCATGTGTGGCTGTAATTAGAAATTTAGTAATCATCTACCGATCACAGCTATAAGGCAAGAGCATAGAAGAACCCTGTCAATATATCTTTTTGTGAATTATTATATTATATTGTATGATCTAATCCTAGTCTATAGTTGGCTCAACATTTGTTACCATTTCATTTAAAAACAGACTCTTTAAAGGTCAAGGCAATTCAATTTAAATCTTACATATAGGTAATGCTAGAACACAGATCTCCAAATTAAGCAAAATATTTGTGATTAATTGTAATAAATTGTAGCAATTTCTATAAAGCACATGTAATAAGTTTCTTACATACAAACTGACTGCACAGTATAGTTTGCAACAATATATGCTGACAAGATGAGATTTTTTTTCTGTAAGTTAGAAAACTGTAGTTCACAGTGCTAAAATGTGTCAAACATAATGTGAATAGAGCTTTTGCATTTACTGCTAAGGGCACTACATGAAAGTGCAAACAGTCCCAACAGCAACAGTATGAAAGAAGCCATGTGTGCATCTGAACACACAGACCGTTAGTAAAAATGGTGGTTACAGCTTGTAATCATGGGGGATTTGTTCAGATTTCAGTGAACATAACATAAATTTGTGTTTAAAGATTATTAAGCAATTATTCTGTGTTTAAATAAAACTCATAATAGGCATTTCTGCTTCCAATGGAATGGTTACTGGGCATTAGAGGTCAATAAACGTGCTGCTGCCTCTCTGAAGCAAGAATGGCAACAGGATGCAAATATCCAAGTTAGTCATGAGACAGTCAAACGGAGATTTGTTGAAAGGGGTCCGAATGCCAGAAGACCAATCAGGAAGCCACATCTGACAGGCAGACACAAGCGGCAGCTCCTCCAGTGGACCAGGCAGTACCGGGCCTTATTATTGATCACTGCCCACATGTCCTGTTTGGAGACCAGCCGTGTTTGCTGCGGGATAGAACTGATGGCTGTGTCAGGATGCGTTGAATACAAGGTGAAAGACTCAATGAGGATTGTATACAGCCAAGATTTGCCAGTGGAGGCAGATCTGTACATGTATGGGGCTTTCACTCAAATGGCAAATCAGACCTGGTGATGTTTGGGGCCAATGTCACTTTGGCTGTGGATCCTAATAGCATTGAGACATCACCTATATACTATTGCCATGGGTCTGGCAGAAATTGGGAGACACCAATCCCATCAGGCATTTGGGGATGCTTTGGGACGTTCAGCTGCTGCAAGAAACCAACTAACTAATCTTCATGAACTTAGCCAGTTTATACACTGTATTTATTATTAAATTGCTGTAATTTAGCATCAGTCAGAGGATCTCATTAGCACATCTGATGCAGTCAATAAAGTGTTATTTGTTTAATAGCTATAATTTGATCATAATAAAATTTGTGAGTAATAAACACATTATTCCGTATGGAAACACAACTGTATTGTGCAAGAAACTGTTCCGTTTAAAAAAGTGTTTGCTGATTTTCTATTTTGCATTATTCTCACACTTAAATGTTCTAGATCATGAAGCTAATATGAATATTTACAGAAACAACTGCAGTCAAATGTTTATTACAGCTTGTGATGTCTTTTCAGGGCTCAGACTAACTTTTTTCTGTCGGAGCACAGTGGCCCCTAACTTAAAATTTTAGGAGCGCAACCAGAAAATTTAGGGCCGCACACCAAAATCGACTTGCAAAGTAAATATTCACATTCCCTCTTATTTTCACTGTATTACTGATAAATACTTGCACAGTAAATGCAGAAACTATGTTTTCAATTCACATTTCACTGTGCAGCAACTGACACAATATAACAAGAAAAGCACTCAGAGAGTGCAGTACTCCACCAAAGCTGCTCAGTTGATGTATCATTTCCGACGGATGAAATCTGTAATAAAAAAGAGCTTGTGCTGAGTACAGGCATGTGTCATACATGTGCACGTTAGGTATTTATACCAAATCACGTGTAAATTACTCTTATAAAGGTCTGTTGATCAGTTCATCAATTTTGGCAAGCCTTTGTTTTGCTAGTGTTAAAATAACCGTTCTCTCCAGGCTTTTATTTTGAAGGCGCATTTTTAATGCTACGGGCTTTTATTTTGTGACCAATTCAGCGGCACAGGAAATGTTTCTCTAAGAAGAGGTTTCTTGACATGACGAAGACGCTGCTGAAAAGTCCGAAAATTCACGTAAAGACAAAAGAAAACCTTTCCACGCTGTTGCTGTCTAGCAAAGAATGTGTCTAAACTTAGAAGCAGCTGGAATGAGGACAAGAAAGGAGTGAAGGAAAGGAAGGTGAATTTGTGTTCAAAATAAGGCTGAACGTAAATGAAGGCTTTGTGAAACATCAGGAGCTTCACCGTCATTCACCCCCCACTCTCACTCTCGCTCGCCTTCTTCTTCTTCTTTGGTGTTCGTCTTCTTTCTTCTTCTTTTGGAGTTAACGTAGGTTAAACCAGCTCATTTGCGCATTACTGTCTACTGGGCTGAAGTGTGGAGCAGAAGTTTGTCAGCAACAAAAAATACTCAATAGCAATTAAAAAAAAAAAAAAAATCGGCAAATTTACTGGTCGCACATGCACGAGTAGATGAAAATTTTACTCGCACTCGCTCAAATTTTGGTCGCAAAATACGACCATTTAGTCTCAGTCTGGAGCCCTGCTTTTACATCTCCATGGAGAAATTTTAGCCCACTCTTCTCTGCAGAATAGTTTTAATTCAGCCACATTAGGTTCCTTTTTGAGCATGAACTGCCCTTTTAAGGTCTTGCCACAGCATCTCATTTGGATTCAAGTCCAGGCTTTGACTCGGTCACTCCAAAACCTTCATTTTGTTCTTTTTGAGCCAAGGTGGACTTGCTTGTGTCTTTGGGTCATTGTCAGGCTGCATACATCATTTGTGCTGAGCTTCACGTCATGAACTGATGGTGCATTTTCTCCAAGAGGATTTTCTGATAGAGAGTAGAATTCATGACTCCATCAGTTATGACAAGTTGTCCAGGTCTTGTGGAAGTAAAGCAGCCCCAAACCATCATACTATAACCACCATGTTTCACTGCTGGTATCATGTTTTTCTTGTGTAATGCAGTCTTAGCTTTATATCAGATGTAACGGGCCGGTGTCCTCCACAAAGTTCCACCTTTCACTCATCAGTCTACAGGATGTTATCCCAAAAGTCTTGGTGCTGATCTAGACATTTTTTTTGCAAATGCCAGACAAACCTTTCTGTTCTCTTTGGTCAGTAGTGGTTTGATCCTTGCAACTCTCTAATTGATGCCATTTTCACCCAGTCTCCCTTATTGTGGAACCATGTAGAGAAACTTTAACTGAGGCCAGTGAGGTCTGCAGATCTTTTGATGTTCATCTGGTGTCTTTTGTGACCTCATGGATGAGATTTTGACGTGCTCTTGGAGAAATTTCGGCATGCTGGCCACTCCTGGGACCTTTTTAAGACCCATTAGTTATTTCACAATGCTAAACAATGCTATTTAAGTGATGCTTAGATTCAACAAGCCTTATAGTAACCATGTGAGTGTGGCTGGTGAAATTGAACCCAATTGCCAAATGAATTTGATCATTTGGTAGGTTGATAGTTAACGTGGCAATTATTTTTTATGTAGGGAAAGGTGGATCTGGTCAGCATTTTTTCGTCAACAAAAGAATCATCATTTAACAACTGCAAACTGTGTTCTTGGGTCATCTTGGTCTTTTATTAAAATTAGTTTGATAATCTGACACATTTAAGTGTGACAAATATGCTAAAATAGAAGATATCTCCAGGGCAGGAAATATTTTTTCCACAGTACTATATGAAACCAATTTACATTCAGAGCTAAAACTTTTCACAGAATTGCTTGCAACCAACATTTTGTTCAACAATGTACATAACAAATCTCCTCAGCGAGCCAGAGATATGAATTTCTTATATGCACAAGTGGCAGCAACACTATGACACTAGTAGAGCATACAGAAAAAGTCTCGAAGGCAGGCATACATGATAATATAAACAGCGAGTTATGGATGCTGTGCTGAATGTACTTTCTCAGAAGGAAACAAACAAGGTATTTGGGCTCATGAAGAAGTTATATTGAAGTGCACTCAAAAATGACAATTTTTTTGAAAATCTAAGTGAGTGAATCATATTCACACTATTTAGGTATGACATGTTTGCATATTTTAAGAGGGTTTTGCAAGCCTATCTGCATTTTAAAACTTCCTGTGATGACAGCAAATATTTCACAACTACAGTTTGTTTCACTTTATGTCACTACCGTCACAAAGTATGTTCAGCTTAGTGCTTACAAAACCCCATGCAGAATCATTTCTACATTGTTTTTATCATTTGTTTATTATAAAGGCCACAATGCCACATCCTCTAAATCTATGATTCTTGATTCGGTGTACTATCTAGAAATCAGAAATCACAATTCTGATGAATATAAATGCTTTGTCACATCCTAAGATGCACATTTCACTATTGATGAATGCATTAATGAAACACTAACAGGGATATGTATGACTTGCCATTTTAGTATTTCAGCAAAGACGGAGATCAGCTCAAATGGAAATGATGGTGTCTGTGCGCACACTGTGTAGGGCTGTGACTGTTCACAATAATTAAACAGTTCATGGCCTTTAAATATTAATTTCTGTTTCTATATATAGTCCTTGTTTGATGCAAACTGTTTAAGAGCCTGATCAGTAGGAAAACTGAAGCAGCCTGAGCCAGTCTTCAAAATCACAATCAGGATCAAATCCTGGTCAAAGCATTTTTGGATGGATGACTATTAGATACGTAAAATCTATCTCCAGGTACTAAAGCTATAAAAAATACTGTATGCATTCCAATACAATACTGTAACTGTACACAGCAGTACAAAATATATTAAAAGCAGCCAACACCTTTAGGTACCAATACGCCACCAAATATCACAGTCACATTAAACTAATACTGTACATCTTTTGGATGCACTACACTTCTAAATTGTTGCGGCCTTACAACTGATAATCACTGTCTATAACTGCACAGTAGAAACACAAACGGAAAAGAATTAAAAATGCATTTAACATTGGGAAGTCTCTCACGAACAGAAACACCAAATAGTTCTCACAAGAGCTTTTATGAGCCTTGTAGGATTTGCATATGTCTGTGGTTATTTATGAAACA
Organism: Acanthochromis polyacanthus; assembly: GCF_021347895.1. Lineage (NCBI taxonomy): Eukaryota > Metazoa > Chordata > Actinopteri > Pomacentridae > Acanthochromis > Acanthochromis polyacanthus. The sequence continues at coordinate 20,525,712 of NC_067127.1, read as the reverse complement.
AGACATGCTGTGTAGTGTCAGCTGTGCTCACAGATTGCTTTCATGAAATGGCTACAGGTTTGGGATTTCAACCTTTAAAGTGCACATTCAACATTACTTTGCTTTACTAGTCTAAATAAGTGCTTAAGACCACCAACGTAAACACGATGCAGGAATCTTAGGGTACAAATCAAAAACAAAATCAGACTCGAGATGGGCTTCACAGTGTTTGCACTTTCACCTCGTGGGATCTTTCTGCATGGAGTTTGCATGTTCTCCCTGTGCATGCATGGGTTTTCTCTGACTTCTCCAGCTTCCTCTAGATTACCTGACAATTTCATCTAAGATATCAAAACACTAAACACCATCCCTATCTTAGACTAAGGCTGTTGATTTTCCAATTACAAATGTTAACAGTTTCTCCAGACCCAAACCTTACTATGGCAATATATTTTACTGAACCCTCGTGTTGTCCTGCGGGTCCCGTTCTAAAGTTTGAAAATGTGGGGAAAAAATACATTTTCACAGTGAAACTTCTGATGTCCACATTTTCAACATTTTTGGGATATTTTTGAACATTTTTTGGTGGAAAAAAGAAATGTTAAAAATGTTTCTTTAAGAACATTCACATAAAAATCAGCCAAAATCCAGCAAAAAAAATATTAGAAGTTCTACTGATCTATATGTAATCACTGTATATATTTTTAGGATTTTTTTTGGAAGATTTTTACTAATTTTTGAAAATATTGACAACAATTTTCTTGCCAAATTTGGGGGATTTTTTAAAATAAAACTTTTAAGGAAATTTTTTAAGGAATTATTGCAATTTTCTCCCAAAGGGTTTTGCAAATTTTCAAAAATTTTGAAAATTTTTGGCTGAATTTTTGGATTTCTTTCAGACAAGGAAACAATATTTTTTGGTGCCTGTAAATGAGGACAACAGGAGAGTTAAGAAGACAAAAAATCTGCAGGTAACAGGACATAAAGAAGCAGAGAAAATTTTACCCATGTCCATCAACTTATAAATACTTTCATATCGTTTTTAATGAATAATAATGTTACATTATTCATAACGCAGCCTGTTTTTGTGCTCTTCGTGATGAACGTGTGACAGCCTGGAGACTCTGACAGCATGACAGCACCAGCCAACGCACGTGCGCGTGCTCGTGCTGGTGATGCTGTGCCGCAGGGTTCCGTTAGCTAGCGGTGGCTCTCTCCTTACCCTTCGTCCTGCTCCGAACTGGCTGCCGCTCCACCGGGCCCGGTTGTCTGTCGCAGACTCTCCGTTACCGGGCAGGGATCCAGAGTCCGAATCCTCCCCCTCCTCCAGCTCCTCTTCTCCCTCTTCTCTTTCCTCCGCCTCCGTCTCCTCAGTTTTCAGCCGCTTTGCAGCCCTGCCGTACTCTCCTTCGTCGCACTGGACGGCTCCTTCTACCGTCGACATGCTCACGGCTGCAGTGAACCTGTTGGAGAGCGGGTCTGTGTGCGGAGCTGCTTACTCCGATACCTCCATGTCGACTGTTGTCCCGCAGTGTCTCCTCTGTCTCTGTCTCCGTCTCTGTCTCCGTGTCCCTACCTGTGTTTACCTGTGGACCTGCCTCGTCTCGGCTGCGTGGTTGTCTGTTGCTCTCCAGCCAGTGATTTCATATGGGTGGGAGGTGAGACTGGACCAGACACGTCCCGCCCCTTGCCTTTCTCTTATTGGTCAGTCTAGTCCTGCGCCTTGGAGATTCACCGCATCATTGGTGAATATCAATGCGTCGACAGATGGTTTATCTCTGCACGGTCTGCGGAGGAGTGCGCAGAAAGAGGAATGGTGGGAAAGAAGCGACATAGAAAGGAGACAGACTATAAATCACAGAGCGTAGAAAACAGAGAGACAGTGTCAGGATAAGCTTTTATCTTCCGTGTCATCATAGGGGTATTTGTCTTTGTCATTCTCGATGTCGTTACTGAAAACTCTTAATATTGTCACCTGTGCATTCATTTGTGACTGGTTGTCTGGCAGGCTGAAATACAAATCTGCACTTTATTTTCTGCACTATGTTTTTTGTTTTCAGTACAGCAAATAAACGCATATGATGAATAATCACAGGAGCTTCAGTAGAAAGCAGCTCTTAGGTTCTCTCACCTTCATCCAAGACCTTGTTTAGTTCTTAATAACTGATGGGAAGTTTCAGATGTTTAATCAGAAAAACATGCATTTCTAAAACATTTGATTAAGCCTTTGACAATCATTACCCTAGTGAGGATAAAGCGGTATATAGAGAAAGGATGGATGGATAGACGGTTTTAGAGCATGGACTGCTCCTTTTCAGGCCTTGCCACAGCATCTCAACTGGATTCAAGCCCAGATTTTAACTCCAAAACCTTCATTTTGTTCTTTTTGAGCTATTCAGAGGTGGACTTGCTTGTGTGCTTTGGGTATTTGTCATGCTGCATAAACCCTTTGCATGAGCCCATCATAAACTGATGGTGGATATTCTCCAGGACGATTTTCTGATAGAGAACAGAATTCATGGCTCCATCAGTTATGGCAAGTTGTCCAGGTCCTGTGGAAGCAAAGCAGCCCCAAACCGTCACACTACCAACACATTTCACTGCTAGTATGATGTTCTTCCTTTGGACTACAGCATTAGCTTTACCCCAGATGTAATGGAAACCCATGTTTTCCAAAAAGTTCCACCTTTGACTCATCAGTCCACAGGATGTTATCCCATAAGTGTTGGGGCTCATCCAGATAGTTTTTTGAATTGCTGAATGAACCTTTATGTTTTATTGGTCAGGAGTGGTTTGTTCTTTGCAGCCCTCACATGGATCCATTTTCTTCCAGTTCCTTATTGTGGAATCATGTAGACCGTCCTTAACTGAGGCCAGTGAGGTCTGCAGTTCTTTGATGTTCATCTGAGTTCTTTTGTGACCTGCTGGATTAGATATCGATGTTCTTGGAGAAACATTTCAAAAAACATACTCCTGAAGTGTTGTTCATGTTTTCATTGTGCAATTAAAGCATTCTGCCATACTTCCATTCCATCTATTCTCTATACACCACTTTATCCTCATTAGGGTCGGGGGGGGGGGGGGGGGGGGGCTGGAGCCTATCCCAGCTGACTTGGGCGAAGGCAGGGGACACCCAGGACAGGTTGCCAGTCTGTCACAGGGCTACATATACAGACAGACAATCACACTCACATTCACACCTACAGGCAATTTAGAGTTATCAATTAACCTCAACATATTTTTGGACTGTGGGAGAAAGCCGGAGTGCTCGGAGAAAACCCACGCATGCGCAGGGAGAACATACAAACTCCATGCAGAAAGATCCCAGGCCCAGCCCAGGATTCGAACCAGGGATCTTCTTGCTGCAAGGCAAAAGTGCTAACCACTAGGTCACTGTGCAGCCTGCGCTGCCATACTTGAAGATTTCATATTAAAACTACTGAGGAATTCAAAAAACACTTAATCACAAATTCCACTACCAGGTTTAAATGCAGTGTAGATTCCAAATAAATGCAGGACACATCTCAAGTTGAATAGTATTGTATTTGCTCTTATTTAAAATTAAAAACTAATAGTTTATATTAATCACTATTAAAACTACTGGTCCCTACTGTAGTATGTCAATGCAACAGTCAGTCCAGATTTTGGTACTGACTTTAAAGCCTTTTATTTTTTTCCTTTTTTACTGTGTTGACCTTTATTTTTGATGACAGACTCCTCTGCAAAGAGGGTGCCATTATTGTACAATTCATGTTGGCCAAAGCAGAATATTGGATAATAAGCTCTTCATCAAGTAATGTAATGTAATGCAATCAATACACAACACATTTCTGTTTCTAGTGCAGTTTACATGATTCATACACAGCCTCTCTCTCTCTCTCTTATTGTTCCAGTGTCCAGATAAAATTCAAGCTCTCCCTCCCACTCACCACCTCTCAGTTTTCTGTTCTCTGTTCCCTGCTCTCTCTCTCTCCTTTTACATTACTCCTTCTTTCCAACAGTCTTTTTAAGACTCATGTTGTCTGCAGTTTGCACTGACTCTGTATGATCACACTGTTCTAGTCTTACCTGTGGTGTGACAGCATTATTGACGATAAGTCAACAGTAATGTGTTACTCAGACTGTGAGCAATAAGTGTTTGCACTGTACATAATTAGGAACTGTAAAAATTCCATCTCAATACTCTCCAATCATGTTACAAAATCTAATGTGGTTTAGAGTTCCACTTCCCCTGGTTGCATTTGGTCATGTTTCACTGTTGCTGCTTCCTGAAAGGAAACGGCACACACACATTGTGAGAATGGTCACACATTCTCGCAACACTGTTCTATAGTGCAACTTCCCTTAAAATGTTCTCCAATGAAGAGACCTTTTTCACGGAACCTGCTGTATAGTCCTGTTCTAACGATAGAACCTGAACCTCGAGCTGTGCAAATAGTAAGGTCCATATGAGCTTCTATAATATTATGACAATTAAATCTTTGCTATGTGAAAATTCACAGTATTCTATAGTTATTCAAAAAAAAATGCCAGAGACTACTTCTGTAAACGTGATATAATTAGAAAAAAATCACAACTGCCAACATGAAAGCTTGACTGTAATGCTGCCATTGCATTTTAATTTGGTATTTGCATCTTTAATTTTGAAGTGACATGCAAGGCAGCTCACCAAAATGTACCGATTATGGTAATAGCAGGTGTTGTTTTCATAAAAATCGACAGAATTTTTCTAACCTTAGTTCAAGAAATGTGTCAAAGTCATCAATTAGAACCATTTATAATGATATAATATCTTAAAAATACATCAGCCTGAGGACACCCATGTGAAGCCAGAAACACATTGGCTCTACGGTTAAAGTCAGAGTCTGTTTTTCCACCAGCAGTAGCTACTATAATGATGTCACAGTGTTTCAGGAACATTGCTCTGGAGTCTGGAATTCTTTCTCATTGACTGTAAACCTTTCTGCTCCCTGAGTGGGTTTACTTCCTTCACATTGGTCAGTGTTTACACTGACTCTATGCATCACAAAAACATACAGCTTCTTAAAAAGATAATTATTATCCTTTTGCACATTTCACGTTTTCTGCATTACACACTGAGGAACCTGCATATTCTCAAGGGATTAATTTAAGCATTCCTGCACACTGGAGGTGTTGCTATTACTTTGTATGACTTATAATCCCTTGATAACACTTAATTACATATGCTAATTTGAATTGGAACACTGCTTCTTATTTATCGTGTTACACTTACTGTCTACTGATTTGCAGCACTTTCGGTCTACATGTTAGTGTCTATAGCAATGCAAAAAAACACCTGGTCAAATTCCTCCAATGTGACAAACCACGGCGCAATAAAACTGATTTCTGAGCCCAGATACACTTTTTCTCTGTACTACTTCCATCTTGCTTTATCTTGTGTATTCATTCTTATAGAGGAACTCTGAGCTGTTTTACCACAGAGTGTTGTGTATTATGTTGTGCCCTGCAGTTTTAACCTCCTGGCTGTGACATGCTCTGTTGCAGTCCAAGTGTGTATCACTGCAGCTGGATCAATAATTTGCAGAAACTAGTTTTCTAGACTGTACTGTGTGCTGCAGAGGCTGGTTGAGACAGGCTGTAGCTGGGGTTATGACTATAGCCATGGGTGCTAATGGTCTGGATATTATTGCCGTTGTTTACTATGGCTATATCCATGGCTGTGCTTTAAGCTTACACTGTGACACCTGAGTTTGAATGAATATAGCTTGTTTCTTTAATTTTTTCCACCTTCACATCCAACTCTATGAAAAAATTACCAATGGAATCTTTGTTTTTTTTCTCCCTCTCTCAAGGGAAGATAACCTGTCAGTGGAATACACACAGAGAACATTATGTCAACTCCTTTGCAAAACACCTCCTTGAAAAGATTAACCGAGATGCTGAAGCCTCAGGGGCCAATCTGTGTCATTTCAGATAGGGGTGTTGCAACACCATGCCAGATTTTCTTCAGGTAATCGTTGTATGGGACCAAAACCAAGGTTCTGCAACATATTTTGGGAGAATTTTGACCAGGCAATTTTTGTAACGGCCCCATAAAGAAATGTCTTACCCTAGAACCCATTTTAAAGGTTTATTATATGTTGTTGGAAAACAAAACTGGTGTGCAGAAGGCTCTATATATTGTCATACCTGCAGAGTTCCAAGCTGCTTCCATGTTGTCTTCATATTTCAATTTAAAAACATATGATGCTTAGTTTGCTTTTCCAAATGTTTCCACACATAGTCAAGAATAAAAGTTCCCATATGCTTGTAAAGACCATATGCATCATGACATTCTTGAGTTTCCCAGACCGCCATTACACATATGGTCTTTACAAGTGTATGGAAACTTATGCTCACAAACATAAACTTGAAAGGAAAAATGAACAATGAAACTGATTTAACATACGTCACAACAAATTTCCAATTTATTTAAACAAACCATGGCAATCATTACAACAAGTGAATCTTGATATCAATGCTGTACTAAAAGCAACACAAGAAATCAACGCAAATGACAATCACTCCTCGCTGGATTTACATTTCACTTATCTGCACAGCCATTTCAATGTCTCTGTTGGTCTTATCAAATTTCTATTGTTTTTGCCTCATTAATGTATTTGGAGTTGCAATGGTGATGAAACATGTACTTTTGGTACTTTCTTGTTATTTCAATGTTCACTAGACCTTCATACGTAAATCAAAAGTAGCAAATTACCAATTCAAAAAACAACAACAAAACAAACAAGCCCTAGCAGGACAAAAAACTGAAAATTCTGGAAGGTGATAAATCAACTGCACTGAACTACCTGACAGGTTGGTGCCCTTTTCTTCTGTGTCTGAGATACTATCACCAGTGTAAATCAGAACTCTCACACTTTCATGCATTAATTCAGCTGTAATGTTGTGATGCTGACTATGTGGGCTCCATAAAGCTGAGAACGAGCGTAAAGAAGTCACAGTCAGTGCTTAATGAGGATTTTTTTTTATGATCTCCAGCTCTGGCTCAGATATGCTTACTAGTTCCGATTGTGTTTTATGAAATCTAAGCTGCTAAAAGCTTCTCTGTGTGATGAATGAGAGGTTTGCCAACAGCTACACAAGATGCCTTAGCAGAGCAAGATGTCCTCTCATCCAAACCCGCCTCCTCGCCTAATGGTCAAGGAGCAATTTAGCCGATGTAAATTTGTTCAACACACTGGTGGAGAATCACACACATTGCATAACGTACCATGTAACGTGAGCAGCCTCTACCTGACTTCCTTCTCTTCCTTAGAACTGCATAAACAGATCGATACTAAAAAGAACAAATGAAACTGAAACAAATGACGAGCTTGCGTGTATGAGCGCTTCATCAGTTCTGTGTTTAATATAGGAAGTAACACATATGATCATAAATCACAGAAATAGGAATGTTTGGTCAAGTTAGATTATCTTGTTGCTGTCCCACACCTCACATAAACAGGCTGTATCATCCTGTAAATCCTATCATAGCACAGGTGTAGCAAAAATAACAATCTACATTAAATTACACAGGCATAAACTAGGCTAACCTCTGACTAAAAAAAGGCACTGTTTGCTGAAGTTATGCTACATCATTATACTGTAAACTATTACACATGATATTCACAAATATAATCAATTAACTTTCATCAGTTAAATCTTCTACTCAAAAACACCCAGTTCTCTTCTCCTCAATCCTGATAACAGCCAGATCAGACAGTGGTGAACGTGAAGCGAGTGACGTGTCGGTAAACCTCACCAGGACGAAGGAGGCATTCAGGAAATGAGGCCTGTAGAAACACACACATTTTAAAGAAGAATATGAGGTTTTTGTTGGTGTTTAAGTTCAGAGCTACACTGACATGAACGGTAAAAACTGTTTGTTAGGTTGAAAAATATTAAACCTTTGCCAAGATAAGTGCGATCTAAAATTATGCTATAATACAAGGTTCCCGTCAAGACTTACAGCTCCGACTCATCTGTCAGGCAAACACAAACAACAGCCCTTTGAGCACATGTGGCTGACCCAGAATTTCTGATTGTCAAGCAAATTTTATTCGTACTGCACACTGCAAAATCACATCACCTACCACAGATAGCTTTATAATCAGTACAGCAAATAACATCCTCTACAGCAGCTTCATCTCCCTTTCAGTAATGTAAACATATGATCAGTGTATCTGACATCCTCCTAAAGATAAATTTTGATTTTAAAAGAGTTGGGCTTCCTCAGTGCTACTGGAGTGTACACTACAGGGCATATTGTTAGAAGATGGTGACTGTAAAGCACATCAAAGGTTCTACATTATATATGGTGATACAGAATCACTGTTGACTTTAGGAACATGTCTGTGAAAACATAGTCTAAATGCAAGGTTCATTCACGTAGCTTGTTCTGGAGGTTTCAACTATTCCACAACCTAAGGCAGCAAATGTAAGTAAAACTGAGGAAAAGATAATAACCAGACCTTGGTATTAAGTAATTCTGGGTCTAAATAACTTTGTCTGTGTATAGCCTGCTGCTCAGTCTGTGTTGGCTACAGTCTGGTTCAGTGTCAGTACCAGTCTTTGTGATGGCTTGCCTCCTGCCTAGCCACACTATTGATATTCCCACAAGTCTCCTTTCCAGAGGTGGCGGGCATAGCCTTGAAGATAGTTTCTACAACAAAGCAGGGCTACCAATGACATGGAAGTTATCTGCTATCATTGTACCTAGGTCTACACTATCGTTCAAAAGTTTGGGGTCACTTAGAAATGTCTTTATTGCTGAAAGAAAAGCATTTTTTCAATGAAGATAACATTAAATTAATCATAAATACAGTCTAGACATTGATAATGTGGTAAATGACTATTCTAGCTGGAAATGTCAGATTTTTTTTTAAATATATATTTTCTTTTTTGGCCTTTTCTTTATTTGATAGTCACAGTGAAAGATAGACAGGAAACAGGGAGAAGTTGGGGGAAGACATGCAGAAAGGGACCAGCCCCTGTACGTGGGCCGCCCGCTTTACCCGTTGAGCTACACGGGCTCCCAAAATGTCAGATTTTTAACGGAATATCTCCATAGGGGTACAGAGGAACATTTCCAGCAACCATCACTCCTGTGTTCTAATGCTACATTGTGTTAGCTAATGGTGTTGAAAGGCTAACTGATGACTACAAAACAATTGTGTAATGATGTTAGCACATGAATAAAAGCGTGACTTTTCATGGAAAACAAACTTATGAACAGTAGCATAGCTCTAGAGCTGGACTACCTCCAGACTTCTAGCCGTCTGTCAGTTAACTGGCACTGAAGCAGAAATCGTCTTCCTTGATTCTGCCTTGAAGCCATCATCTTGGAATCATCTCATGTCCCACTAGATACGATGGAGTTGACCCCCCTACCTGATCCTGTGACAGCCTTTGACACCCCACATCCCCCATAATATAACACAAACCACAGGAAATGTTAGCTTTGAAGACAGATCTCTCAATACAACAACAAAGTATGAGTAGGTTTCAATCCATCATACCTGGTTGACAGCATCAGGCCAGTTCTGTGTCTCTAGACAAAAGGAGCAGTGCTTCCCGTACCTAGAACCACCCTTTCCTATGATAGAGCCATCCAGGACATTAGCAGTGTAGAACTGGACTCCTGGTTGGCTGGTAGAAACCTCCAAGACACGCCCACTTGCTGGGTGACAGACTCTGAAATACACAGGTTTTCCTCACAGATTTCATTAAAGACAATAATCTGTGTAAGTGTGCGTGTGAGAGAAAAATTAGTCTGCAGCAAACCTGGCTGCAGGTCTCACTGTCCAGGGATCTTTGGGTCCTGACAGACAGAAGTTGTGGTCAAACCCCAGACCTGGAAGCTCCTTCAGCCGAGGTCCAATCAGAGTTTGCTGTCTGAGATCAAAGGGTGTGCCTTCCACCACTCTGATCTCTCCTGTGAATAAATTAGATAACTGAGTTATGACTGATCCTTCTGCTACTTTTTGGCTGCCCTAGGCTGAACTACAGGCTGTTTACAGAGAACAGAGATGAGAAAAACGAATCAAAAATCTAAGAAGTGAAATATCCATAGTATGTAGTGTCATTATTTTTTCTGTATTAAAGGGGAACTTCGTTTTTTTTCAACCTGGGGTCTGTTTCCATATGTAATTTCATACATGTGAGTGATGGAAAAATGAATTTTTGACATAGCTCCAGTATTTAGCCAGGCAGGCAGCTTAGCAGCTCAGCTAGCAGCTTGACTAGTGAAAAGTATGGGGCAGCTGGCCCCCCCGCGTCAAAGTCCGCCCTAACGGACTTTGACCGGTGTTTTGGCACAAGCTCTCGCGCGATTTCGGAACGAGATTTGCTTTCTAGCGTCCTGAGATTTGGATACAGACCACAACAAAGAGCGATCGCCAGGTAATGTGGAGGTTTTCGTTCACTTCTCATCTCTAGTATGTTGTGGGACACTCATTGAGACTATCTGAGCCGGTCAGTGTGGGAAAAAAAGCACGTTAGGGCGGACTTGGACACAGGGGGGCCAGCTGCCCCATACTTTTCGCTAGCTGAGCTGCTAGCTGAGCTGCTAGCTGAGCTGCTAAGCTGCCTGCCTGGCTAAATACTGGAGCTATGTCGAAAATTCATTTCTCCATCACTCACATGTATGAAATTACATATGGAAACAGACCCCAGGTTGAAAAAAAACGAAGTTCCCCTTTAATAACCCATAGCTTGTCATACATATTAATTCCAAGTAATGTTTATATGAAGTAAATAAAAACACTCGGGTCACTGTATTAGATAGACCTGATAAAATCCAATGCAATCCAATACAACAGCTCTGCCATAGATTCAACTTTTACGAAGCGACTACATGTTGAAATTTTCCTGACATTGTCATAAAGATAATTCTACATCATCTTTAGTACTGTAGTGCATTAAATTTAAAGCTGATTTTAATATTTTGTTCTATACAACATATATAAGCATTTTAAATCTAATGCAATCCAGTACCCTAGCATCACCCACTATGATTTCAAAATAAACAGAAAGTACAATTATCAACTTTTTGACAGTGTCAACGAAAACTGAAAATGCAGAAGCTTCTTAACAGCACAGTTTATGCCAGAGCTGTTGTGATGGATTACACTGGATTTCACTGGTGTAAATATAAGTGGCCAGTGATTGTATATTGCAGTGAAAATGAGCATAAAGTGAGTAAAAATTTGACAGAAGCAAAGAACCACATAAAAACTGCTTGGGGTTCAGAGGGTTAGGGCACCTCAATATCTCTCTGGGTCGCTTGTGAACTATGAACTAGCGTGACCCCTGAGGTAATCTGGAACAAGTCATCTGGTTATTAACTTCCTCTTCATGAATGTTGGAGAAACTGCCTTTAGCTTTTATGCTGCAAGCCACTAGAGTAGCCTATCCAGTCACTGGAGGTATGCTTTAACACTATCACCATTTAAAACTAAAGTAAAAATAGTCATTTCTGGCTGCATCTTTCAGTTTTCTGGTTTGGCCAGCCTAAAACAACAATATAAGGATGAACAATCCCAGCTAATTAATAGTAAGATGCACAGAAGGAACAGGAGGGACAGGTGAGATTTGATGATTGTCCTGTGAATGTTTTACCAGTAGGAATCGATGTGTCGTCCACAGGCAGGTAGGACTGTGCACTGATGGACACCTGATGGTCGTAGATATTTGAAACATCGTGGACCTACAACACACACAATAACAGTTCAGCTCATCTGGCAATTCATCATTCAGTTTTTTACGATTGCTATCCCTACAATGGAAAAACGTTTGCTCCTCGTATGAATGCATAAATCAATATTAATCACGTCCATCGATCAAATGCAATTTAATGGTTTTCTTTATCATGAAGCATTCAGGATAATTAGCCCTAATTTGTTGTTTTTTGTCTTTTTGTGGACTTTTGTCATTTGTCTCATGTTTTTGTAGTTTTGTGTATCTTTTTTTGTCTCGTTTGTGCTAATTGTCTATTTTTTTGTTGTTTTGTTTTTTGTTTTCGTAATTTTTTTGTCATTTGTCTCATTTTGTTTCTCACTTTTGTCATTTTGTGTCTCATTTTTGTAATATTTTGTCTTGTTTTTTTTGTCAGACTTTTAAAGTAAAATACTATATCATTCAGTTCCAGACACCTGTGACTGAACGTTTTGTGCCTTCGTAGATCCACTGTGATCTGTAAGTTGTAATGTGTAAATGATAAACTGAGGCATAATATTGGTAAAATTTCTTATATTTTCCTAAGAAATTTCAGGTTGTTCATGATGTTTTGCAAAAAGAAAGTTCAGTAAATGTGAACATTTTCAGAATGTATTTTTTTTGCACTAAAACAAAGAAAATAAGGTGGCATTGTCCTTATTTGTAGGTTATTATGCTCTGATTTTAATGGTCTGGTCCACTTGTGATCAAATTGGGCTGAATGTGGCCCCTGAACTAAAATGAGTTTGACACCTCTGGTCTACAGGGACGAGATTCAGCAGCTGACAGAACGGTGCTCAGTGAACAACCACCAAAACAAAGGAAATGATTCTGGACTTCAATTAATTGTTAACCTGATTATGGGTTGTCCAGAAATATCAGTTAAGTAGTGTTTCCCTAGCACACAGATTCAAATAGCTAAGGACATTTCTATTAGTGCATTTTGGTCAGATCTAATCAGTTCAATCTGTAATCATTTTCCATGACACTACACTGCCATCTAGTGGTAGTGGATACCTGCTATAAGAAGGTCACTACATATTTCCGTGCATACAATAGGCTTCAAGTACTTTACTTTTAGAGTACAGCGTTAAGCAAGTCCTAAACATATTTTTAGCTTGAGTAATTAGCAAGAAAATTAGGATTTGTTAGCTTTTAGTTATCAGCAGCAAAAAAAAGTCAGTGACAAAAACTATTCAGTCAAGTTTTTTATAAATGATCGATTACTATGTTAAGACAATCCAGGTATTAGTAGACTAACAACAATTTATTCTTCTGTTTGATTAGTTAATCATGTGTGCTTGGCTAAGGTCTGAAGAATGTACTCTTTAGGAAATTAATTATATTGTTCATACTGAAGTTAATCCAAGTTATCTTGGGCTCATACATTGTTTTACCTCTTGTCTTTTAATGAAGCCCATTGATAAACAGTACATCAATTTGCAGGCAAAGTGAAATGAAAATGGGAGTCTGAGGAAAATGCTCACATTCATTCATTTAAATTGTCATGACACACAGTGCTGTAAAAAAGTATTTATCTTATTTTTGCATAATTTGACACACTTAAATGTTTTAGATCATCAAAATTAATATTAATATAACACAAAGCTAACATAAGAAAACCCAAAATGCAGCTTTTAGATGATGATTTCATTTATTGAAGAAAAAATGTCGTCCAGCCACACGCTGCTCTATGTTAAAAAGTAATTGCCCCCTTGGCTACCAATCTACCAAATGATCAAATTCACTTGGCAATTGGGTTCAGTTTCACTATTCACACTCACATATCACTGTTGAATCTAAACATCACTAAAATAAAACCTATCTGGTGTGATGAAGTAGCTAAAAGGTTTGAAAAAGCAGCACATGATGCCATTTTCTAAAGAGGTTAAAGAACAGATGCAAAACAAAGTCACCGACATTTATCAGTCTGGAGGTTTACAAAGACATTGTTAAGGCTCTGGGACTCCAGAGAACCATAATGAGAGACATTATCCACAAATAGAGAAAACATGGAACAGTTGTTAACCTTCCCTGGAGTGGGCAGCCTACCAACATTTCTCCAAGAGCATGTTGATATCTAATCAAGGAGTCACCAAAAACAGAACTGTGCACCTCACTGGCCTCAGTTAAGGTCTGTGTACATGATTCCACAATAAGGAAGATTGTAGGAGAAAATGGATCCATGAGAGAGTTACAAGAATCAAACCACGACTGGCCAAAAAGAACATAAAGATTCATCCGGCATTTGCAGAAGAAATATCTAGATGAGACCCAAGACTTTTAGGATAACATCCTATGAACTGATGAGTCAAAGGTAGAACTTTTTGGAAGACATGGGTCCCATTACATCTGATAGAAAGCTAATACCACAAGAACAACGTGATACCAACAGTGAAACATGGTGCTTTGCTTCCACAGGACCTGGATGACTTGTCATAACTAACAGCCATGAATTCTATTCTCTATCAGAAAATCCTCCTCGAGAAAATCCACCATCAGTTCATGACCTAAAGCTCAACACAAATGGGTTCTGCAGCATGACAATGACCCAAAGACACAAACAAGTCCACCTCTGAGTGGCTCTAAAAGAACAAAACCCAACCAGGTATTAGGTAAAAGGGGGCAATTGCTTACATTTTGTGTTTTGTGGATTATCACTGTCTAATATTAAACAAACATAAATATTAGTTTGGTGATCTGGAACATTTACATGTGTGAAATATGCAAAAGTGGAAGATATTAATAAGGGGGTAGCCCTGTGCCACGCATTCGTGCCAGTGCATGATGAATATTATGCTGTTTTGATTCCTCTCTAACAGTGTGGGTTGCAGCTGCACCACAGTGCTGGAAAGTCTTTTTGACTGTCTGTGTTGGTCTGTCCCTGTCTGATGCATGAAACAAGTTATTTAGCTGTTGCATGTTCCAAAGATAAAGCCATCTCTAGCCGATTATTATACAAAACAATGAGGAGAGGAAGCTGGTGGAGAAGCATGACTCATATACACCTCAGGGTGCAAGCACGAGCTGAGAGACACCAACTGACCCAGCAAATAAGGAACAGCACTACATTAAACTGCAACGCAGCACTGAGCCTGCAAAATTGAATGAAAACTAGTCACCGTCATGATTTTGGCTTCCCACAATTATGTGATCATGAATGACTGTAGTACTGACATTTAAAAATGCACTCCACACATAGAAAACAATCCATGCACATAAAATCAGTGGGTTTCTCTGTGGGCAAATCTGACCTTAGACCTCTTTCACTATTTTCAAAAAATATTTGGTCAGATACTTGCCAAGATGTTTCGCTTTTTTAGCTGAGTTCACTGCTAATACCAACAATACCAGAATACAGGAAAGACTGACTTCAACGCTTCCTGATAGCAGCTCTGAAGTGGGACACACTGGTTTCCAATAAAATCCACTTTACCGCCGGTTAATATGCAATTTGGAATTAGACACTCATTCATCTGTGAGACATGATCCTTTATTATTATTAACAGTGTGCATAATAGTTTAATTAGTACATTGGTGTAGTATGTGTAGTGGTTGTTCTGAATGACTGATTATTGTCATCTTGTGTTCATATAATTATGTATTTTTTATCCTCTCATCATTTTCATACCTATCATTGCTTCCCTTAAACAGGTACTGAAACAAATGCAGTTGAGACAAGTTGGCTAGTCATATAGGTGATTAAGTGCTCTTACCTGTCCAGCCAGGTTGAAGTAGGAGTGATTAGTGAGGTTGATGGGGGTAGTTTTGGTAGACGAGGCTTGGTATTCAGCAGTTAGTGTTTCCCCCTGAAGAAACAATTCAATTCTTACTGAAATCACTTCTGCAAGTCATTTATTTAACAATAACTAACAACAGCAAATTTATTATAGCATTTTTCAACAGGCAATAAATATTTCTTTGGGGGAATAAAGACGTCTTCCTCTAATTCTGGGACAAATACCACAGCTCTGTTAGATCATCCCAGTCAAAAGCAATCTTTGTGTGCTGAAGCAGAAAAGAGCTGGGACGTTCTGAACTCACTGGGTGTGTTTACCTGTAAGGTGTAAGACACAGAGGCCTTAACTTCTCCAGGATAACCCTGGTCTCCATCTGGACTGGTAAGACTCAGCTGCACACCATCCTCTACTGCTGTAGCAAGCCAGATTGCCTGGAAAGACAAGCACACATTTGCTATGCAATAAATACATCGAGTGAAAGTGGTCACAGCTTGATAGCTAGTAATGTAAAATGAAATAGTGCACACATGGAAGCCACATGTCATGGAGTGTTGGTGAAAGAAGAACATCTACCGATTATTCTATTGACTCATCTCTTTATTTTTCTATAAAAATGAGGCATCACTGGTCTGATTTAAAAATCAAGCGAGTGTCTTGTAAAGTTTCATTTACTTGGACAAAAATTTCATCCTTCAGTGAGTTTTGACAAAACCAATGACAGCAGTGACCAAAATGGTAAATATAAAGTGCATTCCAAAACCATGGTAACAGCAGAAGGAAATTTGACCTTTTTGCTTCTTTAGACAAAACAAGGAGACTGGCTTTTAGTTGTTATCTCATGCCATTTCTATCCCAATATATTGTATAATATTATATTATTATTTAATATTGTATAATGCTAAAACCTTGTTTAAGTCTCATTCAAGTTTATGAAATAAACACATATTCTCCTAGTCTTACCTTATTGAAGCCCTTCAGACCTCCATGCAGAGCATTTGGTCCATTGTTGATATCTAGTTGATATTCCTTTCCTTCCACTACAAAGCGTCCGCCTGCAATCCTGTTGGCCACACGGCCTACCACAGCACCCATATACCGCTTATCTGACGCATAACCTAAAAACAGAACACAGCACAGGTCGTCTTAGTGGGTTCAAATGCTGTTTAAAATGTGCTCAATAAAATAAAATAAATGTGTAGGTATGCAGTGTGGGTGCAGATGGAAAGATGATTTATTTTGCCACCTACCTTCCAGGTCATCATAGCCCAGGACTACATCCTCCATTTGACCATTGCTCCCTCTGCAGCACACAGCCCTGATGATGGCACCCAGGGTCAGGACCTCCACTCGCACGTTAGCAGACTGAAGAACCCACAGGTCCACGCTGCCCACACCGGACACCTCTCCCCACGGCTGATGGCTTACCTGAGTCATCTTGGATCTTGTCGACACCATGCCAGGGCAAAACAGGACATAAAGCAGGGGTGTCAAACTCATTTTAACTGAGGGGTCACATACAGCCAGATAGATTTTAAGTGGGCCAAAAATCAGAGCATAATAACCTATAAATAATGACAACTCCAAGTTTTTCCCCTTTGCTTTAGTGCAAAAGAAGTACAAGCGCATTCTGAAAATGTTCACATTTAATGAAATAGCTTCTGACAAAATATTATGAACAACCTGAAATTTCTGAAAATATGTAAAGAATAAATTGTAAAGAATACATGCAATTTCAACATCGGTTGATTTGTAGTAGGATCGCAATCATGTGATCATTAGCAGGCAGCTGATGTAGTGTTCACTTGTCGTCATAGTTAAGTGATGCCATGTCGCTATCTCGCAATGATACAGAACTCTTTAACAAATCCGTGGATCCAGACTATAAGCCGCATCACTGCCAAAATCCAATCAGTTGGTCCTTGTGTCATTTCTGATCTTCACTGAAAATTTCATCCAAATCCGTTAGTCCATTTTTGAGTAATACTGCAAACAGACAAGCAAACAGATGGACGAGCATATGCTGATGGTAACATAACTCAGCTACATTCCCTGGTGGAGTAACAGTTTTGCCTCAGTTTGTCATTTACACTTTACAACTTACAGATCACAGAGTATATACAAAGATGCAAAACTTTTTGTCACAAGTATCTGGAACTGAACAACATCGTATCTTATTGCATGATCAAAACAACTGGTCACGATCAAGAAATTATTTTAAATTTGCAGTTGTCTTCTCTAATTTTTACCCTTTGCAAAGTCATCCTTCTGACCGGATTGGACGCTCTGGATGGCCGGTTTTGGCCCGTGGGCCGTATATTTGACACCCCTGAGAGCCTCATGTAAAAGTGACAGTTGAAATGTTTCTCTCAAAGAGACTACAGTCCTTTATCCACATCTTCATCCCTCCTACTTTATGGTTACTCTGAATGGTTTAGCTCAGTACATGGCACAGTGGGACTGAAGAGATTCTGGATGGAGCCTGAACACGTATGTGTGCCTTTCCCTGCATAGAGTTCATTTATGTTCACGCAAAGTGCACACAGAAAGAGGCGAAACTACTCTTTGAGCTCTGATACACAGTATTTACAAGTGGTGCGTAAATACGAGTCCACACAAAACTTCCAGCACAGCGAGTCTGCGAGTCTTTCCAGGACTCTTGACAACTCAACTGTCTTGACCGGAAGTAAATCATGGACCACCATAAATGCATTGCTTGACACTGTATCGCCTCTTACCTCGAAACACTCCGTCGACTCACAAGACTTTGCCCTCGTCGTGTTTATATCCTGCTTCCTACTGTGATGACGCCTGGACGTAGGAAGCTAATATTCCCTCAGTACAGCCTGACAGGCTGCATTGCGATACTGTTGTACTGTTGGACTTGTTTGGGATTTTAGAAATGGTTCATTCCAGAATTGGAGGACATTTTACATCCCACTCATCAGATTTCAAATAATCTATGTACAAAATACTAAAACATGCAGTTGTTGTTGAAAATTTATTTGTCCTGAGACAAAAAAAATACGAGAAAAGAATGTTTGAAAGTATGCTACCATGTGAGGATTGAAGAAAATACGCTGTACAAACAAGAGACAGGAGACATCCCATGACTTTATTCTGCTCTCCCTAGATCAAAGCTTTTAACGTGTCACAAATGTGTCTCTCAGCTGGAAAAAGTCAAGATCTGTTGACAAATGTGGAGTAATATGTGGTTGTGTATACAGAATATATGTAATATATGTGAATACAGATATTACATGAAACATAACAGCAAAACTACTGCTTTATTTCTATTAACACGTTATTGATTTAGGTTGTATAGAACACACATGCTCCTTCTCTCCCTATGATTACAGCAGTTCAATATGTAGCTTCTTCACATTGTGCTTCCATAGAATTCCTCTGTCAGATGCAAAACTTCCTTTTATTTTTTGCTGTAACAGAAGTGTCCTTTGTAGAGGATTGTTGGATATTGCTGTTATACTGTCACCACATGTACAAGCAGTTTGCTAGGAGCTGATTGTGTACACTGAAAAGTATCAAAATGATAACAATAGGATGAGTAATCTACATTGGTTGACAAGGATCAGGTGTTTCTTATATATTTAAAAAAAAAATCTTTACCTTCTAAAACTACTAACCCGAGCTGACAGTTCATGGTTCTTGATTTTGATCCCAAGCTAAACTTGCATTTGTGAGAGTAGCCAAAAGATGAAGCCCATTAATTAAGGAGTGTGTTCATGTCCTTCCTTGCAGTTGTTCTTTTACTCTGTGATAAGATGTGCTTATGAAATGCAATAATAAAACATCACATTTAGACCACATTCAAACAAATAAATCCTTTTTCACAATAAGCTACCTGGTTTCATCCAGAAGCAGTTGGTCTGATGTTATAGGTTATAAAATGTGCAAAAATAATCTGCTGCAAAGAATTTGCTAATTCACTCTTGGTAATAAAATTACTCACTCCCTTAAATAATCCTGCATGTGCAGTACATACACTGCCGTTCAAAAGTTTGAGGTCACCCAGAAAATTTCATGTTCTCCATGCATTTGCTAACATAACTGCACAAGGGTTTTCTAATCATCAGTTAGCCTTTCAACACCATTAGCTAACACAATGTAGCATCAGAACACAGGAGTGATGGTTGCTGGAAATGTTCCTCTGTACCCCTATGGAGCTATTCCATTAAAAATCAGCTGTTTTCCTGCTAGAATAGTCATTTACCACATTATCAATGTCTAGACTGGATTTCTGATTAAATTAATGTTGTCTTCATTGAAAAAAATGCTTTTCTTTTAAAAGTAAGTGACCCTAAACTTTTGAACGGTAGTGTGTGAGCATAACTTCAGGCTATACAGAGCCAGATTATTTTGTGTAATGATAGGACCACAAACATGACTTTGCTCAATAATGACAAAATAGTTCTTTCTTTAACTGTGTAACAAAAATGGTTCTCGAAGTCTAACCTACAATGTACAGTTTCACTGTATGAATCAGGTACTTTGTGGTTCCTACTGGTAATGACATGTTGGTACAGTGGAAGAAAAGGAGGAACAAGAGAGTAGCAATAGTTGTTTTCCTCCTTAATAATATGGTAAAGCAAGGTTCCCAAAATTCATTTTGCTATTCCATATTGTAGCCGTAGACACAATTTTATTTAAAATACAGCATTTGAGTACCAGTAGGAACCAGTCAGTATTTTATTGGCACCTGATTCATGAAGCAAAATAACTTCAAAACCCTTTGTTTTTGCATGTGGATTTTTTTTGCTCACCATTGTCAGTAACAGTTACTCTACAGACAGTGTTGTCCTGCTGATGAAGCCTTAATGCTACATTCATGTCATATCAGAGTTACTGTGAGTCTCACGTCATTCTTATCCACCACGACACCATCACTTCTTAAAACTGCCGCTTTCACACATGTGCCATACGTCATGTATGACATGATCACAGCTTCAAACATTTAGATCACTTCAGTCTGAGAAATCTAGATGCAAAGAGCACCTTTATTTAGTGCTTCTACAAGGGTTAGCAATTATTTGGTAATTAACGTCATAACCTGTAATTCTATCTACATATGCATATGATCATATAACAATCTCCACTTTATGTACAGTGCAGTTCCTACTGGAAAAGCTCAGGGACAAAATCCAATATACACCATAAAGATTCTAGGATGAGGCCATGCAGCGCACTATGATTGCTTGTTAACGTGGCTCCTTTGATAGCTTTACTTCATTTTGCTTTGCAGGATGACAGTACCAGACATTAAAATGCTTTGATGGCGGAACATGAGTTTCTTTAAAAATAAAGATTCTGACGATGGGAGACGTCTTTAGTCATAGAGACCAGGTTACAGCCTGCCAACAAATATCTTACGGACATCGTATTAGGTCATTTTAAAAAGGTATAGAGAAAATAACCCTAAAAGACTGTAACTTCTCTTTTATATCAGTGAGCTTATCTGTTAATTTGATTTGTATGTTAATTCAAAATGCACACAATACGGACACATTACATGTCACATGTTTGGTTAAAATGTTGCTTGATGCAGACTTTTTTTTAACTGTAGTTCCATGCTTAGCACATGTGATGACAGCTGAACTATCTCCATGGCAACAGAGCAGGTTGTCTGCACTGAGGAGGGCTGTGAGAGTGGCTGACACTTTTTGTCACATATCACACCTTTCTGATTTAGAGAGAGAGGCCAGTTTTTTTTTTAACATGTTCTTGGTGCATTTTCAGTAAAAATAATAACTATAGTCATCTAGTAAATATCTGAACTTGGTATGAAATACTTGCTGCTACTAAAGGAAATCAGCACAACTTTAGAAGATATTTGGGAGCTGGCATAACCTAAGTTTAACACTGGATCTTTAACACATTTCTATAGATATTTATTCTAATGGGGAGCCCACAGTTTCAAATCTTATTCATCTCCAAGCACATCTGCTATTTTAGTTCAGTACAAAAACAAACAAAAAAAGATAAAAGAAGAAATGGAAAATAAATCATTGGGTTTGTTGTTTGATAATTATACTCTCAGCCAGTCAAATCACTAGTCTCACAACAGGGAAGCATGACGATAGTAGCTAAAAAGATGAAGTTGTGTGGATTGTGAAGAGCAGCGCTGTGTGTCTACCAGCACCACAAACCTACAGCCAGAGCCAGATGGCGTCGGTTGTAATTGAATGACCGCATCAGTCGGAGCTATTTCAGTTGATCTCGCCTCATAAACGGTCACATTATATCAGCATTTGCACCATCATGCATCTAAAAGAATAAAACAAGAAATGACTCTTGCCAAAAAGAAAGTTTTGTCAAGAGGCAGTGACATAATACTAATGAGCCCTTCTCTCCCACATAGACAACATACATTACACTGCCGCTAAAATTTGGTCCTTAAGTCTTTCACTGCCACAAAACAGGCAACATTTGACAAGTCAGTTTTCAACATCTGTGCAGTAAGATCATTTGAACCAGAATATGTGTTTGACAAAGCTGGAGAAGTCCATTGAACAGATGAGATGCTCCGTCGCTGCAGGGTGCTGGTTTAGCTGGCATCACCCAGAAGTGTCAGTATGGAGCTGGCCTGCGAGGCAAGTTTTTCGCTGCTATGATCCGTCAGTTTAACGAGGCTTTCCCTCATATTTATGGTGTTCAGCTCGTCCTTCATCGCACCTAGATCAGACAAGGATGTAAACAGGAAGAAAGAGAAGCTTGAGATGGGTTATAGTAGAGGTCAGATTATGAAGATGTGCTGTAATCAGGTCCAGATATCTCTCTTAACATCTGTGGGTGTGTACATTGTGCATATTTGCGGATTGTGTCATCTATATATAACATTTCCACTTGTCTTTTAAAATGAAGAACATAAGATGAGCTACTTTTCTCGTAAGAGCACAACAGAAGAGCCCTGCAACATCAGTACAGACACATGTATGTTGATACCAACAGACATGACACCAACTCTTATTTCTTTGCTCAGCTGTTTCTTTCTAGGCATTTCTGTGGTAGTTATAGAGATACAGACACAGTTGAGATTTACTGGGATACAAAAGTATGTAAACTCTCAAAAACCAAAGAGCAACAGTAAATAAAGACACACAAAGTGTGATCTGTTTTTTACTTTTACGCTGAAGTTGCGACTCTTGCAAATCTTCTCAACTCTAAAACAAAGTCATTCTTTTCTTTTGTGAACATTTATTTTGCATTTGTCTGGTAACTTCAACGTATAACTCAAGGTAAATTGAGGAAAGTAGTGCATACCAATGAAAGCAAAGTCTGATCATGCAGAAAATGCATCCAAAATCCATAGAATCCGTATTGGTTTTTCGGGAAGACATTGTGAACAGAAAATTGAAGTGCGCTTCCCAATGTTTGGCCTGTATTGGCCTTACTTCCAAACTTTTAGAGTGTAGGCCAAAGCAGACTTGTGCCCTATGGGTAATGAAAGCCATCTGTAAATGCCAAATGATGAGCTTTGATAGTGTTCTTGTACTGTGCAAACTGTCAGGGGCCTCTGCTGTGCTAAAACAAACAGCAAAACATTATTTCTAAAATGAATGCTAATGCCTAAAAAACAGGATCTTTCACTGCAAATCTGCATTACACCATTTTTGTTAGGTTTAAGAACTGATTATTATTCCCTACTTGTTGTGTGACGACACATATTTTTGTATTATTTGTAATTTTGAGCTAGAGGATGAAGGGTGCCAGACCAGTTGATTTAATTACAGTTTCTGTTATCGTGAAAGCTGCTTTAGAACAGAATTTCTGTGATTTTTGTGTGTTGTTGTAAAATCAACACATACTGGAGTTGGCGAGGCTGCAGATTAGACCCAAAGCACTGAACTTGACCTCGACTGCTCCTGTAGGATCTTCCAGCATCTTCTTCAGCATGTGTAGCAGCTCCGCCTCCCTAAAAGGATCCGTCATCAACTCTGTAACATCCACAAACACAGAGGTAAACATACATGCAAATGCATTATAATTGCATTTCTAAAGCCCCATTTTTTTATTCAAAACTGAAACATGTCTTATGTACCTCAAATTGTCAACTATGATGTAGTTTTTAGCAAGAGGACAACTAGAATGTAGCTTAAAGTTCTGGGTTTGTCCTGTGTGTTGCTTTGTATTCACTGCATCTGTTTAAAATAGCCTTGAGTGTTTAAGTGTTTGAAGTTTGTCATTCACTCGCAATGCTTTCATGTTTTTTTGATAGAATACAGGCAGGGATTTTGTTTTCTTCATTTTGCATTGTGATCTTCACTTGGGTAGCAATCTTTACAAAAGCAGACTCCAAGCTCTAAGCTCATGCGTGCTATAATGCATCAACATGTAACAGAGGAATCCCACAGCCATAAATTGTCTGAACCAGAAGAGAAATTAATCACCTGAACTGAAAACACTTCAGACCAGCTTCTTCATTTTCAACACAGCATGACATTAACTAGAAAGCTTGTTTTTGGAGAACACTAACAAAGCATTAGTATGCTCCACCTGAGAGTAGAGACAGAAATGTGCAGCATACACACCAAATCAATTCAAGAACACATTCAGAGAAAAGCTGTGTTCAGTGTTTGTCTTTACAACAAAACATTTTCCAACCATTTACAAATCAAGTGTCTGATGTATTTCAGAGAATGTTAGGGTGTCAATTTATCAAGAATCTCAGAGTGGTATACTCAACCCTAATTTGTTGATAGTTCTCAATGACAAATTTTCCAGGCGAAGGAGGAGCAATGTTCTTGTGCTTCAGGATTTAGAAGAGCTGCAAAGCTGTTCTAACCTCTCAGATGTTCCAGGTACGCCTACATGTAAATCACAGACTGATGAATACACATCAGCCTAAGAGTTCACATTTGGATCTAGTCAAATGTCTAGACTCTGACATGCCTGATAAATTTAGTCACACTTCAGACATAAACTCTGAAACTGCCTTACCAATGTCAATGGCAGATGCTATCGCCAGGGCAACCAGGGCCTCATTCTGCATGATGACATGCTCACTTGTTGCCATAGAGATAAGGTGCCGAACCCCATCCGCTCTGGCGACTGCACGGACAACTTCCTGTTAGAGAGAGGAAACCAACCCAACAGACATTGAGTTCATCTCCAATTAAATGGGTATGACCAACAAGAAGAAAACAATTTCAACTTTATCTGAAACAAACTTTCAGATCAGAAACAGACTCACAGGGTTGCGGCTGTGTCTGATGAGGGCGGCCAAAAGGCGACTGGCTTCACCTCGGACTCCTGCATGGTCTTTGGCTTCACACCACTCCATGATACGAGCTAGCAGCACGGCATCTCTTCCTAGCACTAAGGCCGCCTCCTCTGACGAACAGAAAAAAGAGAGAAGGATTAACAGAAGGGTTTGGAAGCAGCAGTGGTCGAACTGAGTTGCTGTAGTTTTTGGGTTCGAAGTTTTGTGTTTTCAAGAACGGCCTAATATTCGAAGCACCACGGTAACGCTATATTTGGGTTGCAGGTTAGACCATTTTGCCACTAATATCTAGACCAAACCCCTCAATACATTGAAAGCATTAACAGAAAACGTCATCAGCAGCATCTAGCAAGTTGTTCAGGAGAAAAAGAAAGGACATATACACACATACAACACCCTTTAAAGCTCCAATGTACTTCAATGAAACAATGAGAGTGAAGCAGAGAAAGAACTTTATACATGTCATGCTACAAAATGTCCAATGTTTGATGAGGATGGGGCCAGAGTAACAAAAAATATGATCAAATGGGCCTTTCCCCCTAGAAACACAATGGACATTTTTCACTGTTTTCTGGCATTGTATAGATCATTTGATTACTTGGTTAATTGAGAAAGCAAAAGGTCGAGTGTCCAAGGTGTAAGTGGGGATTGTAATCGGAGTGACAGGATTGGAGAAGGAATAAAAAATGTAAAGGGAACCCACAATGAATCGTCCCAAGGGACTGTTTAAATCGAGACACATGCTATCCCCTCAATGGAGTGTCTGGTGGAGTCATCCAGAAGTCCTTCCCTGCACCCTTCTACTTTTTTCCACCCAAATGACAATCATGGCCTGTTAAATTTAAATAGTTTTCTTGTCAAAATTGAAGGTTTTGTGTAATTCTAATGCCATGACACAAGAGGAATCCCATCTGACAACTCTAGTACTAAATGCAATTATTCTCATGCATAAATATTTAATATCTCCACTAACAGCTTTGCTCACCTTGTCCATCCACCATCATGCGCAGCGTACCCAGCAGTTTGAACTGAACCGGTGGCATGTCAGAGCGCAGCAAGGACTTTATTCTCTCAGTCACCCCATCCTCCAGCATCTTCACTTTGTTGGTGGCTAGAAGACACATGTTTGGCATGTCACACACTTTACAGGTGTTTCACAATGGGTTATAAGAACAAGAAAACATTGAGAACAACTTTAGCATGTGTCATTTTAGATTTGTTGGTTTTTCTGATTGACTCATGTCACATATTTTTCTGCCAATTAGCCAGCTTAACTTTATGTGAAGGCCGCTCAGTGAGTATATTGTGTTTTGTTGGTGTAAAGGCATACCTCTTTCCTTTAAAAGATAAGTTACAGTGTTAAAGAGGAGTGTTACAGAGGAGCCCTATTGGTAATGTTGTGCTTTGAACAGTACCAGGAATGGCTAGGTTTCTGAGCGCGCTCAGTCCGGCATGCTGAACAGACACATCTCCTTCGTCCACATGCTGCTCCAACAAGGTCAGGATGTGAGGAACCACACCAAGATCCAGCATCTTCACACAGTTACTGTCTGACAGAAACACAGTGACCCAACAGAGACACCTTCAGATCCTGATTATTATATTAGAGTAAAACACCAACACACAAACTCAATATTGTTCTCCTGTTACAAGAAACATCATATAAAATAAGCCAACATGCAATCTGGTGAACTGTTGTTGTTTTTGTCAAGAAGATGATCTGGTTTGGCTCCTTTAAGCTCTGTTTTTGGTGTTTACCTGTTCCTGTGAAAAATATCTGACTCTTCAGCTGCTAAATGTTCCACTGTGTTCACTAACTTCTGCTGCTGCTGGAAATGGCATATGAAAGCAGGTAGAGTAATACAAATAAAGCCTGAAGATGCTAAGAAGTTCTGTGGAGCTTTGAGCAGCCGCAGATGTCCTTTCAGAAATTTAATAATGGTGTCACAACATTTCACAGTCTGTGTTCTTACCGTTTCTGGCAAAGTTAGCAATGGCGAGGGCTCCTGACAGCTGCAGCTGAGTGTTGGCGCTCTGGAGCCAGGACAGAACATCCTGATAGACCAGACCCGATCCCTCACCAAAACACTTCTGCATAGACTCATCTGATAAATACACACACACAAATACACCTTTGAACAGACAAATTACAGTCCAACACAACAGATAACACATTGTTTTGTCCAGCAATCAGCAATAACACTATCATCCCTGTGTAGCCTGAAAAGGGATGCTAATGCACAAGTGCCACAAACTCACATTCTTTCTAACAGCCAGCAGGGGGTGACTTCTCCGTTTGCAACAAGAAATCTGGAATCTGAAAAATGACCTTACTCCTCCCCTGATCTGTAACCTTTCCAAACATTTCACCAATGAGTTTATGAGCTCTGTGGCTAGTTTCAAGACTTTTTCAATATAGCATTCTCTTCATGTTGTAATTTCTGCTTCTGTTTACAAAATAGCAGTAAATATAGGCATTAAATAAAGTGTGGTATGTTCCAGAGTGGGAGTATTGTGTGATGACAGGTTGCTATTGTATCGCTGTGCAAACTGTTCTTGAATGCTCAGCCAGATCCATTTGTCATCATTACTTCCAGTTTTGAAAGATCTATAGCCATTATTTACACAGAGTCTGTGGTCAAGTCTCTCTGATTTATCTTTATCTGGCCAGTCTGAGCTAAATATGCACAGTGATTCAGACGTACAGAACTTTCAGATGATTTGCATCAGATTTGTCACATCGCATCTGCAGTGAGGAATGTGGTGCAATTTCTGTGATTTAAAGGGAAGTGCAAAAGGGGTGAGAGATAAACAGAATAACATTTCAAGGATGGATGTGAATACACCTAGACAGAGCTGTTGGTGATACACAGACACATTCCAAGATGTCGTATCACACTCACCTCCTAAAAGCAGGGATACTATGAGGTTGGAAGCAATCTTGATGCTGCAGAGGTCATGTGGATCAGAACCTCCCTGCAGACCCTGAATCATCTCCGATAAAGCCTCTGGTACTCCTGACTCTGCAAACTGCAGCTTCAGTGTATCTGGTAGCACAAGCACAGTTAGGTAAACCCTTCTGTTGTCTTCTTTAAACATCATTAATAGCTAGCATGTGCATTTTTTGATATTTTTCATGTATAATATCATTAAATATGATGATATATTTTATACACTATTGTTCAAAAGTTTGGGGTCACTTAGAAATGTCCTTATTTTTGAAAGAAAAACATTTTTTTTTCAATGAAGATAACATTAAATTAATCAGAAATACAGTCTAGACATTGTTAATGTGGTAAATGACTATTCTAGCTGGAAATGGCTAATCTTTAATTGAATATCTACATAGGTGTACAGAGGAACATTTCCAGCAACCATCTCTCCTGTCTTCTAATGCTACATTGTGTTAGCTAATGGTGTTGAAAAGCTGATTGATGATTAGAAAACCCTTGTGCAATTATGTTAGCACATGAATAATAAACACGCTCCGCTTAAAACATCCCCCGCCTTATATATAGTGCCTCTAAGTGCAAAAAATAATAATATATACTGGACGATACACCTACAAAATGATACATCTTCACTACAATAAAAACATTCAGGTCAAGGTCATACACCAAAAAAGGCAGATCTACATTATGCACAGGTGGCGTTGGTGCAATATGCATGAAGTCCTTCAGGTAGTTTCTGACATATGCTCCAGAAACAGAATCAAAAAATATTTGAAGTGCCTCACAATGACCTTGAAAATCAGGTCAAGGTCATGCACCCCAAAAGGCACATCTACATTACCAACAGGCTTAGTGTGCGCAATATGAGTGAAATCCCTCAAATAGTTTCTGAGATATGATCCGGAAACCAAAAAATATTTGAAGTGCCTCACTATGACCTTGAAAATGAGGTCAAGGTCATGCACCCTAAAAGACACATGTATACTATATAGAGATGGCCTGGGTGCAATATGAATGAAATCCCTCAAGTAGTTTCTGAGATATGCTACGGAAACGAAATGTGGACGTACGTACGGACAGATATACAGACGGATGTGCCCACGCCAATATCCCCCTCCGTGCCTATGGCCGGCGGGGGATAAAAATGTGAATTTTCATGGAAAACATGAAATTGTCTGGGTGACCCCAAATTCTTGAACGATAGTGGAGTGTATATGTTTATAAAACAAAGTATTTTTCTTTTTTCTGATACTGTAGGACCAGATTTTCATCAGAAAGTCTGACACTATATTCAATGATCACACACATCCTAAACTTTTGTTCTTCATCTCTCTACCTTCAGTATTTGTTGACTCAATCACAGAACCTTTGACTTACATAAGTGAGAATACTAAAGCTGCACTGGTCAAAGTTTATCTTAAGTAAAGATGAAGTAAGGAATTTGTTCATACATTTTGAATAATCATAGCAGATTCAATTGATCCAACTTTGCAACTTGTCTGAAGTGCATTGTTTTAAATTGTAGTGATAAGCTTGTGATCCATGAGCATGCCGTTTTCTGCCTAATCATCTGAATTGTTCATTCCTCTACTTAAGAGCTCACAATAGGGATGAAATCTTCTATTTAGGTATAGGTAATCTTACACGATATTAACGGTGTATACTGTTAGCTAATCCAGCAAATTCAAGGTAATGCTTTCCAAAATCAAATCTCTATGATGACTATGTTCGTTCAGATTTCTATTGTTCAAAAGCAGGTTTACTGTACTTTATGTGCTGCTTCTATATCAGGGGGTTGGCTGTCTCATAAAAAACTAAGAACAATGGCATTAATGATGGCTTATGGTATCTTCTGACTAATTTAAAAGATTCCATCAGTATGTTTTCCTTTGTCTAACCTTTTTACTGCAGCACTGTGTGTCTTACCACTCTCGCCCAGTGAGCCCAGTATTTCCAAAATGACATGTCGGCGTTCAGCATCAGGAGCACGTTTCAGCTGAGTGGTCAGTACATCTGCCACATCCAGCTCTGTCAGGGCCTCCCTTGCAGAGTCTGCAAACACAGAGGTCTACAACCATCATCAGGGCTGGAAATAACTAATTATCCTGACTCATATATCTGACGTCTGCAGCTAAATTAACACAGTAGCTTTTTGAAATGGTAAATTTTCCCTCTATCTTTTTGATATATAATGATATAGCAGTGTTAACCAGCTGTCTTCTGGGACAAGCTTTAGTTGTTTTAATCTGGTTGTATCACTGTGGAAGCCGCAACTGGGTCGCCCATCATGATAAAATGAGTTGGAGTGAAAAAATGACTAAAGTTAGATCAGTGCTTCTTTGTTCATTCTTCTCCCTGAATTCTCTTGATAATGTCAAATTGTTTAAAGATTATACATGGCTGATGGTGTTGGAGAGTCTGTATTTTATGACTGACAAGAGACATCTAAATAATTCATGGAGAATACAGATAAATCATAGAGCTGATCAGGAACTTAAAAAGGGCAAACCTGTGGTGGTGGATACTGTGTTTAAATACTGAGGCACTGTGACTGAAACAACAGTTCATTAATAAATAATTACTATAATGAATACAATCACTTAATAATCACCCAAGTCCACCAGGTTACAGAGTGCCAGCAGGCAGACGTTGACCAGCGGGTCGTTCTCCGGATACTCCTTCATTATGGACACCAGTCTGGGGATGACACCAATCTGGACTAACTGCTCCTGCTGGTATGCTGGGTAAGAGTTGAGAGAGAGAGAAGAGGTAAAGTGTAAGTGTTCAGGGCTAAAGTGACAGATATAGACAGACTGTTCTAACATTTACTTCACGTCAAAGGTGAGAATGTGATGTCAGCCATTTGGAACTTGATTGTTGACAGGTTGATTTTCTCAAACAACTGATTGAACCATATTTCCATTGCAACAGTCTGTAGACTGTTGTAGAATGATGATGAACAAAGCTGTGCAGTGAGCAGCAGTACTGTGGATGGAAATGTCTTGTTCGTAAGGCAGGAAATCAGATGACAGACACTGAGGCAGCGCTGGAAGCAGAAGTGAGGTTTCCGGTCCGGTCTACTTGCCAGGCTAAGGAAACAACTACACAAACTGCTGCTACCAAGCATCTTTCTAACAGGATAACAAATTCATTACCAACAGAATGGATGAATTGGAAACGACAGGTCTCCTCAAACACATTTTTTGTTATGATCATCCTTGTTTCAATGGCTGAGCTTATCACCCGTTACAAATACTCCATCACGGACTGCAGATGGAAATTAGCTTAATGCTAATTCTGGTACAATGCATCAAATGACAACATTTATGTTTAAATTTATGTATTCTACATGGTCCCTTTTTAAATAAACTGGTAACAATAATAATAATAATAATAATAATACGATGTGTCATAACTGAATAAGTGAAAGAAACACCTTTGCTATTTTCAAGCTAGTCATGTTATGCCGTTAAGCTACCTAGTAGTTATTAAGATCGATCAAATGTAATAACACAGTTGCACTTAAGTGTTGCTAATATAAACAACATATTTACCTGTAGAAAATGATTGGTCACATCTGAAGATACTGATTGAACTTGCCAACTGCCTATGCTCAAGCTGAAGATTCAAAAAAGTTGATTATTTGGACTGGTGTCGACAGTCGCACTAATAGCCGAAGATAAACACTGGATGGTGATGAAGGTCAACACCTTAAATTAATATGAGATAAAGGTAGGTGAGCTGACCAAGTAGTGGTAGATAGTGAAGCATTGCTCATGTCAGTTAACTGAAATTAGAATCTAACAAGCTATGTCTCATGATAAATGTAAAATAAACTGTCTTCTAAAATGCTACGATTTACTAGTTAGGAGTTCAGTTAATGCATTAAAATGTCAAAAAATGCTGTTATTTCATCAACTTTGGAAATGTCAACATCAATATCTGGAAATGTCAATGTCCCCATCCCTATTCTCCAAACACAACAGAAGTCTATGGCGCTCTCACAACTCTATTGTTCAACAGCACTTGGTCTGGCAATGTGGGACTTGATGTGGTAGAACAGGAGATTGGCAGTGTGAGTGTGCAGCTGACAAATCTGCAGAAATGTGATGCAATCCTGTCATCATGGAGCAAAATGTCAAAGAAATATTTCCAGCATTTTGTGAAATCCATGATACCAAGAACTGAGACTGCTGGAGATTCTGTTTGTGCCTTAAAAACATCATAACTTCATTTTCATTCCTTGGTCTCACTGGTTGATTGTAATTCTAATCATGTAGCTGATGCAAGAGATGATACTTTGGTACAAAGCATACAATTTGATCAAGTGATAGCAAAAAATAGTTTCAGAGAATTATAAGCCGCATTCATGGTACCTATTGAACCCAAAGACAGCCTTACTGTCTGTCATTTTCTGTGACCTTCAAAAGAACACAGACTCATCACGGCTCATTATCACGCTGTTCATCATTACCAAACCCTGCTGACTGAGCGAGACCCATCAGACCAACTTACAGTTGTCAAAGCAAATGCGTCCAATGGCCCTGCCAGTGTTCAGCAGCATTTCCTGGTCATTGCTGTTCAGATGGGGAACCAGCACTTTCACCAGGCCTGCCTCGATGCACGGCTCCCTGACTGCAGCTACAACACATACAAAGACAGGATTTATTCTCTTGGACTCTGTTGTAGCAGTGATTACAGGTTTAACACAGCATGGTATTATACTTTTGTACTACAGTACTGGAACAAAAGGTGCAGAAAAAGCAGGCCGGTAACACCAGCTGTTGATTATAGACTAGAAACAATTATAACTAGCAATTACAGTTTCAGCTATATTTAGCCACTATTTGAAGAATTTGAAAATGTCTTGCTATGGTGGCCACAGAATTTGCAAAAAAAGATGCAGTGGAAGACCGTATTACCTAGTGATGGGGGCACTATTATCTAGTAATAGGTTACATCTGGATGTAATACTAGATGTAATTTAAATAGACTGAGAGTTAAAAGCAGCTCATAGATCAGAATAATTCTACATATAATGACTTTATATCACAGATGACATAAAGAACTAGAAAAGCACTCGGAGAGCGCATACCTCCGCCAGGCCATCTGTTTGTCTGTGTGTGTGTCTGTTTGTCTGTTAGCAGCATAACTCAAAAAGTGATGGACGATTGAAAAAGTGAGGACAATTGAGAGATGGCCGCCAGGTCATCTCTCAATTGTCCTTCGACCTTCAAAAAAATCCTGGATCCAGACGGTGATCTGGATCACCTCCAAAATCTAATCGATTGTTACTTTTGCTCTTCCGGACATCCTGTAAAAAATTTGGTGAAAATCCGTCCATGACTTTTTGAGTTATGCTGCTAACAGACAAACAGACACACACACAGACAAACAAACTCCGGTGATTACATAACCTCCTGGCGGAGGTAATAAAGAAAGTTTTCTTCCCTGTACTGTGACATATTCTACATATAAAGTACATTCAGCATTATCAACAAGTCCTCAAACTCATACGACCACACAGGTCGTATGTAACGTGCCCCAGAATACGACCCATGAGAGCACATTTACGTTAGCGTGCCTACAGGAGACAGGAACGCATTACGGGATTTAATTCACGAAACGGCTTTTCCTTCGCAAAACGGCTTTTTCCTCACTTTTGCAACACGGGTTTAGGGTTATGGTTCGGGTTAGGGTTAGGGTTAGGGATAGTGTTAGGTAAAAGCTTGTTCATGGTGACGTTTCAGCTGAGACACCGGAGTGTCGATATTTACTCAACCACTAGAGGTCGCTTAACATCAAAACGTAACACTCGGTCGTAATACGGGCGTGTACAGACGACCTATGTGGTCGTTTTTTCTATGAGGACAGGCTCATATATATACTTTATATTTGCTTCAGCTAGTGCTATTTGAAACACAGTGCTTAATGTTTGAAATGGGTCGAATTAAACCCTAAAGGTGGTTGTACATTATGCAGTCAAATGCAATGATTCATCCTTTTACATTATTTTACATACAACATCTGTAATTCAGCCTTCAGAGTATGGTTTCTCAAAAAGGGCACCTCAAACAATTGTGTTTTACTCGAGCTGGTCACAAGGGTCACTTGGCTGTTTTTTCTACTGTTCACGAAACAACAACATAACAACTAACAACTGTGTCAGTATTCTACCTTCTCGTGCCATCTCTGCTACCACCAGAGCCACCTGGCAGCTCAGCTTGCTTTTACTCCGTAAGGTCTGAGCCAGTGTGGGTAGGATCCCACTTCTGACAGTCTCGACGGCAGCATCTTTCTCTGTGAACACACAAACGCATTTGTTCAGAATTATCACAGTGTCTAGCTATCTAATCATATATTACACCAGAAGTATGTCAGCTGACTTTAGGTTGATCATTTTAGTTTTCACCATAAGTCCTCGGATAGACTTTAAGTCAAAGGGTATATACTGCCACTTGTCTTTCCTCTGTTGCTTTGGAGTTTTTCTTTCACAACTTATATGTGACAAAGGTAAAGTTTGTGGAAAGAGGTTGGACTCTCTCTTTTTACAGAGTTACACAGGATGAGAGGCATCAAGCGGGTGTAAGAATACTCAGAAGTTAAAGTCATCTCTTGAAAATGAGCAGTTCAGAATCCAGTTGGAGTCCCTGGATGGCGTCCTGGAAGGGGTTCTGCCCAGGGCCTTCATAGTTCTCCTAGGGATCTTCAAATTGACGTTGTGCTATTTGACTTTTGTGCGACTCATGGACTCACCATAACAAACACCATGTTTGCACATAAGGTGGCTCATAAGTCTACTGTGCACCGAAGGACCTTTAGCGTAAGGCTGATGTTTGACATTGTAGTGATGTCATCTGCACTGCAGTCGTATGTCTCAGACACTCAGAGGAAGAGAGGAGCAGAGCTGTCAGCTGATCACCGCCTGACGGGGAGCTGGATCTGATGGGAAAGACTGCTGTACAGACCTGGAGAACCAAAACATGTAGTGTGGGAGAACAGTGAACTCTCAGTTTTACCACTTCTGAAAGAATTTCTCCTGTATCCAGCTCCGGAGCAATGAATCTGTGAAGGCTACGTTTAAAGCCTCCATTGCAACAGTGGCTTTTAGGAGCTGTGGTCACAAGGTCACTGGTGTCGTAGCGGCAACCTGAAAACCTGCTGGTGGACGCCAGTGGTGAAGGAGGCCATCAAGCTGAAGAACGAGGCTTTCTGGGCTTGTTTGGCTGCTCTATATCAGCAGACAGGTACTAGGGCACCAAAAGAGCTGGAAGTTGTAAAAGAAAAACTTGTGGGTGTGGTCGGACTTTGTAGAGGCTGTGGAGAACACTCACTGACAGGTTCTCAAGGCTCAGTTGGGGACAGGACAGTGAACGGTTTGGGGGACACAGGTACGCATCTCTGCTTTTTACAGATGACAGTTCTATTGTGTTCATCAGACTGTGACCTTCAGCATGCACTGCAGTGGTTAGCAGCTGTGTGTGAAGCAGCTAGAATGAAAATCAGCACCTCCAAGTCTGCCACAATGGTTTTCAGCCAAAAACTGGCGGATTGCTCTCTCTAGGTTGAGGATGGGATTTCCTTTTATGGGGACACAAACCTGTTTACTCACTCATAACATTAGGAGCACATGTGTATGTCTGTGTGTGCAAGTGTGTTACATCACTTACTCTTTTCTAGCAGCGCAGTTAACACTGTATCCAAATGAGACTTGAGCTCTTCATCAATCAGCTCTGTACTCACACTGATAGCCTTCAGTGCCTCGCTCAGAGAGTCTGCAACACACACATTAAAATACACACCTCCATCAATAAAAAGTTTTTTTTTTTTTTTAAAGGCCAGCTTCTGTATAGCATCCATCATTTTCATCACAGACAGTAATATAGGGAAACAAAAAAGGAAATTGCATTAACATTCAATGCTATGCAGACGACACACAATTGTATTTATCTGTGAAGCCTGATGAAATCAACCAGTTGATCAAAATTCAAGCATGTCTTAAAGACATAGAGGTCTGGATGATTTGCAAATGTATACTTTGTTATGCCCCTGACAATTCAGGTTGGCTGGCTTTCTTTTGTCTTCTGTGAATACCCATGATACATTATCATTATCTGGCTTTCCTAAGCCTAATAACCACAGTCACGTGAAGCACTTACAGAAAGCTGCATCTGGATAGGTCAAGATCTGCATAATTCTCAGAAGAAATATTCTAAACCAATAAGAGGAATGAACAAAATACAGGCTAAAAGTAACAGAGCGTCTGCAGCCAAAGTAGGAAGGGAAGCTGGCAAAAAATGCTGAGTTTTTATATTAGCTTTATATTAGTTTTGAATGTTTAGTCTTATCATTGTCTCTCCCCCATCATCATTCAGGAGTATATCTCACTATCACCATAGCTGTGCATTTCGTTAAACTTGCTGCATAGATGTAATATATTTTAATGGCATGAACGATAATTTAGTCATATTCTTTTAACTTCAACCCTGGTGATGTTAAACAGTCCTGAAAGTAAGTGAAGAACAAACATAAAAGCATTATAAAAACATCAGACAAACCAGTATGTGGACTTACTGCAAAACTGATAAGGTTAACAAACACAAGACTTTAGCTCTTAGTGCTCCTCATAAACCCTCAGGGCTAAATACACCAGGAGCCCACTGGGAGCATGAGGGAACAATCACAAATTGCAAGACAAAGAAAGGAAGTGAAACAGAGCTTGACGTGTAGGGAAAGTGAATTCAACATAAATAAACAAGAAAAAAAGCTATCTAAATCCAGCATCGTGACAATAATTGTCTTTGTGAACCGTGATCTATTTCCACTCCTCTGTTAATTAAAAAATATTTTGCTATTGAGCTCTGGAGATGCCATCTGTCAGCAGCACCATGTGTTGTTTGTTTTTATTTCACAGTGCTGTTCCCCAGTGATCTCTCTGTTTAATATTGTCATTTTTCATCACATTGACTTTGCTCCTGTCCCTCAAAAAGAGACTCACAACAAACGCTTTGCTTTTTTTTGTTAATGCTTGGTCCTGATTTGAGCCAAGATTATTTCACAATGTTGGCACCGTAGTTTATGTCACAGGAGTCAGAGACTCAGGCACAGACAGCAAAGACACAGCAGACCAGAAGAATCAAAGATAATAAATTTAATTACAATATTATATTATGGTTACACAAAAACACAGTGATGAAGGGAATGGGGAAGGGGACCTGGCGTAGCTAAGGGTCACACTAAACAGAACTTCCCCAAAGACAGACGACTAGCAAGAGGCAGGGGAATTACACAGACCAGAAAATGGCTGAAGAAGCAGAGAAAGGACAGGAGAATAGGTAATCTAACAAGCACAATAACAAGAAAAATGTTCAGAGAGCACAGTGCTCCGCCAAGGGTGCTCAGTCATACCATTTCTGACGGCTGAAATCTCGAGAAAAGATGTGGCAGAAATCACAGTACCACAGAATGTGGCCATTTAATATAGATGTACCCACAAAAAATAAAGACTTTGCGCTGAACACTGACGTTAGTTTTGCATTTGCACATTACGTACGAATACCGAATCACGTGACTTAAATATGTAGCGAGTGGTGGGAACTAATGGGATGGAGAAACACTGCTACAAATTAAGCAGTTGTTCATTGTATCATTTCCTACTGATGAGTCCAATAAGTCTACAGCAGTTGATTTGTAGTAGGATCACAATCATGTGGATCTTGTTGTCATGGTTACAGTGACGCCATGCCGCT
This sequence comes from Acanthochromis polyacanthus, assembly GCF_021347895.1. Lineage (NCBI taxonomy): Eukaryota > Metazoa > Chordata > Actinopteri > Pomacentridae > Acanthochromis > Acanthochromis polyacanthus. The sequence goes on along the minus strand of NC_067127.1, from coordinate 20,488,322 downwards.
ATCACATTATGATACAGAAACCTTTAACAAATTCGTGGATCCAGATTATAAGCTGCATCACTGCCAAAATCTAATCACTTAGTCCTTGTGTCATTTCTGACCTTCCCTGAAAATTTCATCTAAATCCATTAGTCCGTTTTGAGTAATATTGCTAACAGATAGACAAGCAGACGGACAGACAAACCAACGCCACATAACTCCGCCGAGGCTTCACCTCTTTCACAGACTAATAAAGCAATCGCTGGCAAAAATACCATTATGAAACAAAAGCAAAATTTCAAACTTATTAAGTTTTTAAATTAAAAAAATGTATATATCTATATATGTCTTTTATTCCAGCTGCTGTCAGATTTACAATGCACAAAAAAGACTTTGCATTTTTTATTTTCTTGTTTTTATGGTTCTTAGTCTTTATTCATTGCTCTTTTAACTTCTTAGGGGGTGGCATGGCTCAGTGGGTAGAGTGGCTGTCTTGTAACTGGAAGGTTGCCGGTTCGATCGTCGGCCCATTGAGCTCATGTCGAGGTGTCCCTAAGCAAGACACTGAACCCCTAATTGCTCCTGGTGGGTCGTGGTTAGCGCCTTGCATGGCAGCCTCCACCATCAGTGTGCGAATGGTTGAATGTGATGTATCATGTAAAGTGCTTTGGATAAAAGCGCTATATAAATACAAGCATTTAACTTCTTATGCATGGAAGCGTGTGGTGTTGTGACTGTCATGAAACTGCTGTGACACTGTAATTTCCTGCAAAGGATTATTAAAGGACCTATCTGTGTAGTTCATTCAGGGTTATGGTGGAATTGTTTTAGCACTGCGTTTGCACCCCTTAACATTAAGCTTTAGGTTCCCTCACAATTCCAGTGAATTCTTTGCGATACATTTTATGTCATTGTGCAATAGCTTTTGCATTCCCTCAGAATAGGTTTTACATTCCCTCTGAGTGCAGCAAAGAGTTAAGACAGTTGAGGTGAACACTCTGCAGATCCCAGAGAAAATAGATAACATGTATTTTTTGTGTGTTGCATTGATTGCTTGCTACTCATTTTATGGATCTGTTCGGCTGTAATAGTGGAAGCTGCAGTACTGCTATGACAAATGAGGTCTGTATTGAACAACATTCAGTGTTATTATATGCATCAGTGCCCTTCATGTCACAAGGTAGGAAAGCAAAACCTGATATTTACTGATCCGTTCAGTCTATGTGAACTCTGCCAAGAAGCCTACGTAAGTTGCAGGCACTGTTGTGAGCATTTCTACTTGTGCTGGTGTCTATATTGCCCTGCAGTTTCAGTGCCAAAACGCTAGCAAGTGTTGAGGTTTCTCTGCATTGTGCTGAGTTTCTTTTCATACTTAAAATAATGGCAGTAAAAACGGTGTAGATCATGTTGGAGTTGGAGCTATTAAATGTTGGACAACATCCATCCATCCATTCTCTATACACCGCTTTATCCTCACGAGGGTGACAGGGGTGCTGGAGCCTATCCCAGCTGACTCGGGCGAAGGCAGGGGACACCCTGGACAGGTCGCCAGTCTGTCACAGGGCTACATATACAGACAGACAATCACTCTCACTCTCACACCTATGGACATTTTAGAGTAATCAGTTAACCTCAGCATATTTTTGGACTGTGGGAGGAAGTCGGAGTGCCCGGAGAAAACCCACACATGCACAGGGAGAACATGCAAACTCCATGCAGAAAGATCCCGAGCCCACCTGTTGGACAACAGTTGCTTTTAATAAAATAGAGTGAGTACAACAGAGAAATGAGGGATGTCAGAACATTTTGAGCCAGAAGCATCATATTTGTACAAATCACTATGCAGTGTTAATGCGTCATACCACTGGAAATCTATTCCAGAAATACAATCACTGTCGTTGTGGTTTGCATTGCCACAACCTGTAGTTACATTATTGGGGTGATGCTGATTAGGATTCAACCCAGAAGTCTTGTTCAAGCTTAAGGGTGTGGAGGTTGCAGTGGTAGATGGGCATAAAGCACAGCTGTCAGTTTGCCTCTATCACAGACCTATAGTTAAATATCTGTCTTTTTTATTAACAGAAACTGTCTTCCCATAGTGCTTAGTTGCCAGGCCATAACAATTGCTCAAACAGTTACTATGTGCCATAACCTCAATCTTACTTTGACCCACACTAGATCCTATGTGCTATGGATAGGAATGAAAAGCAAGAATAATGTTTTTTTTTTGTAGAATTGCACAACATCAGTGTTCTTGTTTAGTGATTTTGGTAATAAAGTGATGATGGTTTCCTTCTACTCAATTACAACCATCTATCCTCAGGCATCTTCAATATTTCTTCTATTGTTGACATGACATACAAGACAGACACAAGCTTTACACACATACAGTACAGGGAGTCACAAACACACCAACACAGGAAGGATACACCTGCAGATGGTAATCACCTCAGCTAATCCCTTGAAAGTCGAATAGAAATAGCCTGAGTGGAGGGGGCTATCAGGCTGATACAGAGCCTGTTATGTCAGGATCTAACCCCCATGTCCTTCTGTGAGTGTCTGACCATGTCCATTTGTGTATGTGTGTGAGAGCTGGCAAGCAACTTCCCAATCAGTCCCACAGTGTTCTGTTAAGGAGTCCCCGGGTGCTGATTACAGCTACTTTAAGTGCACTGCATGTTTTCACATAGACAAACATTAGGGCATTTGCACTAAATGCGTAGGCGGGGGTAGACACCATATCAGGAACAACTGTGCGGTCTAATCCAATACAGTAGTCCAGCAATAAATCCGACCTCCGTGATGCTCATTATGTTCAGTGTTGCTAAGACTGTGGCAGGGAGCTGTTGATTCACTCTATGTGATCATTTTTAAAGCGGTTTTAAATGCATGATGCTGTTTATGCATTTTTAAGGGCCGTCTCAGGACAGGCTTTGCAAACTTTCTTAAATTTTTATGTGAGGCAATGGTTCATGCCACATATAAGCGTTTCTAAAATGCTCCCCATGTGTTCATGCATCAGAGCAGCAGTGGGGAAGACAGAAGCCACCAACAGTGAACTGCAGACAGCAGCACTAGCTTCAGATTAGGCTGGGATGCTGGGTGGTGGTTTGCTTTAGCTTGTAATGCATGACAGTCACTGGGCTAATGGATACTAGCCAGTGACTTCTGTCCCTTACATTCCTGAGTATACAGTGCACCGTTACTGCCCAGTGGCACAAACAGCTCTGTGTTCTTGGGATTGTCTGGTCTTAGTGTGGAACTGGGGGGTGCTGCTTCTTTATGCTTTGCACCAAAACAGCTGAAATATGTTTAATTTTATGCAAAAATCTATCTACCTATCTATCTATCTATCCACACAGACACAAACAAGAGGATGTCAGATATGGAGCTACTCACCGGTATCTGTCATGGCTGCTGATCAGCAGGTTCTCTGCTGGCTGGCTCAGTGCCTCTGCTTGCTAGCAGAGTGTGTGTGTGTGTGTGCGTGTGTGTGTGTGTGTGTGTGTGTGTGGATAGAATGACCCTCCCTTCTTAAAGTCAGATGAACCCCGATTCCCCAACTCCGTCTCTCACTTGCTCTGTCTGTTTGTCTCCTCCTCGCTCCAGCTCCCTTAATCCCATTACTGAACTATTCCTCTCTTTCTCTGGCTCTCTCTTCTGCTGTGCATCTCTGTCTCTCTCTCGCTCTCACCCCCACCATCTCCAAACCCACTGCGCTTGCGTTTTCTCCCTCCGCTCATTCGCTCTCTGTTCCCACCTTGTTTTTTTCACTCTCTTCCTCAGTTCACACATCCACAAAAGCTGTGTTTGGAAAAGAGCTCATGTCAAAGCCATCTTTAAGAACGCAGTAACCAGTGACTTAAAATAAATACGTGTTTTAAAAATAGACACGATTATTCACAATGTCAAGGCTGTAGCAAACTTCTCAAGTTTTCAAGATTTTTTTAACACCTGAAAAAACATGATAGTGCTATTTCACAGACCGTGATGTGTCTGAAATTAGCCACAAAAACAATTCATATACATCTGAAGCAGTTGTGGGGGAATATAGGCCAGTGAACTAAGTTAACAAGGGTTAACAACTCAGAGTTTTCACTAAACCTGCTTTCTCAAACAGGCCCCAGGACAAGCAGCCCAAACATCCCAGCCAGACTCATGAAGAACATCTGCAGCCACAAGAAGAAGCAGGAGTCCTGCTGCAGATGGTCTGAGCTCAGAGAGTCCTCATCTCAGCATCATGGAGTCAGTCTGGATCACATGAAGAGACGCAACACTCTGAGACACACTCAATCCACACAACTACTGTGGCAAGTTCCAAGATGCTGGAAACAACCCCCCTGCCAGAGACCACAGAAAGTCTTTCTTCAACTCAAATAGTATCAGGTACTTCATCATCTATTGGACAGCAGAAACCAGCAATAATCATACATGGAGGATTCTGATTGGTAGAAAGAGTCTGATGTGGCAGAAACTGGAAACAGGAGTGAAATTTTGTCAAAAACTGATGTGTTCAGTTAGAAATAGAAATTCAGTTACTTTTCTCTGCAGGGACGACTAAATCAGATCTTCTTAAACTAACAGAAGATCTTAATGTCTCTTCTTGATTTTTACTTTCATCCACCACATAAATTGTCCTCTTGAACAGGATCTCTGAAGGTCACCAGACTCAGACCTGCATCTCTGGGGATCCACAGCAGCAACACTGAGCAGAGAGACGCCGATTAAAAGGACAAGTTTTATTTTCTCGTTAAATATTTTCAGTAAAGCAGGGTGCTGGGTTTCTCTGGTGATGTGGGTAAACTGTTAAATTTAAGATTATTGTCTCTATAACAACTGACTTTAATGAGAAGAAGCGTTTCATGCATCAGTGTTTGGGTGCGTTACTATAATGATAATAATAATAATAATAATAATGGATTTTATTGATAAAGCACATTACATTTGTGGACAAATCTCAATGTGCACAATCAAGAAAACAATAAAAGACAATAAAAACAATGATAAAGACAATATAATATAATTTAAAAATTTAAATACAGTAAAAAATCAATCAGGGAAGACAGTACGAAATAAAAAGGTTTTCAGCCCTTTTTTGAATGAATCCATCGTCTGTGGAGTCCTGAGGTGGTTGGGGAGGGCGTTCCACATACCTGGAGCAGCAGCCTCAAAGGCCCTGTCGCCCATGGTCCTGAGCCGAGTCCTGGGTGGGCGCAGACGGTGCAGTTGGCCTGACCGGGTTCTGGCTGAAGTGTGTGGGTGAAGGAGTTCAGTGAGATAAGTGGGGGCTGCACCGTGCAGACAGTGATGGGTGTGAAGAAGGATTTTGAACTGAATGCGAAGGTGAACAGGAAGCCAGTGTTTACGCATCCTCATCAGGACCCGGGCAGCGCTATTCTGAACATACTGGAGCCTTTGGAGGCTCTTGCCAGGGATCCCGATGAGGAGAGCATTACAGTAGTCCAGCCTGGAGGAGACAAAGGCATGGACGAGCTTCTCTGCAGTGGGACGGGAGAGAGATGGCCGGAGTTTGGCAATGTTACGGAGGTGAAAGAATGAGGTTTTGCAAATGTGAGATATATGATGATCAAAGCTAAGATGGGGGTCAAACCTGACACCCAAATAAGTAATGGAGGGAGAAAGAGGAAAGTTGTGACCAAGAAAGGAAACAGAGGACATGACAGAGGAATGGAGCTGGTGTGGAGTGCCAATATGAATGGCTTCCATTTTGGAGCTGTTAAGCTGTAAGAAATTTTCACTCATCCAAGCCTTTATCTCCTCCAGGCAGGAGTCCAGCTGAGTGACAGAGGATGGGGGGGTGGAGGAAGGGGTGACCTTGAGGTAGAGTTGAGTGTCGTCAGCATAGCAGTGGAATCGTATTCCATGCCTGCTGACGACACGGCCAAGGGGGAGCATGTAGATGGTGAAGAGGGTTGGACCGAGGACAGAGCCCTGGGGGACCCCACAGGTGACAGTGTGGGGGCGGGATTTAGCTTCCCCCAGGGCTACGAACTCAGTCCTTCCTGTAATATAAGAGTGAAACCACTGGAGGGCAGTGCCAGAGATACCAATGTCATATTGCCTATAAATGCCAAAATACATGAAGATGCATCAGGCCTGAAAGACAATAACACATTAATACAATGGATGAGTACATGACATTTTTACGACAAGATAAATCTGAATAATAAAGTCCTGAACTGTGTACATATATGAGGGTGAATGTGTGATTATATGCAGTATATGAGGGTGAATGCGTGAGTGATAGACACCATAAAAAGGAAAGAAGAAAGTAAAAGGAGCTCACAGGTTCTATGTTGTGTAAAGGTTTGGTGGTACCACAGACAGCATAGAGAACACTGGAAATACTGCTGTGGTCACAAAAGGTCACAGACTCTAGAGGTTGAAGGTTTATTGCATCACTGATTGATACTTGCATATTTAAACCTTCTGCTGATTCAAGTACCATGAGGGAAACCTTTAAAGTAAACTTCAGTCTCCAGTCAAACAGGTAAATTTATCATCATAACCAGAAGTTCTGATCTAGTTAAAATGTAAGTTAAGGTCCTTCTTCATTGGGCTTTGGTTTCACCTCTGCTGTTTTCTAGATTTACTGAGGCTACTTCTTTGTAGTGTGATATTTAGGTAGCATTCAGGTGAGCATTTTAATGAGTGTCTATGTAATTATAAAGTGCTGGTTCTCTGTGTAGTTGTGATGTGGTTTAAGTTAATCTGTTTGTAATTATCTGTCGTCTATCTCTGGTTGATATCTATATTATTTGGAGAGAAAAAGGAGACATATAAATGACTGACTTCACTCTGATTTAGACCTGAGAACTTTAACCTGTGGTTCAAAGTTGCTTTGTTGTATTATAGTGTATAGAGTGTAGTTTTGAGCCCTAATCTGAGCTGATTGTGTGCTGCTGCTCTCTCTCTTTGCTATGATTTTATTGCTGTAGGAGAATATACAGATGATAAAATGTGATTAGTGGTTCATGATATAGAAGCTGAAGTGCTGATGAAGTACAAAGAGTCCAAGTATCTCGGAATCTAGCTCACGAGTGCACTTTTATTGCTGGAAATCAGTTGTGTGATTTAAAGTATTACTCACTACAAGGGAAGGCAAATGCCACAGCTGGTAAGGATGCTGTTTCTGCTCACTATGCAAAGTATACAGCAGGGGGAGCGCTTGTACCTTTATCTGCTCGTGCAGGGCAGTTAACAGGACTGCTCATTCAATTCGATTCAGTTTTATTTATATAGCACAAATTCACAATATACAGTATGTCATCTCATAGCACTTAACACGTTAAAGCACAGACCTTATCAGTGTTAAACAGAGAACCCAACAATCCAATGTTGTCTTTGGATTTCCTATGAGCAAGCGGCTGCTAACTGTGGGAAGTATCAACAACCCCCCACCCCCCGCTCCTTAAGGAGAGAAAAACCTCAGACAAACCAGGCAAAGGACAGGCACCCATCTGCATTGAGTAGTTTGGGTGAGAGTGGGGATGAGGGGGGGTGGAGGGGGTAGCAAGATAGCAGATGGACAGCATGCAATACAAACAGAACTCTGGGTTAATTCAGGATGATATGGTACAACAACTTCTTTAAGATGGAGCTTGGTCATTGAGTTTTATACGTGAGAAGCAGGATTTTAAATTCCATCCTGGACTTTACAGGGAGTCAATGAAGAAACGCTAATATATGATCTGCCTTAGTGGTTCCTGTCAGAACTCTGGTGGCAGCATTTTGTATCAGTGGGAGGTTTTAAAGAGAGTTACTGGGACATGTTCCTGATTTTTACAACATTGTGCTGTGAGCTGTGCCTTTATAATTTTTTTTAATACTTTTAAATGATATTTTAGCCATTTGTTTGTACTTTACTTTATATTTTATTTCATATTTTATTTAACTTTACTTATTTATTAAGTTTTAGGTTCTTAGACTTTGTAGTTTTACGTTTTTATTCCATATCTCCCGTGTTTCCTCAGTGGGGGCCGGCTGCACTGGGGGCTGCAATTGGCCCTGGTTGGGATGTCTCCGTCTTGTGGCTGGCATCATCTTGGCCAAGTCGGGGGTCTATAAGACTGTTTTGCTGTGTGGGCCCCTCACTGTCCTTGTGGTGGGGCATACCCGGGCGGAGGCATCAGGCCCTGTGCTGTAGGCGGCCTAGCGTTTACTGACCTGGCTCCTCTGTACTCAGCCACGCGCTTTTAAGATTACTTCATCTGTGTGTGTGTGTGTGGGTGTGTGTGTGTGTGTGTGGTGTGTATTTGGTGTGTGTGTGTGTATGTGTTGGGGTTGGAGATGGGGCGGGGGGAGGGGACTGTTTTTAACATGTATAGCACTTTGTGCTGCATTTTAATGTATGAAAAAGTGCTCTATAAATAAAGTTTGATTTGATTTGATTAATTCACTGTGTTAGACATAAATACTTGGAAATGAAAGCTGAAATGTTGATCTCTTGTCTCGTATTCATCGTTTGATGTCAAATCCAAGTGTTTTCAGTCTACTGCAAAAATGAAGGAGTTGGCCTCACTGTTCCGATACTTTTAGAGGGGAGTGTAGCTGAACATATGACACACCAAGCAAGAGAGAGTGAGAATGAAGCAAAGGGAGAGTCAGAAGCCATGTTTAACTTGTTAGCTGCTAGACTAACACATCCAAAAAACCAAGTTATATTAAGATCTCCAGGGCCGTTTTGAGGGCTGCACAGTGAAGCAGTGGTTACCACTTTCGCCTTGCGGCAAGAAGGTTCAAATCCCGGGGTGGGCCTGGGATCTTTCTGCATGGAGTTTGCATGTTCCCCCTGTGCATGCATGGGTTTTCTCCGGGTACTCCGGCTTCCTCCCACAGTCCAAAAATATGCTGAGGTTAATTGGTCACTCTAAAATTCCCTGTAGGTATGAATGAGAGAGTGATTGTTTGTCTGTATATGTAGCCCTGCGACAGACTGGCGACCTGTCCAAGGTGTCCCCTGCCTTCGCCCGAGTCAGCTGGGATAGGCTCCAGCACCCCCTGTCACCCTCGTGAGGATAAAGCGGTGTATAGAGAATGGATGGATGAAGGCCATTTTGAACACAAGGGCTTCAGGAGCAGCCTGTGTAGTAATTTAATGGATTGTCCAGACAGATATTAGCGCCGCGGAGGACCTCACATGTTGGTCATCACCACAGCCCTCCGTCTGCACCAGGCAATAATTTGATTAACCCTCGTGTCGTCCTGCGGGTCAAAATTGACCCGTTTTAAATTTTGAAAATGCATAGGAAAAAATAATTTTACAGTGAAACTTCTGATGTCCACATTTTCGATATTTCTGGGAAATCTTTGAATATTTTTTGGTGGGAAAAAAAATAAATGTTAATGTTTCTTTAAGAACATTCACAAAAAATTAACCAAAATCCAGCAAATTTCGTTGGATTTTGGTTAATTTTTGTGAATGTTCTTAAAGAAAATATTAGATGTTTTACTGATTTATATGTAATCACTTTAGATATTTTTAGGATTTTTTTGGAAGATTTTTACTCATTTTTTGAAAATATTTGCAAAATTTTTCTTGCCAAATTTAGGGGGATTTAAAAAAAAACTTTAAGGGAAATATTTAAGGAATTATTGGAATTTTCTTCCTGAAGGTTTTGTAAATTTTCAGAAATTTGGGAAATTTTTTGCTGATTTTTTTTCAGACAAGGAAACAATATTTTTTGGTGACTGTAAAGGAGGACAACAGGAGGGGTAATTGTTTGGCAAGACTCTTAAATGACAAAAACCATCTGTCAAGTAATGCAACTACAATTTTCACATCTGTAAAATATAGCACATTGCTTTGTAAGATTGTAAGCAAAGGAAAAGGACTTTATGGGAGCATTTATAATATATCAATGGCCTTGATTGTTCAACATAGAGTCTAAAGCATGTGTACAAACTGATACCTCAAAGAAGCTCCTCAGCCGACGGGGCTGACTCGTGGAAAATGAGCACAATTAGATTGTCTGCTGTTGAAATTAGGTTAGCTGAAGGAAAGAACACTCACTGTAGTATAATGAAGTTCTGATAAGCTAATGTTACCCAACTGATGAGGGGGTGAGGTGGGGCAGCGGCGCATGACACAAGACACATAGTGTCAGACTTTTCTCCTTATTTTTAATGTTTCTTCTGTTTTTACTCCTTACCCTATGTTTCTTGTTGTTGCCCCTGTTTGTTCTCTCTGTCTTTGGGTGTGTGTCTGTCCAGAGTCTGAAACTACAACCAACGGGAAACCCCTTTGCTTCAAGTTTGAAGTCTTTGCTTTGTCCTTCCAGCCTCGCTAGCTCCATGCTATTTCTCCCTCTGTGTTCTCCCTTCTTCATCAGCTCAGTTCACCCTGCCTGCCGTGGTCTCAGCTCTGCACTTCCGCAATCAGCTTTGTCTTTGCAGTCTGCGTCAGCCTGAAAACCATTTCCCTGCGTCCATCCATCCATACACCTCTTAATCCTCATTAGGATCACAGAGGGGGCTGGAGTCTATCCCAATTTAGGGCGAAGGAAGGGACAAATTCACACCTATGGATAATTTAGAATCACCAATTAACCTCAACTTGTTTTTAGAAGCATGCTCAGGGAGAACACATAAATAGACGTGGCACGACTCAGGAATCTTCTAGCTGTGAGGCGACAGTGCTAACCACCAAGACGCTGTTTAGCGCATTTGCCTGCCGGCCAGACAAAATCTCCTGCCTGCCACGCTTCACTGGGAGCTTCAACTCACCTCTGCACCTGGCTTACCATTCACATTCCTCAATAGCACTGTCATACCCTCCACCCATACTTTTGCTTAGCTGGCAGCTCTCACTCCGTTTCCCCTTTCTCTTACTAGTGGTGAATGAGTGTGTGTGTGTGTGTTTCTCACTGGTTAATCAGCAGATTGAGGACACCTGCAGCGGGGAGTGGCTCACCTGCCCATTGTCTTCTCCTGCCACAAAAGAAGGGCTTGATCTTCATTTAGTGCTGGTCCATTGTGCACAACTTGTTCAACTCAGGCTCTCTGCTCGATCTAGCCTGCTGTTTCTGTGCCTGATTCTCTGTCGCCATTCTCCGCTTGGACACCTGTGCTGATCATCACAAACCACTTCCAAATGAATCCTGATTTGTCTCTGCCATTCACCGTTCTCCACACAATCCGAAGGCCCACACTTCCAAGCCACGCCACTCATCCCCTCTGCTTGCATTTCCCTGATCACTCTCTCTACTGTTAGCTAAGTGGTTGCTTTTCTTAGTGCGCTTCTGTTCCTTGACTTGATTTCCTGTGTATTGTTCCATGTGTGCGTAGTTGTATTTTGTATTCCCTGCTCCTGTTCACTTTCCCAGCCCTGTTATGCTCGGTTCTGGTTATTTCCCTACATGGATAACTTTAGATTCTTGTGATTAAGTCTAATTAATTTGGCAGTTGGGTTCAGTTTCACCAGCCACAGTCATGTAGGATTGATGCCAGACTTGTTGAATCTAGCATCACTAAAATAAAACCTGTCTGGCATTGTGGAGGAGCTAACAAGTCTCAAAAAGCAGCATGATTCCAGTTCTGAAGAGATTCAAGAACAGATGTAAAACAAAGTCATTGACATTTATCAGTCTGGAGGGTAATCGCAGTGGTGCCGAACAGTGGTGAACCTTCATTTCTCCAAGAGCACGTCCGTATCTCATCCAGGAGATCACAAAAGAACCTAAACGAACATCAAAAGATCTATAGACCTCACCGGTTTCAGTTAACGTCTGTCTACATGATTCCACAATAAGGAAGATGCTGGGAGAAAATAGATCCATGGGAGAGTTGCCAGGAACAAACCACTCCTGACCAAAAAGAGCATAAAGTTCACCTGGTATTTGCAAAAACATATCTGAATGCGCTTCAAAACCTTTAGTATACCATACTGTAGACTGACAAATCAAAGGTGGAACTTTGTGGAAGACATGAGTCCCGTTACATCTGGTATAAAGGTAATACTGCATTTCACAAGAAGAACATGATACCAACGGTGAAACATGGTGCTTTGCTTCCACAGGACCTGGATGACTTGTCATAACTAACAGCCATGAACTCTACTCTCTATCAGAAAATCCTCCTAGAGAAAATCCACCATCAGTTCATGACCTAAAGCTCAACACAAATGGGTTCTGCAGCATGACAATGACTCAAAGACACAAACAAGTCCACCTCTGAGTGTCTCAAAAAGAACAAAATTAAGCTTTTAGACTGACTGAGTCAAGTCCAAACTTCAATCCAATTAAGATGCTGTGGCAAGACCTTATAAAGGCAGTTCATGCTGGAAGCCATCTGTGATTGAATTAAAACTATTCTGCAGAGAACAGTGGGCTAAAATTCCTCCATGGTGATGTAAAAGACTGATCACAAGCTGTAACAAACATTTCACAGCAGTTGTTGCGAGCAGTTATTAGGTTTAGGTGGGCAATTACTATTTCACAGTGGTGGTTAATCACAATAAATCATCAGTTAAAAACTGCATTTTGTGTTTTATGGGTTATCTCTGTCTAATATTCAATAAATATAAATATTAGTTTGATCATCTGGAACATAAAAATGTGAGAAATATGCAAAAAAATAGAAGATGTCAGTAGGGGGGGCAAAAACCTTTTCATGGCACTATATATATATATGCCCTTGATGGTTATTATTGTTGCTCCTGTAAAAACTATCAGCAATGCAGCAATGTGTTGCTGCCAAGAGAGAGGAAGGGGATTTCTCAGAGAAAAACATTGGCATTCTGTGGACAGCACACACTTCATTAGCTAATGCTTCTGTCAAAATAATCAATTCAGTCTGACAAGACAGACCCAGACATCCTTTTGCATTTCCACCAGGCTGCCCTTCACCTCAGTTTGACTGTAACTCACTTCCCCAAAACACGATCCCATTCTTGTTCTTTTTTTTCCCATTGATATGTCTCTGCAATGTGAAAATTCTGTTTAGTTCACTCAAACTGCTGCAAAAGCCAAATGCATTCATTCTTGACACTGGAACAACACAGCTAGACAATAAAATATGGTTTTATTAGCAGGTTAAGCCAACATTTATGTTCTAGATGCTGCAACTATTTTGGTTGGTCAGTTGCAGTTGTTATTCCAGTAAGCTTTGTTAAGAGTTTGTCACAGAGAGAAGCATTTGAATTCATTTAAAGTCTTTTAAATATTTTTTTTAGAAAACTTTTCAAGATGTGTGGTGCTTGATATTGATCAAGTCATTGTGCTAGATAGATAATGTGATTGAAGATTGTGAATGAAGGACACAGCCACAGGGATTTTTAAAACCCCCACTAATACCAGGAAGACCCCAAAGTATTGGTCAAAAATAGACTTGGCATTAGACTAGCATCTTATGACACTATTTAAACTCAGTTTAAAATCTAGTGTGTGCTTGAACCAGAGGTGGAGGACTCGAATAATGTGACTTGAGGCAGACTTAAGTCACAAGTGTGAGGGCAGGGTTCTTTGATTAACATTGTAAAATGGAGAAAGATTATCCAAGAGGAATAAAACATAGTTTTAAATATGTGCATGTTTGGAGATATTGAGAAGTGACGTCCCTGAAAACTTATTGCAAGAATTCTCTTTCATTCTCGTGCAATAGTGCAAACATGTCAGTCTAGTAAGATGCGGCAGGCACTCAAAAATAATAAAAACAAAGTGACCATCCCTGGCTGTGATGTCGGACATTACCTTATTGGTGACCCAGCCTCCCCCATGCAGAAGTGGCTCATGAAGCCGTTTTGTGACTCTGGCAGATCAACTCCTGAAAGGCACACATACAACTACAGGCTGAACAGTGCACGATCTGTGATAGAAATGGTTTTTGGGAGAATAAAAAGACAATGCAGGTGTCTCCGATAAAGGAATGACTGCAAGCTTCAGCTGAGCAGGAAATTGGCACTGGCCTGCAGTGTAACTCATATTTGTGAGGAACATGGGGATATCTTAATTGAGGAGCCCCCAGACAGACATGGAAACTATCACCTGTGCATTCAGAAAGGACTGACATTATGGGCAGTGGTTAGCGTTGTCGTCTTGAAGACAGAAGATCCCTGGTTTGCCTCCCAGCCTGAGATCTTTCTGCTGGAGCTTGCGTGTTCTCCCTGTGGGTTTTCTCCTGCTTCCTCCCACAGTCCAAAAACATGCTGAGGTTAACTGGTGATTCTAAATTGTGTGTAGATGCGAGTGTGATTGTCTCAGCTTTGATGAAACATTTTAGCAATGGGGATGAGTGATTGCTGTTCTATCCAAATTGTCATGAGACATTGACATTTTTATTGTAATATACCCACAGCTGTTGTTAGCTTTAGTGTCAATAAGTTGTTTGAGATGAGGAAATCACTAATGCATGCTTTTACTTTCATGATATATCACTATAGCATGAACTTTTAACATTTTCCATAAATTGCACCCAATCATAATAATCCAGGATATGTGAGATAAAAGTCCGCTTCCTCTTTCCTGCACAAAGAACCCAAAAAAGTTTTAACACGGTTAACTTAAAGTAAATGTATTTTGCAATTTTAGGGTGGGCCAAAAGATAACATGTTGATCATGGATGTCTGCATAGTCTAAACAAATCTTACTTGATTTGGTCTGTCGAAAGGAGGAGGAGGACGTGGATGAGCGGCAGGACGGGAACAGCGATCTGCAGACTAGTGATCCTGGAAGCTGGGCCTCATCATCCAAGGCCGACAACTCTAAATAAAATCAACAAGAAACGTTGTGGTAGCATCTGTATTACAAATCACTTACTCCATTAACTGATTAATTATTGCTTTTGTCCATACAATGTCAGAAAGTGGTACAAAAAATACCTATAGTAATTTCCAACAGTGCCAAATGCCTTGTATTATTTGAGGCACAACTACAAACCACCAAAAAAAATTGTGTTTAAGAAATCAGTGCATTGAATTTCCACAAGAACAACCAGCATTTTACCTTGAAATTATAAAAATAGCTGCACATACCAGTACTCTTTACATCGTGTTGCTTCTGTTTTTACAAAACAGAAGCAACACATAAATTGGAATGTGTTAGCGATGATTAAGAGTTTATTGGTTCTTCAAGGGAAATTAAAGGAGAACTTCGGTTTTTTTCAACCTGGGGTCTGTTTTCATATGTCATTTCATACATGTGAGTGATGGAGAAATGAATTTTCAACATAGCTCCAGTATTTAGCCAGGCAGGCAGCTTAGCAGCTCAGCTAGCGAAAAGTATGGGGCAAGTGCCCCCCCCCCGCGCGTCAAAGTCCACCCTAACCAAAACACCGGTTTTGGCGCGAGCTCTCGCGCGATTTCGTAAAGAAATTTGCGTTCTAGCGTCCTGAGATTTGGATACAGACCACAACAAAGAGCGATCGCCAGGTAATGTGGAGGTTTTCGTTCACTTCTCATCTCTAGTATGTTGTGGGACACTCATTGAGACTATCTGAGCCGGTCAGTGTGGGGAAAAAAGCACGTTAGGGCGGACTTTGATGCGGGGGGGCCACTTGCCCCATACTTTTCGCTAGCTGAGCTGCTAGCTGAGCTGCTAAGCTGACTGCCTGGCTAAATACTGGAGCTATGTCGAAAATTCATTTCTCCATCACTCACATGTATGAAATGACATATGGAAACAGACCCCAGGTTGAAAAAAAACGAAGTTCTCCTTTAAACTGTCTAATAGAAATTGTCACAGTGTAAAATCTTCATCTACCCTGCAGATAGGCTATTAGGACAAAACAACTATGTTTTTTCACATAAAGAAGATATCAGAAATTTGCCTTCCTCCTTAGGAAGAGTTTCTTTGTAGATCGTGCTGTTTTATCAGACTTGTGCACTGCAACAGAGTCATGACCCCACAAAGGTGTTGAGAGATCCTCCCCATAACTTAATGCCTGCAGTTGCATGAATGGCAACATCTGTCCAGAATGTCCCCTGCCTTCAAACCCAGTCATCTGGCTCCAGCTCCCCCGCAACCTTACAGAGGATTAAGTGGTGTATAGGCAATGGATGGATGGGTAAAGATTTCCATGACAGGATGTGCAAAAATTAACTGTAGTCTCCTAAGCCACAGCTAAATATGCAGCAGCATTAGTTTTTTTTTCTGTTTATAACTTACAGTTTAGTTTCTTTTACTGAAAAGAGCCACGCCCTCTGATTGCAACAAATGTTATGTCGGAAACAGCAATCAAAAAGGCATAGAACCCAAGTGAAGGTGCACTGTCTGTCTTTTAATTAACTGATTTTATGGATAGCCAGAGATGTGTGCGTTGTTTACCTGAGGGAGAGATAGCAGCAGGATAGGAAGAAGAAAAGCTAGCAGAGGCAACATCATGTTCTGGACAATTACCTTCTGGGAAACTTGGATTTGTGTACAATTTTCTCAGAGTTTAAACAATTCGATATACTGCATTATAATAATGAACTGAACTACTCCTGTCTGATAATATTTATGTGCTGGGCAGAGCTTTCATCACAAACTTCCATCATGTTCAGACTGGCCATCACACACCTTCCGTTTTGTTCCATTTAGTAACAGCTGTGAGTCAGGACCAGCAATCAGTAGGAGGGCAGAGTGATGTGAATCCTCTCCACACACACACGCTCACACTCAGTCGCAAACACACACACAGATACAAACACACACACTTCCTCCTGTCTCTCTCCATAGTATAGCAGCTGTTGCTTTCGCCAGACTCTTTACCAAAATGAATTATTCACCTCCAGTAGACAGTCAGTCATACACACAGCAGCAGCGGTGCCTTTCTTCATTCAGTGTAGCTGATTCTTATGGGAGATTCAAGATATTTACTGTGTATGCTCAGCATTAACTATCAGGCCCGCTTACAGTCTGCAAAACACACTTTAGTCTATATATATGAAAACCAAATGTACAAACCAACAACTGACGAAGAAAATCCAGTGGGTAGACAGGAGAGAAAAAGGCAGGGCAGCAAACAAAGGGTTAATGAGCAACAAAACAGGATGAACTGGCACAAGACAAGGGAAAAACCAGACTCTATACACAGCGATGTAAATGGCAAGACAAAGACACAGCCCCAACTAATGAGGGTAATCACAAAGGGAAGGAAAAGAGGAGCAACGAACAGAAGTAAAAATGGAAACAGAATATGAAGAAAGGCAATTTAACAAAAAACAGGATATAACTGACAAGTAAGATGAAACCTAAACGTAGACAAACACAAAAAACAGAATAAGAGAAAAACACTGGAATGAATCACAAAATCAAAACAAAACCCAAGATCGTGACACTTCTTCTAAAAAATGTCATCAGCCTCTTCGCTTAATGTGAAAACTAGCTGTGGGTTGAGTTTTAGCAACACATACAGCAGATTAATGTGTACATGCCTGTATGTTTAGACAGTATGATTCAATTTGAGCTATCTGTCTTTTTTTTGGTTATTGTACACAGACCTTCAGGCTGCAAAAAAACAGATTTAAATGTTCTGATGTGACATTATAAATGTTATTCTGCACAACAAACTGCTGCGTTTGTTCACACAGAGTCAGAGTTTCTAAAGTGAAAACATTTGAAGGGAAAACATGTTACATACATTTTCACTATGAGAAAACACAACTTATTGTAAGGCGATGGCGCTAACCACCAAGTCACTATGCAGCCCCCACAAATAATCATTTTATTTAAGTGTTTATATATATTAAATTAAATTAAAGCAATAAGGCAGCATGATTCAATTTGAGATATCGGTCTTTTTCCCCAATACAGCTGAGGTGAATTACATTTAGTTTGCGGTCAGTTAAAAATATAAACTGTTTATTATATGATGCCCAATTTATACAATGAAATTCTGTTTATCATGGGATGAATTAGAAAGGGTCACCAAAGTCCCAGCTGTGACCCTAGCCTAGCCTCCTACAGACTGTACTGGTAAATATGTAAATTTGCAGAAGACTTTCAGGGCTTAGCCAGCCTAAAGACAAACAAGAGAAGACAGAGGTGGTCAAAGGTCATGCTCCAGCTGGTGACCAAAAACCCAAGCAGTGAAAAGCTGAGTTGCTGAAAGGCATTCCTCAATCAGTTTTCAGCACCAGACAGGCTCTGACTTCGAGGGTGTCGATCCTCAGGGCCAGTGACCCCCTGATTAACTTACTCAGCTGTTAGGGAATCACCGGACCAGCTCTCCATCCTTCGGGTCCGGTCCTACTGCCCCCTGAGATCTTACTCAGAGGGATGCTGCAGAACTGTTAAGCTGGTTGACGAGGAAAATTCGCCTAGCTGTCTCACTGCCTTCATCCAGATGCCTATCCCTACTTCCTCTGATAATTAATTTAACCGAGTAGCCACTTCGGTATAGTTAAATTTAACCACCAGATACACCTGTTAACGGCAGCTTTTCCTCTCATAGATCTGGCACTTGTTAAGTTGCTAGGTTTAATTCAGAGATTATGGACATATAGACAACCTCTAGGATATGTTTATACTGGGCCAACCTGACCCCTATGACTAGGTAACCTTTCAGAACCTTGCTACTATCATGCACGCTGTAAGTTAACTTATTACATCAAGAGCTAGATGTATAAGTATTTATTCAGGGATAATACAGAATAGAAATAGAATTTAAGAAATAATAAAAGAAAATAGCACTTGCAATTTGTTGTCTTTAATTGCAGAATAATACTTTATTGATATATTTTAGCAGGGCACAAGCATAGCCAATAAATCATCAGACAAATAATCAAACATTAGATAATATTCAAACCACCCTTAATCCATATCCCTACTGGTCTTATGCTTTCTTAAGAAAAAAGGGGAATGCGTGTTACCTAATGTAACGGTAATTTGGAGGGAGTAGAACAGCGGGTGTGGCCACACCCGGCCGCTCACCTGAGCCCACCAAGGAACCCAGGGGGAAGCTGGAGAGAGCGTTAGTCCAAATTTCAGGTCTGCATGTAATCCAGTTTTGGGGTTTTGGGCCAGGAAAAAAAAAACTTTGTTAATCCATTCAGGTGTTATTCCTCTGGAAATAATAGAATCCAGTGATACTCCATCAGTCCATTGTCAAGTCCCGACCACAATCCTGTAATCCTTAACAACGAATAAGATGCAGTTCCTTTAGTCCATTATTCCATCAGAACAGTCCTTCCTTCAGCAGACCAAGTTATTCCACTCAACCAGAGTTACGTGGTAATCATCCCCTGTGCTCGGACTAATGTCCGGATTGCACCTAGGCAGATACCCGCAACAATCTCCCAACTTGCATCTCGATCAGATGTAATTTATAGTTTACTGTATCTTTACCCCCTCCCAACTCACACACTTGCCCCATACACTGACCGCATGATCACCTCCACTTTTAAGGAACTGAAACTATCTGTTTTGGACTGTCCAGACAGCCCATCTTGCCCCCCCCGATCTCTCCTGTCTGCAACTCAGCACAGGCTCCTGATCAGGAAATGGAAAAGCGGATGTCAGCCTCTAACCGTCGCTGGCATCCCATTGTGCAATCTTTTGGACAATGTGTACAGACTTATTAAAAAAACCCAATCTATTCTGAGTTTAATCTTTACGGTGAACACTTGACCCTAGTTCACTTAACTCATGACTTCTCACCTCATTACAGTAGTCAAAACTCTTTCTAAAACATTCCCATTTCATAAAGCATAAGTTCCTCTTTTTAGTCAAATCTATCAAAAACATCAGTTTTCACAGTGAGTCACGCTTCTGACCTCTGCACTGTTTCAACATTAAAGAATGTAAGAATAGACACTTGGTTAGTTCACACTCATTCATTAGGTTATGGCATAATCTGATCCTAAATCACAGGTTAGAACATCACAATGTTCCCTTATTTAGCTGTTGTTCTGTAAGAGTCTCCCCTTTGTGGCTGATTCTGGGATCTCATATCTCCATGCTTCACAACAAGGGCAGGAGAAAGAACTGGTGGAAAACAAATATTTTTATTGTAAAATTTACCATCCCGCTCAACACAGTTAAAAGCTCACAATAAGCTCTGAGCTGTGCCTGCCTGCTAGTGTGGTAAAAAAAGAATAGTTCTGCAGTGATTGGCAGACACATTGGCAGACACATCATTTTACCTGTTTACAAGAAGAATACCAAAACTATGGCCTAATTATACAGACATATCCTGAATGTGGGGGAACAACACATCAGCAAATAACTTCATCAAAAACTTTGGCAATGACTTTTGGAAAAATTCACCAGGAAAACCCCCTCATTGTGTAATTCATTTTTGCTATGAATGCATTTTTAGTGTGGCAAAGTGTAAAATGAGACAGCGTGTATTTGTGTGCTGGGAATCAAAATGTCAACAACTTCATCAGAACATTTTAACCCTCGTGTCATCCTGCGGGTCAAATTGACCCGTTTTAAAGTTTGAAAATGTGGAAAAATAATATATTTTCACAGTGAAACTTCTGATGTCCACATTTTCAACATTTTTGGGAAATGATGGAAAAAGGAAATGTGAAAAAAAAATGTTTCATGTTTCAACCAAAATCCAGTGAATTTTGCTGGATTTTTTTGTGAATGTTCTTAAAGAAAATATTAAAAGTTTTACTGATATATATGTAATCACTTTAGATATTTTTAGGATATTTTGGGAAGATTTTTACTATTTTTAATAAAGCATTTACAAGATTTTTCTTGCCAAATTTGGGGGATATTTTTTAGATTTTTTAAAATAAAATTTTTAAAGGAAATTTTTAACGAAATATTGGAATTTTCTTCCTGAAAATTTTGCAAATATTCAGAAGTTTTTGGGAATTTTTTGTTGAATTTTTGGATTTTTTCAGACAAGGAAACAATATTTTTTGGTGCCCGTAAATGAAGACAACAGGAGGATTAAAGGAATGCTTAAACACGGTCAGCAGGATTCAGCCCACTTCAGTGCTCACAGAAGACTGTTTAACTGGACTTCTATTGTTTTTTTAATGTTTCCCATGAGTGTGTGTGTGTGTGTGTGTGTGTGTGTGTGTGTGTGTGTGTGTGTGTGTGTGTGTGTGTGTGTGTGTGTGTGTGTAGGTTAAAAGTTCATTAGGCTCCTGTCTTTCCTTTCTCCCACTGTTGTTGAGCTTATCAAGATTAAAGGTTTGCCACACGTTGAAGTTTTGCACATACATGTCATGATTAAAAAAAAAAGTTTAATGTACCGTGTGTCGTACTGATGTCTGGATGGGAGTGAGATAGAAGCATCCAATCACTGGATGAACGTGCAGAGACACAGAGAACCCCTGATAGCTTCCAGGCAGACTGTGGCAGGAACATACCACCCAGATGAGCCATATGTCTCTGGAAACTTTGAGACAGAAGGTGAAACAGTCTGTAAATCAAACAGTTTTTATTTATAGTGTGTGTGTGCATGCGTGTTAGAAGAACACACTACTTGGTATGAACTCCTTTATTATGGACATTTGATGCAAATATCTGTCTAATTAAAACAGCTATTATCTGTATTTCTATTAAAATAGATAAAATGACAATATGAAGACAGAGTGACAATGTGGAAGAGCTTTCTAATAGCGATGAACCCTAAATCATCAGTTTTTGTCACCTTCACAGAGTTTAATACTGAGTTTTAGCCCATTTTCTGGGTGGGCCATCCACATCTTTGCAGCTAGTTTGCTTTCACTGCTCTCATGGAGTTGTTTTCAGGTGTCTGTTTTCATAGAAAAAGTTGAGAAAATGCTAAACATTCACTCCACCCTGTTGAACAGCTTACAGCGTACAGACGCTGTAACAGACTAGCTTGTGAACATAGTGGAATCCTGAACAGACGATAAGCCTGACATTTCCCCAGGGCATTCATCATTTGCTCACAAATGCCACATCATACAAATGTAGTATTGGACATAAGTGCAGCCATCCTGTTACTAAGATGACTGTGACCTTTACCTTTGTGTGTTTTGAAATTATTTTTTTCCACAAATCTGTTTCAGATTGAAGAGTTCACGAGATGAAAAATGGTGGGTGTGATCTCCTCTGAAGGCTGGTGCTATAGAGCTGATCCTGAGCTCGTTTGACCTGGCATCAACTAGATTTTGCTGACGGTGCATCCACACTGAACATGCCCTTAGAAACAGGCAGATGTTAAGACTTGCCTTGCATTCTCCCTGACATTCACATAGGCCAAGTGCCAGAGGAACACAGTGCAGAGGACTTAGAGAGCCTTCCCTTATCATTGTCACTGGTAGCACTGACTAACTCTATGCAATAGTAGTGATCTGAAATGAATGACAACCACTGATATGGCATCATTTGGTTTGTAATAAGGAATGAATCTATGTCTGTCATGAGCTGTTCATCCTTCTGCTTTAGGCACTTAATGTCATATTGTTGAAAATTTGGTTTACTCTAAGCTCCTTCAGGGAAGTCCTTTGTGAAATTTGGTTTTCATGCACAGTGGAGTCCAAATGAAAAGCAGCCAACAAGTGCTCAGCACCTCTGGGAAGTCCTTTAATACTGTTGGAAAACAATTCAAGGAGACTACCTCATGAAGTTGACACAGAGAAGACCAAGAGTGTGCAAAGCTGTCATCAAAGTAAAGGGGGGTCTACTTTAAAGAATCTAAAATCTAAAATATACTCTGATTTGTTTAATATTTTTGCTTACCACATAATTATATATGTATTCTTTCATAGTTTTTGATGTCTTCAGTATTAATCTAAAATGTAGAAAATGATTAAAATAAGTACGTAGCACCTACCTAAGCTCTGTTGCGACCATGTACACCCTTTGATGGAAATGGTATTCTCTAATGGATGTGGCTTCTTTCGGCAGGATAATGCGTCATGCTGCAAAGCAAAAATGGTTCAGGAATGGTTTGAAGAGCACAACAACGAGTTTGAGGTGTTGACTTGACCTCCATTTCCCCAGATCTCAATCCAATCAAGCATTTGTGGGATGTGCTGGACAAACAAGTCTGATCCATGGATGCCCCACTTCGCAAGTTACAGGACTTAAAGGATCTGCTGTATACCACAGCACACCTACAGGGGTCTAGTGGAGGCCATGACTCGATTAGTCAGGGCTGTTTTGGCTGCAAAAAGAGGAATGAACACAGTACTAGGCAAGTGGTCATAATGTTAATGCCTGTTCAATGTAAACAGAACAACAAACATTCTGATGGTCCAATGCCATCGTGGACACCATCTATTTGACCCACAACCCTCAGGCAGAGGCTTCAGGTCCATCAAATCATTAACAAACAGACTAAAAAACAGCTTCTACCCCAAAACCATAAGAGAACTCTGCCAAACACTACTAGCCTACAAACAGTTCAACTCAACTTAATCTACACTGCTGATTTATGTAATTTCTAATCTTCTTCTATTTAAATTCTTCCTAATTTATGGCTCCTACACAGCTGCTTCCTGCTCACTGCTCGCTTATGTTTCTACCTCTTCATCACTGCCTTCATCATCACCTGCAGATTACTTTCATATACCTGTTACATCTTCTCACAGTTGGTTGAATAAGCAAACAAAGCCTTTGTCTGTGTTTGGGACCTTCTCTTCACTGCTGGCCATGGGTTTTCTGTTATTGTCCATATTTCAGCAATGACTGTTAGATTCAAACTGCCTGAAGGTTGTATATTTTTTTAGTTATTATGGCAATAATCCATTGTCATGGACATGGAAAGATATATTTAAACTGACTTGACAAAATGTCTTTTTGTCCTTGTATTTCTACAGGGTGGGCCATAAGTTTCCATACATAGGAAAATGTACAGTGTATATTGTTGTGTGTTTCAGAGACCCTTGAAGATGTGTTTGACGCTATCTTTTGGGGCACTTGAAGGCCATGATGTATCAGGTGAAGATATGAGACATAAATCATCTCAAGGAACACATCACCAACGCCAATACAAGAAAAACTTCAACTGTGCTAATGCAAGTTCATCAACAGTGAAAAACACGTATTAATGTGTTTTCGAAACAATGGTAATCATATAGAGCGCATTATACAAATAAAAACGGTTGTCCAACGTAAAATGTTTATTTTTCCTATGTATGGAAACGTATGGCCCACCCTGTATATTGGAGAGGAGTAAAAATCAAATGGATTAATTATTATTATTAATATTTTTTAATTAATTATTATTATTGCTCAGCAGAAAAAACAGGTCTGAAGGGGTTAAGGGCCTCAAAGAGGGAGAGAGATCTTTTTGCATCTCAACAAGCAGCGGGAAAGAATCTTTTTGGCCGTATTTGTATTTGACTACTGAGGATTACGACAGCCCCTGAATTTACGACACCGACTCGCTTCTTACGGCAAACATGGCGCTGCACACGATATCGCAGTAAAGAAATGAGGTACTGAAGCATAGAGGCTCGCGTGTTTGTTGTTTTGGCTTATTTTTTGCTCACTTGTCTTTTACAAGGGTTTATTTATTAGCCCAGTTCAGCAGCAGCTCTTTGCGCCGATTAGCAGAGTTGTTAAACGCTCAGAGAAATGGCGACTCAGGGAGGCGTCGCGTTCCAGGAGAAGGTCAGCAGGCTGCTGAGCCGACAGAACGGGAAACCGGTGCTGAAACCCAGCAGGGCTCTGGCTCTGGGAGATTCTGTATCCAACCGCAACCTCAAGAATAGAGGTAAGAAGGAAGACTGAGTGTTTGCATGCTTCCCTCAGGTCAGCAGCAGAGACACAAACACGATGCTCCTTACTGAGGTCTGGAAATCCCCCCCACACACCGGATATGTAACGCTGTGTTTACATGAAGGAGTACAGCACTGTGTTTATGTCGTGACGCATATCAGTATCCAATATCAGTTTATGGTACATGTATCACATCTCATGTACACAGAGGAACACGACGTAAAGCGTGTGATACTGATCACAACTTGCTTTGAATAGAATAGTTTCGAATAGTCAAACAAACCATACATTAGATGGTGAACATTGAGAATTAGATTTCAATGCAAAAAATTTGCCATCGGAGTGGTAAGAAACAAGAACAAAACATTTTCGAAATAGAGTGTAAAAAATATTCAAAATATATACATGTAAGACTATATATACAGGGTCTCCCAAAAAATTGTCATCATTTCATCACCTAGTAATGTGTTTAAAATTTGTTTGCTCTTTTTGCTTAAAAACAGTGTAATCATTTTTATTATTTTTCTGTTTTCAGGAATAGACATGCCATTTACTGCAATAGAAAAGGCATTCTGTGTATTGAAGTATGCCCAAACTCAGTCAAATGTGAAAGCATAACGTGAATTTGTTAGAATATTTCATAAACAAGAGCCAACAGGAAAGCAGATTTGGACGTGGCAATTACAAATTATAAGCTGTCCAGGGTGTCTACTTCCTTCACCCCAAGTCAGCTGGGATAAACTCCAGCCTCTCCCCGACCCTAATGAGGATTAAGCGGTGTGTAGATAATGAATGGATGGAATTACCAATTATGTGGACAAATTACCATCCCCAGAATTTTTCATTTCATTTGTAGAATAAAGCATTTTATGTCCAAAATGAATCCTATTCAGTATCATTTCTCCTGACCATGTTGTCACTCCAATATGGACATCTCAAATGATGTCAATTTTTTTGGGACACTGTGTATATATACACACATAAACATATATATGCACACATTTACTGCACAGTGAAATGCAGCAGCAGTATCGCACAGAGTGATATTGCACGAAGAGAAACATGAAGTGTACCAGCCCAAATAATAAAAAATGAAGTGTACTAGCCGTTATATTTCACAGTGAGCTGTGGGTGCCCCTGCCCAGAAGGAATATTGGGAATTGAGGAGTCTGATGGCTTGGGGCATGAAACTGTTGCAGAACCTGGCTGTTCTCGCTCTGATGCTGCAGAAGCTCCTCCCAGAGGGGAGCAGGGAGAACAGACCATGATGATGGTGTTTCATAATATTGTGGGCTCTGCTGAGACAGCACTGGTGTACAACATCCTGGATGGATGGAAGAGAGGTCCAGATGATTTTGTCTGCCGTCGTGTTTCAGGTTGATTCGTGTTGTTACCATATGAGGCTTTCATTATATATCATATCATGATTTGACCCTACATAACATTAAAAAAATATGAGAACTTAGTTTTAATTTTTTTTCCTTTCATGCTCCACACTACTTCTACTCCACTAAAAAGAGCTACCTTATATTGCAGTAGTTAAGTATAATACAGTGTTTATATAGCACCCTTAAGAATAGTGTTCAGAAGGTGCTTTAACAGTCCAAACACAGAAAATCAAGCAAGACATAAGCAGACAACGCAGAGTAGTCAAATAAAATAAACAATGAGAATGATAAATTAAAAGAATAATTAGCTAGATTAGCACACATTTCAAAGGAACTAGGCAGGTTGAAAATGAAAGAATAAGACTGAAGGTTGAAAGTTTGAAAATAAAGATAAAAAAAGTTAGAGAATTAAAGGTAACATCACACCAAAGAACCAGGCAGCTACAATTAAAATAAAGTAAGAGAGAAGATATAAAATAAACAGGACATAGTACTAGATAGAACACTAGAACTAATTAAAGCTAAAAGTAGACTTCACATAAAAGTTAGTAAGTTAAGAAAATTCAGATTCAGAAAACTTTATTTGTCCCCAGGGGGCAATTAAATGTATTTAGTTACATTCCTTGACTGTTTAGCTAAAAGAATACGTTATCTATGAGCTTTAAAAGTGTGTCCTATAATTCGTTAATTTACGTTTGCTGTAGGTGATCGACATTGCAGCTCCTCACACCTCACTCCAGGGTCGGTGTATGTTTTAGTAAGACCACAACAAGATTTAAATTTAGTCCTCTATCCAAGTCCACAAGAGTCACCATGCAGATTGAATGCACCACAAGCAAAAAGAAATCATGCTCAAAGCAAATGGTTGTGTTGAAGAAAGAGGTGACAGAGACTGATCCATCAGCTTAGATTTTTTTAAACTGAATTCAACAGCTTTTTCCTCTTTTATTAGGTTCAGCTGTTGAGTTTGGCATTTCCATTTGTTCCAGAAGTTTCACTTGCCACGACTTAGGAGTCAGGCGTTAGGTGGAAACTGTTTGGATGAAATAAAGAAATCACAGAAAGGGAACAATATTGTAAATCCTACCATATACTGTGTCTAGTGTTGCAAACAAACGTTACATAAATATTAACAGGTAACCAGTAAAAACTACACCTTTTATATATATATTGTAATACCTGGTTAAAGGCTTTAGTCACTTTAATTACACATAAAATGCAAATAGCTATTCAGTGCTGTTATTCTTTAGCTCAACATCAGGTAATGTGTGTATTTTACTGCATTCGAACATTTCTTGTATTTTAACATTAGCTAACTCTGAAACACTTCAAATTCCCTTAATAAATAACCAAAATAACAACAAGTATAACATTAACAAATACAGTCACAATCAGCAGATGTGGGAAACATAAACAAACCAGTCCGCACACATGGACATTAAAAGCATTGTTAAAAGGTTTGCTGTCTTACAAACTGCCTCTCTGGTCTCTGTAGACGACTCAGCTCCACATATGGTCTCCACAGGCCTCAAACAGGCGAGTTAACGGTGTCTTATTCTGCTGCTGTGCCCTTCAGGACAGCACTTTTACTACCGCTCCTCATTCACTGCATGGAAGACTTGTTAATGAGTCCTGTCTTACATGGAAACATGGTGTAAGAGATACAGTGCCTTGTGAAAGTATTCGGCCCCCTTGAACTTTTCAACCTTTCGCCACATTTCAGGCTTCAAACATAAAGATATAAAATTTTAATTTTTTGTCAAGAATCAACAATTGGGACACAATCGTGAAGTGGAATGAAATTTATTGGATGTTTTAAACTTTTTTAACAAATAAAAACCTGAAAAATGGGGCGTGCAATATTATTCGGCCCCTTTACTTTCAGTGCAGCAAACTCACTCCAGAAGTTCAGTGAGGATCTCTGAATGATCCAATGTTGTCCTAAATGACTGATGATGATAAATAGAATCCACCTGTGTGTAATCAAGTCTCTGTATAAATGCACCTGCTCTGTGATAGTCTCAGGGTTCTGTTTAAAGTGCAGAGAGCATCATGAAGACCAAGGAACACACCAGGCAGGTCCGAGATACTGTTGTGGAGAAGTTTAAAGCCGGATTTGGATACAAAAAGATTTCCCAAGCTTTAAACATCTCAAGGAGCACTGTGCAAGCAATCATATTGAAATGGAAGGAGTATCAGACCATTGCAAATCTACCAAGACCCGGCCGTCCCTCTAAACTTTCACCTGGAACAAGGAGAAGACTGATCAGAGATGCAGCCAAGAGGCCCATGATCACTCTGGATGAACTGCAGAGATCTACAGCTGAGGTGGGAGAGTCTGTCCATAGGACAACAATCAGTTGTACACTGCACAAATCTGGCCTTTATGGAAGAGTGGCAAGAAGAAAGCCATTTCTCAAAGATATCCATAAAAAGTCTCGTTTGAAGTTTGCCACAAGACACCTGGGAGACACACCAAACATGTGGAAGAAGGTGCTCTGGTCAGATGAAACCAAAATGGAACTTTTTGGCCACAATGCAAAACTATATGTTTGGTGTAAAAGCAACACAGCTCATCACCCTGAACACACCATCCCCACTGTCAAACGTGGTGGCAGCCTCATGGTTTGGGCCTGCTTTTCTTCAGCAGGGACAGGGAAGATGGTTAAAATGGATGGGAAGATGAATGGAGCCAAATACAGGAGCATTCTGGAAGAAAACCTGTTGGAGTCTGCAAAAGACCTGAGACTGGGACGGAGATTTATCTTCCAACAGGACAATGATCCAAAACATAAAGCCAAATCTACAATGGAATGGTTCACAAATAAACGTATCCAGGTGTTAGAATGGCAGAGTCAAAGTCCAGACCTGAATCCAATCGAGAATCTGTGGGCAGAGCTGAAGACTGCTGTTCACAAACGCTCTCCATCCAACCTCACTGAGCTCGAGCTGTTTTGCAAGGAAGAATGGGCAAGAATTTCAGTCTCTCGATGTGCAAAACTGATAGAGACATACCCCAAGCGACTTGCAGCTGTAATTGCAGCAAAAGGTGGCGCTACAAAGTATTAATGCAAGGGGGCCGAATAATATTGCACGCCCCACTTTTCAGGTTTTTATTTGTTAAAAAAGTTTAAAATATCCAATACATTTCGTTCCACTTCACGATTGTGTCCCACTTGTTGTTGATTCTTGACAAAAAATTAAAATTTTATATCTTTATGTTTAAAGCCTGAAATGTGGCGAAAGGTTGAAAAGTTCAAGGGGGCCGAATACTTTCACAAGGTACTGTAAATACACAAAGCTTTGACAGAAAAGCAGCTTCATCACAGATACAGAATTTACTGAAGAGCACAAGACCTAATGAGATGTATGTTTTACGTAAAGTGCAGTTTGGTACTCTTACAAGTGCAGTATATATGAAGGTTTTTACAAATGTTTCAGTGTATGCTTGATATCGTAGTGTTTTCATACAGAGTTTTAAGGGCCCCAGAAGGGGAGAGATATCTTTCTGTGTCTCAATAAGCAGCAGTAAAGAAATGTTTTGACTACTGAGGAGGTCAGCACAGTGCTTTCACTGCAGGTCCGCTTTTACTTTGACACAGTCCGTCCTTTTTTATGGTCTGTGTCGCACTCGGGCTGATTACAGAGTGGTTTGTTTTGGCTTGCTCTCTGTTTGAAAGTGGATTCTCTGTTTTATTAATGCAGGTTTTAAGCACCTCTTCTTGGATCCACAATTTACAACTCTAGTTTGACATGACACTGTACAAGGAGACTCTTTTGTCATCCACCCCTTCAGAACATTATCATTAATGAACCGGAAATGGGACGGTTGCTGCTAGACTTTGGAGGTGCTTTGATTTGTGGCTGCATGATTTCCATCAAAGGAGCCCAAAGACAGTGGAAAGTAAATTTTCCAAAGTCCTGTGCCAAGTCCGCCCACTGTGGTTGACATACCTCAGGAAAAAACACATGAACACTGTCTTACAGGATACAGCAGCTGCTTACAAACTGGCCTGTAGCACCACGTTCCATCCATCCATCCATCGTCTATACACCACTCAATCCACATTAAGGTAGCGGGGGAGCTGGAGTCTATCCCAGCTGACTTAGGATGAAGGTAGGAAACTCCTGGACAGGTCTCCAGTCTGTCACAGGGCTACACATAGAGACAAACAAGTCCCAACCAGCCCCTGTGTTTGACACGAGGGACAATACAGACAGCTGACATGGAACTACATTTATGTAAGCAGCCTGCATTTTAAAGTCTGCATCAGTGAGTAATATACAGGGATGTGAAAACCCAGAACTGGTCTTAATCCATTCCATGTCCACTGAGGGTCCACTAGGGTCTACATAATGTAAATTTCATCATCCGCTCAAGCTTGCAAGATTCCACGTGGATTTCTCTTTGGACATCTGTGTGGATTCGTAAAATTTGTGTCTATACAACTACCCTATAGTGGCAGTAGTGTGCATGTTTTTAGTAGATTCTGATTTACTCATATGGAGTGGAGACCACCAAGTGCACTGAAAAATATTATAATATCAACCACACATCCAGTCCTGTCATGTTCACTTCTGCAAGAAAGTATAATTGAGACTTAACAATTTTTTCCTGACATTTTTTTTTTTTTGCGTTTGTAATGCAGTAAACTACTTGCCTAGCCGCGCTAGACCCAGCTCTTAAGACACAAGGGTCTAGGAACGCTGGACAGGGAGGGAGGCGGGCCAAAAGGTTGTCTTTCAAATCACTCTGCAGCAATTGGGTAGGTATACAACCAATCAGCGCAAGGAATAGGCTGACGTAGTTCCTAGAGCGCCGGCAGATTGTGGCTAAGTCCCATTAGCTTCCCAACCAGCGGAGCCAACTGGTATATTAAGGATTTGCCATATCCCGTCGGCATAAGTCCAAATACGTCTTTCTTCTCAATGAAACACTTCAGTGCCGTCCTTTGTTTATCTTTCAAGTTGAATTTTAGCTTCAAATCTTTAAGGGCTGTGGCCAAAGCCGAGTCGAAAGATAACTGTTTATTGTGCGCCGGTTGTTTCTGTCAGAATCGTCGTGCCTCTGTCGTCACTTAGTTACGCCCGCCTTCTGACTCTACACTTCATGGTGATTGGTCCGGCCAGTTTTAGGAGCATCCAACCTCGAACCTTATGGAGGGTAACTAGACCCACCCTGGCAGAGAATTAAATTCGTTGCCGTAGGTTGTCTAGCGCAGCTAGGCTAGTACACTACAGGTTTAGATGAAAACTTCAGCACAGCCATTGAAGAGCGGTGATTTTTTTAATCACCATTTCAAATAATTGAAAAGGATGTGGTGTTGTTTTCTGTCTTTGTCGCCAAATTCCTTCATCTCATACAACTTAAGTGCCTGGTAGTTCAATATATTAAGTGTAATGCTAGTTGGATTTAGAAGTAAGCATGAGCTTTTTTTCTCCACAGAGGCTACCTGTATCACCGAGATTTCAGTCATGATGGCCTGTTGGAAGCAGAACAACTTTGTGGACAGTCTGTGCTCTGATGAGACTAATGCCTTCTATGCCTGTGTAGCCAAGGCTCAGGTATGTGTATGCTTCTACATCTTCACAGACCTCATATCTTAGAAGTAGAGGAGTCATAGATGTATATATGTATATTTTTATGTATATGTGTATGTGTTCCCATGTTCCCAGCAGAACATTGCCTAGGTAAAAAAAAAACCTGACATATGCATTGGTTCTTGCCTCTTAAAGGCATTGTGGAGGATGTTTTTTTGTTTAATTTGTCTGATTCACATAAAATGAATGTACTGACCTTTAGTGGACTTGTGTGTATGGTCTCTAAAAGAATTAAAAAAAAAAAAAAAACTGTGGACATGGCAGGACCTGAAAAACATCAGCCAATCAATGCGCTCGGACCGAGGCGTTTGGTTTGCTCCCTTTCCTGTCAATCAAAAATCTTCCGGCTCAGGCCTAGTTACGTAGATTACGTACGCCTTGGACTTACGTGTTTTCTGTATGCGTTGCTTTGGTATAGCTTCGTAGTTAGCTGGCGACTTGTTTTGCTCATCTTTTTTTACATAATGGCAGATAAAGATCCAGGGGGACCCAGCCGTAAAAGACAACCTCACGAGTGCTACGCAAGGTTCAGGAGGGGGGCGTTTCTTCGTAAATGTTAAGAGGGGGGAGGTTAGATGGGTTAGAGGGGGGTGAGGGAGCGGTTGTATGTGCGCATGCGCATGCTACGTTCAAAGTCGTAGGAAATTAAATCTCCTCTAATGCCTTTAAAGCTAGCTGCCAGACTAACATTAGGAAGCTAGCATTAGCTGACTAGCATGGTACCTGGCAGTGGAATAAAAGCAAGATCTATAACAAAACAGAGGCTGACATCAGCAAAATCCTCACTCATGATGTTTCTCTCTAAACATCACGGTTGGATGACATATTTTAATCGCCAACAAGTTCTTTTTCTGTCTATTCTCCTTTTCCCCGTCAATGACAACTATTACAACAAAACAAAGCAGACCACTGTTGGTGCTCCTTAATTTACACATTTAAACTAGGGCTGGACCCGAATATTCGTTCGCTACGGCACTATCCGGATATTAATTTGTTATCCGAATACCCCCCCCCCGGTCGGATGTCACAAGGCGGAAAGAATATGCAGCGTTACTGTCCTCCCTCCGCCTTCTGCCCACATCAGCTCATCTCGTCCTGTGATCACATAAACATATACACATATGTCTATAACATGTACACATGTCGATGTGATCACCCCCTCCTCCCCCCAGACGGAAATATTCGGAGCTCGTCTCTTCCCTGCGCCTTCGGCTCATCTCGGCTCCTCCATTCGTGTTTGTAAACACCACCCGAATGGCCTGGTGGCTGCCGACTCTGAAGTCACGCTTCACTTCGTTGCATAAACACAAGACAAGATGCTGAAGACCGGTGTTTGGGAATTCTTCAGTTTAACTAAAGACTAAACGAGAGCAAAATGCGGACCCGGGAGACCAGACGAACGGATCCGACTATTTGGGGCGTCTCCGCTGCCGCGCCCGCACGAACTACACGAATGGATCCGAATATTCGGGTATATATTTGCATTAGAATAATCTAAGAGTAGAATGAAGACTGGCTTAACTGTAGAGAGCAATCCAAAATCTCTGCCCTGGTCTTAGGAAGTCTTGGGAAAATGTCAAAGAAGAAATGACAAATTGTGTGTTCAGAACAGAAAACTGAAGATGGACTGACCAAGACTATCTACCTCTCACCTCATCATTTACACGTCATTCCTGACCTCGTTCTGCGCTTCTGCTTGGAGTAGACATGAGACCATTCTGGGCTGCCAATGTGTCCTCTTATTAAAAAAAAATGCATCATTTATTAAAATGTCTTTGTAACAAAAGCTCTTGATCCTTTACAGGCAGCTCTGAAGAATAAATCAGGACAGAGCAACCTCCAGGGTGGACGTCTGCCATCAAAACAAGCCACAGTCCTGCTAAAGAGATTCCCTAACCAGAGATATGAGATCTGAGAAACAAACTGTTGAACCCATTTGCTATACAGACTGGAAATATGCAGAATAACAGAGAAGCCTCTGGACTGAGTTTTGGAACTGGCTTTCATCATGTTACAGTGTTCACAGTTGTCAACTATTGTGTGATTCCATAATGTGGTGCTGTATATATTTCATTAAAAACTAAATAAAGCATGGAGTAGACTACTGAAAACGGTGACTTCAGCACAAACACTTCACTCTTTTAGTATGCAGTCTTTGGTTTCCTGTTGTTATTTAGCCACTCTTATTTCTGACTAGTGTCCTACAATGCACTCTTCGTATTTAAAGCACAATGTTTTTTACAGTTTGAAGCATCAGGAACTTTCCCTTCATCTCCCTTCAGTGCAGAGATTTTATGAGTGGATGTGTTGGAATTCTTCTACTTGGGTTTCATGGTTCCTGGCCAGAGGGTTCCTATTACAACTGACCACTAAATGCCTTGTCATTTCTGTGGAAGTTAGGATTAGTGAACACATGTAGGAATAAAATCAGTGCAACAGCTAGACAGCCTGACACAGATTACCAATAAACTAAGCCCAGTTTGGTTAATAAAGACATTCCTGAATGCTTTATTCTTTAGTTTCTTTCTCTGATTGTGCCCTATGTTTGTGTCTTTAGTGTGGTCACACTGTCTACAAAATGAGAGGATTTCTGAGTGCTGTTTATGTAGGCATCGTCCCGTGGTACACATAAGAACGGAAATGTAATGGAGCTGCCAACAGCTACAAAAAACAAGACAGTTGCATTCAAAAACTGCAGTTTGATCAATAGTGCAGCTTTACTTTACCCTGTTTTGCTCAACGTATAGCCTATGCTTGTTTTTTATGCTTTCTCTCCCCTTCTGAGATGCTGATACGCTCTGTGCACTGCAAAAACTAAATCTTTTTCTGTTTGTCTTATTTTTAGTCAAAATGTCTCATCCCACTTGATTTAAGATAAATTCACTTTACAAGTGACATTTCAGCGAGATGAAATGTCTTGCTAAGTCAAACAATCTTGAAATTCTTGAGTTGAATTTTCCAAGAAAACTCAAAATATAATCCTCATGTTGTACTACAGGTCAAAACTGACCCGTTTTAAAGTTTGAAAATGTGAAAATATATATACATATTCACAGTGAAACTTCTGATGTCCACATTTTCAACAGTTTTGGGAAATCTTTGAACATTTTTTGGTGGGAAAAAAAAATGTTAAAAATGTTTAAGAACATTCACATAAAAATCAACCAAAATCCAGCAAATTTCACTGGATTTTGGTTGATTTTTATGTGAATGTTTTTAAAGAAAATATTAGAGGTTTTACTGATATATATGTAATTACTTCAGATATTTTTCCTCATTTTTTGAAAATATTTACAAGATATTAATTTACAAAATATTTTTGCCAAATTTGTTTTATGTGGAAAAAAAAACTTTGAAGGGAAATTTTTAAGGAATTATTGGAATTTTCTTCTTGAAGGTTTTGCAAATTTTCAGAAATTTGGGGCAATTTTTTTTTACAGATTTTTTTTTACAGAAAAATCTATTTTTGAGTGAAAAACTGCTGTTTTTTTAAAGCACATCTGGCTTATTTTAAGACACCAAAGCTTAACAATCCTGGTAAAATACAGCTTAAAATAAGTTTTCCCAGCTAATGTTGAGATCTCAGAATTCTAAATATCTTATTTCAAGAAATCTTACCGAGCCGTTTTTCACTTGTTCTACTGGCAGATTTTTTTTGACTTATTTCAAGGTAAAAGTTCCTTGAAATAAGTTTTTTTTCTTGTTTTGAAAGGGGCATTTTTTTCCAGTGTAATGAGACGTTGCTGAGGAAGCAGGACGATGCGGATGGGTTTTCCTCATATTGACATCTGTCACTGGGGTTCTGCATCTGCATGTGAAAACATCTGTTTGGAAAAGACCATATGAATCACAAACAGGATTGAAATGTTATAAAATTATAATTATTTTATGATCAAATGCTCTTTATGATTTCAAGCTACTGTATAACTATGTGACTGTGAACTCTATAACCCAGTGTACACAGTAAATTTCCATGACCTTTGACCATGAAAATATCACAAGTCGATCCTGCAAGCAGCCGGTTGAAACTGGCTGCTCAGAAACTGATCATACCAATGTAACTTGTTTAACTGTTTCCACCTATTGCAGTCACTCGTTCAGACTCTGTTCAAATGATTCCTTGCACAACTACAACTTTGCTTTGACTTGAGAGACGACGAGTATTTACTTGGAGAAATGAGGACTCCACTGAAGAATTTTCCTGACACTAGCTAGCTATAGAGTTATAGATGCTAAGTGGCAGCATTTAAAGAACTACTTCATGCAAAATGCTTTAGGTGTTGTGCCTCTTGAGCGGCAGGTTATTTCCCCTGACTGACAAAGCTATCGCACAGCCACATAAGAAATACATAACTGCTTTTAAAGGCTCAACTACTCTCCTTATAGCCAAAAAATAAATCTGTAAAATGTATAGAGTGATGCTTTAAAAAAAAAAACTTACAGCTCTTACCTTGGAATGCATCATGATTGTTTTTTCAGGTAGTAAATTTCTAAAACATTTTTAGCGGATATGCTGAAACATGCAGTAACACGGGTATGGTACAGGAGATGACACTGGCATCTGCTACATCATGACCTGAGTAAATGCAATATACACTGATCAAGCATGACATTATCACCACCTGCTTAATATCGTGTTGGTCCCCCTTGTGTGGTTAAAAATGCTCTGAACCATTGGGCCTGGACCAGAGGACCTCTCAGGGTGTCCTATGGGGTCTGGCACCAGGATGTTGGCAGTGAATCCTTTGGGTACTCTGGGTTGTGCTGTGGGGCCTCTGTGAGTCAAACTTGATCCACTGCATCCTGTTGATTCTTGATCAGAGAAGGATCTCAGAAGTTTGGAGGTCAAATCAACATCTTGGGCGATTGTCATGTTCCCCAAGATGTTTTGTGGTGGGGGTGCATTTTACTGCAGGGGTAGGCCAATGACATTTAGGATTGTTATTTGCATGAAGGAGTGAGCTTGTTCTGGGACAATGTTTATTTGGGTGTCCAAGTCTCATCAACATGGGCGCCAAAATCCAAGGTTTTCCGGCAGAACACCGCATAGTGCCAATATGATCAACGTTATTTACTTCACCTGTCAGTGGTCATAATGTTTAGGCTGTTCAGTGTATATGATATAATTTAACTATGCACTGATCTGACACAACATTATGACAATGTGAAGTGAATAACATTCATCATCTTGTCATAATGCAATATTATGCTGGGAAACCTTGAGTCCTGACTTTCATGTGGATGTTTGATGTGTACCACCCGCCTAAACTGCAGGTCAAGCAACCCCTCAACCCTCCCATGACAACAGCAGTCCTTGATGCCAGTTAACACCCTTAGCAGGACAATGCACCCCGACAGACCACAAAAACTGCTCAGACAGAGCTAAGGTGTTCACCTGAGTTCCACATTCACCAAATCTAAATCTTACTGAGCCTCTGTGGGATGTTTTCCTGGATAAGTCAGATCTAGGTAGGTCCTACCCTGCAACCCATAGGACCCACAGAATTCACTGCCACCATCCTGGTGCCGCAGGACATCCCCAGAGGTCCTGTGTCCGTGAACCACTGACTCACAGGAGTTATAGTAGCATAATGGGGACCAACACAATATTAGGCAAATGGTCATAATGCTATGCCTGATCGGTCTTTATATAAAATACAACGATCGTAATAACTCAAAGGTACAATTTCCTGCCAACACTTATGTACACACTTTAATTCAATAATTTAGAACGGAGGATATTCACCTGTAATGATGGGTCATTGTTGTAACAGATACTGAATACCTGAGTATATATGGCAGTAGCACTATGTTGCTGTTGACTTACCTGAAGCAGCCTTTGCCAGCTGAATAGATCAGATCTGTGTGATCAGACAGGAGTCTTTTCTATTACAAAAGACTATCTTAACCACCCTCTGTACACCCAAAAAAAACAATAAAAAGACTGGTTGAACTGTTCCTTTGATGTGTTATCCCTTTTCAGTGACTGCTCTCCCCTTTTAATTCTTTCTTACATTCCCTGGTTAAACTGTCTGTGGCTAAACTTGTTTCGTGTGGAGTTGTGTTCGTGTTTTGTTGCAAGGGCAGGAAGGATCTTGTGCTATGTTTGCACCCACCATTGTCAGACTGCCATGTCTGCTGCGTCCTTGTTTATCTGTTGGGCATTATACAGAACCATTTCCCCACCCTGCTTATCATTTCCTCCTAAATAATTAGACTGCAGAAGAACGTTCTCCATAGTCTGCAGCAATCACTTACTGTTACACGTCTTCCAGTTTCTCATTCGCTGCCTGACACCAAATGGAATAAGTTTTCCTTTTACCTTATTATCTATGAAAACACTAGCCTAAGTTAGGAAAATAATGTAATTAAACTGAAATTCAGCACTCACATAAGTGGAAATAGAAGTAGTCACTGCACTTTAGACTTGAAGTCTACAAGTTTCTAACAGAAAGCCTGGATTACACACTGGAGGAATGGAGTTGGAGACATTTGATCAAGTGATGAAAACAGTATTTTGGAACTTGACTCATCAGTGTATCTTGGCTACTGAAGCTTTAATTCTGACTATTCATTCTATCCTAAGCCCAACAACTTAATGAAAGTACAATATTAAACATATTCGGAGATACAGCAGAGCAGCTACACATGGAAATTAATCGCCACTAAAAGTAAGAAGAAATACTACAGCAACAAATCCCAAGAATACAAAACAACTAGCATGTCGTCTATTCTGTCCAACACTTTCATACTTTGGGGTGGAAGACACAGTTCAGGACTTCAGATATTTCATCCAAATGTTGACCCATTAAGTAGATACACAAGATATCAAGTAATACCTACACATGACTCTACTACAACCTTTAGCTTCACATTGCACTAAGGGCATTAATAAGGGATATAAAAATTCTGTGGTTCATTTACTTGTTATTCAGAACAGGTTATTTGGCTTCCTTTAAACAAATTTTAAAAACTTCAGCAGACCTGCAATGACCCTTATTGTCTGTGCCAACATCTAACAACACATAAAGCTACTCGGTGATTCTCTTTGAAAACCATCTCAGGTGCTGGAGTCTCAGTTGTTGATATGCCCCTTGTAACCGCCTTATTTGGACTAGGTCACAGAAGATTCTCAGTTGTTTTCGGATTGTTGAGTGGAATCTATGAAAGTGTTGCTGTCTTGTACATGATCTACACAGTGAAAAAGACCTCTGAGACCTCTGCCCCAAAGGCACATGGAAGACTTTTGATGATACAATCAAGATCAAGACGTTGTAATTGTCTGTGTTCGTGAAAGGTTGCCAAGAAAAACAGTCCGTGCCTTAAAAGTTATCTTTTGAAGTCCATTCCTATTATGCCTTGGAGAGAAATCATGTCCTTGTCCTGCTTATCTGTGTCTGATCTTCAAAGTTCTTTGGTTGGTGTTACAGGGACAGGATGTTGACTGGTGACTACAGTGACACAGCTGGTGTTTGTAGAGCTTCCATTGTACCCAAAATGTCAGATACTCACTATCGCTAACGAAACTTTGCTTCCAGCCAGTCCAGACAAATTTTACTTCACTAAATTATTACTGCACCCTAAGTCAATATGTCTTTTAGCAGCAATGATGACCATAACTTTACAGCTGAAAATCTTCGTTTTTACCTTATTGTTCATATTGACATGTCATAAACAAAATAAGCTGTAATCACAAACACAAACTCAGACTTGCAAGGTTTCATATGTTACAAACCAAATGATCCAGTGTTCACAGTCAGTTTCTGGTTCAAAACTGCTTGACTGAAGTACCAGAAATGTTTCAACTTACTATTGAATAGCATAGAGTAGACTTACAGCTCTTAAACAGAGTCATGAGTTAGCCAGTGAGCTTCAGCTGCAGTAAGTGCAGAGAGAGGCAGGGACTCTATAGTTCTGCACATTGTAGTGCTAAAACAACAATGTAGAGTAAAATCAAAGCAATTTTAAGGCACCAATGGATTATCTTTATGGAAAAGAAATCTAACTTTGATGCATAGATGGAACAGAGGCATTGTTTCTGGTTCAGTCTTAAAGAGAAAATGCAAACATTAGTGTTCTTGAGGAGACAGGGCACTCACCGTTGCACTAACAAGAGAAGGGGTCAACTTTCCTCTGGTCCATCCTGCTGAGGGAACTTTCTCCTCCACAAAGATCCACGGAGTTTAAGTTTCTCCAGATGTACAGGTAGCTAAAAATAAGGCAGCCTAGTACAACAGTGAAGTTCACAGTTGACCAGAAGTGTTGATTGAATTGTCTTTGAGGGCTGTAGTTTAGGGTTGAGCTTGAGCTGCATTACATTATGTAGCAATGTTTCTCTGTATTTATTCTACTATAAGTGACAAACATATGGTGGACAAAGTACATCACTACTGTCAACACTAAAGCCACCAGAACTGTGAAACTGTTTTAACTAAATCTGAGCATTGTAGTCTTCACAAAGAAAGATTTATTGCAGGACTGTTGTATTAAACTGAGTATTATTAGAATTGGTTTTAGCGAGGCCTACCTCACAGACTGGATTGATTTAAAGTACACCCCCTGTCAAATGCTTTAGGACACTTTCTCATTCAAATAAAGCAGAACCTGTCCTATAACTTTTGACAGGGGGTGTATCTACCAAATTTGGTACACATATGCAGCACATCAGGCTGAACAAAAAAGTCAGTGACAGCCACATTCCAAACCCAACAGGAAGTGAGCTATTTTGCGTTGAATGTCAGATTTTGCCCATTTTTCCATTTTTTTCCAGGGTGAACTCCTCCTAGGGGGAAACTCCAATTCACCTCAAATTCGGCCAGTGCATACAGGAGGCCTTCATGATCCAAAGTTATTAAAATCTTTTTCCAAAGTCAAAGGGCATGTCCATGGCGGCCTCTGGAATTTTGATCCTTCGCCATGAAATTTCAAATGCTGTTTAAATGCCCTGAACATGCTCCAATCTGCCTGAAACTTTACATGAATGATCAGAGCCCTGTCCTGATCACATCCATATGATGAAATACACCCCCTGTCAAAAGTTGTAGGACAGGTTCTACTTTATTTGAATGAGACAGTGTCCTAAAACTTTTGACAGGGGGTGTATGTCCCATGTCAGATAAAGGAAGGGCTGATTGGCAGTATTCTGAAATTATGGATTTCCGATGCTGAGGAATTGTCAAGTCTTACATGAAGACTCACTGGTGTCAAATCAAATCAGTTTATAAATATACTGTATTTATTTATTTATTGTCAGCTCCAATCTAACAAAGGTCAGACTCCTAGAACCCAATGAGTATAACGAACCAGTATCAGTATCGCTGTCCAGTACAGTGGTTACATGCTTAGTGACTTTTATTTGTGGCACTGGTTTTTCTCCTCTGATTCCACAACAGAGGAGCCTGTCTCCTATACTACTTCTGGAAATTTTAAGAACTACAAGTAAACTTGCAGAGTGAAGGGCTCTGTTAGGATGATACGGTACAATTAGGTTTTTAGATAAGATGGAGCTTGGTCATTAAGAGCTTTATATGGTAGAAGCAGGATTGTAAATTCTATCCTGAATTTTGCAGGGAGTCAGTGAAGAGAAGCTAACATGAAAGAAATACGATCTCTCTTACTGGTTCCTGTCAGAACTCTGGCTGCAGCATTTTGTATCA
This sequence comes from Acanthochromis polyacanthus, assembly GCF_021347895.1. Lineage (NCBI taxonomy): Eukaryota > Metazoa > Chordata > Actinopteri > Pomacentridae > Acanthochromis > Acanthochromis polyacanthus. The sequence continues at coordinate 20,447,099 of NC_067127.1, read as the reverse complement.
GCTGGAGGTTTTTAAGAGAATTATTTTGACAGTCTGATAATAAGGAATTACAACAGTCAAGCTTAGAAGTTGCGATGCATGGGCGAGTTTGTCAGCATCTTAGGAAGTTCCTGATTTTGGCAATATTATGTAGGTGAAAGAAGGCTGTTCTACAGAGTTTCTTTATGTGTGAGTTAAAGGACATATTGTTATCAAAAATAACTCCAAGGTTCTTTACAGTAGAGTTTGGAGGCTAAGGAAATGCCATCTAAAGTAACTATGTGGTTAGCTAGTGTGTTTCTGGGGGTCAAATACTGCAACTTCAGTGTTGTCTGAATTTTGAAAAAGAAAATTTTAAGTCATCCATGCTTTTATGTCCTTCAGACATGACTGGAGTCTAACTGATAAGTTTCATCTGACTTAATTGGTCAGTTTGAGTATCATCTGCATAACAGTAGAAATTGATGCAGTGTTTCCTAATAATATTGCCTAAAGGAAACATGTGCAAAGTAAATAATATTGATCTTAACCATGTTAAATTCAATAACTAACTGTGGTTTGAGTGGAAGAATCATCATTAATATGAACTAACTGGAATCTATCTGATAAATATGATTTAAACCAGTTTAGTGCAGTTCCTTTAATCCCAATAACATGTTCCAGTCTCTGTAATAAGATGCTGTGATCAACTGTATCAGATGCAGCACTGAGTTCCAGTAGAACAAGTATAGAAACTAGTCCACTGTCTGAAGATATTAAAAGATCATTGGTGACCTTCACCAGTACTGTTTCTGTACTATGATGTATTCTAAATCCTGACTGAAACTCTTCAGATGAACTATTTCTGTGCAGATAATCACAAAATTGGCTTGCAACAACTTTTTTCATGAATTTTAGAAATAAACCAGAGGTTGGACATGGGTCTGTATTTGGCTAAAACACCTGGATCCAGAGTAGGCTTTTTGAAAAGTTGCTTTTTATAGCAGCCTTAAAATCCTGCAGTATAAAGCCTGTTAGTAAGGAGAAGTTGATGATGTCTAATACTGGGATAGTAATTAAAGTAAAGATTCCTTGTACAGTCTGGTTGGGATGTGGTTTCACAGACATGTTGTTGGACAGGAATTTCCTGTCAATGTGAGCTCTGAGAGATTTACAGCAGTGAAGCTATCCAAATATAAATCTGATTCTATGGACGCTTCCAAAGCTGCTGCACCTAAAGACATGTTCAGACTTTCTTTCTGCTATTGTCACAGTTTTGTTTGTAAAGAAGGTCATGAAGTCATCACTGCTGGAAGTAATTCAAGGCTCCACAGAGCTGTGACTCTTCGGAAAAAAAAAAAAGGATTTTTCTTGTTTTCTTCAACTGGAGATGAATAATAAGCAGTTCTTGTTCTACAGACAGCTTTTTACATGTCATTACACTGTCTTTCCATGCCAAGTTAAATTCTTATGAAATGGTGTCTACTTCTGTCTGCTTCTGTCAATTGATGGAGACAAACTATTGAGAAGTCTAAAGATTAGGCACCTGATAGATAGATAGATAGATAGATAGATAGATAGATAGATAGATAGATAGATAGATAGATAGATAGATTAAACCTTTATTGAGCAGGTTCTAGTGTCAGTCATTGAGGGTCATGATATGAGAGCTTCATACCTCTGATTTCTAACAGCCAGGCTCCTCCCTGTCTGACTCACCTCCAGGGCTGTTTGAGGATAACACTGGGTTGGAGGTTTGGCCAAACGAACGTAATGTAAAATCTATAGCGGAGATTCAAGCACGAGTGTGAGACTCTGTGTGTGACAGAGAGAGAGAGCTATCGGTATGTCGTCTCCTCGCCCACAGCGTCATTTTTAGCTCCAGAGTTCAGTGCATGTCTGGAGCTGCTCGGACCGACTCCAGCCGCGATCTGACGCTGCTTCTTATCGGCTGTCAAAGGGCGTGGTGAGCCGGCGAGGGTGTGTGGAAGACTGGAAGGAGATGGTTCCCTCAGCGGTATGGACCGGAGGAAAGCCGTGCCCGGGTTTGTCCCCTGCTGTCTGGTCCTGGTCCTGGCTGTCTCTGCAGAGGTGAGCACGCTGCTGCAAGCACTCAGTCTATATAAAGCTGTTGTTTACGACGTGTGTGCAGACCGGAGCAGGCTTTGTCAGGGACACTGCAGGCTGCGGTGAGCTGCACCACTGTGCCATTTTATAACACACTGAAAAGTTTCCTGAAATTAACTTTCACTTATTTCCAGTACCTCCCTTTGAACCTCCAGTGATCAGGTTAATTTTGCGTTTCCAGGAACAATTAAAAGAGACATATCAGGTGGTTCCTGTAATTTTTAAGGAACTGAAAAACTGTGAAAATATCACAGTGCCTTCCAGATGTCAAGCAAGAGGTTCACACCTCTCAAAGCATCTCATAACCTGCAGGACAGTACAGTTTGTTTTTGAGACTCTAAAATCTGTTTATTATTTGAACTTTAATCAATAAATTTGATTGACCCTCTTTAAAGCTTTTATGATCCGATATTTGACCTGAACAGCAGTTTGATATTATCAGAAATGACTGTGCCTGTTCTCCACTCACACCATTCATCATCTGAAGAGCAGCAGACTAGGAAATGGAAAAAATGTGAACAGAGAATGAAAACTACATCTGCATTTAACCCTTAGATGCATAGGTGGGTAAAAATGACTTGGTTTTCATGAGATATCTTTGTAATGAAAAGTTTTTATTATTTCATTTTCCAGTTATTCCTCCAAAACATGTTTTTGATATCATTCTATTTACATTTTTAGGTTACATTTTACATGTAGGGCTCTGATAAAGGCCTGCAGGTTGTTACAGGGTTACAGCTTCACTTCTAGGTTAGTCTAAAATTTCTAATTCCCCTTCGGCTGCGGACGTGTGAGTTAAATACTGTATGCATTTGAATTTGGTTTGATTTGCACTGTAATATTGACATGGTGTCACTTTCACTTCTTCTGCTGTCAGAAGACAAAAGCTATTACTCACCACCAAAACCATTCTGTGCTTTAACAAAGGCCACTGTTGTCTCAGCTAATTCTTGTCCTTGTTGTGCTAATCTGTGTTAATGAAATGATTAAACCTTCTCTTAGAACCAAGCTATAACTTTTAAAGAAATTGGAATATTTGTATTATCACCCCAAGCTCTTTGATAATATCATAAAGAGGTGATGCACAAATTTGCAGGGATGGAGAGCAGCAACAGCTGGAGGAAAAGAGTGGAAAAATGTCTACTAAATAGATGTTTACATTCTATTATTCCTGTTCTGTGTAATATTCTTCTTTTTCAATCATCAAAAGGTTTAAAATCTATTACAAAGGGAAAAATAAACATATTTCAAGCATGAAATCTTTCTTGTGTGGACAAAAATATCATACAAATCATAATAAAAATTATTATTCTTAACCAAAATGACTAAAAATGGCATAAAAACACAGGGATTCTTATACAGGAAATTTTTGACCTACTCATGGAAGAGTGAAGGATCCAGTAACTCATGCATCTAAGGGTTAACATGGCTAACAGAGCTTTAAAGCATCTAAAGGGTTTCATGTCCCTATTGTATGAACAGTGTATGACATAAACCTTTTTTTCCCTGTACTTCTACAATTCTGGAGGTTATCGACAGGGTCAGAATCCCTGCACTGTGTGCGCATTTAAACAGCCTTTAGTGCAGATATAAAACAGCACAAGAGGTCCAAACACTACAGCCTGCCTGTTTGTTCTCTAATAGGTTGTTAGTCTGTTTGATGCATATTATCTGCAGGTCAAAGTCTATGCTCATTGTTATTTGTGTCACATCGCTGTAGATAAGTGTAAAAGGGAAACACATGACTCATAACAGCACTTTCAGGTAATTCTGATCCGAGTATTTCACTGCAGGCTTTTCTGACCATAAACTCCCTTTAAACCCTCATCAAAGCCAAATGTCATTAATTCACCTAACAAGAAAAATCTACACAAACAGGGCAAACTTAAAGCAATACTTGTTTCTATTTCTTTTCTATGGACGGTGCCCTTTTCAAGAAGGCTCAAAGAACACAAAAGAAGTTACTTAGTGATTTATATTTACTTTTTAATAAAATTTATTTTTTGGTTTGGGGGCCCTCTGGTGGCCGTGTGGCTCCAAGCAGCTGCTATGTTTGTTAATGCCTCAGCAGCATATGAAATGTACTGTATGTGCTGTATGTATGTCACATATGTTTGAGGATTCAATTTTTTGGAAAATACATTCCACACAGCCAGCCTACCTGTTGTCGCTTTATAAAGTGCATCGTAAGAACAGTACAGAAGCCTTAAATGTCTGTTCCTTCATAGCTCCTCTTCACATTGTGCATTTGCTTCAGGATGTGTGTTTTTCTTCCGCAGGTCTCTGAAAGGCGACACTTATATAGAAAACAAAGTGAAGGTGAGGATCATCTTAAAATCTGTATGGGTGTTTTTATTTAGGGGGAATGTGAAAAGCTGGATCATTAGAACATTACTGACCCTACTTCCTTAGGAGCTTAAAAAACAGGAAGTGATTGACATGTTAGCTCTGATAAAGGCCTGCAGGTTGTTACAGGGTTACACCTTCACCTCCAAGTTAGTCTAAAATTTCTGATTCCCTTTTGGATGTTGACGTGTGAGTTAAATACTGTATGCATTTGACTTTGGTTTGATTTTTTTCTGCTATTAACTTGGTGTCACTTTCACTTCTTCTGCATCTTTGTCAGCTAATTTTTGTCCTTGTTGCTGTAAACTGAGTTAATGGAATGACTGAACCTTCTCTTGCAACCAAGCTATAACAGCTGAGGATCCACTATGGCTTTTAGTTTGTAGAAGAATGTTTTTATGTAGACATATTCTCTGGACATGCAAGCAGCAGAATACAGTTAGTGGCTGGGGTTGATGTTGCTATTTAGTGAAATTACGCATGGTGGCCATATAGCTGGAATCTTCCTACACTGGTGGTCTGAGAAAGTACATCACCCCTTGTTATTGTTGTCCAAAACAGTATACGGCAATAATTCTGACAGATTATATCAGATTAGATGCGTAAATGATGGTGTAATACTGTATTAATATTGTATTAGATGTTGCGTTCAGGGCTGCACAGTGGAGTAGTGGTTAGCACTTTCGCCTTGCAGCAAGAAGATAACCGGTTCACATCCCAGCATGGGCCTGGGATCTTTCTGCATGGAGTTTGTATGTTCTCCCTGTGCATTCGTGGATTTCCTCATGGCACCCTGGCTTCTTTTTACAGTCCCAAAATATGCTGAGGTTAATTGGTAATTCTAAATTGCCCGTGGGTATAACTGTGAGTGTGATTGTTTGTCTCTATATGAAGCCCTGTGACAGACTGGTGACCTGTCCAGGTGAACCCTGTCTTCACCCAAAGTCAGCTGGGATGGACTCCAGCCCCTCTGTGATCCTAATGAGGTTTAAGCGGTGTGTAGATAATGGATGGGTGTATAGTTTGTTGTTGTTTCTTGTGTGGTGCTGTACTGCAGACCTTACTGTGTGTTGTCATTTTAGAAGAGCACATTTTCTGTACTAACTGTGGAATATAAAAGGATTTGTCCACCAGCAGAAATCTTCTATTTTTTACATATTTGTCACACTTAAAATATTTCAGATCATTAAACAAATTTCAATGTAAGACAAAGATAACCCAAGAAAATACAAAATGCAGGTTTAAGATGATGACTTCATCTTTTAAAGGTAATATGCTGTACAGTCGGGTAGTCTCATTCAACAGTACATTGTTTGGTTCTCACTACTTGTTTGTTCTGTGTGTGAAGGAGAAAATCCCATCCACCTTCAAGTTAAACATTCAACTGTAAATAACCATAAGATTTTTCCTCTTGGCAAATATCTGTTATTGGATTTGAGTGAGATTGAATAGAAAGACTTTGTGAGCACAGAGTAGTGACAGTTAGTCCCTTACCCGATATTCATCTTAATGTAGCTTTAAGATTGTTACTGTTCTTCTATTAAACTGTGTCTAGTGCATATTCTGTCCCAGCTTATTGCTGAAACTATAGACTATAGTATTTACACTGAGTATATATTTTAGTCTACATTGCTGGTATTCAAAGAAAACCTTATGTTTTTTAGGTTCATCTTTCTATTAAAATATTTTTTGTCTGTTGCATGATTTCACGTCACCTCACACATTTCTGGCAGATTTTGCTTTGAACCAAAGTGTTGGACAGACAGTTGGACTGCAGTAAAATCCTTCATGGAGAGTAAATTGATTTTTAAAGTGTTACTTATCCAGCCAAACTATTACCAATGTAGCATCGTGTTTGTCCCTAGTGGATTTGATTTTCTTGTATTTTTGAACGGTTCTTTCTTATGTGTTAAAGCTCATTGTTGGTGTTCATGCAACATGATTTAGCTGTTAAAGATGAAGTGACTTACTGAGTAATTCTGTGTGTCTGCAGTGCCTTTGTCCTGTTCAGAGGGCTTCACAGAACTGGGCTACTACAATGGCTCAGTTTCCCACACAGACTCGGGCTCTCCATGCCTGAAGTGGACTGACTTCCCAGACTACATGCAGCAGTATCCTGGCCGAGGTCTGGGAGATCACAGCTTCTGCCGAAACCCAGACCGAGAGACCAACCCCTGGTGCTTCTTCAGACAGAGTTCCGGTGCCATCGGCTGGGCCTACTGTGACTGCCAGCAGGGTAGGATGGATGGATGGATGCATGGATGGATGGATGGATGCATGGATGGATGGATGGATGGATGGATGCATGGATGGATGGATGGATGGATGCATGGATGGATGCATGGATGGATGCATGGATGGATGGATGGATGGATGTATTGATACCACCAGTTGTTTCTTTATTCAAACATAGCTGTATTATCCTTATAATGAACTAGAAAACTGCTTGCCTGTTAACCCTCTGTTCCTCCTCCGTGCAGTGTGAACAGTTTTTTCACCTTTAATTTATTCATAGTGGTAGGCTCCCTTATTGGAAATCTACTTGTTGTCTGCAGGAGCAGCCAGATTAGTGGGGGGACCATCAGACAACAGTGGGCGCCTGGAGATCTACCTGAAAGGCAAATGGGGTGCAGTATGTGACACACACTGGACCGACCGAGATGCCAGCGTCATATGCAGACAGCTTGGACTGAGGTTAGGGCAGTTTATATTGTACTGTATGTCAAAAACACATGTAGTGATGACGAGTCAAAATTGTGATTGTGATCAGCAATGACAAATCTACAACCTCTCTGAGAATTTTCAGTTTCATTGCAGTTTTAGTTAAAAACACTCTCTTCTTTGGGATATACAGTAAGTTTTGAATTAGTGTAGAAATTTCAGATTTTTTTTGCAACTTTTTTGTATCAAACTCTTCTCTATAGAAAATAAAGTGACGCTAAGTGACATGCGAGTGCAGTTTAGTTGTGGAACAGTAAGGTTATAATTCTAAATGTTCCAGAAGTTTACAGACAATATGGCAGATTAGTCAGATTTTTGCCCTGAAATCCAGTCACCTACGAAGAAAAGGGTGATATAATTCTTCTGCTTCTTTTTATTGTTATTGTTATTATTATTATTATAATTGCCAAGGAACGTAGCGGAGTTATGTGACAATCGGCGTATGGTTGTCTGTTCGCAACATTAATCAAAAACGGACTACGGATTTGGATTAAATTTCCAGGGAAGGTCAGAAATGACACAAGGAAGTGGTTATATTTTGGCAATGATGTGGCTTATAGTCTGGATCCCCGGATTTGTCAGTATCATTGCGAAATAGCAGCATGGTGTCACTGTAACTATGACAAGTGAACACTACGTAAGCAGTCTGCTGATGATCACATGATTCTGATCCTGCTACAAATCAACTGCTGCAGACTTATCAGAAAATGATCCGTCGGAAATGATACAAGGAACAATTGATTAAATTGTGGGGGTGTTTCCAAGTTCCATCAATTCCCGCTACATATTTAGGTCTCGTGATTCGGTGTCCTTACATAATGTACACATGCATAACACACACCTGTGTCATTTTGTTTGTGGGTGCATCTACATTAAATGGCCACATTCTGTGGTCACGTGATTTCTGATCATCAATAACTAACAAACAAATGCTGCATTTCTACAAACAAATGCTGATCAGTTCAGTTATAGTTATATAACAAATCAGTTATAGTAAATAATTTTCCCCACAGGGATCAACACAGCTTTGTTCTTCTGATTCTGATCTTTAGGGCATACATAGCAGGACTCATGCCCAGGGTTCATAGACTCAATACAAGACTTAAAACTAAACAAACTGAATATGTGATTTCAGCCTTGACACTGCAACTTATACACCTTTGAAAAATAATCTTGTCAGTGAGCTAACACTGTGTCTCCTATTTCATTGGAACAATTTGTCGTTGAAATGCTTTTTCCCCCAAATTTTCACTTGAATTACACGGTTGCTTTAAAAGACATTTCCATGCCCTTGTATGATGTTAAACGGAGGAGAGTTTCTCTGTGTATGTGCTCTTCATGCAGTGAAATTGGTACTGCACTCCAGCATTCCTACTTTGGTCCAGGTTCCCTGTTCCACTATGAGCGTCTAGGATGCCGTGGAAATGAGAATTCCCTTCTAGAGTGCCAGAGCAGGAAGTTTGTCACCAGTGACTGTAACCATGGCAATGAAGCAGGGGTGATTTGTGCTGAACCTGAAGGTGAGATCTGGGTGTATATAATACATTAGAATCACACTGAACCATTTACTGGTCAGACCTGACTTAGTATTGTTGGTTACGATGCTTGCTGGTTCACCGTGTTGTTTGTCGCTGTTGCACTTTTAAAATCAATATTAAAAACAAAAACTCTCCCTATTGTGGTTGTGCGTCAATTACAATTTGTTTCTCAGGCACCAGGATACCTTTGAGGCTGGTAGGAGGCTTGGAGGACTTTGAAGGTCGTATCGAGGTGTACCATAACGGCAGATGGGGAACCGTTTGCGATGACCAGTGGGATGACACTGATGCTGAGGTGGTGTGCCGACAGTTGGGTCTGGGGTAAGCTATGCCCCTTTTACACAAAGACTGTCAGGATCAGCTCTGGTCTCAAATCCTTTCACAGTAAAAATCTGAATAAATACAGAAATAGCAAGGAGGCAAGTAGACACTACACCTGCCTGCAAACAAAAGAGACAGCCATTAACTTTGTGTTTCTTTTTCAATATGTATTGCTAAAAATACTGAGCAGTGTGTAATGGAAAAGATGGATAAAATAAAATAATATTTCATAAGATCCATCGATAGTGATGACTAACACTGTAATTGATTAAACTCAGCTATGTCCAGATCAGTGGTGACAGAATCGTGGTCTGTTACGCCTATACCGCTCATTACATAGAATGTCTTGTTCATTGCATTATGGCAAGATGATCGATGTCATTCACTTCATTTGTCAGTGGTCATAATGTTGTGGCTGATCAGTGTGTGCGTATGAGTCTAGTTACTCTCGTTATGCACTAATCATGGTAACATTACAACAGTTTTTTGGTGTTGCTTTTATGTGTTGCCCAAGTAAGATGTTGTTTGTTCTGACTAACAGGGGCGTGGCCAAAGCATGGCCATTGGCTCACTTTGGCCAGGGTTTTGGTCCCATCTTGCTGGATGGGGTTCAGTGCACAGGCAATGAACTTTCTCTCGAGGAATGTCCTCATCGCAACTGGGAGCAACATAACTGTGACCACACAGAAGATGCGGGGGTATCTTGCAATTCATACACAGGTAAGACTCACTATGAACTAACACATTCATATTAGACAACAATGTAGCTTTTCAGGGAAACAATTAACCATTGATCAAATCACTATGATGTGGTAAAGATGATTCTAGTTGTAGTTTTCTTTCACAAGCTCTAGAAAAAAGAATCCCTTGGAAATTGTGATATGTAAAAGTGCATAGTAAATGCTAAGTGCTTGACTGACCACTGACAAAAAAAGATTACATTTAATGCACTCCCCTAAGCATGTTATCCAGCGTGACATTAGCATGTTTCTGTGTGGCTGCAGACGGTGCAGTTCGACTGGTTGGAGCAGAGAGTCACCAGGAGGGTCGAGTGGAAATTTACTACCAGGGACAGTGGGGCTCTGTCTGTGATGACAACTGGACAGAACTCAACGCCCAGGTAGTGTGTCGACAGCTAGGCTTCAGGTCAGTGCATTATTACATATGAGTTATTACACCTCTGTGCCTTAGCAGCTTGTGCACTCTAATATTCTAACATCACTTGGTGCTGTGCTGTTTGCAGATGATCATCCTTACAAAGCACTAATAATTCTCTATTTTTGAAGAACTCAGATTTTTTAAACCTCACAAAAATCGAGGAATGTCCTCACAATTCATAGTGCCATGTGATTATCCATTAACCTGGCAATAGCCAGATTAATAATTGTGTAGTACTTGATAGTACTCCACAATATCAATCTGGGACCGCTCCATGTAAATCCGTTCGGAGGAAAGAGGCACGGATTGGACAATGCAACAGTATGTCCCGCCTCTGACAGGTTTGTTTTTAGCCAATCGCGGGATCTTCACAACGAGCGGAGCCAATTGGTAGATTAAACTCTTACCAAAACCCGTAGGTAAAAAAGCACAAACATCTTTACCATCCAGGAATGCGCAAAGCGCCTCTTGTTGTTCTTCATTCAAAGAAGCGATACGAGATTCGGCTAAAACTGACTTAATAGCAGCATCTACACGATCGTTGTCCTCCATTGCCATGTTTGTTTTGATCTACTGGCGCTTGGTGTCGTCTTCACACCCGAATATCCCACCCCACACACGAATACTGCTGCGTGATTGGCCCGAACCAACTTGGCTCTGTACGAACAGTGAATGCGGGAGCGGTGCAAGATGGTTTCTTGAGAGATTTGTGAACTCACAAATATCGCGAGAAATCTACTTGCTGGCAAGGTTAATTATCCATAGTTTTGCCGTAGTCTTACCTTCTTTCTATAGTTATTTTATTATTCTCTTTTCCTTATTCTTAGAGTGACACCAACAGCCAAAACCACAATCCTTGTATGTTGTTTAAGTACTTGGCCATTAAAACTGACTCTGATTCTGATGTTATGTCTTGTCTGCAGGGGCAGAGCAGAGGTGGCTCCCGATGGTGTGTATGAAGAAGGTCATGGGCTGATCTTGTTAGATGAGGTGCAGTGTCAGGGAACAGAGGCCAGTTTGCTGCTCTGCATCCATTCTGAATGGGGCCAACATGACTGCTCACACAGTGAGGATGTAGGTGTCCGCTGTGAGAGGGAAGGCGATAGCAAGATGATTCCAAGCATTTCCCCTTTTACTGGTAAGCGCTCACATTAGTGGCTATTAAGGAAAGACAGCAAATAGTTTTCACACTGGAACTTGATGACATTTTTATGTGTTACCTTAAACTTACTGTCAACTGAAAATCTTTTGATATGACTAATTATCATCCAGAATATATTAATGGCACATTTTCTCTCTAATGTTTGTTTGCAGGCCCTCTGGTACGTTTGGTTGCAGGAGAGAGCAGGAAGGAGGGCAGAGTGGAGGTCTTCATTAACGGCCAGTGGGGAAGTGTGTGTGATGATGGCTGGAATGATGTCAATGCAGCGGTAGTTTGCAGACAGCTGGGATTCGTGTTAGTATTATTATATTTGTTCTGATGGTTTTTGGCAAAGCATGGTTGACTAAAGCTCATGGAGTATCATAAATGCTCAATATTTTTCCTCTTTGGAGCATAAATGTAGACAGAAAATTCATGGAGGTTTGTAGAGGTAGTCTTTGTCAGTGTGCAGTATGTGCGTAGAGTTGGTCAGTTTGCTGATTGGTTAACTACTTTGGACCAGACTCAGATATCTCTACCATTATTTTGACCGTGTACAGGGGGTCCTCGTCTTACGTCAGAGTGCTGTTCCTACTGATCTACGGTATGTAGGTCGATATTCACCGTGAGTTGGAACTCCGACAAAAATGTAAACAAAGCTGTTACGTGCATCACGATATCGATCATTCTTGGGAAAAGTCATGATTAGCAATGACTTTCATACATGTATGAGTGATTTTACAAGAAGATAACAGAATATGTTCCACTGTTATTGTATCTAATTTCACTTCAATGGAGATGGCTTTCTTTTTCTTCAAAGCATCAGAAGAGTCTGACTTGCACTTGGGACCCATAATGAAGGACAAAATGTTCGTGAATGTAGCACAATCCAAGGTGGCGTACAACTGGAGAATGTAAACAAAGCTGTCTTATAGCTTATAGTTCCGACTTAACAGTGAAACACCGAAGGTCGATGATGTCGTAAACTGAGGACCCCGTGTATTCATGATCATGGGCTGCACGGTGGTTAGCACTGCTGCCTCACAGCTAGAAGATCCCTGGTTCACGTCCTGGCCTGGGATCTTTTTGCATGGAATTTGTATGTTCTCCCTGTGCATGTGTGGGTTTTCTCTGGGTTCTCCGGCTTCCTCTCACAGTCCAAAAACCTGCTGAGGTTAATTGATGATTCTAAATTGGCCGTAGGTGTGAATGTGAGTGTGCTTGTTGCTCTTAAAGTGTACAATTAAATTAAAACAAGAAAAGCACTCCGTGTTCCTTGGCGGAGTAACAACAGTGGGTCTGTAAAATTACAGCAGCAGACAGCAGACATAATAAAATACAAACACTGATAAAACTTAATGTAGACTGTACATCTTTGTGTGTTATCTTTCCAGTGGTGCGGCTAAAGCTCGGTCCATGGCATATTTTGGTGAGGGCCGAGGTCCCATCCATCTGGACAATGTTCGGTGCTTGGGCACTGAGATGTATTTAGGTCAGTGTCTGACTGAAGGTCAAGATGGCCATGATTGTCGTCACAGTGAGGATGCAGGCGTTATCTGTGATTACACTCTGGATCCTGTGAGTGATGGCACCATGGCAATGCAGACCTGTGGCCTGAGACTCAATAATCAGCGTCGTCGACGCAGAATTATAGGAGGAGATAAGTCACTGAGGTTAAGATATGCACACATCCCCTAATACCATGGCATGGAACTCCAGCACATTGTACAAGTTTGACTGGCTGCCATTTCTGTGGAATTTTACAGCTCTTAAAACCAGCAACAGCCCTGACAGACATACTCTGATTTGTCTCCATGCCATTTCAGGGGTGAGTGGCCCTGGCAAGTGTCTCTCTGGCTCAGGTCTCAGTCTAAAGGCAATCATCCTCTGTGTGGAGGATCACTCATCAACAGTTGCTGGGTTGTGACCGCCGCCCACTGCTTCAAGAGGTAGGAAACATCCCTCTAAAGGTCAAATGGTGCCATTATGAACATTAGGCATCCCATAAAAAAGAAATGCTTGATGTATTAACAATTAAATCTGTAAAAATATAGAGTTTTTTATTTTTTATTGTTACCAAACAATGTGTCACACAATGTCACCAAACTGGGCACAAATGTTGGCAGGAATTGTAAATCTGGTCACTTTGTAAATGCGTACACTGCACATGAAAGCTTTGTTCTTATTCTTTATCAGTAGATTTAACATGCATGATACCAAACATGAAAAAAAGATACCATGTTTTTTCACGGTCATTCAAACATATACGAAAATAAAAACCTTGTCTACTCACCTGTGTTGACATTTTGAATGTATTTATTTTTTAGCGCTATTTTAAATGTTCTATGCTATGAACGCCTAATGCCAATAATTAATGCTGTGCAAGTAAATTCCTCCTGAGCGGGAGGATTGCACAGTAAATTAAGTTTATTACAACTGTTTTGTTTGCTCCTCCAGATTTGGCAGAGACCCCATCCGCTACACTTTGCGCCTGGGAGACTACCACACTGAGGAACAAGACGACTTTGAACGCACCTTGTCCCCTGATCGCATCGTTATCCACAGAAAGTACCAAAGTCAGGGCTGGGAGTATGATATCGCTCTGCTGCGGCTCAAAGGCACAGAGGGCAACTGTGTGGCATTCAATCCTCACACGAGTGCAGTGTGTCTTCCAGAGCGAGCTTCCAAGTGGGAGAAGAGGCCTGCTGCCTGTGTGATCACTGGCTGGGGCATCACAGGTAACTTCAATCCTCAGACCATCACATGTTTAATGACACATTTACATACATTCTACTGATTTACAACTAGGGGTGCAAACTGGATCAGTGGTTAGCACTTTCACTTTGCAGCTAGAAGATCCCCAGTTCGTGTTCTGGCCTTCCTGGGATCTTTTTACATCGAGTTTGCATGTTCTTCCTGTGCATGTGGGGGTGACTCTAAATTGTTCGTAGGTGTGAATGTGAGTGTGATCGTTTGTCTCTATGTGTAGCCCTGTGATAAACTGGCGACTGTGACTTCTTTAGTGTGTGCTGTGGTCATCAAATGGCACAGTGCTACATTTTGTGGCCGGTATATGTTATACTGCACTACTCTCTCCTCATTCCATAGTTCTTGTAACGTTTTAATTCAGCATGTGCTTGTATTTCTGTTGTTTACCTTCTACTTTCACTCATCTGAATGAGACGAAATAAAACTTTAATCTCTCTCCTTTCTGCCGTCAGACTCAGAGTACTCCCGGACCCTGCTCCAAGCCTGGGTCCCCTTGCTTCCAGCCTGGAAGTGCAAGAAACGATATGGTGATCGCTACACCAGCCGCATGCTTTGTGCTGGGAGCCTGTCGGAGCTCCACCGTGTGGACAGCTGCCAGGGGGACAGTGGGGGTCCGCTGGTTTGCCAAGGGGAGGGGGGTCGTTGGATGCTGACAGGAGTGATCTCTTGGGGGCACGGCTGTGGTAACCCCTCATTCCCTGGTGTGTATACTCGCGTCAGCAGGTTCCTGCAATGGATGGACAAGGTTATCAATAAACCCTACAAGAACTAATGAGCATTGGTCATAGTCATCAGTTAGAGCTTAGGGGCTTGTAGCTGCAGGTATGCATTGATAAGAACCACCATTGTATAGTATTATAATTATCAGCCAAGGGCAAGTTTACATACAGTAGAAGGCACCTGTGTTGGGTCATTCATGAAGAATCCTGATCAAAGCCAGATGAGTGCATGACACTTAAAAGCTGTATTTATTGGTGTATTGTAGATGTGGCAATTAATCCAACTGTAATATGTACAAGTTTTTATCTATACACTTCAGTGCCTACTTCATCTTTCATTCCACATCTCAAAAGCCTGTTTAAATCTGACATGCTAGTACAGCAGAAAGACCAGTGAACACCCATGCATGAATCTCTAACTATCCATTTATAGTTGAGAACTGTTTCCAGATAAAGAACAGTACCTCTCCTAACAGGAGGGGGGGTGGGGGGTAGAGGAAGTCACCAATATTCAGACCATATTTGTGGCAACTCTCCCTGCACAGGTAAATAGTGCTGTACAAAGCAAGCCTTGAAAAGTTGAACAAGACTGCACTAAAACGCATGCCTTACAGTGACACCTATAGATGAGAACCTGATAAAAGAAAGAAGAAAGTGAAAAATGGCTACAGTAGTAATGATGTGCCTTATAGCAGTGACTCTCAACCCTGCTCCTCAGGACCCCATGTCCTGCATGTTTTAGATGCTTCCCTGCTCCAACACACCTGATTCAAATGATCAGCTCGTCATCAGGCTTCTGCAGAGGCTTGATGACGAGCTGATCATTTGAATCAGGTATGTTGGAGCAGGGAAGCATCTAAAACATGCAGGACATGGGGTCCTGAGGAGCAGGGTTGAGAACCACTGCCTTATAGGACTGAATTTGTAAATACAGACAATTTATTTATTTTATTAATTTTCCCGCACGTCCAACTGTTAACAATCCACAGGCTCCACTATTTTGCATTATTGTTTTGACCATTAATGTAGTAGTTGTTCCCAATATATTTCTAACTAATATTTAAGTAATTATTGGTCTATAAAATAACATAGACTGTCAACCAGTGCACAGTATAATGTGCAAGTACAAGTGGTTTATAACCAAGTACTACATCGCCAATCAAGCTCCAGATCAAAGGACAGGGTTCACTGTGTAGCAGCTGGTCTGTGCCAGTTCAATTAATTTTGCATGTATTTTGGGATATGGAAATAAGTATATTGTTAACTGATGTAAAAAGGTAGGTTGTGGTTTGTCACCTGATCTTGAAGCCTTGTCATAAATAGGGGACCTGTGTTAAAATATAGATTATTTTTTTCATTTGCTTACTTGGTGGATAATCCTGAAATACATTGTATTTACTATTGAATTACTGTGTGCTTAATAGGGACTCTGCAGCTGATTTCTGCACCAGGGCCCCCAAGCAGATTCATTTCAGTTTGCTTATGATAGCAGTCTGTGCTCTTAAAAGTGGAAATGGTATATTCACTTGGTCAATATTCCTCAAGTTAGAACATTTTACTATACTTGTAGATACTGTATGTCTCATCAGTATTATAATTTTTGTGTGATGCAAAAGTGTGTATGTAAAACTAAAGTGCAAACAGTGTATACATGTTGTACATCAACGTTGACTTGGTTAACCTGTATTTATTTAAGTTGTTTGAATGGCTACATGGAGAAATGAAAGCATTGCTTGAAGTAACTATGTTGCTGGTAAACTTAATTTAAAGTATCTAAGAAAACCAGCATTCAACCTCACAATGCATTAAACTTTTTATTTATTTTCTTTATCGTCCTTTTTTGTTTGATTTTCAGAAACAATTCTGCTCTTACAAATTCCCTGTTCCATACAATCCATGCTCTATAAAATGGCATACAATTTATATATGTTTAAAAATGTTATGTATTATTGTGTTTTTTTCTACATCACTGTCTCCCCACTGCTCTCATTTGATCTTTTTAACAATATTGTTGTCACAATGACAGTTTATTCTGACGATTCTTAATTGTTCTCTTTCAGTTTTATATTTGTGTTAATGATACTCAGCACATCCTACTGATGTTTAGAATGCTTAAAAGGAGAGGCAGTACTGTCTAAATCGCTACATATAGACAGCAGTATTAAGTTTACCTTAGTATGCAGCAAATTTACACAACAGAATACAGAGAGTATTTCACCATGTCCCTTAGAAATGAATAAAACTGCAATTTTTGCTCATCACTTTACACTCAATTTTTGAAAATGTCCTAAAAGTCAAAAAATAAACTCTAGATCTAGATCAAGTACTGATACCCTTAATTAAGTACTTTTATAAAGCTCCTTTGTCGTCTTGAGTAATTCGCTTTATACACCTGGATTTGGGCAGTTTATCACGTTCTTTTTGAGTTGATGGGAAGCCTCTTTCAACTGCCTCAAGTCTGTCCACAGATGTTATCTGGACTTTCAGTCTGGGCTTTGGCTGGGCCATGCAAGGACAGTCAGAGACTTGTCTAGCATCATCTTGACTGTATGATTTTGTTCAGTGTTGTGCTGAAAAGTGAACTATCACTTCGGTCTCAAGTCACATTCACTTTGGAGCAGATTTTACATGTCCACCAAAAAGTGAAATTGCACTTTACGCACACATGTCTGTCCAGACTGATATATCTGTTGTAAAGAGTATGAAATCATTTATTACATGGGCACCCAAGATAAACGTCATAAATTCTATATCTGGCCAAGTATAAAATATACAGCAATCAGCCACCACATTATGACCACTCACGGGTGAAGTGAATAATATCGATCATCTTGTTATAATGCAATGTTCTGCTGGGACACCTTGAGTCCTGACATTCATGTGGATGTTTGACATGTACCACCCACCTAAACATTGTAGGTCAAGCAACCCCCACCTCACCATGGCAACAGCAGTCCTTGATGCCAGTTGCACCCCAACACGCTGCAAAAATTGCTCAGGAGTGTCCTGGGGAACACGACACAGCTATGGTGTTCACCTGGGTTCCACACTCCCCAGATCCAGATCTTATTGAGCATCCATGCAATCTACCAGGGCAAACCTGATCTAGGTAGGTTCCACCCTGAAACCTAATATTAGGCAGGAGGTCATCATGTTATGCCTGATTGATGGAGTTGCAATCTCAACCTCTGTTTCTGGGTTATACAACTGAATGATGGTCAGAATTTTTTTTTTATATTGTTATGGTTCACACTGAAGCAACCTTTGATTTTCTGCATCTAACCTTTTTTCACTTCTTAAGTTTATTCTATTAGACAGTTGTGTAAAATTTTGTCATATTTAGCTTCAGTTTTGCCCAAGAACATGTTTTGTGAGTTCACAGCAACCATGACCTTTGACCATCAAAATCAAATCAGTTAAGTCCCTGTGAATGTTTATATGAAATCTGAAGAAATTCCATCAAAATATACTGAATTCCAAAGAATGACATGAATGGACCTGGAAAACAAAATATCTATGGCTATGTCCATCACTAGCGTGAGTGCCTACAAAATAATCATACAGCTCTTCTCGGTTTTCCAGATGGTATTAGTTTTTGAGAGAATGGATGACAGTTATGCTCAAAAATGCACTTAGTATTTACAGCCCTTGGCTTCAAGTGCCTGCATGTCTTTCAGTGTATCCTTCTTTCCTCAATGTACAAATCTGTATTTTTGTTACATTTCTGTAGTAGTTTATCAGAGATATGGACACAGTTGAGATTTATTGGAATTTTTGTCTGCAATCTCTCAAAAGCCGAAGAGCTAAAGTGAATAATGCAAACTGTGATTTGTTTTTTACTTTTGCACTGAAGTTGTGACTGTTATAAATCTTCTCGACTCTAAACCTAAGCTCTTTTTTTCTTTTAACATTTCTTCAGCAAATGTGTGGTAACTTCAATGTATATCTAAAGATAAGTTGAGGAAGATAGTGCATATCAGTGACAGCAAAGTCTGATCATGCAGTAACTACGTCCCAAAATCAATAGAATTCATATTGGTTTTTCAGAAAGACAGCTGTGAGCAGAAACTTGAAGTTGCTTCCAAATTTTTGAAATGAACTGCACGTATAGTCCAGTACCCTTACAGACTCTTGTGCACGCAGCCTGGACATAGTCTCACTTTGTCAGCCCTAGCCCTATCAGAGTAGACCAAGCAAAAGAAACTCTACTAACTTCCCCCTCACTAAATTATGACAGGTTTGAATAACTAATTTTCATCTTGGTTCTCAGGTACATATTTCTTAATGTTGGAAATGATAAAATGACATTGTTTACATTGTCACTTATGCAATGGATGTGACAAGCTCTTCCGCCTCTGCTCAGACATAATGCAGTGTGCCACCATGTAGCCCCAAGCTCAGCTGTTAACTACAAGACAGACTTCTGGAGGTTACAGATCAGTTGTGTAGTAATATACAATAGTCATTATCTGGTTTGAGCTGTCAGCATTCTCTGCGTGAAAGTATGTGTGGTGTTTTACGACCACTCGCCTTTCTGAAGTCTTTTCCAGCTGAGTCTAAATCAGTCTCAATTGCTGTCTTTGAAGAGCTGGCAGCCGGAAGCTGTGATCAGCTGATGGAGGAGGAGCTGTAAGCGAGGTGAGCCATCTTCCCCCGGCAGACTGATATACTTTGATAGAGCCTGGACGAGGGGGACACAGGAAACCATATGTGGCTCCTACTGTCATTTGGAGGTATCGATTGTTAGACACCAGGACAACCGGTGGCAGTCGCGAAGGAAGAAATCCGAAGGGCTCGTTTGATTTATTTTTCCCCACCGGATCTAACCAAGGAATATACCAGCTTTTAACGTCAGACAGAAACCCCTTAGTACTAATGCAAAGAACGGAAAACATAGCTAGGAGCGGGGATTAATATCCAAATATGAACCGAATGTAACCCAGATGAATGCATTAGTCCGGAGGATAGGTAATTATAAATTACCATGTAGTTGTTAATAGTTCGACCGCTGTGCAACACCACCAGTAAATGTAAACAAACAGCTAATCAAGCTAGCCGAAGTTAGCCGTTTGCAGGTTAGCGTTCCCGTGCTACAGCTAACGTTGAGGACTGAAGTAGAACGAAGATAAAACGACCCGAACAAGCATTTAGTTGGGTTGAAAACTACATTAAATATCAATATACTTATCAGCAGCGAATGTCATATATTTGTGTTATCCTAGTATGCAGTTGTTAACAAAAAGAGGCTAGCAGCTAACGTCGGCTAATTGTTGTTACCATTAGCAGCCCAGTATAATATCATTTCAACTAGCACATTAGACCAAGGGTAGTATTTGACAGTACTATTGCTACGTGTACTTTAACATCGTCTCTATTTGGACATTTAGGATGGCTACGGTCTTAGAATAATTAATCGGGTAATCTAGAGCAGGTCAGGTCTTTGCTGAGATGAGTAGGACGTTGGGATGAAGGAAACTTCATGACTTCTTGACAATTTAATCACACCCATACCCCGGCCAGGGTTTTTGGAAAAAGCTCTATTGTGTGTCCGTGTTCATAGCTGCAGAGTGAGGGAGAGGAAATGTTCATGTTCTCTACTCTTTAGACTGTTTGACAGCTACATTGCTAAGCTGCTGAGTTTTCCCCCTCAGCGACAGCAAAAGTACGGTCAAATAGACGAGAGGACCTTCTGTTCAAAGTGTCTGTCCGTAAAGGGAGCTTCACTTTGGGGAGTTAGTCGGGGAGTGTGGATAAATTCTGAATAACTAATGCTTGTGTTGGGGATTTAGGATTCCGCCTCTAAACACAGGAGAAGTTCCGCCGACCCTTAGCCGTGCAACAGAGGCTGGTCAGAGTTGTATTATGTAGCTGTCTGAGGCCCGGCGGTAAGCCTCTCAGCTGTGTTTTGGTCGCTAGTAACCTCCCCTCCCCCAGTCTTCAGTTTCTTGATTCTCCTCGAGTGTTGGACACTGTTCGCCAGGCTTCCCCTTGATTTAGACCGAAAAAAAGGACCGTGGCCTCAAGTCGTAGTCCTCTGGACTCCGCAGCAGTTAAAAAGTGGATGTAATGGAACTGATGTTCGCCGAGTGGGAGGATGGGGAGAGGTTCTCTTTCGAAGACTCGGACCGGTTCGAGGAAGACTCTCTGTGCTCCTTCATCTCCGAGGCCGAGAGTCTCTGTCAGAACTGGAGGGGATGGAGGAAACAGTCCGCTGGACCAAACTCTCCTACTGTCAAGATTAAAGGTTGGAGAAGAACACACTCAAACACATGCCATTAATTCTGAATACTTTTTTATTGCTTTATTTTAGGCACTGATCCTCCAAACACTGTGACCCTAGCTCATATTAAAGCAGCTTACTTAAAAAAAAAAAACAGAGCAGCACTTCCTGTGCCCCCTTTGCTTTGTTATGTATCTATTTGACAGGGACCTGACTTTATAGGCAGCTATTTGAAAATGGACTAACATTTTAATCTTTTACAGACTTTTAAGACTTTTTGGTCATAGTCAACAAGCTACTTCTCAAAGCCTTTTGGAAGAGCACTTGTACTGTGATTCCATTTAACTATTATATGGCTTATGCTGTTATGGAAATGTCCTGAGAATATTTGAACCTATTGGCCACAATTGAATGCATTTGTGTAAACAGTCAGTCACCATGCAGTGTGTGTGTCTTTTTGTGTTAATGCCTGCAGCAACCCAGTGCTCCTCTCTGGGGTGGTTTTCCAGAACCACATCCATGTTTTTCCATCGTCACTGTTTGTTTCCAAGAGTAAAATTTTGCCTTTTTTACTTTTCTCTCAAAGGGTTCTAAATAATGACATTCTTCTGACTTGCCTTCAGTTGTTTTCTAACAAAGAGTGATGAGAGTTTCTTAAGTAGAAGACCCAAAAAATATCTAATGACTGAATGATTAATGGATTTAAATTTAAAAATGCAATTTGAAACAATGCAATTAGCACATCAAAAAGGTGGCGATAGTGGTTTTACATCTGGTTTTACAAATTAATGCTATCCTCTTTGTGTGATAATTAACTTACCAATCAGAGTGGACCTGTGTCAATGGTGTTTAGATGCTGCCCCTGTCCCATAAGTGAACGACCTTCCTATGCCAATGTCAGAGAAGGTTTACAAAAAAGCAATTTTTTTTTATTATTATTACATTGTTCACCTTTTTTTTAAGGTTACATACCTTTCATATTGAAGTTACCATAGTCACAGCTGTTGACATAGTTGTACTTCATTTTATACCAGTTTAAAATCCATAGTGTGGTTCTCATCCTTGCATCACCGCACAGAGCAATTAATACTGTGAAATATGGCGGGGTTAGTTTTAGAGAAATACATATGATCACATTCCAGGTAAAACGCATGGGCTAAATCATCACAAAATACTAAATGGTTGAAAAGGTATGAGAATATATCAATCTTTTTATTCTTAGGAAGGAGAGAGCATTCTTTTACTTGTTCCTTGGTGTGTTTATTTGGCTGAATTTGGGTAATATGAATGACCTGTTAATATATATAGTCTTTTTTGGATTTTAAACAAACCGTTAGGGGGATCCAAATGATCCCAGAGGTTTAACAAAATAATGTATTGCTCTGTTAATTCTCCTAGGTTTACTGCCATCTGTAATGGATCTGAACGGTAAAAAGTTCCACAATTTCATGTCATCAACAATTCTGAAAGTCCTCACTGCACCAAAGTTCTTTCCCAGCCAAGTGATGCTGGTGGGGATTTGCTGACACTCCTTCCATTCATTGCTATACTGTATCACTTATCTGGTGTTTGTTGCACTGTAGTTCCTTATGGTTGGGTCACGGGCATCATGCTTTGTATGACTAACTATGATTGCACCCCCTACTGTCACTGAGGCTGCATCAAAGCTGTTTCTGATACCGTACTTTAATGGACAGGGTGCTGCCTGTCAGCCAACCATCCCTCGCAATCCTCCACCTGACCAGGGTTTGACACAGGACCCTTATTTTTATTCATGTGACACATTGTGGACATGCTCTCAGTTCATAATAAACTATTTGTGTGGAGTTTTCTGTAGAACACTGGAGATGCTAACTTTATGTCCAAGACAGCTGTTCTGAGTTGTTGCTCTGGCAATGAAACATTTAGTCCTCAGTCACACAGAAAGCTCACTGGATATTTTCCAGGAATTACAGGTCTAAGCACCAATTCATTTATTTACTGTGAAGCTTGGAGACTTGTAGCGCTAATCAGTTTATTTAATATATGTTAAAGTTTATAGCTTAGAGGTGTGTTTTGTTGCGTGGATGGCAGTCCTTTTCCAGTTTCACCTTTTCCACTACGTATAGCTGGTTAAATACAGTTTTTATATACTTAAGTATATATTTTAAATATACATTAAGTATATATAAAATATATATACATCCACACACTATGCGTATGTGTGGGTTGCTTGTTCACCTTTCCCCTTCCTGTCAACTTTCTATTAATATACTACGATACAGCACTCTGCCAACAGCCAGCCTTTTCAGCAATGACCTTCTGTGGTTTACCTTCCTTGTGGGGGGTGTCAGTGATTCTCTTCTGGACAACCTTCCAGTCAGTCTCAAGTCTAGTTTTGATTTTACTTTGAGCTCTGGTTTGGTCTACACTAACTAGTGAGAAAAATATCCCCATTCATTTCTAAACTTTCTACAATGTTGACCGGTTAAAGCTAACTTTGCACGTCTGCAGGGACGCTTAACCATATTATTATTCAGTTCAGTAGTCAAATAGCTGATAACATTGCTTTCATATTACCGCTAATAATTTAAATGCGCAGTAATATGGCAGTATTTATTAGTGAAGTTCTTATTCACCCTTTAATATATGCCTATTCTGAGCAAGCACTTTACTGGTCTAACTATGCATTCATTGCAATTCCCGTTGGTGCTCATAGTGTCCAGCTTCTGTTGTCAGAAATCTTATTTATACAGGTGTGTAAGTGCGACTAGAGAAATAGTTTCCTCAACCCAAATTGATTAGACTTCTTTCAGATAAAACTCAGTGAGTAAATCTGAATTTTTGAGAAACTTGAAGAAATATCCAGAGGCAAATATGTTAGCCAACAAGTTAACACTTAATACAGCAGATATTTAAGCTTTTTTTTGTTTACTGTGGTCAGTTGCAGGCAGTTTGTAAAGAACAACTAACAATTCTGCTTTGACAAATAGCAGTGATTGTTTACCTTCTCAGCAGCAAAGAAGATGAAAGGTGAAGAGAGAATACCACATGCTATAAATCCTATCAAGGAATATATCCACACATTCAGCGGTAGTGTTTGCAGAGCAACCTTACTGCATGTCCAGCAGCTGAACAAACCCCCTTGGGGATGGTGTTGGTAAGACGTAGGGTATTGTCAGGTGTAATGTTGTCGGTGAAATGCATGGCACATTGAAGGAAAGGTTGAAATGAATAATTGACCACAAAAAACTGAAGCTGAATCTGCTTGCGTGCAGGCAAAACACAAAGTACACACAATCAGAGCTGGACCTGAAAGTGGCCCTCCAAAATCAAAAGGAAGCCTACAGTGGTAAATTTGTGCAGGATTTATTCAGATGACTCTTTTTTCTCTTACAAATCAATATTTGAGAGTAATTAGATAAGGATATCCACTACTGAACTCCCAACATACTTCTTTGTAAAGAGTAGGTAAAAAGATATGCAATGAATGGTTCATCTTATAGGTATTTTTGCTGTTGAAATGAATCTTGCTCTGTGATAAAGCTCATTAAATGACCTCTCTGATTTTTCTGTATTGGCAACAACACAAGGAAACAACGCTTCTAAAGTGGGGCAAAACTCAAAGCTTTTCTAATTCTTAAATTTATTTGAAATGAATGGTTGATACATTTGTGTCTGAATCCAACTCCTTCTGTGAAATGACTTGGTTTCCTCTCAGCAGGACAGAGAATATGAAGTGTGCCTCAGTGTATCTCTGAAATGGAGAAGAAATCCTTGTGCTGATGGAAAACAAAGACAGCATTGCACAGCTGGCATACTTACCACAGCAATCCAATGAGATACATGTGGCACTAACTGTAGTTTCACAACAGACCAAAATGAAGATAGGTCAGTCAGTATTTATTCAACTCAGAGTAGTTTTGTTTAGAAATACCAAATTTTAACCTGTTAGTTTTCAGATAAACTGTGCAGTCAAAGTAATTCTAATTTCAGCTAAAAAACAGCACAGGATTGAATGTGTCTAACAGCGGAGGCAGCTTTTAGATATCCCACAGGTGTGCGGTGGATCACCCAGTGAAGAATCATGGACAGAGGGAGGCAGAAATCTAGGAGGTAGGACAGCTAGTCGCCCAGTGAGAAGACCGAATGAGCCCTCAGCTCCTCACTGGCCAGCTACAAAGGAACAGCTGTTTCAGTGGCTTCTCTCTGTGCTCACAGCTGATTGGTGGGCAGCATGCTGTCATTCACTGGCAACAGCGAATCATAGGCTGGCAACATGAACTCTGTTACTACCCAGCCACGCTTCTTAAGGGTTGCACTCTCAACTCTTTAACAGGAACACTGTCCCTGTTTCTTACTGCATTACAATAATATAATTTACACAAGAAACAAATTCTCATATGAGTGCAATATGTTCTGAAGTTATATATATACTTGCATGAGGGGGAAAAGTGTAAAGTTAATAGAAAAATGAGTAGTAATAGTAGTATTACTTGTGACAGCAGATTGTATTCATAGTCAGTGATAGTGTTAGACTTTGAAAATATGTTGCATCGTGAAACTAAAATGTTTTACATGTAGGTGAATAGGATTGTTGACATCTATTTATTTACCATTAGCTTTAGAGACTGGGAGGTTTATTGTAACTCCAGTGAAGGACAAACTTTGTTTGCAATTTAGATGAAGTTGAGAATGAGGTTCTTTTTAAGTTTTACTGTCCTGTATGCAAAAATATAAGGGAGGTGCTTTTCAGTAAAATGTCATCTGTTTATTTTGATTTCTTTTCTTGGATGACCATGAAAATCTTGAGTTATGTTTCTGAAGGGGAACCTTTTTTATGGCAGAATTTCTTTGCAAGGCCTGGGATATAAGCCAGTATACTTTGTTTGAGAACTGCTTTAGTTGACTATTTTAGATATATTAGATTTAAGACAGGTGATTTAGCATTGCCACATCAAAATACCATCAAAGTGTGACTGTCATACAAAGAGGAATGAATAAATTTGTAACACCATTGATGTGCCATTGACATGATAGTTTAAACTCTGGGTCAGATGCACTGCATAACATACCCTTTACTGCAAAAAGTATTGGGATGTCTGCCTTTACACTCCCATAAACATGACATCCCATTCTTAATCCGTAGGGTTTAATATGGAGTTTGTCCACCCTTTGTGGCTACAACAGCCTCAACTCTCCTGGGAACGCTGTCCACAAGGTTTAGGAGTGTGTTTATGGGACTTATTGACCATCCTTCCAGAAGTGCATTTCTGAGGTCACACACTGATGTTGGACCAGAAGGCCTGACTCTCAGTCTCCACTCTAATTCATCCCAAAGATGTTCTATCTAGTTGAGGTCAGGACTCCACACCAAACTCTGTCATCCATGTCCTTATGGACCTTGCTTTGTGCACTGGTGCACAGTCAAGTTGGAAGAGGAAGGGGCCAGCTCCAAACTGTTCCCACAAAGTTGGGAGCATGAAATTGTCCAACATGTCTTGGTATGCTGAAGCATTCAGAGTTCCTTTCACTGGAACTAAGGGGCCAAGCCCAGTTCCTGAAAAACAACCCCCACACCATAATCCCCCTCCACCAAACTTTACACTTGAGACAATGCAGTCAGGCAAGTAACGTTCTCCTGGCAACCACCAACCCCAGACTCATCCATTGGATTGCCAGACAAAGAAGCATGATTTATCACTCCAGAGAACGCGTCTCCACTGTTCTAGAGTCCAGTGATGGTATGCTTTACACCACTGCATCCAACGCTTTGCATTGCACTTGATGTAAAGTTTTGATGCAGCTGCTCGGCCATGGAAACCCATTCCATGAAGCTCTCTATGCACTGTTCTTCAGCTAATCTGAAGGCCACAAGAAGTTTGGAGGTCTGTAGCTGTTGACGCTGCAGAAAGTTGGGAGTTTCTGCACATTGCGCGACACAGCATCTGCTGACCCCACTCTGTGATTTTACGTGGCCTATCACGTCGTGGCTGAGTTGCTGCTGTTCCCAATTGCTTTGTTTTGAATAGCAATTTTAATTTGAAATCAATTAATCATTCCACCCTCACTGCAAAGCAGCAACTTAATCCGATATTAACAATAAAATGATCATTAAATGCAGAATATCAGGCTCAGTAGTCAGTTGGGCCGATAATAGGGTGATCCATGCTGTGCACTGTCTGCTTTTTAGCTTTAGAGGAGAACCTAGAATATTGGATAACCATATTTCCTCAGCAAACATCTATATGAAGATTCTAATGGATTGTAGTTCAATTGAATCCACAATCTGTTTCTTCTAAGAAGCTGAAGCATCAGATAATATTGCAAGCAGCGACAGAACATTGTTAAATATAAAATGCGTTCTCATTAACACTTGTGCAAAAGTTCAACTTCTGAAGATGAGATATTTCGGGCAGATGATATCGTGTTTAGCCAATCAAGACCATGACTGCAGTCTTCATTTTGTAGATGCATGTGGGTCAATCAATAAGACTTTGGTTTAAACAGTAATTCATCTGTTTGTCATTGGTTCCTTTAAGAGTCTGTCACATTATCATTACTGTATATTTGCTGACTAAATTTTTAATAGATTTTATTTAGTTGTAGTATTTTTGTTATGAAAAACATTCTTGAATATTTTTTGTAATAGTTTTGATTGTTAAAAGTAACACTGTGGTTGAGGCTCAAAGTTTAGCAGCACAAATAGAACTTCCATAGCCCTGAGATACAGCACCAACTACACCATTGTCCTGAAGCAATTGCTTTAACAAGGATGTAACTTACTTTTATGTGGATTGTGTAATCTAATTGTAATAATCTCCTGTAATGGAGACTGAAATTAATCGCCTGTAGGATAGTGTTTGAGATTCCTGCCCAGTTTTCCACACTGTTTTGTCTGCAACTGTAGTGCACTCATAAATGATTGTATACTTTTTGTAACCAGTCAGCTTAGTTTTTACTGATATACTCCCACATAATATATGAGCTGTTGCTGCTTGTCTTGATGGCTTTCACATTGCCTGTTACCGTGAGCCCCTGAGCCTTTACACCAAGGATGGCATTATTTGAGCAGAGTGCTTTCCTCCATATATGGTAAACAGCAGCACAAGTAGTGGCTTGGAAATGAGGTCTGTAATCTGAGACCCATCACTTTTTCTACTCTCACTCGCAGTCCAATGTGCTCTCAATGCAACTTTTGTTTGCGCGTGTGCTGCCCTTTTATCAGATGACACACACACACACACACACACACACACACACACACACACACACACACACACACACACACAAATTATGTCTTCATTAGTAACAGTTTTTGTATCTTAAGTATTTTAGCAAATTGCTTTTTCTTTACTTATTTGCTGTAGTCGAGCAATGTTAACTCATTTCACTGTTCTTAATTACATTTTATATTGTACAAAATGATAGATTATCATAAACTGACAGATGTCTATTTATTCCACTCTGTCTCCTTGTCAGGGACAGTTTTTAATTCTAACAAATAAATGCAGTTACTGCTGTTGCTCCGTGCATAAATGCGCACAACTCTTTCTCTTTGGAGAAAGAGTTGTGCTAATATAGATCCTGCTGCAGGTACTTAACAAATAAAGGGAGCAGTTTTAAAAAGCTGGAAGCAGCAAGCTAAACTGCTATTCTGTGTGTATGGCATCTCACCCGTGTGATGTGAAAAGATGTAGGTCTACACACTGACTTACCGCTCGACCCTAGCCCGGATCAATCCGATTTCTATGAATATTGTTGCTGAAATGTGACTCACTTCCTACCACCTGATGCATCACTGTTTGTGTGTGCCATCTCTTAATATAATAGTGTACTTCCAACCTAGAAATACAACTTTTATGGAAATGTGACCAGGATGCACATTCAGACACGAAGCCGACACATTCAGTTCCTACAAGATTTACAGAATAGGCTACATGTCTGAAAGGGGCTTTAGAGGAAGAACATTTACTCCAAGAGCTTATTGGGAACAGCTTAAAGGCTAGCAAATGTAGCTTTTCTATGGAAGAAGATAAATACAATTTTAGAGAATAAACCCCTATTTCCTTGATGAAGGTCTAGTTCCAAGACATTGCTTTAATAGATTTATGTTTGCATTAGACAGTGTGCGTGAGTCTGTTTTTGTATATGTTGGATGTAGTCTTCCCTCTCCACATACCTGCCTCTTGGAAATAGATGCACAAAGAGTTCTCTTGAACATTAGAATATAATCCTAATGTGCACAACACAGAAGTTAGACCAATGATTTTCCTAGAGGCAATGACAATAGATTCCAATTAATAAGCACAACACACGGACAGTCATCAATATACTCCAACTTCAGACTTTATAAACTGCAGTTCAGAAAGTCTATGGCCGGAATGGTGTTTCAAGTCAGTCAGCCATCAGTTTTGATACGCATTTATAGGAGATAACAGATCATGGGCAGCAAAATCTTCTTCTTTTCCTTTCGGCTTTTCCCTTCAGGGGTCGCCACAATGAATCAATTGCCTCCATCTAACCCTGTCTACTGCATCCTCTTCTCTCACACCAAATACCTTCATGTCCTCTTTAACCACATCCATAAACCTCCTCTTTGGTCTTCCTCTAGGCCTCCTGCCTGGCGGTGGGAGACTCAGCATCCTTCTACCAATATATTCACACTCTCTCCTCTGGACATGTCCGAACCATCTCAGTCTGGCCTCTCTGACTTTATCTCCAAAGCCTCTAACATGTGCTGTCCCTCTGATGTACTCATTCCTGATCCTATCCATCCTGGTCACTCCCAGAGAGAACCTCAGCATCTTCAGTTCTGCTACATGGGCAGCAAAGTACACTGCAAGAAACAAACAATAATAAAAAGTGACAGCTAAGAGAGTGGTGATTGAATTGCTAAAAGATTCTGTTCTCTTTTTAAATTAGTGCTCGCTAGCTAACTCTGAAAATTGACATTTTCCTTTATGTGAATAACCTTCAAATGTCTAGTCAGGCTTGTGGTGTTGTGTGTTCTGGTTGCTTTCCTTCAGGAGGGATTTCCTTGGAGCATACCTGGCAAATTGCAGATTTACTTTCTTATCCAGACAGTTGGTAGAACTGCCAGACTGTTCTGGCTAGTGAAGACATTTTAGCTTTGCACAAAGAAATAGTTTCATGAATTTTGTGTCATCTGATTGACTTTTCTATTGGACATTTATAGACCACCAGGTAAACTCTTTCCAGTGACTCTTGGTAGAAAATGAGCTGCATCGTTATTCTTATGTACTAATGACTACTGAATTGTTTAAAATGTGAACATGTTGATGGAAATTGCAGCTGGTTTGATCCCATCGCAAGAGGCTCTTGAGCTGTAGATTTTTTTTGACATTGTGCATTCATTACTTCCTCTGCCAGCTTTTCAACGTAGTGGAACTTTCAAAGTTGGTCTTCGAGTTACTCATTTCTTACAAATTTTTGTCAAAGGATGGCGCACAATAAGAAAGTCTTATTTACACTGTTATTATAATCAAATGGATTCTTCTTAGAGGTTTTAGGATTAATGTCTATTTACTTGAAAAATTTTTAATATAAAAAGATATATTTAAAAGAGACCCAAGAATGGTCAGAGCTGATCCAAAAAGACAAAAAAATAACGGAATCCGGTTTTGAAAATGTGTGAGAGCTGAACACACTCCCAAGAAAGAAAGTTATGTAGCACTGTCAGCAGCATTATTTTCCATCCAAAAGCAATTAGCTGCAAAAAGAGCAGCGTGTCATTTTTTTATTTTACAGGCAGAACAGTTAAATGATGATACAAAAACAGGGTGTATATTTTCAGTCTGTCCAGGAAGACATTCATAGTGTTGCACTTAGTTATTCATATGAAAAGTACCGCAAATAACTGTGTAACAAATATAGAGTTAGAGAGAGACCTCTATTTGTCCCTGAGGAGCATAAAAAAGGAATGGTAAGCTGACTATCAGGCAAGAGTCTTGGTGGCAGGGTTGACATTTTGGCCTCTGAATGGTACGTATAAATTGGAAATGGACTGAACTTATGTAACACTTTTTATCTTGGTGGTTTTTAAGGGGCTTTACAATTTGCGTCTCATTCAACAATTCTCACACATGCTCACAGAGAAATTCTGGTGTAAGATAGCTTGAAGGTTTTAACCTCACAGGACAGGAGCACACTGCTGTTCAGCCTGCTGGCCTGTTGTTACGGTACTCTTTAATATTTAACTTCGATAATTTAACCTGCAACTTTCAATAAAGTGACATGGGTATGAAGGAACGTGCGTTTCTTTCTTCTTTCCGACTAAACTGATCTTCCTCTCCTGTGCCGTCTTCCTCAGATGGTCAGGTGATTCCACTGGTGGAGTTGTCAGCGAAGCAGGTGGCGTTCCACATCCCATTTGAGGTGGTGGAGAAGGTCTATCCCCCTGTCCCAGAACAACTCCAGCTCCGCATCGCCTACTGGAGCTTCCCTGAAAATGAGGAGGACATCAGGTGTGAATGTGTTAACCTCAATGACACGTAAAATTTGCAGATGCCATTTAAGATCTATTTTCCCCCACATAAAGTGTTTTTCAGAGAAGTTTATATACACATCATGGACATGAATCTTGTAGCTTTAGTTTTTCCATTTCTGTTCCTGTGGAGCGGAATTATTGTGCAACATGAATCACTAAGAAAAAAGATTATTAAATTGATGGTGCTGAAAGCTCTAAAATGTCTTTCAACTTAACATGATTGATATGAACATGACTGACTGTCA
The DNA here is from genome assembly GCF_021347895.1 of Acanthochromis polyacanthus. Lineage (NCBI taxonomy): Eukaryota > Metazoa > Chordata > Actinopteri > Pomacentridae > Acanthochromis > Acanthochromis polyacanthus. The sequence continues at coordinate 20,415,347 of NC_067127.1, read as the reverse complement.
CTTCTACCTTCACTATACCAACACGTAAAGCATTTCGGTGACAGCACTCACTGGATTCACCAGCACAAAGTACAATATGAAGGTCAGTGCAGACCTTTTAAAGACGATCAGAGATTTACACAAGTGAGGAATGCCTCTTGGAGCCAGCTATAAGCACCTGCAGATTCCAAGATTATCAAACCAAAGTTATTGAGAAATGTAGGCCAGTTTGCCAAGGCCCCCCTCACCTGAGAGAAAACTGTTTAGGATGGCCAGAAACAACCAATGATGAAGGCTCAGGCCTGCCATTGGAAATAAAATGGGGAGGCATTAACCCCCCCAAAACATTACAGCAACTGTTAAGGTTATCAGTGAAACTTTTACATTACTAAAAATTGGTGTAACCATGGAAGATGACTACCACAGGATTCCTTAGGATAGCCACAGCTGGATTTTTACTTCACACATTGGGTGTTCCATCTGTGATCTCAAACGCACATCAAAGCTGGTAGTGGAGCAGATAAAGTAACCTTGGCCCATCCCAAGTTTTAACCGCAACTCTATCAAAAATATGTGGACTGCACTTAAAAGACGGTACCGTGCCAGGATGTTAGTAGCTCATTTATGGTTACCAAAAGCGTCTGGTTACAATGAACTTGCTAAGACTTTTAATCAAATATCACATGTGCTGTAATTATATTTTTTCGACTTTCCTTCTCTAATTTTGTCACTGTGCTGATTTTAGAAAACCCCAAATTAAAACTTGCATACCATATTGTTAGAAATCTTCTCTATTAGTTCCTGAAGGAATTACAGCCTTCAGCGGTTGGGATGGAATAGACTTTGTATGCAACAACTGTTTCTTCTTCTTCACCACTCAAAGCTTCATGGGAGAGTGGCAAAGAGAAATCCACTGTTAAAAAAATTCAATTTAAATGTCAAATAGAATTCCCTAGAAGGCATGCAGGAGAAGGTTTTTTGGTCTGATGAGACATAAACACGACACATCATCACAAAAGCACTATCCCTATGGCAGTGGCAGGATCAGGATTTGGGGATACTTCTGAACAGCAAGTGCTCGAAAGCCTGTAATAGTGGAACATAAAATGAAGCAGCAAAGTTTAGGGAATTCATGGAAGACGGCTGGATGCAGTCTGCAAGAGAACTGCGACTTGGAAGATAGATCTGTTTTCCAGCAACACAATGAGCTGTAAAAGCTAGACAGAAGTGTTTTAGAGACAACAAGGTGAACTTACTAACCGTCTCTGTGAAACCTGACAGAGCTTGAGCAGTTTTGCAAAAAAGAACGAGGTAAAGCTGTAGGATCCAGATGTGTAAGGCTGATTCAGACATAGTCACACCGGCTCAATGTTGATGCTGTAATTTTTAGACTCACTGTAAACCTCTGACCACCACTGTACTACCAGAACCAAACTCAAATGATGTGTGAATGGCAGTTTAAAAATGTACAATTAGTGTCCTACGAGAATTTAGGACTGTTGACAGAATCCCCAACAATTCTCCTAGCTGCCTCAGCTCCACTGTAAACACACAAGTAGTTTTCTATGACACATTTTCAACAACATTTGCAAGCACATACTCTCCTGAAGTGTTGGCTTTCAGCTGCTATGGCTACAGCTGGAGAACACAATTATCAGGCTGCAACAAACAACAATCATGCGACTGTGATTAGTGATTATTGTGCTGACTAATTTAGCAATGTGTAAGATTGGACATTAGAAACATGAAATATGTCAGTCTGATTAAAAAAACTTCTAGACATTTATACATTATTGTAGTAATGTCTTGTTTTTGGTCATTTTTGCCAGTGCTGTGCTCTGAACTTTATCTCAGAACTTGAAGTTGTCTACAAGAAGAGTGTTGAAAAGTCCTATATCAAGAGTAAAAGGACTTAATACTGGGTTTTTGAACATGTTTACAAACTTTGATATCTGCCATACAAGTACTGATTATAAACTTGGAAGAGTACCCAAAATTTTTTACATGTCAGAGGTCTGTATTTATGTTTTCCCCTATTAAAAAAATCATGATGTTTGCCACTTGCCCCTCGTGTTTTTGTTGGTGGTTTTTCTCTGCCTTTGTCTCAGGTTGCTGTTGTGGATGCTCCAGAAATGAATATGTAATAAACCTTAAGTTTAAAACTGGGTTTATTTTCACCCTATTAAAGGTTATATTCCTGCCTGGCTAACGGGAGTCCAGATGAATTCCAACGTGGAGAGCAGCTCTATAGGATCAGAGCTGTCAAAGACCCCCTGCAGATCGGTAGGTTAAGCAGTCATTCTTTCCATTTCCATTTAAACTGACTGTGTTAAATATGGAACAAAGAAAGTGCACTTGTTTCCTTGCCCAACCCATTCTATTGTCTTCTCTGACCGTGTCTCTTTTACCAGGCTTCCATCTCAGTGCTACAGTCGTTTCCAGCCAGTCCGGTCAGTCTAAAGGGGCCTACAATGTGGCAGTCATGTTTGACCGCTGCCGTATCACCTCTTGCAGCTGTACCTGCGGCGCCGGAGCCAAATGGTGTGCCCATGTGGTGGCACTCTGCCTTTTCAGGATCCACAATGTAAGTTTGTCTGCAGGAAGGAACTGTATAAGATTTTTGGTCGGACAAAATAGGCAAGGTGATGACACATCTTTTCAAACTGCAAGTTCCATTCAGTGCAGTTACATTTTTTTTGTGTAGCACCAATTCACAACATATGTCATCTCAAGGTAATAAGTTGAGGCGGAGGTGAAGACATTATAAAATGTATACAGAGAAAACCAACAAACCAAAGTTTTCTTTGGGGCAAAATAAATGGTGGCAGTGTGAAGGGAAACAAAACTGTCCTTTACTGGAGAGGATAAAAAAATACCTCCAATAGAGCCAGGCCATGGGAGGGTGGCAATTTGCCTCGACCGGTACCTTTTAGTTTAGCCTTTTTTGCCAAAAAAGACCAAAACTTATAACTTTTGACAGATAATGTAGTACTGTGATCACTTTTAGTCTAGAGGTATACACTACCGTTCAAAAGTTTGGGTTCTCTTAGAAAAGTCAAGTGCAGAGGTTTGAGCAACATACATCCATATGCACATTGGCAGAAACTCAGAGGCTTTCAACAACATCCTAAACATCAAAAATTCCAGCTTAGATAAGCCTCTGAGCAGCACTGGATACCTCGGGTACCATTCTCTGAACCGTACTTTCATTCTCTGTACCATTTTCCAGCTTTCAGTGATCATGTTTTTCTTCGTCTACATGACACCAGGTATAAGCATACATAGTGAATATAAATATTTGTTCCCTTTCAGTGTCAATTTGACATCATTTCCTGTGTCAAATGGAATAGTGGTCACATGACATACTTGCATCTTACAACACTTGCTTCATGCATTAAAATGACGCAGTACTGTATGTCAGTTGACATTGTCACTTTTCCTCCTGAAGTGAATGATATTAAACAGCCAATCAATTTTTTGGGTGGATCTAAAAGGGAGCTGAGTTGAAAATACCCAGGCACTACCACCAAAACTGCACTGAGATAGCCTAGCCGCGCTAGACAACCCACGGCAACGAATTTAATTCTCTGCCAGGGTGGGTCTAGTTACCCTCCATAAGGCTTGAGGTTGGATGCTCCTAAAACTGGCCGGACGAATCACCATGAAGTGTAGAGTCAGAAGGCGGGCGTAACTAAGTGATGACAGAGGCGCGACGATTCTGACAGAAACAACTAGCCTAGCCGTGCTAGACAACCCACAGCAACAAATTTAATTCTCTGCCAGGGTCGACAACAAAAACGACAACATTCGTTGAGCTCCATTAGCACCGACTCTGAATAATCTTTCTGTTAACATGTCTGTAATATACTTGAGCTTCACCCATTGACTGTATAAATAAGGCTTCACCGAACTCCCGCATCCTCTGATTTCCGGCGCTCTAGGAGCCTATTCATTGCGCTGATTGGTTGTATACCTACCCAATTGCTGCAGAGTGACTTGATAGACAACCTTTTAGCCCGCCTCCCTCCCTGTCGAGCGTGCCTAGACCCTTGCGTCTTCAGAATGGGTCTAGCGCGGCTAGGCTCGCACTGAGAGCTTCTCCCTCTATAAAAACCAAAAGGTTTGATGGGACATAAAGACAAAGTGGTAGGCTTCAAGCTATGATTTTACTGCTTGTCGATTTGTGCTAACTGCTTGTCAGATCTGCCTGACCCACCTGGAAAATGTTACATTATTGGTGAAGATGTTATTCTAATATCAATTAGTACATTATACAGCTGGTCAAAGACATTACGTAATTATTTTCAATTAAGTACACATTTTTGTTGCATTATCAGACAGTATTATGGTTTTAGTAAATATGACATTATTAGGTTCTACAGAGGTTTTTTTTTTTTTTTTTAGAGTTAGAGACTCAGAGGGTTTCTGGTAAAGGGTTAATGGCCCCTCTGACTGAACAGAGCCTGATATAAAGTCATTGTGATGTGCCTTGTCTTTTATGTTAAAAAAAATGTGCACTGGCTAGAAACCCAACAGCAACAGGTGAGTGGTCAGAGCACATACGACATGGGTGCAAATACTGCCAGTAATGAGTTTCCAATTTGATTCCTATGTGTGCAGGCCTCAGCAGTCTGTCTGAGGGCTCCGGTCTCTGAGTCTTTGTCCAGACTGCAAAGGGACCAGCTCCAAAAGTTTGCCCAGTACCTCATCAGTGAGTTGCCGCAGCAGGTAATTGTCATACACTGGACCAGTTTATTCTCTCTATAAACCAAGATATTTAGCAAAATGTATATTATTTCTCTGTGGTTCATGTCACATACAGTATCTGATAACGAAAGTTTGTTCTATTTCCAGATCCTACCCACAGCCCAGCGTCTGCTGGATGAGCTGCTCTCCTCACAATCTACTGCTATCAACACTGTTTGTGGAGCTCCAGGTACAGAAGCATTCTGTGCCTAACATTTAATAACAGAACAAACTTGAGTCATGCAGATATGAGCTTTCTGATATTAGAACCACAGTCGAAGTTAAAGTCATTTAGTTCAACCTTTTATCTGAAAATAAAAGATGGGGTCTTTGCATAGTTGCACTGAGCCACGCTGTGAGCAACTGCGTTCTTCCTCTGCAACAAACACAAGCACACAATATGTTTTGAAATACTGAATGTCAATTATAGTGACCTGCTAACATTAAGAGCATCACACAGCTGTACCACATCAGCCACAACATTAAAACAACTTTCAGGTGAAGTGAATATCGTCGATCATATTGTTTCAGAGCAATGTGCTGCTGGGAAGCCTTGAGTCCTGATATTCATGTGGATGTTTCACATGTACCACCTCCTAAACATTGTTGCAGACCAAGTAGACGCACACATACACCCTCAACCACCCACACATATCGCACAAGCACTCCCAGATCCCAAACACTGCTCTAGAGCGACTCCAGGAATGTGATAAAGAACTCAAGGTGCTGAACGGCCTCCAAACTTCCCAGAGCCATTTGCCATCAGCTTGCTGTTGAAGAATCAGTTCTTGTTACGTCTCTTGTGAGGAGGGGAGATGGAGAGAGGAGTGTTTTTGTAGTTGGAATAATATTTGGTCAGCACACAAAAAAAGGAAATGGAAAGAAAATCTCAGACTTATTGTGCTGAAATACGGGGGGAAAAAAAGTGATTTTTTTTTCTTTTATCCCACTGTGACTTTACACTTTGTCTGCATGAAGCACTGTGGGACAAAAATAGGAAGGCTTTCAATAAAAAGAGAAAAATTGCCAATTTCTACTTTTCATGATGGGGTAGATTTTCTGTGGCTGCCTTAGAGAAATGTTGAATTAGTAATGTATGTGTATGTACTGTGTGTGTGTGTATAAAGATCCAACAGCAGGCCCTTCAGCATCTGATCAGAGCACCTGGTATCTGGATGAGTCGACCCTTAGCGATAACATCAAAAAGACTCTACACAAGTTCTGTGGACCTTCACCTGTTGTTTTCAGGTACACGCTACTTGTCTTACATGATTCTACTTAATGTTTTTGATTTTATTTCTCAAAGGCTTTAGCTGAAACACACTTTAATGACAGGGTGTATACTCAAACCCTTTCCTGACCTTTTTCAAATGTACACTCCACTTTATAAATGTGGTGTAAATATTACACATCAGCCGTATGTTGGAGAAGAAACACATGGTCGTTTGTTAATTGGACCTTTCCATAACACTTGTAGAGTTTGAATTGAATGCGGGCATAGTAAAAGACAGCTAAATTATAATATAGTGGATACCTGTGTGCCATAGATCACCAGGGTTATCCAGATAAAACTTTAAAAAAAATGTGTACTAGATATGTTTCTTCATTTTGATTAGCAATTTTAGTTGATTTCATATCTGAACTCCGTTTTAACTCCTCTTTCTTCTTCGTTGATGCCCCTCAGTGTTACTTCCCAAAGCATTAATGATGTTTGTGTGTGTGTTGTTCACAGTGATGTAAACTCTATGTACCTGTCGTCTACGGAGCCGCCAGCAGCTGCTGAGTGGGCGTGTTTGCTGCGACCTCTAAGGGGTCGAGAGCCGGAAGGCATTTGGAACCTTCTGTCCATTGTCCGGGAGATGTTTAAGAGAAGAGACAGCAATGCTGCTCCACTGCTTGAGATCCTCACTGAACAGTGCCTCACCTACGAACAGGTATAGTGTGACACGAAGTGAGCTCCAGCTGCTGAAAGTAAGGCACTGCAAAAATGACAAACCACAGAAATGAGATTATCTGTTCTAATGTAGAAGTTGACAATAGTGGGAACATGAAATAATATTCCTGTACACATGACAGCAGACTTAACCCGCCTAGTACATATGGAATATTCCTTACATTTCGAGATGTATTACATTTTGATATCTTTGTCGTAATTTTTGGTAGCCTTGGGCAGTGCTTAAAAATCTCAAATAAAATTGCACCTGGGGAAATATTGCACATGTTAAAACAGCCAAAAGTAGAAATATCCCTTTCACTGTTTCTGCCTCAGATCCTGTTTGAGTCCTTACAATAATGCATGTCTACCAATACTAGGTACTCTTAGTTACTCCTTCATCACACACACAATAAAAATTCTTTCTTAGATCCTACCAACTACATGACATAATGTTGTAGAATATACAGGTTTGTAATATTTATAGAGGTTATATACCAGGACAGGTCTGAATTCATGACATAAGATAAGCCTTTATCAGTCCCACAGTGGGGAAATTTGCAGCAACAACGGGGATAGTGCAGACATGTAAGGAGCATGTTATTGTGCTGTGCTATTCTGGTGATAGGCATGTGACGGTAGAAAATGTAGGAGTCATGGGTCAGTACAGCATTAGAAGCAAGAAAAGCACTCACAGAGCGCAGTACTCCGCCAAGGCTGCTCAGTCATTGTAGAATTTCCAACGTATAAGTCCTGATAAGTCAGCAGACATGGATTTGTAGTAGGATCACAATTGTGTGATCATCAGCAGGCGCTCACTTGTTGTTGTAGTTACAGTGACGCCATGTTTCTATCTCTCAATAATACAGAAATCTTTAATAAATCTGTGGATCCAGACTTGAAGCCACATCACTGCCAAAATATAATCAGATGGTCTTTGTGTCATTTCTGACTTTTTGTGAAAATTTCATCCAAATCTGTTGGTCTGTTTTTAAGTAATGTTGCTAACAGACACAATTTTTTATTCTTCCTTGCATTCATCAACCTTTGTACTATCACTTTTTCACATGACTATGATCTACATGAGTAACAGAGGTTACAGTAAGTACTTGGTACACACCATGCATTCTTTGACTCACATCTTCCCATTTTTTCTGTGTGTGTGTTCAGATCATCAGCTGGTGGTACAGTGTTCGGACGTCAGCCTCCCACAGCAGTGCCAGTGGGCACACTGGGCGCAGCAATGGTCAGTCGGAGGTGGCGGCTCATGCCTGTGCCAGCATGTGTGATGAGATGGTGGTTCTGTGGAGGCTGGCAGTGCTCGACCCCACTATGAGCCCCTGCAGGTCAGACCATTGACGCATCATACTGCTAATGAACCAGTTAAAATGTCACAGAATTTTGCCTTGGTAAAGTTATGTAATATCAGCATGTATCACCTTGCGATATTATTAGACAACATATTTGATATACAAAATAATAAAGACGGTTAAAAAAAGGCTGTGTATGCTCTCTTCTAGGCGAATGGAATTGGCCGGCCAGTTGAAGCAGTGGCACCTTAAAGTTATAGAGATTGTGAAGCGGGGACAACATCGCAAGTCCCTGGACAAACTGTTTCAGGGCTTCAAGCCTGCTGTGGAGTCCTGCTATTTCAACTGGGAGGTGGCCTACCCACTGGATGGTATCACCTACTGCTGTGCGGATAAGAAGAGTGCCACATTCTGCTGGTCCAGGGCGGTGCAGTACCAGAGAGGAGTCAAAGCTGCTGCTGCAGGAGGTAGTGAATTTTCTGAATCAGTGGGAGGAGGTAGAGTTGATGGTGGAGCTGGAGACTATAAAGGAAGAGGAAGCGGTCACACGTCACTACAGGAGGTTGCAGTGCGGCCAAAGGAGACCATTCTGAACAAGAGGAAGGGTCTCTCAGTGAGTGGAGGAGGTGGGGTTCTTGTCCGTCTGGGAGGGAGCGTCTCGCTGTCCCTAGAGGACGGAGGAGGGAAGTGCATGTACAAAGGGCCAGGATCGTCATCTGGAGGGAAGCTCAAACTTACACAGGGAGGAGTGAAGGGAGCATCTGTTGGAGGTCCTGGAGGGAGTGGAGGGTTAGGAAGTAGCAAACATGCGAGTGCCAAGCGGAGAACGAGTAGTGAGGACAGCTCCCTGGAGCCTGATCTGGCCGAGCTCAGCCTGGATGACGGCTGCAACCTGGCTCTTGGGGCTGAGGCCAGCAACACCTTTGAGTTCCTCCCCCCGCCACCAGAGATGCTGCCCTCTCCAAGCCCACTGCTCCGAGACTCGCGCAAGTACAACAGTAGCAGTGGAGGAAGCAAAATTTTTGAAACGAAGCGGGTCAATCATGCCTCGGCTGCACTTCCTGCTGTACAACCTGCTCCACAGTGCTTCCCATCCAAGGAAACTGTGGTGGTTGTTATGGACATGCCCAACACTGCAGAAACAGAAGCACAGGAGGAGCTGGAGCCTATCCAAAACAGAGAAGAAGACGTAGACTCGGCTGGCAGTAACCAGCCTTCCACTTCCGCAATGACAGCAAGATCAGGCACCGCCACACAGACATCTGCTAAGCCTTCACGTGGCCGCAGAGAGGTGGCGTCTAGTGGAGCGGCGGCAGCAGGAAGCGGAGCTGCTGCTGTAGGTGGACCAGCTAACCATGGGGCAGAGGCAGCAGGTGGAGCTGTTGAAGGAGAGGCTGTGGGTGAGGACGACTATCAGGCGTATTACCTGAGCGCTGCCTCGGAGGAAGGAGCAGACAGACAGCTGGTAGACAACCACCAGGAGGACGAGCCAGACATCTTTGCAGGCATCAGACCGCTTGAGCAAGAGGGACGCATGGAGGTAAGAAAGAAAGGCTCTATTGCTGTATGTTGCTTGCTTATGTGCTTGAAGCAGTCTGTTTAAACCTCTTAGGAAAAATGTTAAGTTATGTGATCGGGCATGTCTTGGACAATGTCTTCAAATGTTTTCTTGTGTGAACACTCAGGTGAATTTAATGCTATGGAACAAAAGCTCAGCAGCACAGATATGAAAGCCCAGTGCCCCTCTTATTGATGCACTTTTGCTGTGTGTGTTTGTCTATGTACAGGTGCTCTTTGCGTGTGCTGAAGCCCTCCATGCGCATGGTTACAGTAATGAGGCATGCCGCCTGGCTGTGGAACTGGCCAGAGACCTGTTGGCCAACCCTCCAGACCTGAAAGTGGAGCAGCCACAGACTAAGGTAAGTACATACTGGAAAAAATCCCCTTCTCAAAACAAGAAATAAAACTTATTTAAAGGAACTTTTACCTTGAAATAAGTGAAAAGATCTGCCAACAGAACAAAGGAGAAACAGCTTGGTAAGATTTTTTGAAATAAGATGATATTTACAATATTGAGATCTCAAAATTAGCTGGGAAAACTTATTTTAAGCTATATTTTACCAGGATTGTCAAGCTTAGGTGTCTTAAAATAAGCCAGATATGCTATAAAAAAGTTTTCACTCAAAAATAGATTTTCACTTTCATGTAACCTCTTAATTTGAGAAGTGTTAACCCTCCTGTTGTCCTCATTTATGGGCGCCAAAAAATATTGTTTCTTTGTCTGAAAAAATCCAAAAAATCTGCAAAAAATCCCCCAAATTTGGCAAGAAAATTCTTGTAAATATTTTCAAAAAATGAGTAAAAATCTTCCAAAAATGAGTAAAAATATCTGAAGTGATTACAAATATATCAGTAAAACTTCCAATATTTTCTTTAAGAACATTCACAAAAAATCAATTGATTCAAATTGATTTTTTTGTAAATGTTCTTAAGAAACCTTTTTAACATTTCTTTTTTCCACCAAAAAATGTTCAAAGATTTCCCAAGAATGTTGAAAATGTGGAAATCAGAAGTTTCACTGCGAAAATATATATTTTCCTTCACATTTTCAAACTTTAAAACGGGTCAATTTTGACCCGCAGAACGACTTTTATTATCTCTTTTATGTTGACACTGTTTCTGTACCATTGTTTAAGTGAGCAACAAATATTAACTCGTGAGAAAATGAATACATTTTACATATGGATGTGCTTATCTGAAGTGAAGTATTGTTTCTTCTTCTGATCATTTTTATGCTATTTATCTGTGTGTTGGTTTTAGGGTAAGAAGAGCAAAGTGTCAACCAGCCGTCAGACACAGGTAGCCACGAACACACTGTCAAAAGCCGCCTTCCTGCTCACTGTCCTTAGTGAGCGACTAGAGCTCCACAACTTGGCTTTCAGCACCGGCATGTTCTCCCTGGAACTCCAGAGACCACCAGCGTCTACCAAAGCCCTGGAGGTCTGCTAAACTTACACACACACACACATAAATAATTTTATAAACGTGTAGTGCACAAATGTTGCACAAGTCATTAGCAGCATTAACAGTAGTATGCAGGATGTGCTGGGTCCTGAGGGACTATGATCGTTGTGTAGAGCTGCAACTGAAGGGGTGCACATCAGGAAAGGCATAAATAATAAACAATAAATTAATTTAAAAAGAACAGCACAGTGATGCAGATTGGGAGGGAGTTAGAAAAATATTAAATGATATACAGAAAAGATTGAACGGTTCCATGTTATGATTGCTTGCTCAGCTTCTTGGTCATTTCTTAGTAAAATCAGAAATTTAATTGAAGATGAAAATGAGAACTGTAACATAGCTGTTATTATCTACGGTATATGGTGTATCCATAAGTCAGCGTGCCATTAGAAGGTGGAGACAGAGAGGTGTACCACACGTATTAACTGCTTGTGCTGATGAAACCAGGTGAAGTTGGCCTACCAGGAGTCGGAGGTGGTGGCACTGTTGAAAAAGATTCCTCTTGGTCTGGTGGAGATGTCAACTATTAGAGAGCGAGCCGAGCAGCTTAGGGATGGAAACTTCTGTGATTACCGACCTGTGCTGCCACTTATGTTGGCCAGCTTCATCTTCGATGTACTGTGTACCCCAGGTGAGCAATAATTGTTGTTTGTTGGAGTTCAACATTGTAAATCTAAATATTTAATTTACTTTTAGGATCGGCCTAATACTCTATGCAAAAAAGAAGTATTTTCTTTAATTTAAGTGTTATTTTTCTTTCAATTTTTTTGCATTTATGACTTATTTAGAGTTCAGATTCCATGTGGGATTCAGAAGGATCTGACATTCAAAAATGGTTAAATTGTGATTGTATATGTTAACCACAAGGCCACTTAAGAGGTCAAATAGGTTTTATAAATCAATGTGAATGATGCTAAGATATCTTTTCATACAATAAAGTAAGATTTATTAGTCATCTAAAGTGTTCTATCTTTGTTTAGGCAGTGTTAAACCAGACATTTGTGTTTTAGTCATCTACTTACTAACATGAACTGCCTGCCTGAATTTAAGTGACAATAGAGAATGACAGAAAAAGTGTTAATTTTTTGGGCCTAAATTAAGATCTTGTAAATGAGAACTTAAAGAATTAACATCCCTGTCACTTGTCTCCATATTGTTTGTGCAGTTGTGTCCCCAACGGGCTCCCGTCCGCCCAGCCGCAACCGTAACAATGAGATGCCCGGGGATGAAGAGCTGGGCTTTGAGGCTGCTGTTGCCGCACTTGGTAAATGTCTTCTTTTTCTTGCATTTGTGCGTGAATAAGATTCTGTCAGTGTTTATCAATAACTCCTTTTCTATCCTGACCACTTCTCTCATGTCCTCTGTCTTTGTACGTGCTGTTCATGGTCTCCCACTAACTTCCATCTGATTCTTTTCTCTTGTTTCCACCCTGTGCAGGTATGAAGACCACAGTTAGTGAGGCAGAGCATCCTCTGCTGTGTGAAGGCACTAGACGGGTGAAGGGTGATCTGGCTCTTGCTCTAATGATCACTTATAAGGATGACCAGAGCAAGCTCAAGAAGGTAAGGCCTGGTTGTTTTCTGTCAGCTCTGGATCTTAAGATTTGCTGACCACATCCAAAATTAGATATGTTTATTGTCATTATGGACACACTGGAAAGAAGGAAGTGTGTAACTGTACATAAAATTCGTGGTTTGGTATGAGCCACAGTACTACAGCAACTAAGGCACTTTAATGCTTCAAACTGTAAAAACGGAAATAACTCTGACTTGTTTACTGTCAAAATTTTCATTAATACAACTGCAACATACTCATAGTGAAGTTAAATTGACCATTAAAGCCAGCACTGCAGTCACAGCTACACTCACAGCTTCACTGGAATTGTCACAAAAGTGGCTGGGGCTTGTTATTTACATCTGTGTGAGCTCCACATGATGGTGACTTCACTGACCTATGAACAGAGAAGTAGCAGGTTCTGACTACACAGGAAAGCTAATTAAAACACCCACGTAATTTGTAGCTTTCTAGACTAACCTTGCAAGTATGCTTCACCTCATTATTTTATTAAACTTAACATAGACGTAACACAAAGAGCCTTTTACAGAACACAAATATAGTAAATGACTTCCACTGGTGATAAAGGGAATATAAAAACTATAAACGCACAGTGGACAATTTAGCAGCTGAAGAGATCGATGTTTTCTTCAGGAGCAGGTGACGACCAAAACAAAGCTAAAAGGACATGCATGTGTTCAGTGGACAGACGACAAAAACAGGCATGTTATTTGGTCGCAGATACGCGAAAATTCGCGTATCGAGGTATCAATTTTGAGACCCAACGTGAATCGCCCAAATTCAATGAGAAAAAAAATATGGGGTGTAAGGGGTATAGGGTTGGATCGCACGTAGTTGTCAACAGTGCGCTGGCAAAAGCACGAGTTGGAAACAACGATTGGAGAGCATTATGGAAAGTTAGATGTAGCTGGGAAAGCGAGGTGCATGGTGTGCGACGATGACACAAAATACAGCGACAGAGGATGTCAAGCGCTGATAGACCACATGAAAACGAAAAATCATGCCAGGAAATTGTACAAAAAGCGCTCTAACCACCAAATGCCCAGCAATTTTTTTCACAATAGACGCAACAATAGGACCAAACATACGGGATCAGTAGTGTGTACTTGCAACAACCCAGTGGCATTGCCCCACAAGTTCCTCAACAGAAGAGGCTCACTGCCATGGTCGATCGGAAAGCACACATAGTGATGACTTCATGTGGCTCGTTCAAATTTGAATCCAGTATAAATATTTGGTGTCATCACATTAACATGACTTTGTGCTGTTTTTGGGGGGATGCCTAGAAGGTCCCATACAGACATTTTTTTTAAGCCTTCATGTTTAAAGAATTCTAGGTGTCAGAGTTCACCAGAATGCACCATTTCAGCCTTTAAATTTCAAAAGTTTCTTGCATGGGAAAAGGACAAACCCTCCCCCCGGCTCGGTCGCTCCGCTCCCTTGCTTCCAAGGATTCACTTATTTGGTAACTTCCCAATGACATGCCTGCAAAAATAACATAAACTTGAGTCAAAAATCGAGGCTTATGTATTTCTCTGTCTGCATAGGCATCTGCTTATTAAGAAATGAATCCTATCAATTATAAAAATGTCTTGCTTTTGCATTTCACTGCCTGTCCCTTCATTGGTTTTAGAAGATCTCATTTAAGGACTTCAATTGGAAAGCAGTGACACATTCACACAAATATTGATGAATGTATTCATTCCTTATCAATAAATAAACGTTGGGAACAATGTACAGATCCCATTGCTGCCCTCTAGTGGCTACAAATTCAGTTAGCCGTTTGATGCCCAACATGGGGTCAACATGGGTCAAAAGTGACCCAAATCCAGTAGAAAATGGGTATCTCCTGACTCACAGTGCACATCAAAGGGTTAAAGCAGTTATAAAATCTAACTTTCTGACTCACCGCATGTAAGCTGTGGGTGTATGTGGTTGGCTGATCATTTCAGCTAGATTTGTACTCTCCTGCTGCTATCTGCGTGTTACTGTTTTCAAATTTCTTTTCCCATACTGAGAGGTGAAAACAATTTAGCTGACGCTGAGCCAGTAGCAGAAACATATTATTTTATGCTCTTCATAGTTTCTAAAATATACGAGTAAAATAGACTGACATTTGCTCTGTGAAACCTCATCAAATAAAAGAATGAGTATACGCTGATTCTGATTCTCACACATACAGTGTACATTAGCTGTTTACGGTTTTCTTACCTCGTGTGTTCTCCCTTTCCTGTGCTTCTCCATCCTTTAGATACTGGATAAGTTGTTGGACCGGGAAAGTCAGACCCACAAGCCCCAGACTCTCAGCTCCTTCTACTCGAGTAAGCCAGCTGCTGGGAGTCAGCGCAGCCCGTCTAAGCATACTGCCACCAACCACAGCGGGGTGAGCGGAGCTACGGGGGGTGTCTCCAAACACGCCCCCTCATCTTCTCCTGCAAGCAATTTGGCAGCCTCCTCCTCAAGCTCTTCCTCAGCGGTGGCACCGACTGGGGAGGAGGTGGCTCCTCACGCTGAACTGAACCCAGTGCAGAACAGTCCAGCAGGGGAGAGTACTGCTGAGAACAGAGAGCATGGTGAGAAATTCTACTCCCACCATTATGCAGTTAGGTTTCTGTACAATGCATGTTCTCCTTCTGGTTGACAACATGTGCTTTTGCGTCAAAATTCTAACACTGTAAAAAAGTATAATATTTTCCATCAATTCTTTAAGAAAGCGAAAATATAGTATATTCTCGACTTATTAAACATAAATTGAAATATTTCAAATACATTTTTTTTATGCTGACATGGGTGTCTGTGCATCAAGAGCCACCAGATGCAGAGACAATGTTAGAAGCATTTTAATTCAGTTCAGTTTTATTTATATAGCACAGATTCATATGTCATTCTACAACACAGGCAAGAATTCAGACATAAGCAAAAACCTGTAGTAAGTGCAAAAAGTGCTTCAAGTGCGATTGGTCAAAGGTGTTGCCATCAAGTTACAGAATAATTGCCAACCCCCCCCTTTTTTCTTCCCACTTTGTCAGCGCTAAATAAGTGCTGGGTTTTGGACCACCTGACTTATTCTACCCCTACGGTGGAGTCAGATTAAGTGCCTAGGTGTTCTCTGAACAACTGAGTCTTCAATTGTGTCTTAAAAGTAGAAAGGGACTCATCTCACAGCGCTGTGCGTAGTAAGGTACAGACCTTGAGCATTACTAACAGAAATGTCTTGTGTCTTACCTGGACTAAGCACCAAAAGAACTGGACTATTGTTCACTGGTCCAAAGTCCTCTTTTCAGAAAAAAAAACGTAGATTTTGCATGTCATTTGGAAGTCAAGGATCTAAAGTCTGGAGAAAGAGTGGAGAGACCCAGAATCCAAGGTGTTTACAGTCCAATATGACATTTCTGCAGTCTGTGAGGATTTTGGTGCCATGTCATCAGTTGGTGTTGATTCACTGTGTTTTATCAATTCCAAAGACAACACAGCATCTACAAGGACATTTTAGAGAACTTCATGCTTTCATCTGCTGACAACCTTTATGAAGAAGTAGTACTGAACCCATAGTACTACATATGGGGGGATCTTCTGGTATTTGAGTTACTGGATTTCTGGTAGACTTAATTTTCCGTCCTTCCAGTTTCAGATGGGCCTCCATCCTCAAATGACCAGCAGAATGAATCAGCTCCATTTAAGCTTGAGACTACAGTGCCCAGTCGGCTGGCACTGGGGCTGCGATGTGGATACAGCCAACGCTGCTGGGGTTCACCTGTCCGGCAGAAGAAGAAACACACAGGTACACACTTAATCCCACAGAACACTACCTCCCTTGTCTGGAGAAAGCGCTTAACTTACATCCATATTTTCTGACACTTCAGAACCTTAAGCCAGGCTCATGTAATGTAAGATATTTAATTAGTGTCACACAGTTTTCTATACTAGACTTCACATTGAAACAGCCTCACGTTAAAAGTGAACCAGTATTCATATTTTGGATACAAAACATGATTGGATAAACCTGCTGTCTGGACAGGTATGGCGAGTATCGACAGCAGTGCCCCGGAGACGACCTCGGACAGTTCCCCCACCCTCAGCCGGCGGCCGCTCCGGGGTGGCTGGGCAGCAGCATCTTGGGGGCGGGGCCAAGACAGTGATAGCATCAGTAGTTCATCGTCTGATTCACTGGGCTCCTCCTCCTCCAGTGGCTCTCGCAGGGCAGGAGGTGGGGCAAGGGCCAAGAGCGCCGACACCAGCAGGTAAATATGCTGCTCCTCTTCATCAGGGGTTTGTTTTAAAAACTGGAGGTAAAGTCCATGCTACAAGATGTGCACCAAAGGTAAAGATGGTGCATGGCAAATAATAATCCCACGTATAAACCTGTGTGCATGCAGGCTTTATTTATCTAAATGCTGACTGGTTTTGATGGACTCCATAGAATTTGTATCCCTGTTGGTTTAGTGGCATTTTACTGTTCACAAGTACTGCCGTAGTGCTCGAGTTTCAAATGCAGCCTGCTCGTCATCAACATTGTAAAGTCTGTGAAGATTTATGACTTTCCAGTGTGTCAAATCACTGAATTAAAAATAATAACACCACAGTAACTTATTATTATGGAATCAGTATGTGTTAAAGCGGTGTCTTCCCCCACCCTGGATACAGTGGTGTATCTGTTAGTTTAATGCAAGTCAGGTAAAAGTTTTCAAATATGAATAAGAAAATATAAGGTAACTAATCATCTTTAGAGCCAGGAACTAATCACCTAACCTTCTAAGGTCTAAAATCTACTGAAAAGCATGCCTCTCCTTAGTGTTGCTCCTTCAATACTCCTGGAACTGAGAGAGGAGTTCACTACATCTTCCTATCAAAGGTATACACATGATAGAGGAAGGTGACTGAAACCATTAAACTGTTTCATGAGAAAAGGCCAACCGTGTACGTGTCTGTGATAAAACCCTTCCTTGAATGCTTAGAAGGTGCAGTCAGTGTTCATGCAGGTGGATGATACAAACGTCATATCATAGACCTGCAGACCTGCCTTGAAGGATCTGTCTGCTTTGTCAAGCAGGTTTGATTGAAAAACAATCTGATGTCCAGTAGTGCTGCTGTGGATTCACAAGTTATTTTGTCCTGTGCGCTTTTTGAACACTTCAATTCCTCCGCCGAGGAGAAGCTTAGACATGTACTCAGTGCCATTTGTTTGTTTCTTCGTCTGGCTTTCATTAGAATGACATAAAAACTACCAAGCCAGGTTTCATTAAGCTTGGTGGGGAGGCAGAGCAAGGACAAAGCAATAAACCATTCAATTTTGGTTTATTAAATTTTTGGCTGCGTAATCTCTGAATGAACTTGCAGATGTAATTTTGAATGGATAAAACTGGCATTTTGCCATTAATATTAGCGGACCCAAATCAAAATCGGACGTTTGAGCAGGCATTTTCACAAAATGTGGTGTAGCAAGGCAGGGAGGAAACGGACAGTTTTCAAATTCGAACCTCATAATGAGGCTACTGCAACACACACTACTATAAGAACACTTTCACAAAGTGAGGTTTGCCTAATATGTCCCCTTTAATTAAAAATCAATTGGAATCTTTGATCCATCAAAGTATTTGAACTCTGATTTTAGTGCTCTGTAGAATACAGCTTAGGGTTTTCAGGTAAGTCTCTTTAGTGTCCTGATTCGTGCAGTTTACTAAATTCTTCCTGACAGAGCTCATGGAAACTGCTATATGAAGGTCTTAAATGTTGTATGGGGTTTGAGTCTTTGATGTCCATGTAGATGTGATGTAGTAGGAAAAGCACAGGTGGAATTAATAATGGTTTAGTTTCATAAAACGAAGGAAGCTTTGACAGTGAACCAGAATGTGTGAAAGCAGGACCTCTCTGAAATGGAATTCATCCACGTGTTAAAATATCTAACGTGAAAAATGTCCATTTGGAGTGCTGTAGCTATTTATAACAGATTTACGAAAATGTAGAAAAACAAAAATGACAATTCAGTCCATTTAAAATTAACACAATAAAGTGTGCAAGAAGTAGCAATACTTACTCTACACTATTTCTGTTTTTATTCTGGCCGGCTAAAAATAAACTCCGTTTAACTTCCATTACATGTGTCCTGTGTTCAGGTACAAAGGACGACGTCCAGAGTGCCATGCGCCCCATGTGCCCAACCAGCCATCAGAAGCAGCAGCCCATTTTTATTTTGAGCTGGCCAAGACGGTGCTGATCAAAGCCGGAGGAAACTCCTCCACCTCCATTTTTACCCAGCCCTCAGCCAGTGGGGGTCACCAGGGGCCCCATAGAAACCTGCACCTCTGTGCCTTTGAGATTGGCCTGTATGCTCTCGGCCTCCACAACTTTGTCTCACCCAACTGGCTGTCCAGGACCTACTCTTCCCATGTATCCTGGATCACTGGTGAGAGAGGAATAGTCCAAAAAATGAAGACTTACATTTTTGCTTGCAGTGTTTTTTCTTTACTTTCTTGCTTCCTGTGACCCACCCATGTCCTCACTTCCCTTCCTGCTCTCATTCTGTGTCTTCCCCCTTTTTCTCAGGCCAAGCCATGGAGATCGGCAGCGCTGCCCTCAACATTCTGGTGGAGTGTTGGGATGGGCATCTCACCCCTCCAGAGGTGGCATCACTGGCAGACCGAGCATCAAGGGCCAGGGACCCCAACATGGTTCGGGCGGCAGCAGAGCTGGCCCTAAGCTGTCTGCCTCACGCTCATGCCCTTAATCCTAATGAAATTCAAAGAGCCCTGGTGCAGTGCAAAGAACAGGTACAGAATAATAGGTCACCCTGTTAAAAATACTGGGCCCTGTTGATTGTAAGTGTGCTTTGTAGTGTACATCACTATGGTGTCATATCAGAGAAATGTGAGGATGTGTAGTGCAAGTAAAGAGGCAACAGGAAAGAAATACAAACTAAGAAAAGATAAACCTTTTTGATCCCTCACTAGGGAAACGTACGCGTTACATCAGTTAGATACAAAACAGGAAATACAATAAGGCTAAAAGAACGACATAATAAAGACTATGTACACCTTTCTCATATATAGATGAGGCATGATGGAAATACATATGGATATGTACAGATATGACATGCTGAATACTAGTAAGAATTCAGGAATAATAAAAGAGAAATTAAAAAAAAAAAATGACATTTTCATTAGAATGGAATCTAATGGTGTGTTGCTGCAGGGGAAAAGCAGACATCGGGTCACTTTCCAGCAGCAGGGCATTGTATTGGTAAGAAAAGTGATCCCATCCCTGGGGCTACATCGGGGTGTCAAAGGAAGTGTGATTATGACGGAGAAAACAGAACCAACATCTACTGCAGCTGCATACCTGTTGCCAATGACTTTTATTTTTCTGGCTGATAAAATGGTCTTAAAATTATTTCAAGTCTAACTAGATGTTTAGCTTTCTGGAACCTGTTGCTGTGAAGTGAACCTGTGATCTCCGCTGATTTGAACCAGTATAAAAAGACAATTCATGATTTATTGCCACAAATAAAGCAAGTGATCAATCCAGTAATCATAACGATGTCCTCTCATCATATATTTTCAGTCCTCATTTCGGTCATCATCTCTCTCTGTCTCCTTCCAGGACAATGTGATGCTGGAAAAGGCCTGCATGGCAGTAGAAGAAGCAGCCAAAGGTGGAGGTGTGTACCCGGAGGTTCTGTTTGAGGTGGCTCACCAGTGGTACTGGCTGTATGAGCAGTCGGTGGGAGGGGGCTCGGGCCAGCAGCGGGAGACCTCTGGTCGCTGTGGGGCCAACGGGGGTTCAGGCAGGAGGCCGCCAGAGTCCAGCTGTGGTATTCTGGACAATGGAGGCAACATGGAGTCCTCAGGGGTGGCAGCGGTTACAGCTTCAGTCACCGCAACGGCCGTTGTACCGGTCATCTCTGTTGGATCTACTATTTACCAGTCTCATGCCATGCCAGGGCAGGCTATGGCTCACCCACACAGCCAAGGCCTCCACCCCTACACCACCATCCAGGCTCATCTCCCCACAGTCTGCACCCCTCAATACCTGGGACACCCTCTGCAGCACGTCCCCCGGCCCGCTGTTTTTCCTGTCACTGGGGCTGCATATCCACAGGTCAGAACTCCTTTATATTGAAGAATGTGTCCACAGATGGAATTTGATACCACAGATTTTGATAATGTTTTCAAACCAAGAAAAGGTTTGGATGCACTTTCTCATTCATCTGAAAGAGAAAGCGTGTCCAAACTTTTTACTGGTCGTGTACATGAATGGTAATTGGCATTCAGTGCATTCAACATGACATGTTTGACCGATTTCTTTTTTAAATCATTTCAATCATAAGTCATCAAAGCATTTTGAAAGTGGGCATTTGCAGAAAACATTAGCTACGATCTTCTTGTTTCGCTGATGATTTACCTTATTATAGTGAATTAATGCTCACTGTAACTGCCAGGAGTCCACCATGACCTTTTCAAACACTGCATTTTGTTTATCCAAAAGTCTAACACCCAAAGTTATTCTGTGTACTGTCAGCCCAGAATCCTTACAAGCTATAACCAGCGAAAGTTTTACATTGTTGCACAGAAAAAAAAAAGCTTTTTAGATCGATTTTCAACGAAGAAAGGCAAACAAATCATAGTGCTTCATCAGCTACAGGTTTCAGCTCTGGTTGTGTATTTCTACATTGTCTGTTCATTGCAAATTCTGTGTGGAAATCACAGAAATATTCAAACTGAATTACTGCAGTGTTGTATCCTTAGCTCGGGTAGAAAAGTTGTCATACTGAAAAAAAGAGGACATGAGGTAACTTACCTCATGTATTTGAGCTGAAATGAGTAGTTGTATAAACTACCGTTTATACGTTTTTGGTCACCCCGACAATTTCATGTTTTCCATGAAAACTCGCACTTTTATTCATGTGCTAACATAACTGCACAAGGGTTTTCTAATCATCAGTTAGCCTTTCATCACCATTAGCTAACACAATGTAGCGTTAGAACACAGGAGTGATGGTTGCTGGAAATGTTCCTCTGTACCCCTATGGAGATATTCCATTAAAAATCAGCTGTTTATAGCTACAATAGTTATTTACCACATTAATGATGTCTAGACTGTATTTCTGGTTAATTTAATGTTATCTTCATTGAAAAAACTGCATTTGTTAGTGACCCCAAACTTTTGAACGGTAGTGTAGTCATCATCAACAGCTGGTAAATATTCAACAGAACATATACTCGCAGTTCTATCATTCAAGATTCATAAGTAAAAAGGCTAACTGGTTTTTGTTTCACAAGTTTACTTAGTCATATAACAAAGTCAACTAAGTATCTTTAGGTTAGAAATGGTTGGTTGAAATAAACATGCAATGACATGCCTTCTAATCTAAGATGTCTAAAATTGTCTATATGAGCTCCAGAGAATTTGTTTCAGCTACTTCTGTACACCTTCAAAACACTTACATATTTATGCAATGCCATAAAAAGTATTATCTCCCCTTGAACAGTGGCCTTTTTTATTGCTACTCAGCATTCAATCATGGGAAATGTAACGACTTTTTTGACAGGAATTTACAAAGAAAGATTATTTTCTGTCAAAGTGAAAACAGATTTCTACAAAGTAATCTGAATTAAATAAGATATAAACTGTAAAAAGTGATTGCAAATTTTTTTAAGAGACTCACCTAATCCATCACAGGTGCAGCCAATCAGTGCTATAAGTCACACCTGTTGGTCACTGTGGATACAACAACTGGCAAAGGGAAAGCGACTGCTGTAAAAGTTCATATTATATTTCAAATAGAATTCATCAGAAGGCATGTAGGAGACTCTGAAATTAACCGGAATGAAAGTCTCTAGTCTGCTAAGACCAAAAGGTGACTTTTTGGGAATCACATCCTTCATATCTGCAGCACTGTGTCTGCAACACAAAACTGTTGTGCGTATTTTTTGTGGTAGTAGAAGTGTGAGTGTAGATCAGTCACTTACTTCTTATGTGTGTGTGCTTTCTCAGGGAATGCATCCAGCCTTCATCGGCGCTCAGTATCCGTTCTCAGTGGCTGCCGCCCCCCAGCCCCCCATGGCAGCCACGGCTGTCACTTTCCCTGGTGTTCCTGTACCGTCCATGACTCAGATCGCCGTCCATCCTTACCACACCGAGACCGGCCTGCCCCTCAGCACCACTGTAGCAGGTCAGGACTACACTGTGTTTAAAACCAGCAGTTATCAGTGTTGTTCTAAATGCAGTCTATCTTTTGGGTATTGTATTGGTAAAATGATAACAAGGTACCATGGACTGAGTTCATATTTGTACGTCGGTGCTAATCCGTGTAATGTGGTGTTTTACAGTTGGCAGCGTCCACTCTGGCCCCACCATCCAGGCCATACAGGGAGCATCACTGCCGTCTCTCTCCTCCCAGCCTGCCCCATTAGTCAGCACACCTTTCCAAGCAGAAGACGACCAGCATAGTCAACCGATCAGCCAGCAAGGCCTTCACTACCTGCATTCTGCCTACAGAGTTGGTAAGGAGTTTGTGTTGTGTGATGATATTTTTATAATTGTCTACTACACATGCAAATGTGACATCTGATGTTTGTTTGTGTGAAGGCATGCTGGCGTTGGAGATGCTGGGCAGGAGGGCTCACAATGACCATCCCAACAATTTCTCCAGGAGCCCCCCATACACTGAGGATGTTAAATGGCTGCTGGGACTAGCTGCAAGGCTAGGTGAGCCTGCATATAAATGAAAGGAAATCAAGTCTATTATAAATGATTAGAAATGTTCATTTGTAAAGTGTTTTTCAACTGTTTCAAAGTGCTTCACATAGTTGAAGCAGAATTAAAACATTTCAAGACTACAAGTAGGCAAATAAATTAACTTTCCAACAACAACATAAAACGGAAAGAATAAAACCCTTAGTAACAAGACATGTTGACAGAAAAACAGTGTGAGAACATGAACCAAAATGTATGTGAACTGTTTTCAGTTCTGAATATTGCCTTAAGTTTAATGTAAATCTGTAGTGACACACACACACACACACACACAGAGCACTGTCCTGTACCTTCTTTTTCATGTCTACTCAATTTGTCCTCTCCTCTTTTTTCCTCTGCCTCCTTCCTGTCAGGAGTCAACTATGTGTACCAGTTCTGTGTTGGAGCAGCAAAAGGCGTCCTCAGTCCGTTTGTCCTGCAGGAGATCATCATGGAAGCTCTGCAGAGGCTGAACCCTGCCCACATTCATGCCCACCTCCGAACCCCTGCTTTCCACCAGCTTGTCCAGCGCTGCCAACAGGCCTACCTGCAGGTACAGTACATCCGCTACGCTGCCTAAGCTATGTTCATAGTCGGTAAGAAAAATGCTGTTTTGTAGCTGTTGTGACGAGCTATAAACAGGCATCGTCAACCAAGTAGGACTGTGGTGCTCGTGGTCTGGAGTGCAGTCATTTCACTAATCCTGCCCGACATCATATTTTGCTTTAACTTCTTTTATCAGAACTGGCATTTATTCCCAACAATTCGTTTCCCATTGAGACAGAAGCTATGATAGGGGTTGAAAAGAGCACTAAACTGAATTTTTGTTACACTGATTTAAGACACAGTGTGTGACTGCCTCCCTCTCTCTCCCTGCAGTACATTCACCACCGGCTTATCCACCTGACCCCCGCTGACTACGACGACTTTGTCAACATCATTCGCAGCGCTCGAGGTGCTTTCTGCCTTACACCTATGGGTATGATGCAGTTCAACGACGTGCTGCAGAACCTGAAGCGAGGCAAGCAGACCAAGGAGCTGTGGCAGCGCATATCCCTGGAGATGGCGACCTTCTCCCCCTGAGTGGAACTGAACCCGAGGAGTAGCATCGAGATCCTCCAGCATTGCTACTGCCACTGCACTGAGCTGGCCACATTTATGCTGTCTGGTTCTGTCAAAAAACGTTGCTCCCTGCCATGTGGATTTAGCAATGTGTACACAGGGAGCACAGTCGGTTCCTGTTCCAACCCACAGACTTCCTTTTTTTTTATATACGTGTTCATTCACCCTGAGCTCAGTGGAGAAGCCTGTTCACCTTCCTACTTGTCCGTATTCCTGACTGACTCCACACTCTAATTTTCTCATGGTTCATATTTGTGTAACCGTGGAATTACATTGTACTCCTTCCTGTCTTCACCTCTCCCAAACTGAAGATTGATGGGGACCTCTCACCCTCCATACTCGCTTCATGTCCAGTGTTTAGTAGTTTTGTTTCGTTTTGAATGAAAACCACTGAGTGCGACTCATTTTCATGCTGCAACATTCCTGTCCAGAGTGGGAGGTGCTGAGACCTCATTAACCAAAAGCTTGTCACTATGGATCTGAATCTTTGCAGCGTGGGACTAAAGGAGGATTTGCAAGGAAGCAAGATTTAATATTGGAAATTTTACTGTTAGTACGGGTGAGGATTTTTTCAGAATTTTGTTTAATCTTTTTTGATACTTTGTACAGACTATACCATGTATGCAGAGAGGAATGGGAAGAGAATGAGAGAATGTCGGAGGTCATGTCGTCGTTGTCGTGTGGGATCCATATTTACATTTCAGCTTGCCTGACAAGTGAACACAGCTCCAGACCAAAACCAGAAGTAACGTAACCACTGCTGAGCCGAGCAGGGCCCGCTAGAGCTCCTCCAGCCTGACTCTTCCTAACTGTCCAACACTCACTTAGTCTTTTGTTACGACTTGCCAATCGAGTTTTGTTGTACATTTTTGGTGATATCTATTTTTTAAGAACTCCTTTTTTTTCCCCCTAGCAGATGCCACAATCTATCGAGTTTATGTGTCATGAAATGGCACAGACTTTCAGAACCAATCCCCTTTTGCTAAATAAATATATGCTTTACAAAAGATTTGACATTTAACAAAACAAATAGTCATATTTAGTCTGTCATGCCTTCTTACCACAACCACTACACAAAAGTTCAGCTTATGTAAAACAGCATAAAAATTTGCATTACGTGACCCAAGACTGACTCTAAAGAAGCATTGAAATTCAATACACAGCCCTCCTTTATGGAATCCAAATGAGTAGCTCAGCAAAATGCTTAAACTAGGAGTCCATGTCGAGGATAATCTGCTACATCCAAGTTTAGAGAAGCAGGTGTGCACTTTTTTTTAGTGAAGGTGGTGAAGTTAGCCAGATATACATTTGCCAAACTGATCAGTTCATTCTCATCCTTGTTTTTTTTTTTTAAAGTTCCAGTTATTATAAAAGCAAAACATATAGTTTGAAAGCACTTCTGATAACATATTCCATTCATTCATGCATCCATTAGCTACACCAACTGTACCCTGTGGGGCTTCACATGGGGGCTGGAGCCTGTCCGAGCTGATATATGGCAAAAAGCAAGGTACACCTAAATAAACACATTGTAAATCTTACTTTATGTAGTGTGTCCACCTACATGTCTAGGTGCAGCGTCCTTTCAGTAACACCAAACAGGAATGAGCCTTCCCAACTCCCCGTGTCGCCCGCCACTACAACTGTGACTGGATGATCGGCATCTCTGGCCACAATTGATCACAAACTTAAACACAAAACTGAAGAAGAGTAAAGATCACTGAGGTCTGAGTAGTTGGTCCGGGAAACGTACATTTTTAACGCAAAGCACACACGATGGATCAGCCAGTCCATGCCGGGGCGGCTCATTTTTCAGCCAGCTTCTTTAAAGGTTATGCTTCAAAACGGAATACATACCATTGTATCAGTACCACCCACTACTGTGTCTGTGTTTTTTTTGTCTGAGTTTGTAGGCTCCAGGAGGTGTTCAGTATCCCAAATTCACTGTGTGCTGCTTACGTATCTCAGTGAAGCTACAGCTGTGATTTTGCGATACGACTCCAGTGACTCCTCTGTGGACTGTCTCACGTGTGGACAGTGCATCTACTCCTCAAACGATCGTACCTTCAGTGACGACTTTGTATGAGACGGGGCTGTGGTTTAGCTATGAAAAGCCCAGCTATGCTGACCTGCGTAATGCACATGAGTCCAAACACTCACCCAGACCTGTCGACAAGTTATGACACGTGAGTGCGTTTGAGTGGCCCCTTTCTTCAGTGTGGTTAGCTCATAGACCATGGTGCTGTTATTTTCAGACATGTTGATGCTCTCTGTCCAGGCAGCTGCTGTGGTTCGGAACCTGCCTGTCTAACTGGTTCTGGACCTCACAGGTGAAGGTGACTTAGTAGAAAATGTACTGTGATATTTTTGTATTCCTCAAAAGTGTAGCTTGATTGAAAAGTTCTATATGTGCTGATTGCAAAAGGTTCTAATTTAGAGTGAAAAGAATAAAAAAAAGCAATACTAAAAGTGTAGAGTTTACTTAATAAAGATCATTCAAAACACTCCCTTGCTGTGGCTGATGTCTGGGATTCAGTGGAGCTTGTCATTCATTTTCTCTAGTGAGGTCAAATCAGTCTTCTCATCTATACTGTAGGTTCTTAACTGTCTCCATAGGAAGGTGTAGTAGGAGCAGTTAACAGCTCTGCAGGCAATACTGAATTTTCTTTTTCCCAGCAGTTCATAGTAAACACAGTGCATCAGATTTCTAGTTTTCCACATTTCTGTTCAGCCTAAACAAATGTTTTCACTAAAGCAGCAACCATTAGGTCATTTAGTAAAGGTAGGTTAGGACATGTTGACAATTGTTACTCTGACTTTTTTTTTTTTTTTTTTTTTTACAATTGATCAACCTCAAACCAAGTAGGTCTACCTTTATTATGCAGCACATACTGTAACCCAGTCAGACACATTAAAACCACCTAACAAATATTCAGTAGGTTCCTGCTGTCACAGGAAAATCCAGGACATCATTGAGGGCTGTGCAGACACTTTGCTGCCTCACCATACTGGCCTTTACTGACCCAGTTAACAAGCTGACTAATTTCTTTCTTTTAGCCTTTAAACATCTGACTTTTAAATTAGGATACACATGCCGACTTTCTCAGTAGGAACTGTAAACTCTGACAGGCATAAAATGTATAGATATATCAGTTTTTTTTATTTAAAACTGTCTACAAACTCATAAACTAGCATCTTTATTTGAACAACAAGCACTAGTTGGAACATGTAAAGGATCACAGGCACAATATCTAGCAGACAGGAGAAGGATAATGAGAGGGGACTGCAGAGAGACCAAGGGGGCATTCTGGGCCAATTGGTCCAAATACTCTGATGAAGAAGAAAGGTCATTATGCTGGTTTGGTCTATTACAGCTTGCCTTTGTCTTGTGCAGAGTAGTTGTGCATTGTTCAAGCAGAACCATAAGTAAGCAGGTAAGATCAAGCTGCAGGCGAGCAATAGAATGAAGTGACTTGCATTTTTTTGGACACACATCAAACGCCTTGGTGTAATAATTGAAAGCTTCTGCATAAATGAGGCAACGATGCAGAGTTACATCAAAGCCATTTTAAGGTAGGAAGGAATTATTTTCATAGAAAAACATGTAAATTGTGAGAGATGAGTTTTTCAAAGCTACATCAATGACTTCAAGAGGGACTTAAAGTCACACAACAGGTCTCTATAATTGCTTTTGTTCTGATCACCTGTACAATACTGTCACAATAAGTAACATTCTGTTTCAAAATGATGCTAGAAACTCGAGTCCATGCATTTGTTACTTTTGGGTTGCACTATTGTAATTCCTTATCATCAGGATGTTTCAATGACTCAGTCAAAAGCATCTATAAACCAAAAGAGTGCAGTGAGTACTGACGGGAAGAATCAAATGTCTGTCATGTTTTTGGATTTAGTTTTACTTTGTATCAAATTATGTTTTTATGTGACATAGTTGTCATGTCTTATATCTGTTTAGTTGAATGCTGTGTTTTCTGTATCTGTTCAACTTCTGGTGCCGTTGTGTACGTGTTGTTTCTCCTTTTGAACTCAAGATAATAGTTTGAACTGACCAGGGGACACTAAACTCTATGCACAGAAGCTTGATGGACAAGATTAACTGTGGTGAGACTACACTCAGTTCAAAACACTAATGGCCTTAGTAAAAACTGGAGGCATACACTTTCCCCAGGATATGTCTTTTAATTTTCAGCTCTAAATGCTGCAAAGATGATTCACTTTAATATGATGATATAACCTCTGGTTACGGTCCTGTTCTAAATGGGCTGTTTCAGTGTCCGTAGCTTTCAATGCACCTCAACTGCAGGAAAAAGACTCTCTCAGCTTGTGTGACTGACAGCAGGGGGCAGAGTTGACAACACAGCAGCTGACTTAGAGTAGATGTAATATGTGAAACTAGGACTTTTTTTTATTGCTTCTAACTTTGATTCTGAACAACAATTGGACATGTAAATATCATGTAAATTAATAGTACAGCTGTTGTTTTTAACTCATAAATATTGTGAGTTTGTCAGATAGCATTGTAGGTATAAAATCAGTATTTCAGTGGTGCAGAGCAACAGTTTAGAAATGGCTCTGAGGTGAATCCTGCAATACAGGAGAGAAGCAAACTGATGTAAACAGCAGCTGAAGTTTAACCACAACAGGCAATATGAGAACACAATAACCTATAGCCAGTCCTTGTTTATTGGTTTCACAGTGTTCACCTTTTCTGAACATCTCCTGGCATGACAATATCCACATGGCTCTGACCAGTGGGCATAATGATCACATTAGCCACATTAACCTAAAGACTAGAGACTTTCTGATTGTTGGTGACATTGGTTTTTTTTAAGACTGTTTACACTTGCAGTCAGCTAACATCTGATGTACAATACGTTGCTCATGGCTAAGACATTTTAGAGTTAGCAGAAGCAGCTCTGGAAAATGAATAAACCTGGTGGACCGCCATGTAGCTGCTCATTCTGAATCACTCATCTGAAAGTAGCAGGTAGTGCCGTGGCAGTGGGACTATCCAGAGTTTGAGCTTGGCAACTATTGGCTAATTAGCTGGAATGTAGTGGTTCAGCAAAATCCTCACTGACTTGTAAAGCTGGGAGGCTATCTAGTTGTAGGGTGGGCTTAAGCATGGCAGAAGGAATGGCCTCATAGCTTAACACCTTTTACTTTACAACTTAAAGTACAAAACCACAAAACACAATAAAAATGTATCGCCACCATATGGAACCTTAAATGGAGAGTATGATTTCAACCAAATCTGGGCTTTTTGGTGATTCCAGGCATGACTGACTTTGACTGAGACTGCTCGTACCAAAAGGAGGTTTGAGGTCTAGCTGTATCTAGTACCTTCTAAACCAAGCCTGTTCTTCTGCTCAATAAAACCTATATTATGCTCTGGTGCAGATGCACATGGACAACTGCGGACACCCACTGAAATCTAGGTGTTCTTGTTATACTATTTTTCTAGGCCACAGGAGTCTGATTGGAAGCCTCTTTTGCAGGGTGTTATGACCCTGGGTCATTTTATGTTAAGATAGCAGACATCTCTCTCCTGCCCAGGAGGAAATGAAGCCAGAACAGGTGGAGCTCCCTGATTGGTGGATGTGGAGGAACTATGGCTTCAGCAGAAGAAGCAGCCTTTTAAGACTGAGGGAAACATCTTTTTTCCTCTTGTCTCTCTGCCATTTCCAATGAAGAGCCAGTCTGCTGTGTGATAGCTGTGAATGGTGCTTTAAAAAAAAAAAAAACTCTTGATCTTTCTGGTCTTTGGCTGGCCTTCCTTGAGAGTGGGAAGAGAGAGAGGGCAACACATGCTACGTCCAGATTTTCTCCTAGACTTGGCTGTTAAAAGGGTGCTTGTTACATGTGCAGTAGTCCATATGAACATATTCTGCATGGACACTAAACTGCTGAACTTGAGCCCTATTGCCCTTGTAGCTTGGTCGTTATAGATTTTGGGCTGCACACAGATGTCATGCTGAACTTAGCCTCCAGCTAGCCTGTGCCTGTCCCACTTTCTGATTCAGTTTACCACCTGCCTATTAGCTCCATGTGTTACCCAGTTGCTGAGCCAACCAAACCCCAGGCACCCTGCTGGGTGGTAAGAGTGGGCCAAAAGTTGGCTAACAACTGGCCTGCTAGTCTGCTGACTGGTCCTACCTCTCAGTTAGCTCCCAGTCAACTTGTTTATTTAAACTCCACAGTTTGCTTGCCCCCAACCTAGTCATGCCTCTGTATTGGCCAGTCTCTGCTCTGCTAGTACAGTAATTAGTAGGTTCTAACCAGTACCTGTACCAGGGAGGCATGATTCCACCTCCAGCTATTCCAAGAAGTCTCCTTTCTGCGGGACTTGTCAATTCTTCAAACTGCCCCTACAGGAAAACGAGGTCCTCGATGACTTAATCAGACCCCTGGTCTCTTTCTGTCTAGAACATCCATCCATCCATTCTCTATACACCGCTTTATCCTCACTAGGGTCACGGGGGGTGCTGGAGCCTATCTCAGCTGACTCGGGCGAAGGCAGGGGACACCCTGGACAGGTCGCCAGTCTGTCGCAGGGCTACATATACAGACACACAATCACACTCACATTCACACCTACGGGCAATTTAGAGTCATCAATTAACCTCAGCATATTTTTGGACAGTGGGAGGAAGCCGGAGTACCCGGAGAAAACCCACGCATGCACAGGGAGAACATGCAAACTCCATGCAGAAACATTCCAGGCCCAGGCCGGGATTTGAACCGGGGATCTTGTTGCTGCAAGGCAAAAGTGCTAACCACTATTTCACTGTGCAGAACAGTGATCCTCAAATGAAAAAAGAAGCACAGTCAATTAATTTTCAATTACAGCCATACACCAATCAGGCATAACAATATGACCACCTGACTAATATTGTGTTGGTTCCCCTTTTGCTGCCAAAACAGTCCTGACCTGTGGAGGCATGAGACCCCTGAAGGTGTGCTGTAGTATCTACCACCAGATCCTTTAAGTCCTGGAACTTGTGTGGTGGGGCCTCAATGGATCAGACTTGTTTGTCCGGCACATCCCACAGATGCTCCATTGGACTGAGATCTTGGGAATTTGGAGACCAAGTAAACACCTTAAATTGGTTATTGTGCTCTTCAAACCATTCCTGAACCATTTTTGCTTTGTGACATGGTGCATTATCCTGCTGAAAGAGGCTACAGTCATCAGGGAATACCGTTTCCATGAAAGGGTGTACATGGTCTGCAACAATGCTTAGGTAGGTGGTATGTGACAAAGTAACATCCAAATGGATGGCAGGACCCAAAGCTTCCCAGCAGAACATTGCACAAAGCATCACACTGCCTCCACTGGCTTGCCTTCTTCCCATAGTGCATCCTGGTGCCATGTGCTCCCCAGGTAAGCGACACACCCAGCCATCCACATGATGTAAAAGAAAAGGTGATTCATCAGACCAGGCCACCTTCTTCCATTGCTCTGTGGTCCAGTTGTGATGTTCATATGTCTATTTTTGGTATTTTTCGTGGTGCACAGGGGTCAGCATGGACACCCTGACTGGCCTTTGGCTATGCAGCCCCATATGCAACAGATTGTGATGCACTGTGTATTCTGGCACCTTTCTTTCAGAACCAGCATTAACTTCTTCAGCAATTTTAGCAACAGTAGCTTGTCTGTTGGATCGGACCACATGGGCCAGACTTTCCTCCTCACATGCATCAGTGAACTTTGTCCACCCATTATCCTGTCGCCGGTTCACCACTGTTCCTTCATTGGACCACTTTTGATAGATACTGACCACTGCAGACCAGGAACACCCGACAAGAGCTGCAGGTTTGAAGATGCTCTGACCCAGTCATCTAGCTATCACAGTCTGGTCCTTGTCAAACTCGCTCAAATCCTTACACTTGCCCATTCTTCCTGCTTCTACCACCTCATCTCTGAGGACAAAATGTTCACTTGCTGCCTAATACAGTATATCCAACTTACTAACAGGTGCCATGCTGAGGAGATAATCAGTGTTCTTCACTTCAGTGTCAGTGGTCATAATGTTATGCCTGATCGGTGTATTTACGGGGATGAGTGGAAGCTGGCATGCAGGTCCTTGACTTTCTTTCTGTATTTATAGTTTGTTGTTGCAAACACAGTAAGGCATTAAAGATACGCATGGGTCAGCTGGTTTCCTCATAATAGTGTTCATGGTTGAAAATGCTGACTGAGGTGTATGTGCTCATAAAGAAAGAAATCACTTTCTGTACAAGTGGGAAAGTCTGCTTCAGAAACCAAACTCCAGAAGCGGTCAACACCTGCTCTGAATCCAACTTGGAGAAAGTCATTTGTTTGCACTTCAATTGTTTCACTTTCCCAAATTGCACGATTATAAGGGTAGAGCTGTGTGATGGCTGGTGTAAGAGAGGATACAGCCACATGGAATGGGCTTTCAATACAACTGAAATGTCCTCATGTTTATACACATCACCGAATCTGGATTCAAATTCATCCTTCAGCTTAAGATGCTTCTGTTCAACGCTCTGCAGTAGAGGTTGGCCTGTGAATAAGATTTTGCTGCTCACAAACTGAAGTAATAAGCTGGTCTTTTTCTCTTTCGGAGTTCGCTGCCAGGTGGATAACTTTTATTGACTTTTGGATGCATCAGTGTGAAGCGGCGCTCCAAGTTGCTTCATTTGAAACAGGTGTGGGTGTGTTTGCATATTAAGCAAAGAGGGTTCATACCATGATAAACAAGCAAGAATTCTTCTGTCCATTTCTCTTGAAATTTCCTGTGCTCATCTTGTATGCCTCGTGTCTTTCGTTTTTTACTCTGAACACCTGCCATTTGCCTGCTTGTCTCCTCTCCGGCATCTTCATATTGATTGTTTGTTTCTTCCTCAGACTCTTTATCCTCACTATTCCCTACAAGTCTGTGTATGTCCGTGTGTTTTTTGTCTTTTTTAAAATTAGAAAGTGATTAAATTTGTGGGCTGCACAGTCACTCTGTGGTTAGCACTGTCACTTTGCAGCTAGAAGATCCTCGGTTTGTGTCCTGGGATCTTTCTGCATGGAGTTTGCATGTTCTCCCTTTGCATGTGTGGGTTTTCTCCATTTACTCCTTCCTTATCCCACAGTCCAAACACGTGCTGAAGCTAACTGCTGATTCTAAATTGTCCATAAATGTGAATGTGAGAGTGCTTGTTTTGTTGGCAATTCTTCTGCAACTTGATGGCAACACCTTTGACCAATCGCACTTGAAGCACTTTTGCACTTACTGCAGGTTTTTCCTTATGCCTGAATTCTTGCTTGTGTTGTACGTGGCTTTGGACAAAAGCGTCTGCTAAATAAAATTGTAGAATTGTAGAATTGTTTGTCTGCATGTGTAGCTCTGTGATAGACTGGTGACCTGTTCAGGGTGTATCCTGCCTTCACCCTAAGTCAGCTGAGATAGACTTCAGCCCCTCCAACAACTGTACAGGGGATTAAGCTGTGCATAAATAATGGATGGATGGATCCATTTTGTGCTCTGTGCATGTCACGCTGACTAGCCGAGCTATTGTGACCTGCAAGGGTGCACTGCCATCAAGTAAGCTGGTGTTGGAATTAATAGAATTAATGGTGGAAACAACATTGAGATGAAAAGAGAAATATAGTGTGGATGTTTGCGTGTTTGTAGTGTAGTGTTCATTGCATGTTTATGTTGCAATTTTTAAAAAAATGTATTGCCTGTGTTATATTGTTATAAGGTAGCATGCAAGCCACCAATTAAAGTCTGACAACCTGCATTCGGCTCACAATGTGGCTTATCATGAGTAACCCTGTTCTAAACTAAGCTCTAGAGCCAAACAGCCAGTGGACCCATGAGGTGTCTCAGAACCAGCCAGTCCCTTCTTTATTGTGCTGCTCAAGGTTCTCGGGGGGGAAAAAAGCAATGAAATAATTGTAAAAAACAAAATCAAAAGTTTACAGCATCTATTGTGATCGGGTTAGTGGATAGCAGGAAAAAGACAAAGAAAGAATGGACATCACTGACATGTTCATTTGAGGACCACTGATTTTCTTTTGTTTATAGATTTTAATTGCACTTTTGCTTTATTTTACGATATGAATTAAGACATTGCAATTGTTATAAGGTTCAGAAGCATCTCCATTAGCAATAATAAAAAAATAATGATTTTTTTGTGTTATTCAGAATATAACGTTTATGAATAAAATCATCAGTTCCTGTCTTTTTTTTTAATTATTTATAAGCCACTGAAGAGAAGCAAAGGTTTTTAAGACCAAAATTTTGATTGGGTTTGCAATTGGTTAAAATCTAATTTCTTTAGTTGTGTTTTGGCCTGGTAGCAGCACTGCACATTCAAAATAACCATGCAGCCAGCATTTCTCGAAAACAAGAAATGCATGAAAACCTGCAGAGTAGATCTTCCAACAAAGTTGTCTGGATAGCATAGCACTGGGGCTTTTTCCTTCATTGTAGTGGTTCCGATTTTATGATATTGCATTGCAAAGATGAGACTGGTTCACGGACCTTTTCTCATATCAATGTATATTTCTTCTCAGGAGTCACTTAGAAATGTGAACTTTTTTACGCTGCACATCTGGCTTCCAAAACACATGTGAGGTTTGAAAGAATTTAACTGTAGCTACTGTGACTTCAGGGGTTTTCCATTAGTAATATAAGCTAAGAGGCAAGATGTGTTAACACTGCTATTGGCATTTCTTCTATCTGTCCTCAAAAGCAGAGAACTATCTGTCTTAATTTGGACTTTGGTCTCTGAAAACAAACCTTAGGCAAATATTTTGGGGGGTTGCATTTGAAAGAGTCCCCCGGTGAGCCAAATTTGGTTGAGCCCAGCGCACCAGCAGAACCAAGATGGCTGACTGAGAAGCGACGCGCTGAAGTTCACTTTTAACTCCTAATGCTGAAGCTCGCCATCCTACACTGCTCGGTTTGGATTGCCGTATGTTGAGAACAGACACTGGTAAGTTCAACGCCGCGGAGAGATTTCTGGTTTTGCCATGGTGTCTTAAAGTAGGAGCCCATTTGTCTGTGAAATCTTGTAAGTCGCCGCCGTAGCCGAAGCAGCTAGCTGTATGTCCCAGTTATCCCAGTGGTTACGAGACTGTAAACCATCCTCGCCGACTGAACAACACGCAGCAATGCCAGCATGATAGAGCGGATAAAACACGAAGAAGACAAAGTTCAGAGGATTTCTCCCCAGGCAAAGGTTCGACTAACATCCAGAGACACTGAAAACTGGCGTTAGCTATGCTAATATTAGCCACCGTCAAGTGAGACTGTAGTGCACTCCAGTGCTAGCTTTTAGCATTTTAGCTGAAATTCACGGCGGATGGTTGATGTAGCTTTAAAGTTTCCCTTGTTTCTGTGGTCCTCTTTAACAAATTTATTCACCGTGTGATGATACTGAGATGTAAATGTGCTGATTCTGCATACTGCTGTTTAGTTTATGGAGAAGTTGCATGTTTTTTCTCGGTGTAATGGTACCTGATGCAGTGTTTCGCTGTGTGGTTTTGCTCAGATCGCCAGCTGTTTCGTTGAGCTGTCTGACTCCAGGTTGGATGTTTAGGTCAGTGCCTGCCAGCTACAGTCAGTGCTACTGGTAGTATCCTGCTAACATTATCAGTGCAGATGTTCAACTAAAAGCCCATCGAGGCTGCTTGTCTGGCTGCTGGCGACTCCATGTTGTTTAGTGAAGGATCCTAGCAGCGAATGGAGCCAACCTTTGTAGCTGTTTCGCGGAATTACTGCGAAATGAAAGTGAGTTGTCTTTCTGAAGAAACGGGTGTTTTCTGGATCTGACTGCTCTAACGATGCACCAAACATGTCAGATTCTCCACTTCAGATCAGCTGATGTTTGGTGATTTCCTCAAGTTGCAGTTTTATTACTGCTGTACATAACACCAGTGATTAATAGCAGTTACCAGTGCCATAGTTTTTGTGTATTTCTAAAATTTGTTCTGTAGTCATCCCTTAACACAAGCATTGATAATATCAAATGTGTAAAGCTGACACTGTAAGCTACTCCAGATTTTTTATGTTTACCTGCCACGATCAGTTATTGTCTTTCAAATGCTGAATAATCAGCCATTTCTCCCGAACAACTGGGGGTCAGTTTGGGTCAGATGCCTAGCTTGGGTAAACTGGTCCATTTATTGGGCATGGAGACATTTAAATGTCACTTGCTGGCATACATGTGGGTGAGAGTGATGTTGACAACCCATCATAAACCTGTAGCAGCTGTCCAGTTATTGCGTTTTTTAAAAATTGGTTGTAAATGCTTTTCAGTAAACCATTGCCTTACCACCCTTTGTATGATTGGGACAGAAACAATACACTCAAATGGCAGTGTACTTCACACTACTTGCTATCCACTCACTGCATTTGTTTTTGTGGATTTGGGATGTACACGTTTGAGCTTTTCACCCTTTCACCCTCTGACGTTGCAAATGTCAGATTTTCCTGAAAGCTTCTGGATGTTGGTGATAGTCCAGTAGTAGTCCTGGTGGATTACCTTTTCCGCAGAAAGCATTATTTTACAGTTTACTTTGCAGTTAGAAGAAATACTTTAGGTTTTATTATTGAGAGTTCTAGATTGTTCTTTGCTACCTGCTCTGGTAAAACACCCACATATCGGTCATTTGCATTGTTGTCATGGAACAATTTACATTGCCATCCATGGAGTCCCAACCCCAATAGGATAGGAACAACCACATTTACATCACATCACCGCCTGCAGGATGAATCAACTATGAGGGAGGAGGCCTGTGTTTTTCTGTTTAGGAAACATCTTCCTGGATAATTAGGCACAACTAACATAACAATGAATACTGAATTAGATTCTCAACAGTCTTTCAGGTTGATGTGAAAGCAGTCGGGCAATTTGATTGTGCCCATTGTTTGAGTCATGTATACAAGTCACATTTTTTAACTCTCATTAGCTTGTGGTAGACCAGTGAGGCTTCAAAGTGACACGTTGAAACTGTGGTGGCTATATGAAACTGATATTATTATTATTATTTTTGTGCTGAGCTGTGTGCCCCGGCCCCCGTCTGTCCTGAAGCATATTACTGATGTCTGAGATAACTCTTGATAATTAGGAGGAGGGGACTGGAGTGATTTTCACAGCGAGATTGTGTTCGTGTCTAGGGTGAGGCTATTAGGGAAACCCTGCCCTTGGCTAAGCGGATCTGCTTGATTTCTCTTGTAACACAGTTATGGGTTTTATTTGGCCTCATACGCATATAGATTGAAACTTCCCTGGAAACATGGGCATGTTTAAATGATGCCACAGAGATTGACATCATTTTAGTACAAAGACAGAACAATAATAACACAAATGCAAACATGAATGTAGTCAAGCTGTCAGCTGATTAATGACTTTATTTTAGCATGAGTCATATTTTTCTGATTGAAAAAATAAAAAACATAGAAATTGGGTCTGTAGAATTTCATGGACACAGCACCCCATGCTTCTAAAAAGTTATTTTACTCATGAGTCTTATACTAACCATGATATGAGGGCCTGACTCTATCAGGTACAACTCTGACACTATGATTAAGTTTGCTGACTTGGTTGGGCTTATCTCAGGATGAGATGAGTCCGCCTACAGAAATGAAGTCCAAAGACTGATGCTGACGGTGTGGTGTTGAGGGAACAATCTGATCCTGAAATCCACCAAAACAGAAGAACTTATCATAGACCTTTAATGAACCCGAGCAGAGCCTGATCTGTTCACCATCGCTGAGTGGAAAGGGTCCCTGCCTTCAGGTTCCTGTGCACACATGTTGATGAAGATCTCCTCTGGACTAACAATGCCACCTCACTCCACTTCCTGAGGAATCTGTAGGAACAGCTGCTAGTGAACTTATATTGCTGCTAGCTTAGTGCATGACTGTGAGGTTCGACAGCAGCACACAGGAGAGCCTTTCAGAGGATCATCGACTGCTCACTCAGGGCTCCAGACTAACTTTCTCACTGGTCGCACTGGGGTGTCCAATATTCTCAGTTCCTCCCACTTGGCAGTGGTGAAACACTTCGCATTTCATTCTGCAGTAGATGCTGTTTAGTGGCTGCATTGGTCCCAGACAGGTGTGTGAGCAAAAAAAAAAAACTTTGAAAAGACTGAAAAAAGGCGCTGTAATGTCAGATTTGTTCAAGATGAAATCAAGTGATTTTATTCACTCGTGCTGTAGGGGCACTACATCTGTTAAGAGAGGAGCACATTTTTAAATGTAAAAAGACCGCAGTCGATTGTTTTCATATAGTGGTTGGAAACTAAAATCATGATTGTGATGAGCAGTCATTCAATATTGCAGCCATACTACTAGGTTAGCTAGTTTATTTGACTTGCATGTTGTCCTTCACTGGTTCAGTCGGTATATTCCTGCCTGCACTCTGATCATCAGGTGTGTCTGAGTCTGTTTATTTGTAATGCACTGACAGGATTATTGATTTTGTTGCACAGTGTGCACTGACAATAAAAAATAATTCTGTTCTGTTATGATTTGGTGACTGGTCATGATTGCTGGCTTTCTGCTTGGCTTCTTGAGTAACAAAGCTATAGCAGTGTATTTAAGTGCGTGAGCTGATTTCTGCTTTAACTAGGATTTTCATCTAGCCTAAATCATTTCCCTTCCATTTTCAGTGAACTGGTGTCTGTCTAGTGGTTGATGCCAATGCTTCTTTAGGGCTGGCTTGTGCAGTGTTAAGCATACTGAAAATCCTTTATCAAAGTATACTTTTTCAGAGGTAGTTATAGCCGCATGTATACAGCAAGGCAGCACGGGGAGTCTTTTAATGCTTAGCGCCAATTTAAGTCTAAACACAAAAACGACGTCGTGTAATTAAAGCACTTTTAGCATTTTTAAAGAAAATTCTCACGCTTAGTTTTATCTGCTCAGTTGTTTTTTAAAAAGTATTAAGTAAATAAACTACATAAGGATGTTAATGATTATTGGCCAATCGATTAATTGGTGCTAATATTGTAACAGATTACAAACACATTGACCAGTAGGGCAGAAGATGAAGGGCTTGCATTTTAGAAAATCTGTTGTAAGTTCACTGATTAACACTGTGGTGACCAAAGGAGGCGGATGATGACCTTTGAGTTTATTTCATCTTATCAGTTAACAGAATATTGATTTTTAAGGCTGATGTTTATTGGTTCAGAGGTTTGTTCAAATTTCAAGATTTGTTTTATTTTCAGTAAAAAATATTTTTAGGGACATCCCAGTTTGTAATAAATCTGAGCAAAGTGACTGAGAGGTGTTACTAAGTCCCACCTCGGAAGATCGCAGTTGTGACTTTCACAGAAAAGTGACCAAAATGTTTGTTCAGATATGAAGCAGACACACTGAGTTGCTGCCAGATTAGAAGAGTGCCTGTTTTTCAGGGACTATAGATTGCTATCTAATTTATTTTTATTGTATGTCTACTAGGCTTGGGCGATGTATATCATTTGATAGACAGCTCCTTGGCTCGTATAAATAATGTTCATTACTTTTACTTAAATGCATTTTCAGATGCTTTCAGAAGTTGCGTAAATAAGCACCAGGGATGTTCCTTTCCTGGCCCTTAAACAGTCAATTATATCCCTGATAACCGAGCATGCGAGTAGCACACAAACAGCCAGTCATTTAACAGGTTGTTGTTCAGTTGCACTCTCAGCAGGCAATAAAACGACCAAAACAGAGTAAGAAAAGGAATGCAGAATCAATAAGCTGCAACGTTAATGGTTTTGCTGTCATTGCTATAAGTAATAAGCGGAACATTGTGTTGCACATTCAGTGCAGTTTCACCACAGTAAGACATCTGTCTATGATGCAATTTCAGTTTCCAATTTCAGAGTAGTTCTCTCTGTCAGTCTGTTCATGCAGAGCAGCTCTGTTACTGCAGCTTCATGCAGAGACTCTGCTCACAGTGACGGAGGGGAGAAGTAAATATTGGAAAGTGCGATTACGCTTCACTAGAGTTATTGCATACAATGTCCATTGCCACCGGTGTAACAAATTGTTTGTTCTTTTCTGTCAACATTATTTACACCTGCATTCAGACTCCACAGTGTCCAACAAAGCCACAGCACACAGGCAATATTTGTCATTCACGCGAGACTAAACAACACAGCAAGCGATGTATAAAACATAATTATACACTAACAAACTAAAACTAAACTAACAGCGTCTGATTCAAGTGTCCAAATAACTAATGGTCCAGTTAATCTGTAATTTCTAAAACTGAAAGTTACAGATTCAACCTGAGGACGACCGCTACGTGACACATTAAACTGTAGCTGATAAACTGCGATACTGGTTAACAGTTCCCCTGTCTGAGGTAAATAAAAGACCACAGTGTGACCTGCTCTTAAATCCTGATCTGCCCTTTCTCCATGTTGAAATAATTTGTAGTTAAATCTAATTAGTTGAGCTCCTACTGTTGCTCCATGCGTAAATGTGTGCAGCTCTCTCTTTAGAGACACTCATGGATTCAGCTACTGTCTGATGCTGCAGGTTTGTCATAAACTGCAGAGAAATAGTCCTAAACAGCTCACCAGTCTGATGGAAAGACATGTTGGCTGTCAGATCCTGGTTTGGACAGATCCACTGTCAATCCCAACTTATTATATATTATATATATGCTACCATTTAAGAGTTTGGGGTCACCCACACAATTTCATGTTTTCCATGAAAACTCAGACTTTGATTCATGTGCTAATATAACTGCACAAGGGTTTTCTAATCATCAGT
This sequence comes from Acanthochromis polyacanthus, assembly GCF_021347895.1. NCBI lineage: Eukaryota > Metazoa > Chordata > Actinopteri > Pomacentridae > Acanthochromis > Acanthochromis polyacanthus. The sequence goes on along the minus strand of NC_067127.1, from coordinate 20,374,167 downwards.
TAGCCTTTCAACACCATTAGCTAACACAGTGTAGCATTAGAACACAGGAGTGATGGTTGCTGGAAATGTTCCTCAGTACCCCTATGTAGATATTCCATTGAACATTTTTTAACCCAATGGAATTTTTCACTCAATCATTTGCGAGTTGGAAATTGAAAGAGATCCTACTTTCAGATGTCTAGCTGGAATAGTAATTTACCAGATTAACAATCTCTAAACAGTATTTCTGTTTAATTTAATGTCATCTTCATTGGAAAAAAGTTTTTCTTTCAAATATAAAGGCATTTCTAAGTGACTCCAAGCTTTTGAACAGTGATGTATATATTCTAAGAGTTTAATTAATACGTATAGGTTCTGCTACTGTTTGATGCTGCAGGTATTAAACTCGGAGACGATAGTTCTAAACGGCTGAGAGAAAGCACCTGTTAATAATTTGTGGTTGAAAGAAACTGATTACACTCATTATTGGTGAGTTTAATTCATCACAGTAAGGTTTTATTATTGTAGAAATTCAAATTTGTTGCCTAATCGAAATTGTAGAGCAAATTACATGAAAAAGAAGGGGACAAAAACTGTGTATTGAACATTCTGTGGTGTATTTGTCTCTGTGCTGCGTTAAGCGATGCATAAATGTTACCGAGTCAAATTGTTTCCTGATTAATGCAGTGGAGTGTCTGAAATGGGCTAACATTCGTCTGTTAAAGCAAACAAGCAACTGGACAACATCATGTAGCCAACGGGCCACCTGTAAAACTACCTTAATAAACTTGTTTTCTCTAGTTTTCCTTGAATAAAGTCTGGTCATTTTGGAGGCCAAATTATAGGTTATGTCCGATTCACGGATTCCTTGTCGATAAGCGGACTGCAGATGTGGATGCAGCTGTGTCTATATTTTGAGTCGTGCGTATGCTACAGGGCTGATTGCATTTCACCTCGTATTGGACACTGAAACACACATGAGGAAACAGCAGTTGCTTACAGATGAGACTATAGCCCTGCATCAGTAGTTATTCCTGAGGAGTGTGTGAACACGGCATAGGATTTCTGGAGATATGAGGACTGCATACTGTGTTTGGGTTTGGTCGATAGAAGCATGTACAAACAAAGCCCCTCCGAACTTTGTAGGTGATGAATTACAAAGGTGTGGCTGTCTGAGAATCTTCCTGTACGATCTCTCTTCATAACCACTGTTTGTTTTAGGTGCTGCTTGTTTTCCTGACACATGCACAGTCAGTGAGCTTTTAGGGTAAACAGTCGGCGTGGCCGTAAAGTTAGTCCTGCACAGACCCTTGCAGACTTGTGTGACTGATGATATTCACGTCACACGTACAAAGCATGAAATGGCCATCAGGCTGAGGAGTCTGTCCGCGAGTCTGAGCTGGTTGATGTTTGCAGAACTTGCTAAGCCCAGCTGGGATGACACAGTTTCCACTACAACCTCACAGGGGATGGCTGCCCTAAGCCACACCGCTGTAATCTGTTTTGTAGGACGGCCAACCACAGCCAACCCGGCCATTCCTGCCTTTAGCTGTTTCCTCAGCATCTCAACTTCTGTAGCGGGAACCAGACAGAAGCATCTGTTTGACAAAGTCTGTGTTCTGCTCTCAGGACATTTGTAGCTTCAGCCTGAAGCCTTGTGGTTTGGAGTTCAGTTTTATTCCTGCTTTTCTGTGTTTTTCGATTGTTTGCTTTTTGTTTGGCTCGTATCTGAGCATTGGCCCAAAATGAACCTGAAGGCCAGATGACACCTGTGAGGCTGAAACTTTAGGTTTGCCTGAAATAGGGATCCACTGATACGTTTCTTTTGATGGTCAATGTCGATTATTGGTAATTGAGAAATTTCTTAAGTGATACCTGGTACTAATGTGCATTAAAAATTCTTTATTACGCCACCAAGGAACACAGTGAAATTATGTGATGATCGGCATACGTGAATCCTTCCGTCTTTTAGCAACATCGCTCAAAAATGGAGTAACGGCTATGGATGAAATTTTCAGGGAAGGTCAGAAATCACACAAGGACCAAGTGATTAGTTTTGGCGATGATGCAGCTTATAGTCTGGATCCATGGATTTGTTAAAGATTTCTGTATCATTGCAAGATAGCAGCACGACATCACTGTAACTGTGGCAACAAATGAATGCTGTTTGCTGACGATCACATTATTGCAATCCTACTACAAATCGACCGGGACTTATCTGTTGGAAATGATACAAGAAACAATTGATTAAATTGTGGGGGTGTTTCCCACCATCCGCTATATATTTAGGTCATGCAATTTGGTATCCATACAAAACACATGCATCCCAGCTGACTCAGGCGAAGGCAGGGGACACCCTGGACAGGTCGCCAGTCTGATGTTTGTCATACATAACACTAATATACTTCTGTATTAGTCTTCAGCCCACGTTCTTTGTTTTATTTTCCTCCTATGTATCATAAACGTGATAATATTTCTGAAATGCCATTTGTTTTTAATAAACTTCTTTGGTATTGTTTGGAGGGCACTGTCTGTCTACCAGTGACTTAATTACAAATTCTACATAGCAGGACCAGTGTACAGACAGTCCTTTGAAGAGTGATTTTAGAAGACCACCTTAAAGTGCAGCTTTATTCAAATGACACAATGCCCAGATGACAAGATTTATCATTTTATTCTGTTGTAGATGAAGTTTTAAGGAACACTACAGTCTTGCAGTACGAGGCCAAGGCTATCACCAAGAGGTTTTCTGTGCCTCTTAGCCTGTGGCTAACACTTAATGCAACATTTCATCTACATATGCACATATTCAGCAATAGTAATCATTATTAATAAAGAATCCCATTCATGAGTCGCAGCTTCCCTCCCATCACATGCTGTAAATGCATAATGCTTAATGCGTACCAATACCAAATATCAGTTATCAACCTTTCTTGATTATCAATAATCCGTGTCAGCACTGGGGAAAAAAACGAAACATATCAGTTATCCCTGATTGTTTTCTTCTTCATCTGGAAGGTCGGCTACAGCTTTAGAGTCATTCTAGATCCTCATTGCTAGGTGCAAGAGTTTCTCCTGCAAAGTATGCATCCATGAGCAGCAGCATGAAAGTTGTGACGATAATGCAAAGGGACAGCCTCCCCGACTCATAGACATTAAGGCTTTTGCCTGCTGGCAAAAGCACTGCACAGTCTATGAAGTGTTGCAGAAGTTGGAGTGAAAAGGAGGAGGGGGCATCGGTGCATATCTAGGTTCTGTTGCTCTGAGGAAGAAACTCCCTGAATCTATTTGTTCTTGTACAGATGCACCTGTAGCGCCTGCCAGATGGCAACACGTCAGAAAGATGGAGAGGTGTGAATTGTCTTTTATGATGTTTTATGGTTGTAGATATTCATTAGGGAGGGGAGATTTCAGCCAGTGATCTTCTGTGCTGCATTTATCTCCCTCTGCAGCGTCTTTCTGTTTGTTTCAGTGCTACTGGAAAACCACACAGTTACAACAGGCTGTCATTGGAGGAACGGTTGAAGGTCACCAGCAGATTTACATGCAGATTTTCCTTCCTGAACACCTTCAAGAAATGTAGTCACTGCTCTGCTTTCTCGACAATCACTGTGATGTTGTCAGTCCAGGAGAGGTCAGCAGAGGTGGGGGCACTGAGGAATTAGAAGAACTGGAGTCTTTCCATACATTTAACCATGAATATAGAGGAGGCCGGGGTTGGCAGTGTTCTCCCTGAAGTCAAAAAGGGTTTGTTTGGTTTATGTGGTGTTTGATGGCAGGTTGTTCTCTGCACACCTCAATCAAGACCTCGTCTCTGTAGGCAGACTCATTCACTCCAAAGTTCAGTCCAGCCAGTGTCATATTGTGAGCTGATTTGACACTGATGTTGGACTGCAGTAAAAGAAGGAGAAGGAGTACAGGAGGAGGAGAGTCAGTGCTGAATGTGGAGGACAGATGGGAGCCAGCTTTCAGTCTGAATCAGGTTAGTCAGGAACTATTTTATCCAAACATAGTTGAGTGGATGGAGGCCCAAGTTGTTATAGTTTGGAACCAGAATGTCTGAGATGATTGTGTTAAAAGCTGAGCCGTCTATGAAGGCCCTCGATGTTCCAGGTGGCTCAGCACAGAGTGGAAAGCCTGGTTTGATCTGTAGGAAAATTGGTGTGGGTAGGAGGGAGGCCTGCTTCAATGTGCTCTAAAACCAGTCTCTAACAACAACCCTTCATGACAACCTAGGTGAACCTGGGGGAGTCATTGAAGGCAGCTGTGGCTGATATCAAGCATTACAGGATGACAGTTTGTGCCATTGACAGATTAAAGATGAGAGTTGATAGGCACGTTCTTTGCTCACTTTCTGCAGTACTCTATCTGGACCAGCATACTTCCTGGTGCTGCCCTGAGCACCCGTTTCACACCCTGTACCTCTAAAGTGAGTGAGGGGGCTGCAGTGGTGTGGCGTAGTACTGCTTCTGTGCATCAAAGCGTACAAAGAAGTGGTTTCACTCCTCTGTCACAGCTTAAATCATTATTGTGATTAATGTTCATTTAAATTTGCGCCCCTACTTATGTGTTAGCCATTGTAAGTGGAGGAATTGCTTTTTTCCCGTCATCGGTTCAGTAGCTTCCTGCCTCCACCTGCCCTCTGATCATCAGGCGTGTCTGTGTTGAACCTCTCTTTGTCCACCTCCTCTTCTCTCATTTTCCTTTTAAATAATCAGCTACAGATTACTTTGTGTTTTCAACACCAGCATCAGCTAAACAGCTTGTTTTATGCACCAGGCAGGGACAGACTGATTAAGCCACCAAAGTTATAAAAGTAATACAGCGACAATACAGCTTACAAGCGCCTAAACATAACAAAACATTTACATGACTGCATCTCTTACACAATGCACACTGCACTTCAGTTTTACAATCTCTTTACTTTATCCATCCATCCATCCATCCATCCATCCATCCTGTTTTGTTCTTATTGCACATCTTTCTGAAACAGTCACACTTTGCACTTCAATACTGAGCATTTCAGAAATAGCAACTCTTGACCCTTGAACCAAGCTAATAGACTATCCATCGGCTTGTTACATGGTGCTTCAGTTAGCTGCCTACAAACAACCCTAAAACCAGAACAGTGCAAGCTTTGCGCGCTGTAACTAATGGCAAAATATGATGGGACCTTCTCTCCAAAATGCCCCAAATCATTCCACCTCCTTCAAAACTCTGTAAGAAGGTTATGTAAGTGTCAAGGCCTTGCTTGTATTTCTTTATAATTATTTCCTCAAACTGTGATATTTCTTGGGTTTGTTATTTAAAATGCACAGCCTTGCAGACAGAAAGGCTGATCATTGTTCTTGAACTGAAACACAGTCTGACCCGCATGTTTCTTCTCTTTCTTTTTACACCCTCCTTCTTTCTCCAGCAGGGGTCCTCCAGACCAGGATCAGAAGGTTTTCATGTCCACAGCGTTTTCCAGGTGAGACATTTCTGAATTTAAAAATGTGTAGTTAAATAGTTCCAATTGGAGATTTTATTACCGCCCGGAAAAACGTCGTTTTCCAGAAGGTATTGTTTTGAGCTGCATGGTCTTGCTTGCTTGTTTGTCTGTAACAATTTGGTTTCCGTGCGATAACTCGATAAAATATTGATGTAGCCTCACCATATTTGGTACACAGGTGTACCATAATAAGACACAGGTCAAGTTCACATTTGATGACCTTGACCTAATTTTCAAGGTCACAGGGGTCATCTTTGTAAATGTGGTGTCCGATGTCACTGGCTAATGTCCATGACATACAGATGACCTCGCCAGGCGGTCCAAGTTTGGTAAAACTTTTTGTTTAACTTTGTTTTTAAATTATAGAATATTTTTTAAATTAAAGTATTTATTTTTAAATTATAGAATTTGTTTTTAATTTATAGAACTTTGTTTTTTTAAATTTAGAACTTTGTGTCGTTTTTATTGTCTGATGTTCTGTTTGTTTTTGTCCTTTACTATGTTGATGCTGCTCTTTGTGCCTTTTTAATTGCCCCTCTGGGATAAATGAAGTGTTTGAATTGAACTGAATTATTCCCTTCCCTCTTCTTTCATCCTTCTCATCCTCGTCCCCCTCTTTGCTGTCATTCTCTAGGTGTCTTTTTCTGGGATGTCCTGTCAAGGTGGCCTGAAGGGGTTCAACCCCGAAGAACAGACTACCACCCCTAACACTCCCACTGCTGAGAGACGACAGAGACATCTACAGATGGACACATCCTTATGTAGAGACCCCTGCACAGCTGCTTGAGAAACAGAACAGACCAAGCAGCAGGCAGCTGAGGCTGAACGTCGGGCCTTATAGCTAGGACCCATCTGGTCTTCAGACAGAAATCACTTGTGCTGCTCTTACCTGTTGTTGAACCAACTTCCATTTCTTACTTTGCAATCTCCTGATAACCATCTTTCCAATCAGTTAAATAATCATCTATCTTTCCCTTCTTCCCATCTTTCTCTCAATTAGCTGAAAGTGTTTTTGCACTGCAGAGCTAGAAGCAGACAGCAGGTAATGGATTATGCTGGCCATGGTGACCTAGTGTAAATGGCTATTCTTCAGCACAGCTCAGTGCCAGTATCAACTGCTCGATCTTCCTCCTCCACTCCCCTCTCCTCTCCCCCTTCCTCCACCTCTCTGCTCTCCTGCCCTGTTCATTGGTGCTGCTTGCTTGCCAGTGCTGCCTCTACCCTCCAACACCATGGTGGGTGCAGGCCTCGGTGTTTGGAAGCTAATGAGAGGTATACGCCAGCTGGAGCTTCACCGCCTCATCCTGGCACTCATCATCTTCTGTTTGCTGTCCATGGCCTTCCTAGCTTACTATGTCTCCAACAGCCCCAAAATCAAGGAGGCCCCTCCTTTACCCTTCAGTGACTGTGGTGGAGGAGGGGGCATGTCACCAGGAGTGAGCACTGGGGCTGCTGGTAAAGGGCCAGGTGGCCAGAGGGCACCTCTTTTCCTTCCCCCACGCCAGGGACGACTAAGACACGTGAAGGCGATGGACAGCTCCAGGACAGAGCCTGTGATTCTGGTGTTTGTAGAGAGTATCTACTCTCAGCTGGGCCAGGAGATTGTAGCCATATTAGAGTCAAGTCGCTTCCACTACCGGACAGAGATAGCTCCAGGTAAAGGTGATATGCCCACACTGACAGAGCGTAACCGTGGACGCTACACATTAATCATTTATGAAAATGTGTTAAAATATGTCAATCTGGATGCATGGAACCGTGACTTGCTGGACAAGTACTGTGCTGAATATGGAGTAGGTGTCATTGGCTTCTTCAAAGCTAATGAAAACTCACTTCTCAGTGCACAGCTCAAAGGATTCCCTCTCTTTCTACACTCACACCTGGGACTCAGGGACTACCGCATCAACCCCAATGCTCCTCTACTCTACATCACCAAGCCCAATCAAGTGGAGCAGGGCTCTCTACCAGGGGATGATTGGACCATTTTCCAATCTAACCACTCTACCTATGAACCAGTGCTTCTGGCCAGCACAAAGTCCTCTGACGTACTGGTACATTTTGGACCCAGCCCTTTACGGGCCCTCCATGCCACAGTGGTCCAGGACTTGGGGCTTCACGACGGCATTCAGCGAGTTCTCTTTGGAAATAATCTCAACTATTGGCTTCACAAACTGGTGTTTGTAGACGCCATTGCCTACCTGACAGGAAAGAGATTGTGTTTGTCCTTGGACCGTCATATTCTGGTGGACGTGGACGATATATTTGTTGGCAAGGAGGGAACCCGTATGAAGGTGTCCGATGTGGAGGTAGGTGAACCTCATCAGCAGTGGTTACACAAGACACCACAAATGATCGGAGGTAAAGTTAAGTTGCCTTGACTGTCTGCTCATAGACATGTTTTTGTTTTACCACAAGCAGTTGTGTTTGCTGAAATATCTCCAAAAGCATCTGTACACAGTTGACGTACTCTACAGCCAACAACAGACACACACAGATAGTAGATGGTGAAATAGTGGACCTTTGCTTTCTAGGGATGTCCTGATAAAGTTGTTTTTGGCCCCCTGATCTGATCTGAGTCACTTAATATCCAGTGTCTGAATACCGAGTCCCAGTTCAATACCATTTTCATAGATATTTTAAGTATATTAAGATTAAAATCGATCAACAAAGGTCAATAATTTTCTTAAACAAAAACTCGATGTTTGCATTCAGTATGTATGAGCTTCAGGTGGTTTCAAGAATATTTCAACATTACTGTGTCTTTACCAGAGTCAGTGGTGTGTTTGTCATCTTTTTACAGGCATTGCTCAACACTCAAAACAAGTTGAGAGCACTGGTCCCTAATTTCACATTCAACCTGGGATTTTCTGGAAAGTTCTATCACACAGGTATGGAGCGTCTGATGTTGGTGTATCAGCACAGTTTGTTGTTTGAAATATCCTCTTATGCTGTAGCTTTGGAAGTTTGGATCTATCTCATCATCTCTGCTGCAATTATTAACATTCCAGTCTGTTACGGATAGGGTTGTAAAAGTAGATTTTTATTTAATTATTTATCCAAGGAGAGTGTTTTTTTTCTTTTTTTGGAAAGGTTTTTTTGTATATGTACAGTTCTAAACATTCCTGTAAAGTCTTGCTCACTGGTCCTGAATGCTAATAAGTGAGGACAAGCTCCTCTCTTTCGATTTCCATTTCCACATGAAGGCACCTTTTCCTTTATGCATTAATTGTGATATTTTTCAGTTTTATTTTTTGCACACATCTGTTAAAATAATTACCAGTCCAGTTTAACCTTTAAAACGAGACCAGAGATTGCCGTGGCACCAAAATTGAGCGAACTGATTACAGAAGCATTTCTGCTTTCATACAGACATGGATATAGAAACGGTGTTTAATGTGCCATAGGGTCGTATTAATTCTGCTGTGTGTGCCTGTCTCTGTGTTTGTATGCATGCTTGTGTGTTGTCAGGCACTGATGAGGAGGATCAGGGAGATGACATGCTGCTGCAACACAGGATGGACTTCTGGTGGTTTCCTCACATGTGGAGCCACATGCAGCCTCACCTCTTTCACAACGTCAGTGTGCTGGCTGAACAGATGAGGCTCAACAAGATTTTTGCTCAGGTTTGCAGCATTTTTACACTTACAGATGCCAGCTTTAAAGAGTATTTGTCAAAACAGCACTGGAATAAGTGAAAGTGTTTATTTCTGCAGTATACATCTGCATATCACTGGTGTAGATTGTTAGACCCTCTTTATTTATGGAAACCTTTTGTGTTGTAGGTTTACTTTTCAATGGATAAATGTTTTAGTCTCAAAGTTACAACCTGAGACCAAAAATTTTACATGTTTTACTTACTGAAAAACATATGCTTATGCTTACATACGGTGGTCAGGCATGAACTTTTTTTTTTTTTTTTTTTTAATTGGTGATTTGAGGTGGAATGGTCCAACAAATTAATGACTGATAGTAACACCACTGCAGCAGTGAAAGAAAATGCTGCAGACTGTAAATATTAACAGACTAATCGATATCACTACCAAATTCTTAGGGCACAAGTAGATGTGACCACAATTACAGCTATATATTGTATTTAAAAGCTTAATTAGTTTTATGGCTTCAGCTGCAATCGTTCAGTGTAAATTCATTCAAAGCACTTATTAGACTGACTCTGATGATGTATAGACTGCTTTAAAGTGTGTCCAACGTTATAGATTTCTTACAAGGAGCACAAACAATATTTCGAAGCCACTATGTGGAGTTGAAAACATGGTCCAGGCTAAAAGCAACACAGCTGCTGCAGCCAAGGTCAGGAAGGAAAGTTCTGAATATATTTGAATAGCTAAATTGCAGATGTTGTTCTGCTGAAAAAGACTACTTAACAGTACATGATCAAGTATTAAAAATCAATAATTTCGTGATGACATGGACGATAATTTCTTACGTTAAGTTCTTGTTCATGTGGCTGTAAGACTTATTCTTTTATCTGCTTGGTGATATTAGACAGATTTTTGGAGCGAGTAAAAGACAAATGTGAAACATAATTCAAATGGATAAGTAGGCTTATAGCAGATCTTATAAGCTATAAGACTCTAATGTTTTAATAGAAAGGCAAATATAGCAATTAAATGGTTTTGACATTGCTTCCAGCTCAAAAAACTTAAACTCCACTGGACATCTAGGAATGTGGATGACATTTACTGAGACTTTGTGTTTTTATATTCGTTGATCTGTTATCTGAAGCCTAACCTGCTCCTGAGGAGTGCATAAGTTACCATTGTGATGTGCCCGGGTGAGAAGTGAACCACTTGAAGTTACCTTGATAATTTCACATCTTGCTTTATAGTACAGATTTTTGCGGTGCAAAACTATTGGAGAAAAAATGTCCCAAGAACTGCTCAAAGTTGTAATTGCTACCAAAGACACTTCTAAGTAATGAATTAGGGGGCTGTATACTTTAAAACATGACTCGAACATGTTTCCACTTTGTCATCAGCAACACAATAACAAAGAGAATCAGGCTGACGAGGTTTAGTTCACTTTATCTTCATGCTTGCCTCGTTGCTCTTTTACTCGCTTCTTGTCTGTCTCCCTGCTGTCTTTTCACGTGTCCATATTCTCACCTCTCGCTCCACCTCCTTGTCTCCAGGAGCATGGCATCCCAACAGATATGGGCTATGCAGTAGCTCCACACCACTCTGGGGTTTACCCGGTTCACACTCAGCTCTATGAGGCCTGGAAGTCTGTGTGGGGAATCAAGGTGACCAGCACTGAGGAATACCCCCATCTGAGGCCAGCTCGATACCGCCGTGGCTTCATCCACAATGGGATCCAGGTCAGTTCGCTGTTCTTGATCAGTACTTACCTTTTAGTAATATTCCTATGAGTAGGCTTTTCTTAAATTGAAGTTTTCAGTCAAAAGTGGAGGTAAGTGTAAAAATGATAAAGGAAAAGCATCACGTCTGTCCTTTTCTGTGAATAAAATAGTTGTAAAATTTGTCCGCAACATATTTTTTGTACAAACCTGAGACACACTGACTGTATTATTATTATTTTATAGGTTTAGTTTAGTGCCAGCAGTATATCACACATCTGAAATTATAGTACTTCCAGCCAAAAAGAGAGACCTGTGCATTCAGAAAGTGTGGTGCATAGTTACAAGGGTACAGTATATTCCAGAACTAGAGGAGTCCTTTTTGCGGAAGGAAAAAAAAAAAACTGTCCCTCAACAGGATGTTTTATCAGACAGACCATTTAGTGAGCAGGGACAGTTAAAATTTATCCCTGCCCTTTTGTTGCACTGTGGGGATAAACAGAAAGTACAACATGCACCATGCAGGCTTCTCTAGTTGGCGGTAATTGGAGGGTCATGAATATAGCAACACAAACATTTCGATTCTAGACTTGCATGCAGACAGACACCAATCAATTAATGATCTTCTCCTGTGTTCTAGGTGTTACCCAGGCAGACGTGCGGTCTGTTTACCCATACCATTTTCTATAATGAATACCCAGGAGGTTCAAAGGAGCTGGACAAGAGCATCAGAGGAGGAGAGCTTTTCCTCACTGTCCTCCTAAATCCTGTAAGCAAAAACAGTTTTTCTGCACACAAAATAAAAACATGAAAAACAGCTTGAGACTTGAATGCAATCAGCTGAGGAGACTTGACCCAAAAAACTGTGTATAGCTGTGCATTTTAAAGCTCTGATGTAGTCATGAATAGTTATTATTATAACCAGGCAAATGCAGCATTTAATTTGAGTATGAATTTTCCTCTATGCATAAACCAGTAGATCTATACGGGAGTCCCTAAAGTCTGGGCACATAGGCAAAAATACATATTTTCAAGAATTAAAATTTGTATGGAGAGTCGGTTAGTGCATTAAAATCATCTGCTGTCTTTCGATATGTCCATCCTTCACGTCCACTGAGAAGTACCAGTTCAACTCTTTCTTCCTTTGACAAATTTAATCTGTGGAGGCAAAAAAATTATAGTTAATGAGATTTCCTATGTGTCCAGACTTTAGGGGACACCCTGTGTTTCTATTGTTTGGGAAATGGGGACTACTTTCCCTCCCTGCAGCTGTCAGTATGAACATCCATACGTCCTTTATCTATACACAGCTTAATCCTCATGGAGCTCTAGTACCATGTTAGTGAATATTCCTGAGGTGTGCCAGTCACAGTGGGTGGGCATAGTCCAGGATTTTTTGGAGAGTTTTTAGCTTTCCACTGTGTCTGGCCTCACAATCCCATGCAAGCCCAGTTGCTGTCATTTAATAGTTAGGTATTTGTCACAAATATTTTATAAGGGCTGGTCTGTGATAATTTTTCCTCCTAAATTTGCTTTAGCACTAGGAGATATTGATCATTTCTCAGGCAATCATATGTTTCCTGCTTTTACTGTTTGAAAAGCAGAGCTGCTCTCTGTTAAGTTCATAGATGTTAGTCTAGGAATTTACCAACCGCTGGTCAACACTTGCCAGTTTTGACTCCTACTGGTTTGAGCTTATGAACTTGTTCTGTCAACAACTCCAGGTGAATTTAAATAAAAAAAATACACACATTCATTATCCTTTCTCAATTCAGGTCAGCATCTTCATGACCCACCTGTCTAACTATGGCAATGATCGTCTGGGTCTGTACACCTTTGAGTCTTTGGTGAAGTTTGTTCAGTGCTGGACCAACCTCAGGCTGCAGACATTACCCCCATCCAACTCGCCGAGAAATACTTCCAGATCTTCCCAGAGGAGAGAGACCCACTCTGGCAGGTGGGTATTTTTATTTAGTTATTTAAAAAACTGATTATTTTTTACACAAAATGTATATTTGAGAAGTGTCTGAAAATCCTCAAAGCATAATCAGCTTTTTAGTCAGAGTAAATTAGTTAAGCATTAAACACAATGCATGTAGCAGGACCACTGGAATTAAAACATATTGTGGAATTAGTTTACTATATGTCATTTAAAAGATATGCCTACTACATTGTTTTTCAGAACCCTTGTCATGACAAGAGACACAAAGATATCTGGTCTAAAGAAAAGACCTGTGACAGACTCCCCCGGTTCCTCATCATTGGACCACAAAAAACAGGTACTGCACTCCCCCGATATTTTTATCTTCATCTTAGTCGATATCTCTCTTCATTGTTATAAATGTCTTTGCTCAAAGGCACTACAGCGCTTCATTCATTCCTGAGCCTCCACCCAGCAATCACCAGCTCCTTCCCGAGTCCCACCACCTTCGAGGAGATCCAGTTCTTCAGTGGCGCTAACTATGACAATGGGATCGACTGGTAAGGGCCGGTTGGCTACAGTTGCCAAAAACTGCATGTTTGTAAAGTGGCCGGCAGCCTGGACCAGGGAGAGGAGAGCTAGGAAATGGGGAAATGCAAATTCCAGCAAAAATGGCTAGAAAACGTGGAATTCAGAGAACGACTGCAGCCTATGGATGGTCAGGGGTGGTGCCCGGATTAAGAAATATTGAAATGTAGGGACCGTTTTCATATAAAAATCATCTTTTACAAAAACAAACCTGTGTAATTTATTGAATTCACGGTCATGGCATTAAAATTTTTACAGTATAGCATTTGAATGGCTTTAAAAAGCATCAAATTTGACTGGTTGATATCTGCAGAAACAACTGATTAACCAAAAAACCAAACATCCAACCTAAAACCAGACCTTAAAATAACTTAAGTCCTGAATGCCCCAAAGTGAAAGTCCTCAGTTAATAACATCAAATGAAATGGTCCATTGATGGGAATGTTTGCTTATTTGGTCTCTCTATGTTCTCCTCAGGTACATGGACTTCTTCCCATTCCCTTCCAATGTCAGCACAGACTTCATGTTTGAAAAGAGTGCCAACTACTTTGACACGGAGGCGGCACCTAAAAGAGCTGCTGCTCTGCTACCCAGAGCCAAAATCCTAGCAGTGCTCATCAACCCGTCAGACAGAGCTTACTCCTGGTACCAGGTGAAAACCATCTCACTCTGCAAGTCCATCTGCTCTGCTGATAAAACCGCACACACATTCAGTCCGGTAGCAGACTGTACACGTTCCTCATGAAGCCCCTTTTTACTGTTTCATGTGTGTTAACAACCCCAGCATCAGAGGGCCCACCAGGATCCTGCAGCCCTCAACAACACTTTCCATGATGTGGTGACGGCCGGCCCCTCAGCCCCCAGAGACCTGCTGGCCCTTCAGAGACGCTGCCTTAATCCTGGGGTTTATGCTGCCCACCTCGAACGCTGGCTGCAACACTACCAGCCCAGCCAGGTAATACACTACAGCAGCTAATGTGCACTGCAACAAAGTGGCATTACATTGTCCACATGAAAAACTTTACTGTCAGTCTATAGCAGGTTTCTGTCTAGGTCAGAGATGTCAAACTCATTTTAGTTCAGGGGCCACATTCAGCCCAATTTGATCTCCAGTGGACCAGTAAAATCAAAGCAGAATCATCTCTAAATAACGACAACTGCAAAATTTTCCTTTGTTTTAGTCCCAAAATGTCCATTCTGAAAATGTTCACATTTAATTTCTTTTAAAAATAAGTTCAATTTCAACAACATTGTGCCTCAGTTTATCATTTACACATTACAACTTACAGATCAGGTTATCTATAAAAAAGCACAAAACCTTTAGTCACAGGTAGCTGGAACTGAATGAAATAGTATTTTACTTTCGGATCAAAACAACAAAAGTCTGACCAAAACATGACAAACAACAAAACCAAGACAAAATATGTTAAAAATGAGACACAAAATGACTAAAGATTAGACAAATGACATGATACACAACAAAAATGTGATAAACGGTTACAAAGCAACAAAAAATAGACAAACAAGCGAGACAAAAAACACAAAATGAAAAAAACGACACAAAACAATGAATAAAGCAAAACACAAAATGAGAAAAACAAGACAAAAGGCACAAGTGAGACAAAAAGGAAACAAAATGACAAAAACGAGAAACAAAGCGACAAAGCAATGAGATAAACGACAAAAGTCTGACAAAAAAATGCAAAGAAATAACAAAACAAGACAAAATATTACAGAAATGACAAAACGATGAGCAATGTGGTATTTTACTTTATGATCAAAACAACTTGTCATGATCAGGAAACTATTTGCAGTCTTCTCAGTAATTTTTACTCTTTGCGAAGTCGCCCTGCGGGCCGGATTTGGCCCATGGGCCGCATGTTTGACACCCCTGATCTACGTAGTCCTACATAACTTCATTTCACATGCTCCTTTACATTCACATGTGTTTGTTTTGTTGAAGAATGCTGAATCAGAACTCTGAGTTTGCAACATCCACCTTTCAGACATCTTCCCACACAATTTCAAACTTGCACGTCTAATTATGTAATCTAGCAGGTTGGATGGAACTGATACTGCTCTTTTAATGACTGATGAAGCCAGCAGGATGCAGCTCTGTGAATCTGGTTTTAGGCTGGATAATTGACAGAACATTGTGAATCAAGAACCAGCTTATTATTCTGTTCATCCAGTGCTTGCAGTAAGAGGAGAGTTAGCTCACCTCAGAGCCCTTGGCCCAAACTGCAGTAGTTTCACGTCATGAAACTGAAAGTTTCAGTCATCTGGTCCACTGACTTCATATCCGTACCAGATATTATAAATATGCTGTACAAATAAAGCACACTCTGTCGTATTTTAGGACAAGTACACTTTGCACCAACTTTGAAAGTTGCTACATTTCCAGTTGTGTAATAGTAGCCTTTCTCTTTGTCATGTTCTCAGTTTATATAGTCAAATGTTCTTTCCTATTCAAAAACATTGCTTTCTAGGCCACTAGACTGAAAGAAAATAAAGAATGGACCATGCCTCATTTCTGCTTAGGAAATTATTTCAGACCTGTAGCAACACGATGTAACTCTACTGACCAATAAAACAAATGACTACAGCTCAGTGAAATACCACAACCTGCCACCAGGGGGTAGAGTAACATTATCCAAACAGAAGTCCAACATACACAGCAAATGTTGCATCAGGGACAACATCCTTCACAATAACAACCCTGGGAGCAGCATAATAGACTTGTAGCAGTAACTTCTATGAGTCATGATTTCATTTAATATTGGTGCCATTTTTTTTATAACTATCCTCTGGAGAAGTTGTAACCAGTAGCAACCCAGCAAACATTCAGTTGGTACTTGTATGCGTTTCACTTTTACTGATGGCATCATTTTTAAAGAGCGGAATGGAAACTGTTAATTCTTTGTTATAGCTAACATGTAATGTTATTGGGTCAGTGTATAATTGTGTGACTTTTTGTGTCATAGTTGACATTTTTGCTGTTTTCAGGCCTAAAATCAACATGGCCGCCTATAACCAAACACCGCATGGCATTTTTAGAGAAAGATTCTTCTAAATATTATATATAGAACTGAATAAAATTGAAAGTTATTTATAAAGATAATGTAGTAAACCTGTTGGCATGCCATAAATCCACACTACTTTATATTAAATAACTAAGAAAGCCTTGGAGTTTTGCCAGTCTTTTCTTCACGAGGAAATGACATCATGTGCAGCAGGTCATGTGATTTGGAATTAACACACTTCCTTGAGAGGTGTTTTTGTAAATAATGGGTAAATTAGTTGAAAGTGATTTCTCGGACACAGATACAATTTGTTATTTTCCATATAAAATTTGATATATTGCCAAAAAAATAAATATCTGTCATGATTATGTCAACTTAAGAAAAAGAACACAGACAAGACCATTTTTGAATCAGCTCATTTTATTATTGTTTAGCTAGTTAGAATGTTGTTATTAAATTAGGACGGTTATTTATTTGACATTTTAGTGATATCCAGTAATTTTTTATTTAATAAATGATTTTTTTCCATCATAAATAATTATGGAATTTGTATAGACATGATCATATTGAACATAAAAATATGCATTTTTTTACTTTTAATAAAAATGTATGCAAGATATATCCCACAGAATTCAAAAGTCCCTCAATTATATATTGACCCTGTAAAGTTCACACACTTTATAGAACATAGTTTGGACAGAATATTTACCTACTTCACTCAGGGACTGGATGGATGTTGTTGCTATAGATACAAGTCAGCACAGTGACCAACATGTTATTCCAGTTAAAGAGACTTAAAGTGGGTATTGTAATTAGCTTCAGCTCATCCATCTTAATTGAGTTTATCATCATAAGGTCATGGACCAACATCATGTGCATCAGTCAGATATGTCAGAGGTCAGTGTTTCAGATTGGATGCTGCTGCAGAGAAAATCCTGATGGAATGTTTTCCGTATACATTTGTTTCTTTGTGTGTTGGACCCACAGTATCACCCACTGAAATCATTGTTTGATATCATCCTATTAATTACTCTCTGTTACTGCTATTGTTTAGTCAGGTGTTCAAGTTGAATTGGTAGTCGGTGAGGAGGACTAGCTTGGTCCTAACAGCTCAAAATATATCATCAACTTTTTTGTGCATGGAAGCACTTATAGTTCCTTCTTCCATTAAAGTATGAACCTGCTCTGTTGCTGTGATCCATGGATGACACTGACTCTTTCCATGCGTGTGTTCAGCTGCACATTGTGGACGGGGCCCTGCTGCGGTCCAACCCAGCGCTGGCAATGGAAGGAATCCAGAGATTTCTTGGAGTCACGCCCATCTTCAACTACACCCAGGCTCTAATGTTTGTAACACTCACACGGACAGATGCAACCCTACACTGTTCATCCAGAACACCTGCTATTAAAGGGACAATTACATGTTTAGCCTGAAACCAGGCGATGTTTCCAAAAATCACACATGGAAGGTGTTTCCTGAATTGTAAAATAACATAACGTTTTTGCAGGTACGATGAGAGCAAAGGCTTCTGGTGTCAGCGAGTGGAGGGAGGTCGAGCCAAATGTCTGGGGAAGAGTAAAGGCAGGAGGTATCCAGACATGAGCTCTGAGGTAAAGCCTTACTCTGTCACTGGTTTGCCTCATTGTCTGGCATGTGGAAGCTGTTAAAGCAAGAATCCTGATTTATTAATGCTTTGTAATAGAAGCATCTATTAGTGTCTCTGCATTAGTTGTAGAGAGTACTGGTCGCAGTCTAGTAATGTTTTTAAGTGATATAAAGCAATATTGGTGATATTTTTAATGTGGGGCTCAAAACTGATTGCTGAGTCCAAGATGACTCCAAGGTTTTTAGCTTGTTCATGGTTTTAATGCCAGAGCTTACAGTTGTGATTTAAGCTTCTGTCTCTGAGCTTCAGTGCTAACGGCCAGGACCTCAATTTTGTTCTGGCTGAGCTGTAAAATATCTTTTGCCATCAGTGGTTTAGTGTCTACAATACAGTTAAAAAGGCATCAATTGACCTGAGATCATCAGGAGATGTGGCGATGTCACCATCTGTATTGAAGCTGATGCTGTGTCTCCTGATGACATTTCCAAAGGGCAGCATATACAGATTAAGACATGTTGAACCTAAGACTGAACCCATAATTCATTCTTTAGCTCAAAGATGAGGAGTTTTCTGTTCTAACTATAAACTCTTTATCAGTGAGATCGGATTTAAACCAGTTACAACAACACTTGAGAAACGCTTCCTTTAAGTGACAGATTTATTTTTGTCCAAAGAGTCTGCAGCATATCATGGTAGTTATTTTTGCTGTAGCTCTCCATATCACTCACTTTTCACCATCTCTCTGTGTTTGTGTGTGTGCAGATTCGTTCTTTTCTGGCAGAGTATTACCGTGAGCACAACATGGAGCTGCTGCGTTTGCTGAATCGGTTGGGCCAACCACTGCCGTCCTGGCTCCGCCAAGAACTTCAGAGTACCAGCTGGAGCTGAGGACACTTTGCTCACACAAACACAGGCAGACAC
The DNA here is from genome assembly GCF_021347895.1 of Acanthochromis polyacanthus. Lineage (NCBI taxonomy): Eukaryota > Metazoa > Chordata > Actinopteri > Pomacentridae > Acanthochromis > Acanthochromis polyacanthus. The sequence goes on along the minus strand of NC_067127.1, from coordinate 20,355,323 downwards.
TACACAGAACAGCTGGACCGGAGTCTGGGATTGAGCCTTTTAGCTCCGGATTAGACTGGACTACCTGATCTGGAATCAACAGCAGCACGCACTGAAAGAGCTACGAGGTTTTAGCTGATCCTACCAGTGCTCCTGTTCCATGGAAAAAAGAAGACTGTGCAACATGAGATCTCTGTTAAAGTGTTGGTCGCTGTTTGGAAAGATCAATGAATTCAATCCTCCCAATCTGTTGCCATCCTCTCACAAGCACCGGGCAGCCTGTGTGCTGGCGGTCAGTGTGCTGGATGAGGCTCTCACCGAACACATCAGCTGTGGATCTAGTGGACTAGCAGGTTTGGGGCATAAAGGACAGGTCAGACAGCCTTAATATGAGGATAGAAGTCCACAGAGTGTGACTCTGTGGATATGGAGTGTGTCACTGGATACAGGACTAACATGCACAGATACGGACGCACACGTCTCCACATTCCCTACAAGTATGATTGTAAAGCAGTCCAGTTTTAAAAGGGTTGTATATGTTCGGTCAGGAGGCAGAAGACAGACAGAGCAGGCAGAACACAGTATAGCCCACGTCCTCATCCGGTTTTCATCGTTAGACGTACATGAACCTGCAGGTTCCACTGAATGCTCAGTTTTCCAGTCTGTAGACTTTACAGACAGACATTTTCAAAATGGATTGAACTAACCATGATGGGTTAATGTGAAGATCAAGTGCTTAGATTTGGCACATGACTAAAACACAGATGTGGTCCAGGCTGTGCCACTGAAATCCTGTCAGTGATTACATTTACTTTATTTACATAGGAAAAGATGGTTTTTGACTGATGACAGACTGTAACTAAGGTGTCCTTACATTCTCCAGCTTTGTTTTAAATTTTCAGATGACCATGCTTTTAGCCTATACAGTATATATGAATATATATTTTTATCTGTTTGAGTTGATACAAATGACATTGTAGTGTACTTGGACCACAACATGAAAGTTCAGGTTTTCCTTCAGCTCTTCATAGTATCATGGGTGTGATCAGCTCCATTGAGCATTCAGTGTGGAGGTAAAACAGCGTTATTTTGTTCTCTGGTTTCATGAAACCACTGCCTTTCATCATGCATCCACTGATTGTGTATACCAAGCTGAAGGGGCAAGATTAATGCTGAAATGTTGATGTCTCCAAGAGAATCCTGTTTTGTAATGAGGACCGTTGTATCAGATGAAACTGATCCAGTGAGTCTTTGCTAACGGGGTTTTCTGGTCATGTGGGATTGCACTTCTGCAGTGTTGGAAGATTCACAGGAAAGAGATTTTATAAAGTTGTCCAAATTGAAGCAGCAGCAGCCTTATTGCCTGGTAAACAGTCACATCTTTTAGTCTTTGTCTCCAGTTTATAACTCAGGTTTTCTCTTTTGTGTCCAAGCTGAAATAACTCCTCAGAACAGGACATGTTGACTGACTTTCACTCAAATGCAGACAGTAGGAAAAGTATCACTTTTGGGCTATAAAGTGCTTTTTATTTATTTTTGTCATCATTCAAAAATACCATTTTAATATTGTTGAATAGTTTGCACTGATCCTGACATGGTGTGGTCATGAGGCATGGCCCTGGACCACAGCTATTAAAACCTAGTGTGGCTTTTTGGGTGCTTGACTGTGAGAGGAAGACGAGCACCGCAGCCAGTAGGAATGCTACATCCTGAGAAAAAAAAAAAAAGATAAAAAAGCCTGTCATTTGTCAAGTATCGTCTGAAAGCCAACACACATTTCTAAACCCACTTTATTCCCTCTCACACTTGTGTTGACATCTGAGGATAGAACCCACAAATGTCACGGGACAAGAAAGCAGACGTCAGAGCCAAAACACAGACCAATCAGAAGCTGCTGTCTTGTTGTTTTCTGTTTGTTTTGTATAACTGTCAAAAGGCCAACACTGTATTATCGCTAATAAACACATAAAGAGGTTGGAATGATCCAGGTTTTTTTTTCTTTTAGTTTGTTTTCCTCGTTCACCCTCATGTCCATTTAGAAACATTCAACTATAAAACTTTACAATAGAAATCTGAAAACCTCAGTGCATTTTGCAGAAAGAGTGAAAGTCTCAGTGTCAGTTTATGTATCTTTTTTTTACCTGTGGCATGCTTAATCCTCTGATGAGCAACATGGGTCAAAAGACGCCCATATTCAATGGAATATGGGCGTCTTTTGACCCATGTTGCTCATCAAATGGTTAAAGGACTGAGTGCCTGAGTGAGAATGTGTGGAAGGATAGTCACATTAGAAAATGTTGTGGGAATAGCTTGATATTGAGACCATTTCATCACTAAGCAACACTTTCACCCTTCATCAGGCATATGCTAATATTTAGTAACTTCCGCACACATTAAATGTTGCTCCTGCGTCTCAGTGAGGTCCAGAAGTGCGTGTGCTTTTCACCCAGACAATCAGCACAGATCACTCTACAGCACACTACGTCGTAGCGTTTGACCAATCAGCAGAGGCCTGGAACGGATCAAACTTTCTCTTTTCTCTGAAGTTGGAAAAAGACGGTCCTCTCCCATATTTGCGGGCAAAACTAACCATGATTAGATGACGAAACTCACACATTTGACGGTTGAGTAGTTGTGCTAAGTGACGATGTATACATTTCTTGGAATGTTGTTTTTTTATCACTAATGGGCAAGGAACCATATATGATGGCTTCATTGATCTTGAATTTAATGTGAAAATTATGAACTTAGAAAAATGTCACAGAAGTAAAAAAATCTTATGTCCTCTAATAACACTCGAGGGTTGAAATTTTGGATTTCAAACTATTTAAATGAGCGCCCTTTAAAGGGTTTTAAGCTCCACGGCCAGAGGTCCATCTCCTGAGTCCAGCAGAGTTTACACAACTACAAGCAGAAGTGCAAAGACTGCTGATGCTGCTATTTCCCTTCAATCCCAATGTCTGTTCTGAGACCTGAACCCTAAAATGAGAAAAAGGGCACACTATCATCACAGCAAACAGTTTTGAAACAAGGCGCTGCCGTATTGTTAAATGGGAATGCAAACTTCTTTTTCCATTCACAGTTGAAGTAGCTGCTCACCTTATCATCGCTTGTCCATTTTAGCAAAGGGTTAAAAGTCAAAAAGCCTTGATAATATCTAATCCCTATTTTTAACTTTAGATACAAGCAACTCTACAAACATGGAATAAATAAGGACCACAGTGAGCAGCCAGATGCTGTCACTGACAGACATAAAAGAAAAAAAACATGGACGAAGTTGTTGGTACTCTTCCATTAAAGGAACAAAAACCCACAGTGGTCACTGAAATAAGTTGTAATTGACAATAATAATAATAAATTTGAAAAAAATACAGAAAGTTAGCTAATGGAAATCAGACATTGCTTTTGAATTTTGGTTCAACAGAATCATTAAAAAAAAAAAAAAAAAAAAACTAGCCTGGACAAAAATGATGGCACTCCTAGAAAAGCCAAAAGGCCGGTGTTCAGCCTTGATTGTTTTGGACAATTCTACAATTTCATTTAGCAGACACTTTTATTAAAAGCCACGTATATCAGAGTAGATAAGAAAACCATCCCCACAGCTGTGATGGTTCTCAGGATTCAACCTAAGGACAGCCGCTGTGAAACAAATGATTTAACTGCAGCCTCTGAAGCGTGACTGTGAGAGCTCACCTGTCTGAAAGAAGCGTGTATCTGGAAGAGGCTTTTGTCCGTTTTTTGAGATATGTAGAGCGTCACCGCCACAAAAACGAGACCAGTGATGCATTACAGAGACTGACTGGTCTAGAGGCAGCTGTTTGAATTATTTTAAATTTTTTACAAAATGTTGTTAGTGCTCTGTAAAACTAGCGTGTACTAAACTATCTAAACATGCTTCCTTTTAATTACATGTTTAGACAGATTGCCTGTCAACATAGTCAAGTAGCTGAAAGGCCTTTTCGCTGATTCCTTCTGCCAACTTGCTGGCACACAGTGCAGTCTCTCCAAAATCTACTGCAAAGGTCCAAATTTTTCAGTGCACCTCATAATTGCATTGAAGATCAAAGAGGTTCCAAAAGCAGTGAATGAAGTCCACAAATGTGAAGATTGGGACTGTCTCTGTCTTCGCCTGCTGTGGGGCTGATTGGTTGGTGCATGATCAGCCTATATTGCAGCAAAGCCTGAAAATAGCAGTTTTAGGAACCAGGACAATAGACAGCTGTGGTCATGCTGCACTGGAGATTGGGACATGATGAAAGAAACAAATAAAGGAATGCTCCTCGAAAATAGCTACACACGCATACTACAAATACACAAAAATAAATGTTAATACGTCCAAGAGACATTACTTGAGAGCAGATAATGTTGCACACAAACACACAGCTGCTCCAAGAAAATCTTCGCCTTAATCTGTGCACATCTGTCGACCACCCACACCCAGCAACTCACTCTCTGACTTAGAGAGACATCTAGAACACTGTTTATGTAAGTATCACACAACTATAATCTTAGTGCCAGCGGGATCGTGAGTAATGTTTCAAAGATAATTTGGAAAGACATTATTTGTAAATAATAAGGCTGACAGGCCGAAGTATGGATTCATTTTGTGTAAACTGCACAGTGAAGTCTACAACAGTATAAAACATGACACTAAGTTTCAGCAGTTGTATCTGCTTTATCACAGGTAAATAGTGCTAGAAAACATGTCTAGTTTTTTATTCGTTCTAGCCACAAGGCAATGCTGTTAACCCTCATGTTGTCCTGTGGGTCAAATTGACCTATTTTAAAGTTTGAAAATGTAGGGAAAAAAACAATAATTTCACAGTGAAACTTCTGATGTTCACATTTTCAACTTTTTTGGAAATTTTTCAACCTTTTTTGGTGGAAAAAAAATATTAGAAATATTTCTTAAGAACATTCATCAAAAAATCTGCATGTGGTGAATGTTCTTAAAGGAAATATCAAAAGTTTTACCGATATATATGTGATCATTTTAGATATTTTTAGGATTTTTTTGTAAGATTTTTACTCATTTTTTGAAAAATATTTTCCAGCAATTTTCTTGCCAAATTTTGGGGATTTTTAAAAAAAATAAACGTTTAAGGAAAATGTTTAAGGAATTGTTGAAATTTTCTTCCAGAAGGTTTTGTAAATTTTCAGAAATGTGGGGAAATTTTTTGCAGAATTTTGAAGAAAATTTTCAGACAACTAAACAATATTTTGGGTGGAATCTGAGGATCAGTGACCCTGGTATGAAAAGCTAAGTCATCTTGGCTTTTTATTCATTTTGACAAAATTATAACCAAACTAAAAATACGAACATTTCAACAGATTTTTTTCTCACAGATTTCTATATTTCTAGCTTTTAAAAAGCTAATCCTGTCCAGCATGTCCTGTCAGGCAGCAGCGAAATAGTGTAAGTGATTGACATTTCAGAGGCCTTAGTGACATGGTAATTTATGACCATGTGACAATTGGCATACGTTTGTCTGTTTGTTTGCAACAGTACTCAAAAATAGACTAACGAATTTGGATGAAATTTTCAAGGAAGATCAGAAAAGACACAAGAATCAAGTGATTTGATTTTGGCAGTAATGCAGCTTTTAGTCTGGATCCACGGATTTTTAAAGATTTCTGTATCGTTGTGAGTTAGCGACACAGCGTCACTGTAACTATAACAACAAGTGAACACTACGTCAGCTGCCTGCTGATGATCACATGTTTGCGATTCTACTACCATCAGAATTGATACAAGGAACAACTAATTAAACTGTGAGAGTGCTTCCATGTCCAGTCAATTCCCGTCGCCTGCTACATATTTAAGTGATGCGATTCGTATCTGTACATAACATACACATGCAGAACACACGCCTGTGTCGTTTTGTTTGTGGGTACATCTGTATTAAATGTCTATATTCTCTGTTGTGATTTCTGATTATCAATAAATAATAAACAAATGCTGCATTTCTTTAGAAAATGCTGCATTTCTGACAATGCCATATTGAGGAATGAACAGCCTTGGTGGAATACTGCGCTCTCTGAGTATTTTTCTAGTTTTACATTGTGTGAATATGAAACTCACTCAGAGACTTCAGTCATGCTCCTTCTCTCAAATTGGTCATGATTTCAATGAGATTGAACTCCAACATCCAAATAGTTTTTCCCATTTATGTGTATATGAGTTCGAGGACAGACTGACATCTAGCTGTGTCAAACTGCTTAAAGACCATCATATTCTCAACCAATCCCAGTCAGCTGCGGTTACCACTAGCTGTTGCCAGCTCTCCCTAATTGACCAAATTTTGATTTCTCTGGTCCAGTAAAGTTGCTGGTGGTTTGTCTAAATCCCAGGATTCAAAACATCCAATCAAAAATGCGTAAGTGGTGTTAGAGAAACTATGTCCACGACCTCTGCAGTGTCTGCTTGGGCTAGCCATCTGTTGATCTGTCATCATCACTGGTGACCTCCATGTTTCTGACATATACTGAAATGAAAAGCAGCGAGTTGATGTGTGAAATTGTTTTGACTCTCTGTTACCTCATTGCTGCCTAAAAAAAAACATGCATTTACACCCATTGAGTATTGCAGTTTCCATAGCAACAGGGATAGTGATGGAGAGCGGGGGGGCGTTGGTGGGAGGTTGACGGGGAGGTTGAGTGAGCGATCGACAAAGAGTAAGCGACTGAAGCAGCAACTGAGGTCAGAGTGAAACTGAGTGAGTGTGTGAGTAAAGATAAAAGAAAGGGCTGGAAAACGAAGACGAACAGAGAGAGAAAGGTGCCATTTTCTTGTTTTCTCTCCTCACATTCATTCATACATCAGCCCGGCTCCCGTCTTCCCAGGCGGAGGGACAGTGACGCTGGCTGTCTGACTATCTCCTCTCATTATCATTCCCCCTCCCCCCTCCATCCATCCATCTCCCACTCCAGCTGGATAAGCCAACCACTAACCAGCTCTACTCTCGTTACAGAGCGGGGTCTTGAAGATTGCATCCTTACATTTGTAATCAGATGTAGGAGAGGATTATCTCAAAGTCTCCTCCATCTTGTGCACAGCTAGGGGCAGCTGAGACTGAAACAGGAGAGGAGAGGAAGCAGCAGGAGAGAGGGATCAAGGGCGGCACAGTGAATGTAGTGGAGTTGAAGGCAGAGAGAGGGAGAGAGGTCACCTGTGGATGTGAAGACGAGGAGGAGGAAGATGAGGGCTTTGTAAGGGACTTTTACCTATCACCATCCCAAAAGGAGAGGACAAGGGGAGCATAGAGACTCAGCAGCAAGTAGATCCCCGCGAGAGGTAGGCTGATGGATGAAAATGTTCTGAGAAATATGCTGATCTGTGTGTGTGCGTGTTTGGACGGACCTCTCACTGCATCTGCTCGTGGAACCTTGGTGTATCTCTGTTCGTTATGTGTTCATGGGTGTGTTCCTGATTTTGAGAATGGGGTGCAAAAGCCTGAAATGTAAAAGTCTGCGCTGTGGTTCGACAGGATCCAGCCCTAGTCAGGTAAATTCAGAACCCAGAAATATTGCAAATCATTTCCTTGAATGTGGCGATGTCTGAAAATTTCCCAAACCTGCACCAGAATCCAAAGAAACTTTTCTATCAGGATTGGATTATGATAATAATTAATACATGCATGCACCTCCAGGGACTCCTAAGCCCTCAGTGCTGTTTAACACTCTGCATTCAGATTCATTACTGGTGATCAGAACAATACTTATTATTGTAAGCTGTGTGCTGAGGTTGGGTGGCCTTCGCTCTTTATAAGGCATGACAGTCAATGACACTTATATATTTGTAAGACCCTTCCTGGTTTTTGACCCTCTTATATTACACCACTATCATGTTTTGAAATCAAAATGATCATACATGCTTTAATGACTGGAGTACACTGCAGGCGCTGGCTGTTTTTACTGAACTTGAGAAATACAGATTTACAGACTTTGCACCTACAACCTTAAAGAACAATCTTCAACTGGACTCATTTTTATTCTTAGATCAATTCAAACTTTTAATTACTTGTTTAAGCTCCAGCTGCTTGTGGGTTAGTTGATTCATTTGTTTTCCTAACTATTCCTTCTCATGTGTGTGCCAGCAGCTTTTATTTTCTTACTCGGCTACATTGAGAGACCTCGTACCCTAGTATACTCTAAATTTAAATCAGTTTTAAATGAATCAATTTAAAGTCCCCCTGTTGCAAATGTACTGCTGTTTGGATCGCACCATTATTTGCCTTGTTGTCAAATTACAAGATGTACTACAAGTATTTCTGAAATAATACCTTGGTATTCTAAGACATTCATAAAAGAAAGATTTTTGTGATCTGTCCAAACAATGAGCAGATGTCATGCCTCTTCCAACCAATGTCTCCCCTCATCCAGAGCTAGCTTGACATCCAACAACTCATGGTATTCTATGCTGGAATTTCTCTTCGCAGCTGAGAGTCTCTGATAGAATAAGGTGCAGAGGTTAACTTATTGTCTCTTAGAGCATTGTGTGAAGCTATCCACCACAGCTTTGGCTGGTTCCATCTTCACCTGCACCTTTGAGATAATGCAGTCCAGGAAAAAACTGTGGAAACTTACAGTTTCTTCTTATGGAACCTCTTAACCCTCCTGTCGTCCTGTGGGTCAAACTGACCCGTTTTAAAGTTTTAAAAATGTGGAAAAAATGTACGGTATATATTTTTGACAGTGAAAACTTACACATTTTCCAAAAAAAAATTAGGAAATTTTTTAACATTTTTTGGTGGAAATAAAACAAATAAAAAATGTTTAAGAACATTCAGGAAAAAATCAACCAAAAACCAGTGAATTTTGCTGTCAAATTTGGGGATTTTTTATTTAAAAAAATAAAACTTTTGAGGGAAACTTTTCAGGAATTTTCTTCCTGAACATTTTGCAAATCTTTATAAATTTGGGGAAATTTTTTCTGAATTTTTGGACTTTTTTCAGACAAGGCAACAATATTTTTTGGTAAGGACAACGCGAGGGTTAGGGACCTGATGCACAGGTTAAATGTAATCCTCGGGGTACAGGAAGAGATCAGGATGTTGTCAGGCTAGATGAAGACAAGGCAGTTGATCACATCATAGAGCATGTTCTCAATCAGGTTCTGAAAACTTGGTAGGGCTCTAATAAAACCAAAAGGCACCCCAAGATACTAAAATTCCCAAGAGATGTTGAAAATTGCTTTCCACTTACGTCCCTCCTTGATCCATATCATGTGGTAGGAATTGCGTAGATCCAATTTGGAGAAGCAGAACTAATTAGGGGAAGAGGACATTTGTTTTAAATGTGATCTTATTCAACCCCTGGAGGCCAATGCAGAGACAAAGAGGTCTCTGAAGAATAGGATGGGGCAGATGATCCCTTCTGCCAGCAACTCTCAGATGTAGTTCTTCATGGCTGTATGTTTAGACTTGGACACGTTGTACAGGCAGCTACTAGGAAGAGGGACTCCCATGCATAAAGTTGACTCAGCAGTCATAGAGTCAATGCAGTGGAAGATAAAGGGCTTGATGTTTGTTAAATACAGGGGCTAGTTCCACTGGAGGTGAAACTAGATGGAGGCAAAAAATTGTTGGATAGCTGGCACCACACATTGCAATATTAAATATCATCAACGTCTCTTTACTAACAGGCTACATAGCACAGGCTTTTAAAGTTACTATAACAAGTCACTTCTCAAAAACCTACTCTAGATCTAGGTGTTTTAACCAATTACAGATCCATTGAGCCTCCCTTTTATTTCTCCCTTTTATTTCCAGTTAGTTCTGGAGTTCCACAAGGTTCTGTGTTAGGACCAATATTATTTACTTTGTACATGCTCCCCTTAGGCAATGTTATTAGGAAACACTGCATAAATTCCCATTGTTATGCAGATGACACCCAGCTATATTTATCTATGAAACCAATCATTTCTTCAAACTCCTGGCATGTCTGAAGGACATAAAGGCCTGATTGACCTGTCATTTTCTTAATTTAAATTGGGATAAAACTGAGGATATTGTACAAAACCTCAGAAACACACTGTCTAACCAGATAGTTACTTGAGATGACATTGCATTAGCCTCCAGTTCTACTGTAAAGAACATTGGAATTACTTTTGATGAAGATATATTCTTAACATACATTTAAAGGAAGTTTGTAGGACAGCTTTCTTTCGTCTACATAATAGACGAAAGAAAGGACCATCTTGAACATCAGGAACATCTTGTCTCAGAGTGATGCTGAGAAACTAGTGCATGCATTTATAACTTGTTGACTGGACTTTTCCTAATTCCTAATTCCTTATTATCAGGGTGTCCCAATAATTCTCTTCAAAACCTCCAGCTAACACAAGATGCTGTAGCCAGAGTTCTGAGAGGAACCAATAAGAGAGATCATATTTCTCCCAGATCAGCTTCTCTTCATTGTCTCCCTGTAAAATCCAGGTTGGAATTTAAAATCCTGCTTCTCACATATAAAACTCTTAATGACCAAGCTCCATCATACCTTAAAGACCTTATTGTACCATATTACCCCAACAGAGCCCTAACTCTCTCAGACTGCTGATTTACTTGTGGCTATTACCACAATCAGAATAGAAGACAGAGCCTTCACTTATCAACTTCTAACCCTAACCCTCCCAATTTGGGTCTGGGAGGCAGACACCCTCTCTACTTTTACGATTAGACTAAAAACTTTCCATAGTTATGCTGCTATAGGTTTAGATTGCCGGGGTGTCCCACAATGCACTTGACTCTGCCCCTCTGCCCTCCCATCTCTTTCTTTCATACAGTTATACAGGGTGTCCCTTAACTCTGGACACATAGGCAAAAATACGTATTTTCATGAAATAAAATTTTAACAACATTTTATTCAATTTATTATTAAATATATTGAATTGAATATATATTTAATAATTAATCAAATATATATATTTAATATAATAGCTATGTTTAATTTGTGGCAACAAAAAAATATAATTATTGAGGTTTCCTATGTGGGGACACTGTATACTACCACTATATTTCAGTCACTTTGTGTTTCACCTGATGTCCTGTGTTTGTTCTCTCTACATGTGGCTCTGGATCTGGAGCTACACATCTCTGATCTTCTTCATGCTATCCTCCACCCCTTTTATCCCCACTCTGACCCAACCAGTCAAAGCAGATGACCATCATCATCATTATCATCATCATCATCATCATCAAGTTTGTGCTATACAAATAAAATGGAATTGAATTTAACTGAATTCCAATTGGTTTGGGTTAACAATAAATTTTCCACCCACAAAAAAATGTTATAAAGTTCCGCAACATTCTGGATGAGGAACAAAACTTTTGACCTTCCACTGTTTTCCTTATTACCCGTACAATATTAGCAGAAAAGATTGCAGAAATTTCTATTGCTATGCAGATAGCACATTAAACAAATCAGTTGGTCAAAGGACAAGCATGATGTAAAAACATGAATGTCACTGACACTGAAGGCACTGAAGTTCAAGTGTTCTACCCTAAAGAAATACAATAAGAAACAGGCTATCCAACCGCAGCTATTCTGAGAGTCCCCAGCACCACTGTAAGGAACTTTTAAAACAAGCACAATGTTATCAAAATTAAGAACAGGTTTCCTGTGCATTTATTACTTCTAGGCTGTACTGTTATATTTTGCATAGATAGATAGATAGATAGATAGATAGATAGATAGATAGATAGATGGATAGATGGATAGATGGATAGATGGATGGATGGATGGATGGATGGATGGATGGATGGATGGATGGATGGATGGATGGATAGAGGGATAGAGGGATAGATGGATAGATAGATAGATAGATAGATAGATAGATAGATAGATAGATAGATGGATAGATGGATAGATGGATAGATGGATGGATGGATGGATGGATGGATGGATGGATGGATGGATGGATGGATGGATGGATGGATGGATGGATAGAGGGATAGAGGGATAGATGGATAGATGGATAGATAGATAGATGGATAGATGGATGGATGGATGGATGGATGGATGGATGGATGGATGGATGGATAGAGGGATAGAGGGATAGATGGATAGATGGATAGATAGATAGATAGATAGATAGATAGATAGATAGATAGATAGATAGATAGATAGATAGATAGATAGATAGATGGTCTCCGCACTTCATGACTAAACACCATTGTATCTTTCATAATGGCAGGCTGACCACTCCTGGGAAGGTTCACGTCATGTCTCTCACTGTGGCTCTCTCTTTCCCTAACTCACTACGCATTTATATTCCTCTATTGCGTAGTTCTCTGCTGTGGCTGGCCTTCTGAGACAGCTCAGTGTCAGGTGTTCCTCACTTCTTTTCTCTCTTCCGTCACCATAGCTGTTTCAGGTGGACAGAATCTATTTTTGCTCTATACACCAGTGTAATACAGAATCAATGGCAAAGCCTTTATTTGCCCCCTGTTAAGACTGGGATGGGAATGCAAGTGCAGAATCACTGTAACAAGTTAGGCAGACTACAGCCAAGGTAATGTCTTTTTAGAGCTATGGTTAACCATCAAAAAATAAAGCTAAAGCCAGGGAAAGCAAGAAGACTTAGGTGAGTCTTGGACTAGGGAGCAGAGCTGAGCAGGCACATACAAGAGCAGGGAGAAAGTTAAGACAGGGACTGGGGTTTTACAGAGGAGAGACCTGGCAGTGAATGAATCCAGAGAAGGCACGAGGCAGATCAGGATTATGCAGAAGACTATAAAATGTGAAGTTTACAACTGCAATGGGATGGACTTACAGTGCCATAAAAACATATTTGCCCCCCTGCTGAAATCATGCATATTTGCCACAAGTACATGTTTCAGATCATCAAACTAATTTTAATGCAAGACAAAGATAACCCAAGAAAACACAAAATGAAGTTTTCAGAGGATGATTGTTTTTTGAAAGAAATATGCTGTCCAACCCATCTTTCCTATGTGAAAATGAATTGTAACAACGCTACCAAATTACCAAATTTATTTAGGAATGGGGTTCAGTTTCATCAGCCACACCCATGTATGATTACTGCCAGACTTGTTGAATTGAAACAAAACTAAATAGAACCTGTCTGGTATTGTGAAGTAGCTAAAAGGTCTCAAAAAGCAGCACATGATGCCACGTTCGATAGAGCTACAAGAACAAATGATAAGCAAAGTCACTGATATTGATCAGTCTGGAGGGTTACAAAGTCATTGCTGAGGCTCTGGGACTCCAGAGAACCACAGTGAGAGACATTATCCACCAATGGAGAAAACATGGAACAGTGGTGAACCTTCCCTGGAGTGGTCCAATGACCAACATTTCTGCAAGAGCACCCAGATATCTAATCAAGGAGGTCACAAAAGAACCCAGATGGACATCTAAACATATAGATAAGCCCCCAGACTTTTGGGATAACATCCTATGGACTGATTAGTCAAAATTGGAAATATTTGGAAGACATGAGTCCCATGAGATCTGGTATAAAGCTAATACTGCATTCTATAAGAAGAACATGATACCAGCAGTGAAACACGGTGGTGGTAACGTGGTGGTTTGGAGCTGCTTTGCTTCCACAGGACCTGGACGACTCGTCATAACTGATGGAGCCATGACAGAAAATCCTCCCAGAGAATATCCACCATCAGTTCATGACCTAAAGCTCAACACAAATTATTTACACAGCATGACAATGACCCAAAACACACAAGCAAGTCCACCTATGAGTGGCTCAAAAAGAACAAAATGAATGTTTTGGTTTAAGTTTAGAGGCACAATTAGTTTTTCACAGGGGTGATATAGGTTTTCAATAAAACCTTAATAAATCCTCAGTTAAAAACTGCATTTAGGGTTTTGTGGATTGTTTCTGTCTGATATTCAATAAATATAAATAGTAATTTGATGATCTGGAACATTTCAGTGTGAGAAATATGCAGAAATTGAAGATTTCTGCACTGGGGCAAATACCTTTTCCTGGCACTGTTTTTTTTTTCACATGACAGTGGGACTTTCACCTTGTCACAGGGATAAAATGCGTAACTATAGTGAAAATAGCAAGTATATTAATGTTTGTATTATTTTCGTTCAATTTATAATAACTGTTACTTTAAAAAAAGATCTAATTATGAATATCACGGTCTACTGCCAATTCTGACAGTACTGATACAAAAGTTTCGATTGATTTGATTTTGTGTGTTTGGTTGTGTCTGAGATGATCAAATGTATTCCACACTCTATGTTGTGTTTCTGTTTAAAGGTATTCCATGGCAGAGGCTGGGCATCCTGTGTCGACGTTGTTCCTGTTGGAGGGAGATGTTCCCTTGGATCCTACCGTCTCTGGTCAGTCCCTGTTTGACAGCTCCAAGAGCTCTACGCAGGAAATAAGCACGTCTACAGCGGCAGGTTACAAGTGCCAGGAAGAAGCTAAAAGTAAGATCTGTCAAGGAAATTCTGCTACTCTTCCTACCGAGGGAACTTGCAGCGGCACTCTGGGGATCAACAGCCGACCCGCTGAACAGCAGCAAGGTGCGTCTGAACGTTGTGCAATCCCTGGAGGTCCAAGCCACCCACTGAGTCTTGCTGAGACACATACACCCTCACACCAGCACAGGACAGGTGTGAGTGCAAACAAAGACAGCCCTGAGTCAGCCAGGACACTACAGAGTATAAAGTTGGTATCTCTGCCTGTTCACAGAAGTCACTCTGACACTTTATGTCAGGTCAAACAGGGAGTGCCCCCCCAGGCTCCAGACAGTGAGACTTGTGGACTTAGTTGTCATGGAGGAGATAAAAGCATCCAAGAGACTGAAACTCACTCCGAGCTGGCCTGTAAGCAGTCCATGCCGTTGCAACAGTGCAGCTTTGTCAATACCATTTGCAGAGGAGCCAACAGTGGAGAATCTGGTGTACAGCAGCCTCAAAGCAGGTGTATCTGTATCTCAACCACTGAGGCAACAGTCAGGGTAAAGCATGCTGAGGAAGAAGGCCATCTCCCCTCTCAATGTGACAAAACACTGTGCTATGGCTCTTATATGCACCATGATAATTTTGAGGACACGTTTGCTGCTTACTGCCATCCCCAGCCCATTCCAGCCCCATCCCGGCTGCTGCCACGCCTGGCAGGCATAGAGCCACAGTGCAACGTTCAGTGTGCCACGGCACCTCCTCCTGCAGCCAACCACCTCACCCTGCCTCGACTCATCTCCTCCGTCAGTGAGACGGGCCTGGATGCCAAACATCTGCTGCGCTGCTGCAACCTCAGCTGCTCCTGGATCCGCTCAATGCCTCCTGGCACTTGCCCACAATCCCAAAAGCCACTCAGCAGGGAGGAGTGCTGCAGCAGTTCATTTGGTCCAGTCAGATCTACAGTCCGTGACATGGGGACTATGACAGCCCACACAGTTCTGAGGGACGTAGGGGTGCAGACAAGTCAGACCGCCATATCTCATGTGTTCCCCGAGGTCTGTCTGACAGACAAGTGCAGGAATGAGACCTCCTGCATCCTGACTCTAAACAGTGATAGTCATGGAAGCAAGAAACAGGGTGGTGCTCCCAAATCTCCAGTAAAGGAGGTGAAGTGGGATGCAGAAGGGATGACATGGGAAGTGTACGGGGCTTCTGTGGACCCGGAGGAGTTGGGTCTAGCCATCCAGAGACACCTGGAGCTACAGATCAAGGAAACAGCAAGCCATGCAGCCAAGCTGGCACGCCAAAACACCAACACATCTGGTCAGGGCAAAAACACCAGCTGTCAGAGAAAGAGAAACAGAATGATGAGCTCCATCCGAACCCCGGTCTGCTGCAGTCGGAGCACTGAAGTTGTTGACTGATTCACCGGCTGACAGATGGAGTGGAAGAGACCTGAGCACTGAACCGACCTTAACTTCAGCCTCAAATGTCATCCATCTGAGCAGAAACTTTGTGAAAGATAGAGTAATCTGCATACTTACAAGACTGGCCTGTATACCAGTATTTCAATATTTCAGTGACTGTAACTGTGATTCTTGTAGCTGTGCACTACAAATTTTTCTGAGGGCCTCTCTACTAATGTATATTTTAATAAGGAACCGTGTACAAGACACAGACTCAATAAGAAAACACTTACACAGAGTTAAGCAATCTGATACAACAGCCCTATAAGAAATACTACTCTTACTACTAATACTAATAATATTAATCTGAAAAGCTTGTAATGAATGTGAATTGAGGCGTAGAATGTAATTCAGTAAACTGAACCTCAGCTGAGTCCAAACCAAATGCTGATCTAATCACCTCAGATCAACCCTTTACTACATCCCTGCTTCTGCTCTCCACCTCCTGGAATTTGTGTTCCTCTTTCTGCATTACTCGGATTTAGGGTCTTGACTGACACCTGTGGATATCTGGCAAGGGAAGCATTGAGAGTTTCTTACCTAATGCTGATCCTAATCTTAGTCTGCAGCCTCAAAAACAAACTACCACCTCGCCCGCACAGTCACAATAAGAACTGAATGTTACAAGCAAACACATGCAATGTTAAAGGAAATGAATGTCATACTAATACTGTAGAAAAAGTCAAAGTAAAAGGCAAATTAACTAACCACTATGTTCTTTAAAAAATAAAAAATCAATGGAGATAGAGTGAATATGTCCTTTGTAAGGGAATTTCATACTGTGTGGCACCCAAAATAAGTTAATACTGTACATATTGTGTGTTTTCAGGCTGTGAAAACAAGATGGCTGTCCTTGTTTTTGAATGAATGATGGACAAATTTTGATTTTTCAAGTGACTGACCGGTTTAACCTACACATGTCCATGGATTTGTTTTCTTTCCATTAAAAGGAGGAGTTGTTCCCTGCGTATATTTTCTTCTTGGCTATTTGCACTACTAACACTACTCTCACTACAACATTTCAGACCATTTTCAGACTGCTAATATTATATGCAAAACAATGTATAGCTGCAAGTATTTTCTAGACAGTTGGTAGAATGCCCATAGAAAAAGGATGAAAAAGACTAAATTTCAATTATAGTCTTCCATCCATTATCTATACACCGCTTAATCCTCATTAGGGTCATGGGGGTGCTGGAGTCTATCCCAGCTGATTTAGGGTGAAGACAGGAGACACAGTGTCTATCACAGGGCTACATATACAGACAAACAATCACACTTGCATTCACACCTATGGACAATTTAGAATCACCAGTTAACTTCATCATATTTTTGGACAGTTGGAGGAAGCCAGAGAACCCGGAGAAAACCCACACATGCACAGGGAGAACATACAAACTCTATGCAGAAATATCCCAGGCTGGGATATGAACTGGGGACACCAGGATCTACCAATCCCCAACTACACAACCTGGGGACTCTCATCCCAGGAACTATTACATTACATCTGGACTAACACCTTCGTCATATACAGGTAACAAGTTTGTTAACACAGAAGACAGAGATGTGGTTCAAATCAGAAGAAATTACAAACTCCATGCAGAAAGATGCTGGGAAGGCTGGGATGCAAACCGGGAATCTTCCAGCTGCAAAGCGAAAGTGCTAACCACCAAGCCACTCCATTATATTCTTTTGAAAATGAAACTTCATTTGTATTAATTTAACTTGACAGGTTCAAAATAAATGGTCAAACATGGGTAAATACATCATACATACCATAGAAGTAAAAATTTTTAGCTGAAGTCGAGGAACAGACTCAACTTCAAACATTCCAAACCCATCATATTTCTATTGATGCCAGGATGTCCTGTACACTCATTGTTCTCATTCTGCTTCTCTTCCTCCACTTTCCTCCTTCTCTTCATTAGGCAGTCTGCTGCTAATCTTCAACAAAGCCTTCCCCACACCACAGCCACTTATTTTCCTTCTAATAATCATCACACTGACTTTCTCGCTCGATAACCAATCATTTAAGTGTCACAGGTGGTGCAGTCCTTGCCAGTAAATTTATTTTTGTCATATTTTTGCATTTTTATAATCTGCATATTTCACATTTATTTACCTGGTCCAACAGCAAATCTACTCTGCATTTTTGATGAAGTTATCTTTGTCCTATTTGATTCATCTCATGAGTGACATTGGTGAAGATTGCATAATAATCATCTTTAGTGGGTGACTCACAACATCAAAACAATAAAAAAGCAAGTTAAGATGTTTCAAGCTAAGAAAAGTCTAATATACTGCTGGCTTTAGAGAAAAGGTCAAGAGCTATCAAAATGTTTCTCATAACTTCAGTTTAATGAAAAGACAATTGTTTGTGAAATATTACATTAGTCAGTGTGATGATAATTTAGATCACTGCTTAAATATTTCTTCTTCACACATTAAACATTGCATCAATGTTGGAGTTAACTACCACATGTAGTTCTTGTAGACACAAATAATCCTTGTGTGGGTCAATGCACTGTTAAACAGTTCTCCAGGAAATTGAATTCACGTTTTAAATGTGTCAATATCAGATATTCCACAATGTTGATGGAGCATTTGTGTTGGAACTGGTCAGGACATGTGGTCTCCTCTAGTGTAAATGTTGATGTTGGGGTTAATCTGTATATATCTTGTTAATTAGTATGACTGTGTGGTTTATGTCTCTGCTTGTCATTGTCACGACAAGTTTAAACCAATATGAGTACATTGTTTTAAAAAATGCATCAGATTGCTTTACACTCAGTCTATAATGATAACTGCCCCATGAAGGTCCTCTTTTTAGTCACTAACGTAATAATAACAGTGCTGGATGCTGATCTTTTCATTCATTCTTCCATCACTTTGTGTAATGTAGCTAAACAACGACTTGGAAAATTGTCAAAATTGTTTTTTCTATGAATACCCATAGTATCCAGATGATGATTTCTAATGATCATGGTGACACACTTATTGTCTCTAGTATCATCATCAGACCATAATTTAAACTTTTACAAAAGTAAAATCCAAAATCTAATGTCATGGACGCTGTTAAAACAGTCATGCTCTTAACTGTTTGTATTTGAATAGTGATATTCTTCTTAAAGTTGATTTAAACCTGAGACTCTGAACATAACCTGCTCCAGACCAACTGCAGAGCCAGTCAGGTCATTCTTTCTCTTGATTCCCAAAGGAATCAAACCAGTCATCCATTCAGAATTCCAATTAGGAAAATCAAGATATCATGCTTAGAAGATGGGGATGCTATTCCAAACAGTGTGGGGTTGGAACGAATCACATACACTGTGGAAAAGGACTTGTGGGGTGCAAAGCAGATATATTCTGTATATTACCATGGTGATCTAGCAGGTTAAAAGAGAGCCACCTTCAGCCACCTTTGTTGTGCCTTTAAAAAATATATTCCTCGGTTCCTCATGTTGGGGTGGGGGAAATACTGATGTATGTTAGATGGCAGCAGTTAATGATCAGCTGGGTAAATCTTCAAGGATATTTTTAAAGATATAGATTATAAATATCATATAAACTTTTGGTTACTTAGCTTTGTGTAGAGCATTAATGTCGCTGCAGTCATTCACATTTCTCAGTAAACAGAATGTAGTTAACTAGCTCTGTCTAAATCTGCTCAGATTTTAAAATATGAATGTACTGATCAAGGTTATGTGTAATTCAGCTCATTCATGAACAAAGGGCAGTAAAACACTCAATGCATTAGCTAAACAGATGCTGAATATGAAGGGGATCATTGGACATTTTGCTTAGTAAATCTGAAGCAAAAAGAATAAAAAAAACAAAACATCATTACAGAGTGGCAGGCAGTTGGGATACAGGAAACAGCGCTGTGATAAGTAGGCATGATGAGGACAGTTACAAGCTGAGGATAGGACATGCTAGACTAGAAACACTGAATTTAATAAATACATATTCCACAGGGATATGTGAATTATGACAGATAGAGGGATCTGTGGATCAGTGTTTTTTTATTTAATAAAGTGTGTTTCAGTGCAAAAAATATTAAGGCAATAAATATGGAGATTTGGACCGGAAGAAACTACCTTGGAAATGTATTTCAACTAGGGATGTCTGAAAGACGTTATACTGGTAAAAAAAAAATAGAATGTGCAAAGAAATGTAAGAAATTAAAAGAGAAGCAGAAAATATTTAATTTAATTTAATTTAATTCCCGCTCTAGGTGGGGTAAATAGCTCCAGCTCTCACCCCAGTACTTCAAGTGGCGGTAAGGAGGGCTGCTTGCCGCTAAAATAAAAGAACCAACGAAGAAGAAATGTGGGCGGAGCCACGCAGACTATAAGTCAAAATGGCCGCGACCATGAAGAACGTGGAAGAAATACGGACTCGAGTAATTCTGGGGGAATTTGGTGTAAAGAATGTAAGCTTGTTGTTTACCAGTTGTTTTATGACCACGACATCTAGTGTATCTTGATGTGGCGAGGCACATTTTCACGTCATGTAGAGGCGTAAACATTACCCACGATGCTAAATGTGATGTAAGCTAACAGTGTAACCAGATTTATATAACCTAAAGAAAAATACAAAAAAACAAAAAAACAACTGTTGAAGTAACTCATGTTTTGTGACAAATAAACATCATTGCTATTCATTGTATGTGTTGCTGTTAGGTTCATACAACGGATTTCCCTGGAAACTACCCTGGCTATGATGACACTTGGGACTTGCAGAAATTTCAAAAGGTAAAATGTGGTCTCATTTGTAAAGTGTGGCGGATTTACCTGTAAACTAAGATGTTTACTTCTGTTTTGTTAACCACACTAATTCTAAACCTCAAAGGACTCAAGTTAATCTGTTTCACTGCTCTTATCTGCTCCTGTGTCTAACAGCATTCACGAACTGAACCTTGTAAAAACAAAACAATGTTGTATGGAAATTATTAGTCACTCAAAGTCAGCTCAAACATATTCAGAACAGTGTTAAATAAGAAATATTAATTCTTCAGACAAATTTTGTAGACATAATGACAGATCCAGTTGTGGATGTGCAAATTATTAAGAATATTTTATGCATTTGGGTAGCTGTGTTGCTCGGCTTAGAGTCCAAACCATATGAATGCAAATGTCAGTTTGAGTCACAGCCTGCCTGGACATTTACTGTTTGTCATTCCAGCTCTCTTTCCAACATTTCCTGTCTATCTCTACTGTGTAAAGTAACCTTTAGAGGAAATCTGTAAGAAATGTACATATTAGACATATCTGTAAATTGTTTTTATGCTTGTCTTTAAGGAGCTCAGAATGGTCAAAGCAAAACATTATTTCACTTTTCATGCCCAACAGCAAATACAGATTTTGCCATGTTCACTTTAGTTTGGTTTGATAAGTACCAAAGCAAACTGATCTGTGATTACTGTATGAATTCATTGCAAACAAATGCATATCTTCTGTTTGTTTGCAGAAATTCAGCATCGACCTAGTGAGTCTGGATGAGAACAGTATTGAGTTTGATATGGTGGGGATTGATGCAGCCATTGCCAATGCCTTCAGAAGGATTTTACTAGCAGAGGTGAGATTTCCATTCAGTCATATTTATCATTAGGATATCATCTTCATAATAAAAGACAAAATGCCTTTTTATTTTATACTAATATATTATCAGAGCCCAGTAGTATTTAATTTTATTTTTGTATTTTTTTTATTTGCAGGTGCCTACCATGGCTATAGAGAAGGTGTTTATCTATAACAACACATCCATCGTCCAGGATGAAGTCCTGGCCCACAGATTAGGCCTCATTCCCATCAAAGCTGACCCTCGACTATTTGAGTACAGGAACGCTGGTAATACAATACAGTAAAATACTAACACACATGACATTTGACCACAGGGCCCATTTTACTCTGGTGTGATACCTTTATGGCATATGATAAGGTCTGGATAACATTTTGTTCACTCGTTATCCAGTTGTGCTGCTGTCCGAATCCCTTTTATGACTGGACTCATTCTACATAAACTGAAATATATTTATTTTAACTTTGATGATAACAGCTTATAGCTCATGAACCTCCCCCAAAATCAATCTCAAACTATTACAATATTTCTCAGTGGGTTACAGAGATGTCAATCAAGGACTCCTAGACACTCCCACACAGTCCTAAGGGAAATTCTAATCATCTGATTAACTCAAAACACCTGCAAAGAGCCTCTAAATTCTCAGTCTGAGTATACGCAACATGAACAAGACTTCTGACTTGACAGCTGTCCGGAAGACGATCACTGACACCCTCCACAAAAAGGGTAACTGTCAAAAGTACATTGATGCAAAGACTGCTTTTCAAGGAGTGCTGTATCAAAGCATAATAATGGAAAACTGAATGGAAAGAAAAAGTGTGAGAGGAGAAAGTGGGGGATGAGGGATGACCGCAGACTTGAGAGGATTGTCAAGAAAAGCCGCGACGCCCAGACATGTCTGGGAAATGGGCTACAACTGTCAAATTCTAATGGCCAAGCTGCTCCTAAATGCCCAACGATCCAGTGTGAAGTTTCCACAGTCAGTGATGATTTGGTGCCATGTCATCTGCTAGTGTTGGTCCACTTTGTATAATTGAGTTGAAAATCAATGGAGCAAGCTGTGAGCAGATTTTAGAGCACTACATGCTCCCATCTGCTGAAGAGCTTTTTGGAGAAGCAGATTTTCCAGCAGGACGTGGACTCTTCCCACGCTGCCAAAACTACTCAGAAATAATTCACAGATCATGGCAGTACAGTACTAGATTGTCCAGCCAACTGATCTGAACCCCATAGAAAGAGTTTGGGCATTTCTGCATTATAAATACTGGTTTTAATTGATCTGTGTAGATCTTGTAAAATATTGTAATATTTTGAGATTGATTTTGGGGGATTTCATGAGTTGTAAGCTGTTATCGTCAAAGTTAAAACAAATAAAGGCCTGGGATATTTCAGCTTAAGTGTGATGCATCTAGAATGTATAGATTTCAGTTTGAGCCATGCCTGATGGAAAGCGTTCACCCTTTTCCACCATATTCTAATTATATGAGATGCATTTGTAACATATGTCTTGCTTTACTTGTATAAATGCTATTTTAGGTTCCACAACAGATTCATACTTCACACTGCATGTGTGATGAATAAAAAAATGACAGTCTGGCACCTTTACTTTCTGATCACATTCTGCCGTGTTGTGACTTCAATTCTAAGTAAAATATGTACTATTTATCATCATGAACACAGTGGTAGGTTATAATAAAACAATGGACAGCTGTAGTATGTATTGAAAGTAAAAAGACAAAGAATGAGCTTTGGAGTGCAGCTTTGATTTAAAATGTATTTGCCACAGTGACATAATTTGCTCCCAGTAATTAAGTCATTGATCAAAATTGTTGAGTTGATAAACGTAACGTACTGTAGATCAGTATGTTATTCATAAATGCTTACGTTGTTGTTTGAGAGTAGCACTTATTTCTCATTCAGTCAAACAATGTTTTGTTAGTACAGACACTGGCTTAAAGAGAGCATATTAACCAAAGAAAAATAAATCCTTTTTTTGGCTTTTGATCAAGTTACTTGCAGATTTTAAAGTTAATCTGCTACAGCTGAAATCATCTGCCACTAATGAGCTTCCAAAATCTGTTACCCGATATAAGCTGGGTCCGGAATTTACCTATTCTAACCCAATCCTAGATATCTATGAGCAACTTTATTAATACATTGTGCTAATCTTTCAGCTGTTGTAAATAAGAAAACAAAAAAAGATATTTACAAAAAGTTGTTTTTTTTTTAGTACAATATATACAAAACACAAGCAGTTCATCAAAGCCGACTGTTTTCTAACCTACCCATTTGGTTATTTCAGGTGAAGAGTCTTCAGAGGAAGAAGGTTCAGAAATTGACACAATTCAACTGCAGCTGAAGATTAAATGCAGCAGGAACCCCAGAGCCAGCAAAGATGACTCTGACCCACGAGAGCTCTATCTGAACCATATGGGTAGGTCTGAGTTGACACCAAACGCTGGTATCGTTGGCAGATGCAGACTCACAAATATTAGCTGTGACCATCGCATGTAAACAAATGAGTAACTGTCTTCTCCACTGTCCCTTTACAATCTCAGTTTATTCCAGGGACATAAAGTGGGTCCCCATTGGTAACCAGGCAGATGTGTTTGGCGAGTCCAGTATTGGGCCAGTGCATGATGACATCCTAATAGCTCAGCTACGACCAGGACAGGAGCTGGACATTATCATGCATTGTGTCAAAGGAATTGGTAAGAGTTTAAAAAAACAACAACTAAAAATAAAATTTTTGTTATTTATTTTTCAAAAATGACAGCTTATGCTGCCATACATACTGCATACTGTCAATAAGAAAAGTGATAAAATACTTCAGAATACATTGTCCATTCACTGATGCAGTATGATCACAATCAGCTGAAATGAAACACTTAAATTAGCAGTGCAGACAGCCATTTTGTTTGAGTAAACTCCACTTTAATTGTCACTGGTCAAAAGCTAGCATTGACTTCATGGTTGTGCTAAATCTGAGCTCCACACGGTGGCCGATCAGTTGACCTGTACACTGTGAGCACCCAAGTCACAGGTTGTGGCTTCAGGAATGAAAATGTATAGTATGAGTTAACACGTTGTAAAAAAACTCAAAACAGTCTCTGCCAGTTATGACCCTGTTAACCCTCTCAGCTTGCTGTGTCTGATAGACAGCAACTAGAGCACTGCTGTGGAGAATTTCACGCCAGAAACGGAAAACCTGTACCAGTGGCTTGGGGGCAAACACGAGTACTGTTCTACTCATAGCGGAAATATCAGTGGGACTCATCTGAATAGGGAAATCCCACATTTTCATAGGTGTTAGGCCTCAACGCAACCTAAATACCTTTGATATTATCTGTCCAGATCAGATTGAATTCAGCATTTAATCTGATATCTGTCCAGATATGAATTTAATTCTGAAGTAGCGTTTTCTGCTCTGTGTTCAGGGAAGGACCATGCTAAGTTCTCTCCAGTAGCAACAGCCAGTTACCGTCTCCTCCCAGAAATCACCCTCCTGGAGCCTGTCGAGGGAGAGAAGGCAGAACGCTTAAAAAGCTGCTTCTCACCAGGCGTTATAGAGCTGGAAGATGTTAATGGTAAGACTTAATTAACAGTTCTGGCTTGGCCCTGGGTGGAAGGTAGCCAGAGTTGCTCTTTATATGTTGGTGTCTTTTCACTTTTTCTGTACTTTATTTGTTAATCAAAATCTATGTTACTTCTCAGTAGAACAGCGTGGCTGCGGACTTTATTTCATGTTTTTATCACTTTCAGAGTACTTTCTGATTCCATATTTATTTCAAATTGCACTCCTGTCCTGACAGTGGACACCCAGCGTCCTATTCTTTACACCAGGGGCTAGCCGATGGGCCTCCAATAGTGCCATGTTACTGGCAAGAAGTCCCCAGGGGGCTGAGAAGTAGGTACAGCGACTGTAGAGCTGGAGGAGGCTATGTCTAAGGAAGCAGAGATCATGACCCTGTCTTGACTGATTATAATGGTTAAAGTAAGGTCTCTGGAGAATAAGATGGAGGCATTAACATCACTCACAAAGAGCAAGTATGATTTGTGATGGTTCTGTCATGTGCTTCATGGAGACATGGCTGCATGACAACATCCCAAACTCAGTTGTGATTGGCTTCCATTTGATGAAAGCAGGCAGGAGTTGCAGTGGAGACGCTCTCTACATGAACAAGTGGTGCTACCCTGGACATGCTAATGTGCACAAATGTGTGCAGCCCAGACATTGAACTGGTAGCAGTAAACGTCTGTCTGTAATGTTTGCCTCAAGAGTTCTCTCAGGCTATTTTTATTGTTGTTTACATTCCTCCTGTGACAGTCATCAACTCTGTCACTGTGGGAATACTGACACTACACCAGAATACTTTTGCAACCATCTCTGGGGATTTCAATCATGTCACCCTGATATCAACACCTGGTCCTCCTCAACATCATCTACATTTCTGCTATCCAGTCACAACTGGCGATCACCAGAACTGTCCAGAGGAGGTCACAGGACGCTCTGGAGATTCTGCAGGGATGTTTGCAGGTGACAGACTGTAAACATCTGCCTCTACAGCACAATCCCAATGAAGACAGTGTGCTCCAATTACAAACCGTGAATGACTAAAGGTCAGATCATAGTCTCTGTGTTTGTATGCCACTTGTGGCCTCTGCACCAGACTGCTGAAAGGATGTGCTACTCAGCTGTGTGGTTTTTCAGCACATTTTTAGCCTGAGCTTGATGGTCTCTGTTGTAGACATCATGCGCAGTTAATGTGGCCAAAAAAAGCAGCATAGCCCTCAGTGACTACAGACCAGTGGCTTTGACTTCACATGTCATGAAGTCTCTAGAGAAACTGGTCATGAACATCTCTGATCAATAGCTGAGTCATAGCTAGATCCTCTGCAGTTTGACTACCAGCCTCATGCTGGAGTGAGGCATAGGGCTTATTCTCATCTGGAAGAGGCAGGCAGCACTGTGAAAGTCATGATCTTGACTTTTGCAGTGCTTTTAACACCATACAGCCTGAACTGCTCAGGAATAAGCTGCAGGACATGCAGGTGGATGCACTACTAATGTCCAGTATCACCAACTACCTATCAGGTCGCCAAGAGATGGTGTCAGACATAGTGGTGAGCGGCACAGGTGCAGGTTGGACGGGCCTGTCTACACCTCTGACTTCAGATACCGCTCCATGTCCTGCCAACGATTTTGCCATAGTGGTGCTGTATCAGCAGGGAACAGAGGGCTGAGTACAGGACTGTGGTGAACCGATTTGTGGAGTTGTGTAAAATCAACCCCCTACAACTCAACATCCTGAAAACAGAGTTGTTGGTAGATTTCAGGAGGAACAGTACCACTTGGGACCCATAACCATCAAGGGAGGAGAGGTGGATATCGTCAAGTATTAAAAGTCCCTCAGTGTCCACATAAACAAGAAGCTTTACTAAAAACAGTCTGTACAAGAATTTCTATAACTTTGTCTTGTCTTATCTTACTAATCTCAAATTAAATTGTTAAATTTTGTATGAGTCTGTATTAAGTCTCTAAATGCTGTAAATGTTTTCTGTCTTTTTGTGTTGCCTACCTTAGGGACAAAGGTTGCCAAAGTAGTGAACAGTCGTCTGGATACATGCAGCAGGGAAGTCCTTCGACATAGTGACCTGAAGGATGTGGTGAAGCTCGGACGAGTGCGAGACCATTTCATCTGTATGTTCATATATACTGTGTGTTACTCATGTGTAAGCCAGTTCAAACTGCTTTTCAAAACACCACCAGACTCAACAACTCACTAGTCTGGACGCAAAAACCCAATTTAATAAATAAACTCAGGAGTCACCTTATACGAGTAGTGTGATATATTATGACTCTTTGGATTGTTCCTGTAAAATAAGAACGTCTTAAATGTTTTTCCACACAGCAGCTTATTCATTGCTGTATTTGTGCTGCATATTAGTTAATGGATTTTTTTTCTTTTACAGATACTGTGGAATCGACTGGCATCCTCCCTCCAGAAGTCTTGGTTATGGAGGCTATCAAAGTCCTCATGGCCAAATGTCAAAGGTTTCTCAATGAACTGGACTCTGCTGACATGGATTGAATGGATGCCTATCAGGGTGGATAGTTGATACTATGCTGTCAGTGAAATGGCAATGATCGAATGCGTATGTTTTGATAAAAGCAAAAATCAAATTTTGTTACGATGAGTAGACTTACTTGTGAGAATGTATATACTATCTTTAGTATTTTGTATATCTCAGTTTTGCTTAAGCTGACAAGCTAAATGTAATAAAAATGTAATATTTGCTTGTCTAGGCTTAAGTTCTGCTTCTGAAAATAATAGGAAGAACAGGTTGTATTACTGGACTATCAGTCAGACTGGATTAATCTGTCATATATTAATCTGTCAAAACGTTAACAATTTAAGCAACAGCGGAAAAGATTAGCGGAGCTGGGGGGCTAGCATCAGCAGAGTGAATTAGAATGATTTAAGATTAGGAAATTAGATAGGATGGGTTCCAGCTCAAGTGGCGTAGTGGTTAGCACTTTCGCCTTGCAGCAAGAAGATCCCCCATTCAAATCCCGGCCTGGGCCTGGGATCTTTCTGCATGGAGTTTGCATGTTCTCCCTGCGCATGCGTGGGTTTTCTCCGGGCACTCCGGCTTCCTCCCACAGTCCAAAAATATGCTGAGGTTCATTGATTACTCTAAATTGCCCGTCGGTGTGAATGTGAGTGTGATTGTTTGTCTGTATATGTAGCCCTGTGACAGACTGGTGACCTGTCCAGGATGTCCCCTGCTTTCGCCCGAGTCAGCTGAGATAGGCTCCAGCACCCTCCGCGACCCTGGTGAGGATAAAGCGGTGTATAGAGAATGGATGGATGGGTTCCAGCTCAGGCTCCGTTGTTTGTTGCCACAAGAGTAAAAGTTGTTTGTATGTCAAGCAATCTATCGAAACATTCAGTACAAGTTCATCACATACAGATGGAGAAACACTAGGATTATCTGCTGAGCTATGCTAGCAGCCCACAAACGGAGTTACATTATATGAACATACACTCCTCTTTATGAGGTACACCCTGCTCAATTGCTTGTTAACACAAATAGTCTATCAGATATCGGCAACTCTGCATTTAGGTATGTCGACGTGGTCAAGATAACTTGAAGTTCAAACTGAGCATCAGAATAGGGAAAAGGGGATTTAAGTGACTTTGAACGTGGCATGGTTGTTGGATCCAGATTAATTTGGTGGGGGGGGGGGGGGGGGGCACAGGAGGGTACAACAGATTTTTTTTGGGGGGGGGCACCAAAAAGTTGTAGGAAAAAATTAAAGCTGCTACCGACCTCTCGCTTTTACAAAGTATTTTTCATGGTTTGTTTTGGCTCTCTAACCTAGCAGGAAAGCTGTATAGGACCTTTTCATTTTGGACTGTTAACATTCAAATTATGACTTGTTTCCTTGTTTATGTGAATTACAGCATCATTAGCTGCAGCATCTGCCTGTTATGTAAAACTGTAAGCTCAACGACAGAATCCTGAGGGCAGTTAAGTGACAAATATTGTGCAAGAACAGCACTATATACAACCCTGTCAATTTCCACTTCTTAGAATGTTTACTGACAATTATCACACATAAAATAAGAAATAATATTCTGTATTTTTAGAAACTAGTTCTCAGTCATATACCAGAAACATCATAGGGTTCTGTATGCTAATCAGTCTAAATCAAAATGAGTACTTCCCAATACACGGTGAACAACAACAATCTGCACCCTCGATCTGTGGTAAAATAATCTGAAATTTTCTGTACAGTAATGTAAATTTGAAAATGCAGTAAGTAGCACTCTACATTTAATAGTAAACCTGAGAACAATCATAAACAGTAACAATAGTCCATATTCTTAATCAAATACAATAAAATACAACAAGCAACACTACACATTTAACAGTAAACCTGAGAACAATAATAAACAGCAGCAATATTCCACATTCTTAAGTCATTTAATAGTTCACAGCTCAGCAAACATCATAGTGTTCTGCATAGAAATCACAAAAAGCTACCCTCAATAATCTTTCACAGTGAGCAGATGTTCTTGTGTTGCAGGTCCATGGTCCAGACGTGGCCATCGAACATGCCCGGGGTGTCTGGCACCGTGGACTTCCTAGAGCACCTCCTCTTTTTGCATTCTTCATATGGGATGGAAATAAAGTAACACTGGTTTAGCACGTCCATCAAAGGCCTGTAGGTGTAAAGCAGGAAGCCCTCCACAATGAGGATGCGAGTCTCCTCTTCCTCCTTGTGGTCGGACTTCAGGACCATCTCTGTGTCCAGGGTGTTATTAAGGCCATGAGACTTCTCACACTTCACCGGGTTCTCCAGCCACGTGTAGATCGTACTCATCATGTGTCCATGTCCAGAGCAGTGATGACGTACTGCTTAAAGCCATCTTCACCAACTTCAATCTGATCGTGGGACTTGAAGAAGTCATCCTGACGGACCACGCAGCAGTTGGGCAGGTTCTTGATCAGGCGGTTGGTGAGGGTGGTTTTCCCTCCATCGGTTACGCCACTGACACCAATGATGTATTTCATGTTCTTCGATTGGTCAAAGCTTGGAAAAGGGTGAAAAATGTCAACAAATTTGACTTCTACATGAGAGCTTTAATTATTCTTCATCTACTCCCTGAAAAGTTCGCTCAATAAAAAAGACAAAAACTAAAATTTTACGTGTGATCAGAGTCCAGCCCTCATCACATCCACAGGATGACATAAACTCTCAGTCGCAGCACCACCTGGTGGACATGTGTGGATTCGCCGACCAGCAAGGATGCGAGGATTCATCCAACGCTGCTTGCAGCTTTAATTTTTTTGTTTTAATTTTTTCCTATGCAGAATTTGGAGAATGATCAGATTGCCTATACATAAGTATATGTCAGAAAGGAAATGTATTTGCAATTCTACAATTTGATTTAGCAGACCATTTTATCCAAAGCGACACACATCTGAAAGTAGACGCAACACAAGTAAGGATCTAGTCAGGAGAAAACAACCTGGATAAGTGCCATAAAACAAGTGTTTAGCTGAACTGCAGCAATTCTGCAAGGGGCAGTGGTCAAAAATACAACCAGAAACTTGCCAGAAGCTTGTGAACGGTGAAGGCCAAGGGACGTGTTGTCATATCTACAGAAGACATATAAGCTATAAAAGAACCTAAATGAATGACGCATGTGCAAGACGCATGAGTCCGAGGAAACCCGACACTGCTACAGCATCCACGGTCTTTACACATATGTGCCTGTGCTTCGTCTCTTAAAGTGGTAAACTTCCCATTGGAACGTCACTTCCGCCTCCTCCTTAGTTAAGCAAGATGGCGACCGTCGTAGAAAGAGTTGATGGATGTGTTGGGTCGTTGGACTCAGACGCGGTGTCACTACGACAGTCAACCCCTCCGCCGGACCAGCCGCACCAGAACAACCCTCTGTTAGGACTACCTATTGTGGCTATTGAGACGATTCTCAATTTTCTGTCTTATGATGAAATCAGCCTTCTGCGGTCGGTAAGGAGAACAAAAACAAGCCAGCTTGAGGGGGAGCAAAGCTAATGCTAGTCCGATGCAGTGCTGATTTTTGGTTACTAGTTCTGATTAAAAAAAAGAAAAGTAGTCGTGAATTTTATTTAAAGCCTGTGTTTGTGCAACCGTCTAATTATTGTTGTTGTGGCCGTGGCCCACGATTCTCACGGTGTCGCTGCCTCATTGGCAGGACCTACTGGCTAAGGAGAAGCTGAAATACAGGACAATAAAATGATTGTGGAAATGTCTTGAGTCTAACTTAGGACAGTTCAGTTGAGTGATACATTCCTGAATATTCTTGCATGCCACTCATTGCTTGTTCCTTATTGATGTCATTTGATAAGGCTGGCTTTAAATAGCTGATGTCTATGATCTGCTCTTGTACTAACTTTACATTTCAGCGAAGTTCTTTAACGCCCATCCTGTTATTCTGCTACATGCATGATTTTGAGATTTTGTTAATGCATCTTACAGGCTAATGTGGACTATATTGCAGTGGTTGTTACTCTAAACATTTGTCTGCTTTGCAAAACTCTCAGCCTCAGTTTCTACCTTTACATAGCCCTTGTTTTGCATAGGTAGAGGAGTTAAAAGTTCCCTGAAACTGACAAATAATGTCCCCTGCTGACTATACATGCACACTAGAGTACATTAACTTATATGGTCTGTTTTGTTGTGGCTGAACCATTTTTGTTCATGCGGAAGATGAGGAGAGGTTGCAAATCCACAGTAAAAATCAATAAGTTCTGTCTTAGAAGATGGTTTGTATTAAAGGATTGGGACAAAACAAGAAATCCCTTTAATGGACTGAGCCTTGGGACTTTAAAGTAACTTCAAGCAAAGAATCTCGCTCTTTCTTCTAGCCTCTTTGGGTCTGTCAGCGTGTTCCCAGTAAGCCTGTGAGTTTGCATGTCAGACTTTAGTATTATTTAATTAATTAATAAGAGAAGAGAAAGGGACTGCAATTATCAGCAAATCTTACTGTGTTTTTAAAGTCACGTATGCAGTCCAACATTTCCTCTCGTACTGTTTGCTAGAATTCTGATACTAAGGACTGGACTCACTGCCCTCTATCCAAACAACTGTGGTATGAAGCCTAGGTTGGCAAACATCTTCCTGTTTTGGTCTTGGAAAAATGTTAAAATACACCCCACTCCCTGGATCGCTTGAAGCAGAAGTACGACACTCTTCTGTTCATTTTCGTACTCAGAACCTCTCTCATCTGACTTCTCCAGGTGTGCAAGCGCATGGATATGATCTGCCAGCGAGTCCTGAATCAGGGCTTCCTGAAAGTGGAGCGTTACCACAGCCTGTGCCAGAGGCAAGTTAAAGCCCAGCTGCCGAGGTTAGTATCTCACTGATGCAAGCCAAGCATGTTCGTCACTGTTGAGGTTTTTCTTCACCGTGAACTAATATGGGCATTGTAACATCACACATTTCAGACGGAACCTTTAGAAGACTGGTTTAGGGTTCAGTCTTTTACCATTTTCTAACTGAGGGTATTTTAACCCCTGGTGGTTGGTGTTGGTATTACAGAGGGTCAGCATCAGGCAAAATAAATCGGTAGATGCACCGGTAAGCATAATATTGCGTAGGTCCCCCTTGTGTTGCCAAAACAGCTATGACCCACTAGACTCCACAGACCTTTCAAAATGTCCTGTGTTATCAAACACTAAGATGTTTGGAGTAGATCCATTAAATCGTTGAAGTTGCTGTGCGTTTTTCTCATCCCTTGATCAAATTGAGTCCATGTGTACTATTCTCACTAAACACATATCATAAATTGGAGGCCAATTAAATGATTCAGCCTGTGTGTTTGATGCTAAGTGAGGCTTAGATTCACCACTGGCAAGGATGAAGAGGACCAGGATTGTGAGGGTAGAGTTTTTGTACCCAAATGGACCAGATGTGTCATCAGTTTTCTCAATCTGATCATGTTTCTTGGGTGCTAGTAGTACATGGTCCTGTCACCCATCCTAGCTCCAGAGACATACATATCTCTCTATCTGTCTCCGGAATGGACTTGTCCTGCTGTCAGTGAACCTGTGTTTAACAATTATATGTTTTATACATTAAACTTTAAAAGAAGTTGTCTTCACCAATGTGTTTACCATGGTTTGTCTCCAGACGAGAGTCGGAGCGGAGAAACCATTCACTGGCCCGTCACGCTGACATCCTGGCTGCTGTGGAGACGCGCCTTTCACTGCTCAACATGACCTTCATGAAATATGTCGACTCCAACCTCTGCTGCTTCATCCCTGGAAAGGTTAGCTCACTGCCTCTGACACGCATAACAGCAGCTGTAGGGTTTTTACAGGCAGAAATGTGTGCGTGAATGGGTGAATGTGACTTATCTATATAAATACAACCATTTACCATTTATTTACAAGAAGACCAGTGGAAAAGCCTCGTTACAAGGCTTGTTTGGAGTGCAACAGCAAGTTAGTCACAGTTTTGCTTGGTCTCTCTATTCTTTAAATTCTGGCCTTGTGTTGAAGATGGCAATAATTTGGGCCTATCTTGTAAACAAGATAAATAAGTCTATGAAGAAATGTTACTTGGAGAAAGATCAGATTAAGCCAACAGATACTATAATTGATGAACTACTTGAAAGGTGTGAAGGATACAATGTGAGAGTATCATGCTGTGGCAAAAATGTTTATGTTGAAATTATCTCACTGCGAATGTTCCTTGACCTTCACCCCCTTTCTCTCATAATATGGTGGGCTGTAGCAAATTTGAAAATGCAAAATACTAGTGCTAATACTTCACCTACCATCAAATGAAGTGAGCTGCATAACATCCTGTTGAAGGAAGTTATGTCATTTGATTACAAATCCCATTGTTATTTTGAATGCCATTTTGTTACTCTTGCAGATATTGCTCTTGAAAGTTCAGCTCTTTATAGTAATCAAGCAAGACTTTACAGAAACCTTTTACTTTTCCAGATGAACAAAGAGGTCTTTGCTTCAAGATGTTGTTATGCTTGGAATAGTGATCTTTCCTCTTGTAAACTGTGACCACTAAAATGATACCAAAGCGCAGCATGTGTCAGCAATAATGATGCCACTTTTAGTGTGAAATGACATGCAACGGCCACAACAGTGAACAGTGAGTTGGAGTAAGAGATTCGAATTGTCCTCACAATGCTCAGTGAACCTTGTAATACTGTGACATCAACTTCTTTGACATGCACATCGTTTCCTTGCTGTCTGTGCTGATCCTGCACTAGTTAAATTTAACATCTCACCTAATTGAGCACATTTTTGTTGTACATGTTTTGACTTAAATGTAGACAACTATTTGGTGTTTAGATTGCAAAATATGTATTTTTTTTAAAGAAAGGCTGAACTACATTTCCTTCGAAGTTAAATAAGCTAGTTTCAGTCTTTTCTTTTGTGTCTTGGGTTGTTTTTCTTTGTTTTTGATCATGTTTTGATGTGTGTGTTATCAGGTGATAGATGAGATTTACCGT
This sequence comes from Acanthochromis polyacanthus, assembly GCF_021347895.1. Classification (NCBI taxonomy): domain Eukaryota; kingdom Metazoa; phylum Chordata; class Actinopteri; family Pomacentridae; genus Acanthochromis; species Acanthochromis polyacanthus. Next base: position 20,320,861 of record NC_067127.1, on the reverse strand, counting down.
GTGCTGCGCTACGTGAACTCCACCCGAGCCCCCCAGCGAGCTCATGAGGTTCTGCAGGAGTTGAGGGATATCTCCTCTATGGCCATGGAGTACTTTGATGAGAAGATTGTCCCCATCCTGAAGAAGAAGCTGCCGGGGGCTGACCTGTCTGGCCGCCTTATTGGCTCTGCACCAGGTACTTGACGTTTTTCTTTTCTGGTTTCATAAAGTAACTCAAAGATTCACAAAAAAAGAAATGTAACCAGCAGTTGCTGATTTAACACTGGCAGCTTATTTTCACTTTTGCAGCAATCATTGTTCTGAAAGCATTTCCTCCCTTCTACTAGCTAATACAAATTTTACTAAATAATTTAAACAGTTATGTTACACGGTTTTGTTTCATTGATTGAACTCCAGGTTTGCTAAGTCATGCTCTCACTTAACTTTTGTGGATGGTTTGCACATTATCCATGGGCTTTGGCAAATGTCCTGCTGTTAATGGCAACATTGCCCTTTTGTAGTAGAACTTTGTACCTGTGCAGTATTGCGGAAGTGCTGTATACCAACTTGCACCCTGTAATAGAACCAGCACAAACACGATTGGATTCTGTCCCTTCGGGGTTTCAACCCTGATAAAAGATCTGCAAAAAGAGCACAGCCTTGTGTCTGGACCATCCATGTGTATGTAGGAGTGTGGGTGTCCCTCCCTGTGTGTGTCGATGGTTGCTCAGTCCATGTGTGACTGTAACCTCAATAAATTTGTGGAGAAACACAGCAAATGCAGATGCTGCCACATAGGCACACTGCATGGTAGAACTAAGCAGTTAACATCCAGTCATGCTGTGTGACGTGTATAAAAATGCTTACCAGGTACAGGTGATTCAGATTGAAGGGCCAAAGGGTGCAAATCAATAAATAGCTGTTCTGAGTGATCGCCTTTGAAATGCTGAAACATTTCTGTCCTCATGGGAGTGCTGTCTCACAGGATGGCAACGCCTTCATCCACAGGGCAGGAGGGGTCGCTGAGTGGTTGGATGAGTATGACAATGATGTGAATAATGGGTGTTGCAGTCTGTCGGTCTTGACAATGATGATATTTAAAAACCATCGACAACATGTTAAAAATATGATAATAGTTAAGTAATGATTCGAATGGTCAGCTTCCATACATGCATATTTTGATTGTAGTGCAATCACAGGCATTGTTTTTTCTTTAGTTTTCCTACATCAATATGTACTGGTTATAAACACATTATTATAGCAATAGGAAATCACAAAACTCTGGTTACATGAACAAAGCCCAGCCATGCTCCCTCCGTATCCCAAAGTCACCAGGTCTAAATCCAGTTGATCACGTATGGGGGATTTTTTTCAAACAACATGTAAGGCAGTGATCTCCAAAACATTATTAAAGCTCTCAATAAGGGCATATCTTTTCCAAGAATATTGTTCCATCCCTTTAGTAAAGTTCCATGGACTTCAAGAATCAGTGCCAGGATGCTTTGTAGATGTTTTAAAGGTGGCCCGACACCTTAAACGTTCAGCACCTTTCAGGCCAATTCATGGTATCTGGATCAGTTGATACTGCAAGGTAAAGTCGGGTACACAAATATTTGGACATTGACACAATTTTTAGCATCTCGGCTCTGTACACAACCACAATAATTTTCAAATGAAGCACTAAAGATGTACTGGAGGAGCCTGATGACTGAAGGCTCTACCTCCTATTCTACATCTGGAGTCTCTGGTAATATAGATAAATTGTCTGTTCCAAGTAAAAAACAAAAACACAAGTAAACCTGCAGTCTGAGAGAGTAAGGGCTCTGTTGGAATGATACGGTACAATAAGGTCTTTAAGATGATATGCAGCTTAGTCATTAAGAGTTTTATATGTGAGAAGCAGGATTTTAAATTTTGTCCTGGATTTTACAGGGAGCCAATAAAGAGAAGCTAATGTGGGAGAAATCTGATCTCTCTTACTGGTTCCTGTCAGAACTCTGCCTGCATCATTTTGGATCAAAAGGAGGTTATCAGCTCTAAAGTCCTGCAGCCACTATTTCAATCACAGTGCTTTTATTGATGAGGTGTGGATGACAGAGAATCTAATCAAACACAGTCTTTCCTCATACCAAACTACAAACCACGTTTTGCGTCGTCATAAATATTGAGCTGGACACTGACATCCACATAGAGGTCCACATGGATGCTTACAGATTTGGGTTTTAATGATCAGATTACTGTCATGTTTACTTGTGTGGATGTGGGAAAACATGTATTGGCCGTAAAGCACCTCCCAGAATGCAAAAGATCATTCTCTTAACCCTTTAAGCTTCAGTCAATTCCAGCCGTTTTCAGTACAAAAAATCGCTAATATTCTATTTTTAAATAAAAAAATTATGAAAAATACAGGGAATATTGGACGGATGGATGAATATTCGTTTTTGTCGGACAAATGTGTTTTTCTCACCCCCTGTGGTAATCGCATCTGAAAGTGGTTTATACCGGCGGATTCATGAGAATCTAAGCTTTCCATCAGCGTATAGTGTTTGTATAATCGGGTTTGCAGCCGTCGGACATTCTTGAAATTCCTATGCAAATTAGTAGGTGTACCGCCAGCGGTACACTGAAGCTTAAAGGGTTAATGTTGGACGTGACAGTGGTCCAGAGTTTTTTGTGCATCTGTAGGTAGCGACCAATGATTTGACTGATAATATTTGATAAGCAGTGGAATTCTGAAGACCTTTAAACCTTTGTCCTTTTCTCTCAGTTGCAGGTCCATCTACCTCCTTGACCACCATGTCCCTGTTGGCTAAGAATACCCCCTCACGCTCTGAGATGACCAAGGTGCAGCAGCAGGTGAAGGTGAACGGGGCGTCGATGACGGTACTGCGCAGAGAGATGCAGGAAATCCGAGTCAAGCAACTGGAGCAGCAGAAGCAGCTGCAAGACCAGGAGCAGAAGTTGCTGGAACAAACCCAGGTGATCGGTGAGCAAAACGCCCGCCTTGCCGAGCTAGAACACAAGCTCCGCGAACTGATGGACAGTAGTGCTGCAGCTATGGGAGGACCCAGACCTGCAACGGCTGTCCCCTCCACATCCAGCGCTTCTGCTGCGTCTTCCACTGTTTCCAGCACATCTGCTACTGTGTTGGCAAGTGGCAGCTCGGCCGCACCCACAGAGCCAGAGGGTGTGGCAGGCTCATCGCTCAAACGCACCAGAAAGAGCGCAGACCTTCCACGACAATCCAAACGGCTGCGCAGCAAGAAATAAAAGACTCTGTCATTTAGTCTAAGTTTTCTTTTTGATTTTAGGGTCCGACTGATCACACCTTATGCCCAATGCCCTATGCCAACCTCCACCCCACCAACATGCATCACACGCACACCGTGATGCAGACACCTGTTGTGGTGTTGGATCAAACAGTAGTGTTAAATGACTCGCAGCTGCTTGCCGCTAAAACACTGAGCACAGAATGTCATCCAGGACTTTGCATAACATTAACGGGGTCAACATTTGATCGTTTCGTATTGCTAAAGGACTGTTAAAGCCGGGTGTTATTCTGTTTTTTTTTGTTTCTGTTTTTTTTTTTGTCAACAAATTCCAAGAAAGCACTCCAACTATCAATGCCTAACAACTGAAATGATAAACTTTCGCTACGTCTCAGAAATATATTGTTTCATTTTTAAAGCAGCTGAAAATTGCAGTTCCTAACAAGAACTTTTTTTCATTTATTTTGGACTATTCTCAGTAGAGAACACAGTCGGTGCTCTAATGAGTTTTTCAGGCATCAGAACAGTGCATGTGAGAATGAGTTAAACTCAGTTTGTGGTAATGCAAGAACATGTCACCCAGTGTGACTTTTTTTTGTTTTGCACAATAATGGAGCGCTGTTTCACAAAGGAATGGGATATATTAGACTTTAGCCAAATAATATATTTGTGTTTTTGTGGAATAGGTTCATTGTTGGTTTGACTCTGCACGTGGAATTTGTTGACAAGAACCTAATCTTTGCAAGGAATCTTAGTCACTTAACTAAATCAGAATACAGGGAGGTGGGTGGCCATTTGCAAGAAGAGTATTTATTGAAAGTTACATTAAAATGATTACAGCTTTTCAGTGAGAAGACTGGAAGGCTTGTGTGTGCAAAAAAAAAAGGAAATTCAGATAGTCAGGGACTGTAGCTAATAGGAGTCACATTATACATGTGATTAATGCAGTTACTGTTTCTCAAGTAAAATCTACAAAAGACATTTTATTTTAGAAACATCTTAAAAGAAGCTGAAGGATATCGCAGTAAACATACAGAGTATGGCGATCCTTGAATGACAAGTTAAACTCCTGATTGTTGGATGTTGTTGGTCATCAGAGAATTCATATTGGGTCTTCACTTTGGTTCTAAATCCACAAGCATTAATTTCCTTCACACTAGCTTCCTCAGAGTTTGCCTAAGGGTAATATAAATCATCTAGTCGGTAATTGTTTTTATTGTATCCAAAATGGTTGCTTAGTTAGTGGTTGAATCATAAACAGGAAGCACGGGATCTAAATTAAGGAAGAGGGCGGTGTTTGGATAGCATTAGTCCATGTGCCACCTTTTGGCTCTTGCCAGGGATAGATTTAGATGTTTGTCAACGGTTTTTCTTTTCCACTGTGCCTCAGCAACTACTGACATATATCATAGTCTCTGATCCTTCATAATGCAGCAGTGACAGCAGAACCCACTGGCCGTGCCGTGAGAAACTAATCACGTCTTTAGCAGTTCTCCAGCAAGAACAGATCATTTATGGGTCTGGTGTGCCTGAAACCACCTGATGTACATGCTTTGCTTTTATGGAGACACTACAGTATGTGCTGTGCTAAGGAGGACAAAGAACGTTTACAACTACCCTTGGTAGCAAAACCGTGTTTGGCATCCGTTCTTTGAGGAAAATGCTAGTCTTTTTACATAATTCACATATTCCGCCTACTTTCTACTAACAACATACAGCTAAATATTTTTTACCAAGTTTGTCAAGCATTAATTTTTGTGTGTCGTCTCAACTTTCTGGACAGCTATTGATTTCCATTCATTTCACTCAGACGTCATGACTTGCTTTGATTTTCAAGGTGTAATAAACAAGCAAACTAGCAGCTGCTCATGTAGACATGTTGGGATGAAATTTCTCTTTTGTCCGCTAAAATGAGTTGATCAAAATCAGAGAGGTAGACCGAGCAGCTACTTACCATGTTAATGATTATCATGTCAATGATTTGTTGAAACTATTGTTCTCCAGGCTGGCAGAATATCTGTAGTCAAGGTGCACTAGCTTCTTCTAGAGCTTTCATTTTGTTTGTTGCAACTGTGAAAACTCAGATGCTGGTGAAGAACTTTAGATGTTGATGAAAACTCTGGAAAAGCTAGTTTGCATTTTGTTTGAAAACTAAAAGATGTGATTGAAAGTGCTGGAGAAAAATGACAACACAGACCTTGATTCATTTCCAAAATCTTAAGTCAAGGTCCACCTCCAAGCTTCTTTACATAGCTTTCACCTGCACCTTATCCTTCAGTCATAAAAGTTGAGTTTAATCATATTTCCGACATCGTCAATGAAGTTTAACGCATAGTTTTTGTTGAGTTATTAGAATCTGTGAATCGCATCATCATATAAACACTCCTCAATTCTTGGATTAGCTGTCAATCAGTGAAAACAATGAAAAACATGGTTCTAAAAAATAAGAGTACCAATGTGGGGAAAAAAAATCTGCGCGTGTGATGAAATGCCATGCAGTTATCTATTTCAAAGATGTCTGCCTGATACCAAAACGATAAGGGAAGCAGATTAAATGTTGCCTGACTACATAAATAGATACCACCAGTGGGAACTGAAAAAATGCTGAAAGTTTTTGACCCTTTATGTTATGTCAAGTAGTGTAAGGGAATCACCATAGTGTACGCCTGGTTTGCAGTAATAGTAGAGGGGTTCTGGAAATATTAAAAGAAGCTGCTGCTCAGTAGAATGGCTGAGAGTGACGTTAGTTTTCCCACATATTTTTAAAAAGGTCATCTCTGTGCACTGGCAGTCTTTACTCTCCTGTACAAATGTGTCTCTTGCCTTGTGATGCTAAGTTAGCTGTGGGCCCATATTGTGGCTGCACTTTTTTTCTTTGTTTTAAGCATTTCTGTAGTTTGGATGACCTGAACCACTCATGGCATGAACTTTTGGTGAAGACATTTTGGAATTGCAGTTCCCATCTTGGTGAATACTAGTGTAATGACACTGGCCAGCAAAACACATGAAGATATATTCTAGCGGCTTAATTTGAGACTGCGTCTCAGTTTAGAAAATTGTACGGTAATCTTTATGTACTTTAAAGTGTAGATTGTGAAATATTTCATCTATGTATACCAAGAATCCTTTGAGTTGGCCAACTGGGGGCAAACTGTAAGAATTTGTTGCACACATTACTGTTACAAATGTACAAATCAAACCTATTAAATCTAAGCTTAACATATCCACATATGTCTGTATGTTTACACTCTTTGGTTTGTTTTTACTGGTAATGTTCTGCGACCACAGTAATTTTGTGGGGTACTTTATATCATCATAGCACTTTCGCTTTGTAACTAGAAGATCCTTGCTTCACATCCGAGCCTTCCCGGGATCTTTCTACATGGAGTTTGCATGCTCTGTCTGTGCATGTGTGGGGTTAGGTACTACTTCTGACTTTTATATATAATGTGCATCCTGTGTTTCTTAATCCCAAACAAAACACAAAGGCACAGAATTATTCACTAGCCCATGCTGCAGACAAAAGAAAGATGAGTTTAAAGTACAATCCACATTCCATGACCCCATTTTCACTCCAACTTTTCTGATTTCACTTTTTTTTCTTCATGTAGAGGTCATGTAACAGAACATTCCATCCAATGATTACGGATCAATTCCTGGGTTGCATGTCCATGTTCAGGAGATTGTATCCATTGTCATGCCATAATTTTCTTGTTTATGCAATTTTCTTGTTCCTTATCAGATCAGGAAAGTTCTAGTGTTTTCATGTTCTGCACCAGCAGCAGACCTGCGCTTAAATAAGCTAACGAGTGCTGTGAGGTTACATAAGCTCAAACAAACTGTAAAATGCACCAATTTCTTTAAAGACGTTCTCAGATCTAAATGTAATCTCGTAATCTAAATCTAAGTGCACTCAACCAATATTCATAAAACATTTGCCTAAGTTTCATCACCCATGGCTCATTATGAGATATGAGCTTCATTTTCATCTTCAATAAGTCTTTATTGTTTTTCATACTGCCACTTTATATTTTCAGAATGTAAACAGGATGACACTTGGCCCAGCAATGAGATGCTCAAATATACTCAAAGTTTACTCAAAGATGCTTTATAATTTCAGTACATTTAAAGTATGCTTCCTCTGTATGGATGGAAAATTGTTATATTTCAAAATAGTATCTATAACCACAGACACAAATTCAAACAGGCTTCTCAGAGGTTTGGCAACACGTTTTGTTATGACAAGTTTCAAAAATAACAAAGGAAAAAATACCTCTACTACATTAGCAATCAATCTTTAACAAAAATAGCCCTCACAAACTTACAAAAGCTAACAAGAAAAAAAAATTGTTAGTTTTAGTTCAATTTAGAGGCCCAATGCAAATATGTATAAATATATATGCATGTATGTATAAAAAACAGAATCATTGTTGCTCAATGATGCTTTTATTTTAAAAATCTTAATGATATAAAAATAGCAATAATGATAAAGAACACTAAATTGTATGTTTATAATAAACTATTAAATTGCCATAAATTACTATTGTAATTATTATTAATCAATAAAATGTCTTATGTATTTAACCCTATAAGACTGAAATATAGAAAACAATTGGAAAAAATAAAACAAATAAACAGTTTTTTTAAAAACAACTTGATGTATTCAAGTTCGGTGGAGGAATAGCATTAGCTTGCTGCAGCTAACAAAAGGCCGGTACTTCGTAACAGAGCGGACTTGTTACACAGTGACACCCAGCTGGTAGGAGGAGCGCTTTGGGGCAGGTCAGGCAGGCAGGCGGGCCCACAGTATGAGGAGAGAAGAGGTGGAGAATTACATAAGTTCCTTTCAAACAGCGATCTTGTGATTTCCAGATAATTGTTAGTCTGAGTCAGTTGTTGAACGGCAGTAACCACAAAGATGGGGAACCGAGTCGCCCGCGAAGACTACGAATGGGTTTACACGGACCAGCCGCATGCCGACAGGAGAAAAGAGATTCTGGGTGAGCTAGCTTAACTGTTAGCAAGTTTCGGATAAAGCTGTTGCCAGCTTAGATAAAAGTACGTCAGCTTGGTGTCTAATATGACGACTAACTTTGGTTAACTGGCCACCGCAGTCGTTGACTCCATTTGCTAACGCAGGCCGACTAAGCTAACGGTTCTCTATCCGCCTATGATTTACCGGTATCAGTTAACTGACCTGGTTATGTTTAACGTAAGTTAATAATTAACGACCCGTTTAACGACGAAAAGCCACTACCATAGGAGTTACAAAAAGTTTAGTTGTCGTGATATATACGGGCTAGTTACAGCTAGTTGGTTAATGTACCCTCCTGATGTTGTGTTAGGCTAACGGGCAGCCACATTTTGTAAGTAAAGCCTCAGTAGTCTTTCTGCCACTCCCTGATACAACTTTTCTCCGTGTCCACTTTTTACCGTAAAGTTGCATTAACGTTGTGACTTTAGATACTTTAGACACCGTAATGGAATACACGTTTTAGAAACGGATTCCTTGTGTTGAAAATGTTTTCTTAGCACACGATTAGTCGTCTTTGGAGAGACATTTTGAGTAGCCAGCAGAAGTAGAAATCCCCAAATCCTTGCGCGACTCTTAAGTAATGTCAGTAAATTAACAATCAACTTAAATATGTATGTAGGCAAGGCCAGAAAGTATTATGAACCGATTTTATAATATGCAAGGCAATCTTGGACTAGTCTCTTAAACTTCTTCAGTTTTTCAAATCCACTGTAAATATTTACCGCAATACTTATTTTGAGTTAATCATTGTGATAATCCAATGCTGTTTAAGATGCTCATGTTTTTAATTGCTGCACCATTCTATCACGTGTATTTAGATCTGTTCCTGCATACAGGAAAATGAATGGGACGGCCACACCGCCCCTGAGGGATTTTATCAAAAAGAGAAATGATATTACTATTACAAGGTCAGCCACCAGGGGTGAAATCAAATTTAGAAAGTCCTCCTTTGCACAGAATGCCTCAATTATTAAAGGTTGCACAAATGGGAGTACTTTACCTATCGCTATTAGAGTAATAGAGGTTTAACCCAGACAATTCATCATCATTGTCTTTATTTTACTATATTGGTTTTTAGGGCTGGACCCGAATATCCGAATATTCGTTCGCTACGGCACTATCCGGATATTAATTTTGTATCCGAATATTCCCCCCGACCCCCAGTGTGTCTCATCTTAAAAAGGTGAACCTTTGGCCAGAAGTCTTGGTCATGGTGACTCATTGCTAGCTTAGCTCCCTACAATGCTCTCTTCTTGCCAGCACAGAACTGCCCATAGTCCGAGCTGTCGCCTTCTCGGGTGACTGCAGTGTTCCATTTCAGTGAACAGATAGAGGTGCTACAGCTGTTCTACAATTCATTATCTGACATACATGTCCTTCATCTTCTGCATTATCATTCAAGAAATTTGAATCGGGTGAATTATTAACGACAATCAACGAATGATTATTAATTACTTCCAACACAGCTCAAGTCCTAAATGTGAAAGCAATTCTGTTATTTTATGAGCATGGACTAACGTGAATTTATTGATACGTTTAGCTTCAGATGCCAGCAAGATTCATATGAGCATCTCTAAAACTAGAGACTTGCTTGCATTCGCACATGGAACAACAGTGGTAATTTCATTAATTACTTATAAATTTGTCTCCGACAAGGAAACAGGATTGAGTTTTTAAACTGCAGTTAAATAATTTGTTCCACAGCGAGTGTCCCCAAGTTGTGTCCCGTGTACCATCATAGCTGTCTATGGGGATGTATGGGATATTTTTTTGTCGTATTTAAGGAACAGCACCACTTGCAAAGACATCATTATGATATATATAGATAAAACAAATATACCCCAGCTGTGTACAGACTCTCACTCTTAGTACCAGATTCTTCTTAGACCATTTTAATGATCACTGAGACTGCAGCTTTTTAATTCATCTCCACTGTTTGTGTTAGCAAGAAATCAAAGTAAAATCTGTAAATAGCTAGCTAATTTAACAGACAACACAAACTCGGGGACACACACAAAAGACCAAGTGTTTTAATGACCTCTGACCTTTCCTTTGTCTGGGATTTGTGCCATTGTAGGAGTTAAGAGGTTGGTTGTTGCTGCTGGGAATGTAACTGTGGAGTCATGCGCCTCTGGCTTGTAGGAGGAGTTCAGCACAGTTCAGTAATGTAAACTGATGTGATGTTTGTTGAGACTTGCCTTGCTGCAGTAACGTCTCACTTCTTAGGTCGCTAGAACACATACATGTAGTGGGAGGTTGTGTTTGCTCTTTATATCTATTAAGGAAATGAATTAAAATGGCTGAACAGCCACAGCACTGTGTGTTGAGTTTCACTTGAGCTGAATGACACCTTCAGCAAATCACCCGGATGCCTTTACATACTTGATTTTCTTCCATCTCCCATTAGTCGCTGAGATAAAACATTTGATAAGTAATGAGGTATTAAACACGCCCTGGAATTTGTAAATACCTGTTGCAGTCTGTAGCTCCGACAGACAGAATACCTGGTGTATGAGGGGTGGAGCGACTCTGTTTTGCACACAGGTGATGATGGAAGAGGAGAAAACGTATTATAGTATTATAACACTTCACTACAGCTGATGCAGAAATTTTTGTTGCCACAAGAGCGACAAGTCATTTGCATGTAAGAGCAGAAAGAGTCAGTGTGTCGAAACATTTGGAAAAAATAATCGCATACAGACAGAGAAATATTTGACTGCTGAGCTTGTAGCATGTGGTGTTTATGAGCACACAGACTTAACTTAATTCTACAAACATAGGCTACTAATTTAACAGTAACTATTTGCCAGCTGTTTCTTTAACTGTGTTCATGAATTCGGTCTGAACCCGCCAGCCAGCAGCAGGATGAGCCGGGTTCTGCTCAAGCTTTCTTTTACACAGATCAGCATTAGAAGAATGTCAACATCCATTTTGTTGACATTTTTCCGTTCTTTTCCTCCAGCTGTTGCTGCGCTCTGCCCCTCCAAGTTTGTGCATCACCTCTTATATGATTATTATCAGTGATAAAGAGCCTGGCGTAGTAATACAAACATTACAACTGCTTTACAAGTACAAAAAGGTAATAAAAAAGATTAAATGGAATGATGTCAAAAACATGTTTGTTTTTTTTAGGAATAGCTGGAAAACAAAATGATAAAAACTTTTCATTACAAAGGTATTGTAGGAAAACGACCTCACTGGGTCATTTTTGACCCACTTGTGCATTTAAAGATTGAAATTGTTCCAAAGTTAAACTGATTTTAATGAGTCAGCAACACCTCATTATCAAATATTTGCTAGCGATAACTTTTAGTTGTTACTGTATGAAGTCACCTTGCTGTCAGTAATGGATGAGGGACTCTGTTTCACTCTGCTGGCTGTTTCTGAGGTTAAATATGATATGTGATATCATAATTTTAATGCTGATTATTTTATTGTATACAAGTACTGAATGACTGACTTTTCCTTCAGCATTATTTAACTGGTGTGCTCCCTTTCCTTTCGACAGAAATTAGTTGGCACTTATTTTCTCTCATTTTGATTCCTTTCACTTTTTTGGCCCCTTGATTTCCCATTTTTGGAGGAAGATGTGACTCCTTCACAGTGCACATTAGCGCTCCAGCATCAGCAGTCTCTCAGCTAACTACTTCTATTTTGAGGTGAATTCTAGTGCAGAAGTTGACAAAAAACATTTTGTAAAGCGAGAACGGCTAAACAGAGCATCTGTCGGGTGGCCAGGGAAAGTATCTGCAGCAGCACAGAACAATGTAAAACTTTATGACTGTCTTTTCTGTGTGTGTGTATGTCATAGTAAAACTACAGTTTATCTGAAAAATATGATTTAAATCGCCCTAGTGCTGTTCCTTTAATCGCAGTGATATGTTCCAGTCACTGTAATAGAATGTTGTGGTGCCAAATGCAGCTCTAAGATCAAGCAGAACAAGTGCCTTTATATTTTCAATCACGAATGATAACACAAAAATTATAAATACGGAGCTTGGAAAAAGATATGATGGCCATTGACAGCAAATGCCCATTAAAGATCCTCTGGAATTGGGAAGAAAAGCTGACCCTTACCAGACTGGCTTCCATATGTCCGGTCCACGTCTTGGAATGTGCTCGTAAAATGTGTGCATGAAGGATTTTAGCTAATACTTCTATATTTATCCTGCAAAATCAGCTTTGTCAGTATTGCTGATCAGATTTGTTTTAATATAATGATGTGAATCTTCATTGAATTTACCTCAAATCTCTTGTATTTCCCCCACAGCCAAATATCCAGAAATCAAGTCACTGATGGGCCCCGACCCAAAGCTAAAATGGATTGTGTGCATGATGGTGGCAATACAGTTTCTAGCTTTCTATCTGGTCAAAGACTTGGACTGGAAATGGGTTTTGTTTTGGACTTACGCATTTGGCAGCTGTATCAACCACTCAATGACCCTTGCTATTCATGAGATTTCCCACAACACAGCCTTTGGAAACAATAAAGCCATGTGGAACCGCTACTTCGCCATGTTTGCCAACCTGCCCATCGGCCTGCCCTACTCTGCCTCGTTCAAACGCTATCACCTCGACCACCACCGTTACCTCGGTGGAGATGGCGTCGACGTCGACATCCCCACTGAGTTTGAAGGATGGTTCTTCTGCACACGCTTCCGCAAATTCATCTGGATTATTCTGCAGCCGCTCTTCTATGCTATCCGGCCCCTCTGCATCAACCCCAAGCCCATCAGCCAGCTGGAGGTGACCAACGTGACCTTCCAGCTTGCCTTTGACATCCTGCTCTACTGGGTGTGGGGGGCCAAGCCTGTGGTCTACATGCTGGCTGGCTCCATGCTGGGGATGGGCTTGCATCCCATCTCCGGCCACTTCATAGCCGAGCACTATATGTTCCTCAAGGGTCACGAGACCTACTCTTACTACGGCTCCCTCAACCTGCTCACATTCAACGTGGGCTACCATAACGAGCACCATGACTTTCCCAGCATCCCAGGACGAAGGCTGCCCATGGTGAGTACAGCTGGGTGACAGGTCAGATGCTTTACAGATCACGCTGTCGCATCCCTACCAACACCCCCCAAACCATTTTAGTTCTCAACATTTTTTTTCCATTGACCTGCAGTGCCAATGGGCAAAAACAAATAAAACCTATGTTTTTTCTGTGGACCAATATGAAAAAATGACATAAGCTAGTGGAAAGCAATAAAAATGTAACACTTTCTTGCTTCTTTCCTGAAGATGTCTTTGTTTGGTTGCTCTTGATGCACTGACACCAGCTTCAGTCCTAATGAAGCTCTCTTAAGTTCTTAGACTAGTCTTGACAATCCTCTCTAGACTGCAGTCATCCCTGTTGCTTGTACACCTTTGCCTACCACCATTTTCTCTTCCATTCCACCTTCCATTATCTAATCATACAGTTCCCAGCAGCTGTATGTCACACAGAAGGTCATTTTCTTCTGGTCAGCAGCTTTCCCCAAGGTTGTGGTGGCATGTTTTGGACTAGACCAAGAGATCCTGTCTTTAAACGATTTAAATAGCAATTTAATGAAACTCGAAATGAAACCTTCTAATAATTTGAGATGCGGGATTTCTGATTTTCATGAGCTATAAGCCATTTCATCAAAATCAAAACAAAAAAGCTGGAAATGGTTTATTTTACAACTAATGAGTACAGAATATATGACAGGTTATGTTTTTGACTAAAAATCTGAAAAAAGGTAGCATTCTCACAATATTCTAATTATTTGAGATGTACCTGTACTTCCTATTGTAAAATGAGGAAATAACTTTTATCATTGTAGACACTACACTTGACTATGAATATGGAACACAGTGACTGTTTTAAGTACGTTACAGGTTTTAGTAAACACGACATTTCCTGCATCTACCTATAATGAAATAAAAATAGAAGCATAGTGGTCGCTTTTTCTGTGAGCTTCTTGTCCTCACATAACATTTACCATTAAGTTGAAATTATGGAGATGTAGATTGATGAAGGATTAGAAACTGTTGTCATTTATTTTATAGTCATTTACAGCTACATGTATAAAACACCCAACATTTTCTACTGAAGTGGATGCATTTAGAAAGAATATACAGATAAGCCACAGGGTTTCAGAAGGGGTCTGACAGTATCAGCATTATCAGGTTACTTTGGTTTCTTTACAATCCATAGGCTTTCTCAGCTGTGTCCACTAACAGTCACATCAGTCACAGATCACCACTTGAAAATGATCAGTTAGTTTAAAACATGCAAGCAATAAAAGACCACGTTCAGTAGTGTTTACTCTTTCCTTTTGGTTTCCAGGTGAAGAAAATTGCAGCGGAGTATTACGATGACCTGCCTCAGTACACATCCTGGGTACAGGTCCTGTATGACTTCATCATGGACGATGCACTGAGCCCGTACTCTCGTATCAAGAGGAGGCTGAAGGGCGACGTCAAACAGGAGTAGCTTCACTGGAACAAAGCTGCAGCATCCACCAAGCCGCAGCCGTCATTCTTAAAACTTAACAGCTTCTGCATAATATTTTCAGGGTGGCATCAGGGTGGAGATTGTTGTGCTTGAATTTGAAAATGTTACTGTTCCTGAGCTGGCACAGAAAATGTTTGTCAGTTACTTGTTGTCAGGACAGGTAATGTTGGATTAAAAAACAATTATTTTGAGTTTGTTAGGGTCATTACATGCAATATGTTGGGCTGGCTGCACAAAGAGTTTGGCTTTGATCAAACAAAATTATTCAGCTTACAGTGAGACATTTTATTTACTGTTCATTGTGAATGAAGAAAGGTTATTCAGTGGATTACCATAAGATTTGGTACAACCACTCAAGTTTCCTTCAGGATGAATCTTAATCACTTTGGTGATCTTCCGACTTTCAGTTTGTTACATTTCATTTTGTCCACACCTGCTTTGTGCTCAGGGCTTTCTAGCTGCTGTGCTCATGTGAACTGAACGATGAGTGCTCTTTATGCATCGTCTGTTTTCACCGTCCCTGACGTTAATGTCGGCACACTGATCAGTAATGACTAAAACAGCCAAGAATGTGAAACAGCATTCAAATGTTAACAGACAGCTGAAAGATACTATGCTTCTACAACGCTTCAGGTGTAGTTACCTCACTTGTACTAACCATGGTAAGAGGCTAAAAAGATGGCAGCCATGGTAAATATGTCAGTATGCTAATGTTACATGATGATGCTGCCTCTATACAACTACACAGGCCGCTAGCATTGCAGTACACTCTGAATTCTTGATATGAACACAAAAGCGTATTCTTTGTGATCCATCCGTGATCAGTCTACTTTGTTCTCAAAATGTCACTGACTGTAGTTGTGTTTTTCTTCCTCTGGCAATGTTACATATCGAGTGTCTTCCGCTTTAAGCTACTTGGCAGAGCTCATCAGAAAATGTGTGCCTTGTTTCAAAATTTAACAGCAACAAGGACATTTTCCCAAAAAAACTTCATGACTTGGAGGTGGAACAACAGTTCAGTGTCAGTGGAGCCTAAAAACTGGTTTCCTTCTCATTGCTCACTGCATAACAGTGGTAAGCCGCTAATAGAGGCAATAAATGCAAGATTCATTGTAGACCAGTCTAAGTCTTTGTGCGGCCAGCCCCAGAAAGGATCAAGAGACACACCAAAACCAAAAATAGGAAGGAGAGGGGAGAGGGAGAATGTGTATTTGTTGAAGTGGACCAAAGTTGAACTCTTGATCTTTCTATGTGATCTTGTTGGTTGCGTCTGTTGCAGGATGCCGTCTTGTGAGATCTGAGCGTTGTACTGTGAAGCAAGACTTGAGTTTGCAATGTTGTGCCTATAATCAAAGTTTTTGGTGTCCTGAATGTGGCTGACTTAACCTCCTAGATCACCATGGCAACTAATGCCGTGGATCTAAACTGATCCGGAGCAGGCTGTGTTCACAAATTAGATTTAAATCAGCTGCTGAAGTGCCTCCCTTTCACTGGCTGCTTTCCCAATGATTCTCTACAGGTTATATCTGCAAACAGGCTGAGATGTATGTTACATAAACCACAGACTGAAGCTGTACAGTTACAGTATCACACACTATACCTTCATGCATTTGGTTGGTGATACAGAAAAAGCTTAAATATGTCTTTATGAAAGTGTGCTTTGTTTGATCCCGACTTGCTCAGTCCAATTACACCGTTGAGACTGTAGCCAATAGAACACAGAGTTAAAAATGGATTATTCTATTGATATTTATTACAGAGAATGTTCAATCAATAACATTAATTTCACTTTCATTTGACCAAAAATTAAATGGATTCTTAGACCTTAATGCTTGTCAAAAAGGCATCATGGGGTTTAAGGGTTTAGCAGCTCTAATGTGCAGCTCTCATGTTACAAAAAAGCGTAAGCATTGATTGGTGAAAAATATCAGCATGCGATTAACACTTTTCTACAGGCCTTCCTCTCTAGTGTCATTTCCAGGAAGAGTGCTTTAGGTCGCTTTACATTCTAAAAAAACCTGTAGAGTGAAGTAAGTGGCAACCCATCCGTCCATTTTGCACAAAAGAAAAGCCCCAATTCGTTGTCAATGCCTCTTTTATATGGGAGCACACAGAGTTTAAAGCAGAAAGCCTGAGTTAACAAAAAACTACCGTCTTGATAGCTGTTATCTCTGAATGCAGTTTTAGTTTTTGCTGAGCGAGCTCGCACACTGAAGTCTGATAAACTTGCTCTGTGGTACACCTCAGATCTGCTTGACATCGTGTGTTTGTGGAAAGACTTGGTTACCTTACATGTTACACTTAACATATAAAACATGTTACATACCAAACTTAATATTTTCTGACCTTATGACACTTTTCCCCCCACATTCTCTACTTTTGAACATGCAGCATTTAGTGTAGAGTGCTTTATACAACCTGTAACTGTTGAGGTTGAGCTTTCTGTTACTCATGTCACTTACCATTTATTTTCAGTTTGTGATCTTAATTTAAGTTTTATGAATTTACTCACTTTGGAAAAACTGTATGTCCAAAACTGAACAAGTGATTAATGTTAAAAACCTTTGAGCTTTACTGTCTTCCTTTTGTTTGTTTGTTCACTTCCTCCAGCTCGAGGTCGTACAGACCTCTACAATGGATGTCATGTCCTCTGTGTTTTTTATTTAAAGCCAGGAGATTTAGCAACCTGGAATGAAATTGTACGTGGCGGTGCTGAATTAGTTGAATACATTTTTTAGATTCAGTATTGTTAACTTTGATTAACTTAAAGGCAAAACATGCATAAATAAAGTACTATGCTAAATTGGCATTCTAAAATGCTTTTTAATCCGCATTTCCACCAGAGTCCTCAAAATTTTTATCTTTTTGCCGTTGGCCAAGTTTTTCTCTTGCTGGTACACTTGAAGACAGCAGAAAAAACATTTTCCCCTTGTCAATCCCATAATGCTTTGAAGGTTTCAAACAGTGATGCTGTGATTGTATAAATAGATGATGACATCTTCCTTCTTATTAGTGATTGACCATTATGGTCTTTTTAGGGACTATGCCGATTATTGGTAATGAAGGAAGATCAATAACAGCTAAAATACAGATAAACATAAATATTTTATTTGACAGCATATGATAGCATTAAACCTATCATTCATAAATAGGCTTCTTCATTAAAAATGATTACTGTGACTGAATATGTGCAATACCAGTAGAAGTGATGGCATTGGGGAGTGAAGGGATGCTAGGAGGCTTTCATCTATTTTTATATTGTGACTGATGATTGTTATGACAAAGTAAGACATTTAAACCTCCTGACTAATCCAATTATTTGATTTTTAAGAGACTAATCGACAATAAAATAACTTTCTCCGCTAAAATTAATAAACATGAGGTCAAAGAGAAGGAAGAGTTTTAAATCCTGCAGTCCCACAACAACAAGAATAAAGTTTCTCAACAGAAACTAAATCTGCTGGTGGATTCCATGAAAGTCCTAATGAATGATAATAAAGTGTGATACTAAAGGTTTGTGGTGCTAAAAATCTCAAAGATATCAAGTTGAACATCTGGACGGAGGCTGATAAAAGTTGACCTCCCTTCATTTCTCTGGATCCGACTCCATGGATTTTAGGGATGCTGGTTAAAGACCTGCTCTTCTCGTCGTCTTCCTTCTGGTCGCTGTAAAAAGTCACACACGTTAGCACCATGAGCTAACTGTGGCTAAAGAACCACATTTACCAAGACAACTATCCAGTACAAAGCCCTAAAACACACCAAGAAACACATTGAAGAGGATTTTACTGCTGGAAGCTGCAAGCCAATGCCTAAAGAAAAAACTAAAGCAACGGAACCAAAACCCGGTTCAGTGAAGACAAGCAGAGGAAATGTTTGACTGCAGACATAAAGCAGGAAGACACTGAGCTGCTCAGGTGTTCCTGATAACACCAAGCAGCACCTGGACAGCCAATAGGAACACAGCTTACTGGAAGTCCAGAGGGCTGGCTTAGTGAAGGAAATTTAGTTTAAAGTTGAAACAGAAAGTTAACAAAGAAAGTTGAAAACCACCTTCTGATACCTGAAATCTCTGAGTTTTCACACATAGAACACCTGAACATGTCAAACTGGTTTCATAGTAGAACCTTCACTGTAAAAACGTCATAGTATGGTGTGTTGTTCAAAAAAACATTACAACCCGGCTGTCTAGAGTCGTCGAGGAGCAACACAAAAACAGGACAGACGCTGGTTTCCAGGGGGTTGAAAGAGTAAGTTTACAACAACACAACATGTGAGCAGAAAAATCACTGTCTGTCTTTAGTTAAGCTGAAAATATTAGTTTTTGCCTTTTTTGACCAAACTTTTCAGGAAGTAGATGAAGAATAATTAAAGTTCTCATGTAGAAGTCCAACATATTTTGGATCCTTGTGGAGAGTTTAGTCTTAGAGTTTGTAAAGCTGTTGAGTTTTTAGAGTCACAGGGATTGTTTTCTCCGGGTACTCTGGCTTCCTTCCACAGTCCAAAAATATGCTGAGGTTAATTGATAACTCTAAATTGCTCGTAGGTGTGAATGTGAGCGTGATTGTTCGTCTGTATACGTAGCCCTGCGACAGACTGGCGACCTGACCCCCCGTGACCCGAGTGAGGATAAAGCGGTGTATAGAGAATGGATGGATGGAGATGTTTTGTTTTTGCTTAAGCACTTTTTATTGTTTATTTGGCTGATGTGGTGAACTTGAACCTGTTGAGTGTGTGCATTAAAATCCTCCAAGACAAATGTTACAAAGTGGTTGCTGGAGTTATTTCAATTATGCATACAGTGGGTACAGAAAGTATTCAGACCCCTTGAATTTTTTCACTCTCTGTGTCATTGCAGCCATTTGCCAAAATCAAAAAAAGTTCATTTTATTTCTCATTAATGTACACTCAGCACCCCATCTTGACAGAAGTGTAGATTTTTTTTGCAAATTTATTAAAAAGAAAAACTGAAATATCCCATGGTCATAAGTATTCAGACCCTGTGCTCAGTATTGAGTAGAAGCACCCTTTTCAGCTAGTACAGCCATGAGTCTTCTTGGGAATGACGCAACAAGTTTTTCACACCTGGATTTGGGGATCCTCTGCCATTCTTCCTT
This sequence comes from Acanthochromis polyacanthus, assembly GCF_021347895.1. Classification (NCBI taxonomy): domain Eukaryota; kingdom Metazoa; phylum Chordata; class Actinopteri; family Pomacentridae; genus Acanthochromis; species Acanthochromis polyacanthus. The sequence continues at coordinate 20,300,983 of NC_067127.1, read as the reverse complement.
GCAGATCCTCTCCAGTTGTGTCAGGTTGGATGGTGAACGTTGGTGGACAGCCATTTTGAGGTCTCTCCAGAGATGCTCAATTGGGTTTAGGTCAGGGCTCTGGCTGGGCCAGTCAAGAACGGTCACAGAGTTGTTCTGAAGCCACTCCTTTGTTATTTTAGCTGTGTGCTTAGGGTCATTGTCCTGTTGAAATGTGAACCTTCGGCCCAGTCTGAGGTCCTGAGCACTCCGGAAGAGGTTTTCCTCCAGGATATCTCTGTACCTGGCCGCATTCATCCTTCCTTGAATTGCAACCAGTCGTCCTGTCCCTGCAGCTGAAAAACACCCCCATGATGCTCCCACCACCATGTTTCACTGTAGGGATTGTATTGGGCAGGTGATGAGCAGTGCCTGCTTTTCTCCACACATACCGCTTAGAATTAACACCAAAAAATTCAATCTTGGTCTCATCAGACCAGAGAATCTTATTTCTCAGTCTGGGAGTCCTTCATGTGTTTTTTGGCAAACTCTATGCGGGCTTTCATGTGTCTTGCACTGAGGAGAGGCTTCCATCGGGCCATTCTGCCATAAAGCCCCGACTGGTGGAGGGCTGCAGTGATAGTTGACTTTGTGGAACTTTCTCGTATCTCCGGACTGCATCTCTGGAGCTCAGCCACAGTGATCTTTGGGTTCTTCTTTACCTCTCTCACCAAGGCTCTTCTCCCACCATTGCTCAGTTTGGCTGGACGGCCAGGTCTAGGAAGAGTTGTGGTCATCCCAAACTTCTTCCATTTGAGGATTATGGAGGCCACTGTGCTCTGAGGAACCTTGAGTGCTGCAGAAATTCTTTTGTAACCTTGGCCAGATCTGTGCCTAGCCACGATTCTGTCTCTGAGCTCCTTGGGCAGTTCCTTCGACCTCATGATTCTCATTTGCTCTGACATGCACTGTGAGCTGTAAGGTCTTAATATAGACAGGCGTGTGCCTTTCCTAATCAAGTCCAATCAGTTTAATTAAACACAGCTGGACTCCAATAAAGAAGCAGAACCATCTCGAGGAGGATCAGAAGAAATGGACAGCATGTGAGTTAAATATGAATGTCACTGCAAAGGGTCTGAATACTTATGTGATATTTCAGTTTTTCTTTTTTAATACATTTGCAAAAATTTCTACATTTCTGTTTTTTTCTGTCAAGATGGAGTGCTGAGTGTACATTAATGAGAAATAAAATGAACTTTTTTGATTTTGGCAAATGGCTGCAATGACACAGAGAGTGAAAAATTTCAAGGGGTCTGAATACTTTCCGTACCCACTGTATATTTATGGAAAATACTGAAATGTGTTTTGCACATCCAGCCACAGAACTTTCATCCATATTTTACATGAAGAACCATTTTCAAAACTGCCTGCCCTTGCTCTGTTTTATTTCTTTTTTTAAGCTCAATGTTTTTTTTATTATCCCTTAATGTTTTCTCTGTCATAAGATTTTAACTGTCAAAATGCTCTTAAAATAGACCAGAATGCAAGAAACGGGATCAATAATTTTCAGAATTTTCTGGGGGAGGGCCCCCAGACACCTTGTCAGCATCCCACACAAACCAAATCCCTCTCTAAGGTCTGGTCACAAGTTGGCAGCCCTGTAATTAGTTCTTTTTTTTCATACAGTGTGCCAAATAATATGTAATAGGGAACCTGGTAAGTATTATTTCATCATTTTCCAAATGCTGTATCCAGTAAGTAAGGCATAGTTTCCTTTAAAATGTACAATTGTAACTAATGGTTTTGTTACTAACAAACACAGTTTTGTGTAAAACAGCAGCAACCTCTCTAAAAAATGTCAGAAGCTATGAAGAAAAGGAGCATCAGTCTTAGTTTTACTACGTACCCCAGTAGGTTATGCAAAGATGAGGCAAATAAAGGCTGCATTAGGCCATAAATTAAGTGAACAAGTAGAATCACTGACATAGCAGTGCTTACACCGTGTTCTGTTGAAACTTGTAAATTTTACTGGTGAGGGTTCATTAAGTTCATCTTCACTTATTTGATCTTACTCATAATCCCTAAGATAGCTCAAGGGCTTAAAATTATGCAATAACTTCTCATGGCGGGTGCTTATACAATACTTATATACACAAGGATGCATGCAAGTTTGTTTCACTTTTATTATAAAATCAGTATTGCAATTTAAGTGTAATAAAATGTGTGCACATATATGACAATCATTGTCCAGTCTCAGTGTAAAAGCTGAACTGCTGCTGGTGACGTCTGTGGTTCTGGTCTGGCGGTCATCTGCTGAGGGAGTCTCTGAGCTGCTCATACATCTTCTGGTCCTGCACATGGAAAACACCAACACGGTCAGTGAGTAGCTTCAAAAACATCTGGAGGAGGATCCCAGCCCTGTCTGTCACTTTTCACAACAGCGCATTGGTAGAGGAAGTACAGAAAATGAGTCTAATTATCAAGACTCCACACCTAGGTGTTGAAGGTATATGGAGGATGTACGTAGAAATTAAAATTTCTACTAAAAGCAGTATTTTGCGGTGTTTAGTTTCAGACTAGTTCTACTGGTTCTGCTATCTAGTTGATAGCAAGACGGTTATGTGACTGATGTCTGCTTTGACAGCATGTCTGTAATGTAGCATTTGGGATTCTGCCAAAGTAATGGACGCATATTGAACCAATGCACGACCATGACGACCCGTACAATACAATAACCATCCAACTGTTCAATACACAACTCATTTCTGAGGTCTAACACAAGAACTGAGCAGCACAAACACTAGGTACTAATCCCCAACAGTCGAAACCTGTCAAGTACCAACATGTTCAGCTTTTTCAAAGAACTGTTTTCCTTGTAGTAATTTTTGGTACTCCATGTTTCTTCAGCATCTTGTATGACTTCTGGCTACAGCGTCAAAACAAGAACACACGGATGGCCATTGTCTGGTTTGGGCCCCCAGATGCCACTCTTAGGATCAATATAAATACACCACCATTCAGAGGTTTGGGGTCACTTAGAAATGTCCTTATTTTTGAAAGAAAAGCAGTTTTTAATCAATGAAGATAACATTAAATTAATCAGAGATACAGTCTAGACATTGTTAATGCGGTAAATGACTCTTCCAGCTGAAACAGCTGATTTTTAATGGAATATCTCCATAGGGGTACAGAGGAACATTTCCAGCAACCATCACTCCTGTGTTCTAATGCTACATTGTGTTAGCTAATGGTGTTGAAAGGCTCATTGATGATTAGAAAATCCTTGTGATATTATGTTAGCACATGGATAAAAGTGTGAGTTTTCATGTCTGGGTGACCCCAAACTTTTGCTCAGTAGTGTATCTACACTTTTACTGATGTAAACATAACCCTCTATCTCTACTGCCCCTCTCAACCCGTCGGCCAGCAGACAGATGGGTCCGCCCACATAAAGAGCCGGGTTCTGCTCAAAGTTTCTTCCCTGTTAAAAGGGTCTTTTTCTTGCCACTGTTGCCTTACAGCTTGCTCTGGGGGCATATGGATTCTGTAAAGCGTCTTGAGAAAATTTCACCTGCAATTGGTGCTATATGAACAAAACTGAACTGAATTGAATGTTAACGATAAGCAAACAAAACAACAACTGAGTGTGAAGTGTCATGTAAACACATTGTGTTTTGGCTTCATTATCATATTCAGGGGAGAAGGACCAAAATGTTTCAGTGCTTTGTTCAGCACCGGGGCATTTTTACCAAAAGCTGATAAACGTGTCTAGCTCACTTGTTCGATCAAAATACTTGCAAATGAAAACCTAAACAAAAACACAATTCTACTGACTTAATACAGGATAGCTTGTTGTTTTACGTAGCAGACGATCCATTCAGCTTTTTTGTATAATTTATTTTGGGCCTTTTGACAGGGAGCCAGAGAGAGATGGGAGAAAAGGACAGTAACAAATAGTCTGATCCACCTGGATACAGAACAGAGAGTGCTCAGGGTGTTGATGACGTGCTATGGCCTCTGATCACTCAGCAGTTGGGAAGCCCACATTCACATTACCCAGGTCACAACAATCACCGTACTGTTTTTCACTTCCTTACCTTCTGGGACACAGATGGACGTACTTTCCCGAAGGCCTCCTCAAAGTTGTGTTTGCTCACTCTGATATCAGCCACAGAGTCAGATTGGTAAGTGTGACCTGGAACAATGAACACACTTTTAGGCCAATGATCACAACACAGTCCTGTTTAAGCTGCATCCATGTCATGTTTCCATTCTTTATACTGCACAATAGTTCATTCAACACTTTGTTCAACTTCTAAGGGAGGAAACACACTGGCTGTGATCTGTTCAGTTTGGGTTGAGGGGCTGACTGCAGAATACTGGATGAGTTTAAGATATGAGGAGGCTTTGCCACTAAGGTTGGTTTACATGGAGAAAACAGTAGAACAGCACCATAACTTACTCTAAATCTAATTTAAGGTTATATCAAAGCTCACGGTGAACAAATGTAAGACAACAACTTGATGAATTCAATAACTGTTGTTTTGTTGAACCTTAAAAAGACTGTTGATTGGCTAATGAATACAGCAATGACCACAATTTTGTTACCATGATCATCATGGGGATGATTGGGATTGTGCCATCAGCTTTAATGGCAGATAATAAATTGATCACTAGCACGAATATGACTGTAAAAACTATGTGGATCTTATAAGAATTAATTCCAGGAAGTAACCCTGTTAGGTCCTTGGGCCACATTCCAAACCTGTTTGGCTACATATGCTCACACTTTTAGTTGTTTATGTCTAAACATAACCAGAGTTGAAGAGTGAACTGAGACCATGGGAATCTTTCCAATGACTACTTCATCTCCATACAGTATTACAGTTCTGTCTTAAAAAGCTAAATACTGAAAAGCTAAGAGGTATGAGATGTGAGTTAAGTTACCACAAGAAGCCGCCGAGGAATGCTGGGACTTCAGGAACGCCCTGAGAGCATTAACAGACGCTTCCCTCACTAATGCAGTCAGGTCAGCTCCACTGCATCAAACATAAACAAAAACACATTCAGATTGAATTCATTCATTGTTAACAACCTGTTTCTTCAAAAGATTAAAAACAGGACTAGGTGTCTGAAGACAAGCTTGGACTTACGTGAAGTTATTGCAGCGCTCATCAAAGGCGATCTCTTCAAGACTGACATCCTCCTCAAGCCGCGGTTTGGTCCCCCCCTATGATAAATGAATCTTAAGTCAGCTACGAACATCAACATTTATTTCATTTCTGCACATTCAGAGACGGTCTGAGATGCAGTGGTGATTCTTGGTTGATTTTTTACCACCCTGAACAACTGTCTCTCAGCAGCAGGTGACAGTTTGCATTTTCTTCCTTACTGTGGCAGTGACACGACTGCACCATGCACTTTGTACTTACAGTTGCTTGCTCAGATGCTTTTAGGATCTGTAGCTGCAATGAAAAGGCTCCAAGTGACTTTCCTGACTTGTTCAAGTCAGTAATCCGCTTCTTCAGATCTGTACTCAGCTATTTAGACTTTTCCATTGCAGTGTTTGTGGCTAATTCTAATAAGAGTATCAAATGGGCTCTATTTAAACTGGCTCTTAGAAGTCAGCAGCTGTAGCCAATCTTAATCACTCACTAGAAGGGAAGAGGTCATGCCACTAAGACAATTCAATTAACAACTTTCTACATCACTGAAACTGATAATTCAAGTTACGTTTATGTAAAAAGAAAGCACAAAAATGTCGGATTGTTTTTTGTGACAAAGACACACTTCAATCATTTCATCATAGAACATTAAGAGCTGTAGAAGTCACTGGAAACTCAAGCCTTTTTGGAAAAAAAAAAAACATATTACCATGGTCCTCTCTGTCACTGTCTTGTGTATGAATGAAGCTGTGAGAATCATGAACATAAACTGTTACTTAGTACACCAGTGGTTTCTTTCTTCTTCATGACATTCCAAATGGTGGTACTGACTATGGCCAATGTTTGAGCAATGGCTCTGATTGATTTTCCGTCTTCTCTCAGCTTCAAAATGCTTATTTTTCACCTATAGACAGCTCTCTGGTTGTCATGTTGGTTACACTTCTGCCTATAGATGCAGTCTGCACAGGCAAAACCCAAATGTGAAACTGAACGGACACACTGAGTGCTACTTATTGTTTGAATAATCAATGCGATGGGACACACCAGGGTGACAAAACACAGTCACTTGTCAGTCACATGTTCCAATACTTTTTCTCACATGAAAAACGAGTGGGTTCAGAAAAATAATGCTATCTTCTTGGTTGTGTATCAGATCCACATGTAATTAGCTGGAAACAAAAGCAGAAATGTTGATCTCAGGTCTCATATTCATTGATGTCAAACCTAAATGTTTTCAGTCAACAGCAAGAATAAAGGAATTGGCCTCACTCTTCTAATAATTTTGGAGGGGAGTGTATACACATGTATTTTTTCCTGCTTCCTCTGTGATTAAAATTGGAACGTGATGAGAAAGGTCTGGTATACTATAGTTTATGCATTCCTGTTGTGCATTTCCAAATAAAAAAGGATAAATCCATCTACTTTGGGTCCTCTCTGGTGTCTGGTTATGACATACCTTAGTAATGGTGAGAAGGATGGCATGGCGGTCTGCTGGAGGTGGCAAACCGACATACAAGGTTTTATCTAAACGACCTGGCCTCAGTAGGGCGGGGTCGATGATATCTGCAGACAAGACGGTAGCAGTTATTAAGTGCTTAGAAAAACAAGAAGCGATGCATTTGGTAAAAGAAATTCTTGTTAGTGGTTGAGTAAAGAGTACAGTGTTCCCCTCTGAAATGTAGTGGATAAAGTACAAGGTACCAATACAATACATCAAAAAGCATACTTATAGAATGTTTTGTCAGACTGATTCTAGATCTGTACCTGGTCTGTTGGTCGCAGCCATAATGAAGACCTGCCGTCTAGTCTCTAAGCCGTCCATCTCCGTGAGCAGCTGATTGACTACCCTCACAGTGGCTCCTGACTGAACACAAACATTGTTCACACCTTCACTGCATGTCACCACGTCAATACAAAACAAGCTATATGAACAGCAGAATATAACACACACAATGACGTGTGTATTCTATAGTAGAGCACACGTAGAATTCCTTAAATGGGCTGTTCTGAAATCTATAGGAAATGTGTGGTGAACAGTGAAAATATTACTTCATTTTTGGAGTAATATTTTAGCATGCTGGACATTTTGCTGTTTACATTGTAGGATTACAAGATTGGTTTTGTGTTGATACAATTGATTTAATGAGTATCCTCCTAGGACCTGGTGTCCACATATGAGGACATTTTTTTTCGTAATAATAATAATAATGTAACAACAATAACAACAACAATATTAATCTAATAAAATCTAACAATCAGATATTAGATATTATCCGATTATTCTATTTATTGGTTACTCCTTATCTCAAATAACTAGAAGAAATCTGAAAAGCAAGCCCAACCAAAGCTCGGGTCTTAAGAGGGTATATTTAATGTGGATGTAACATTTTTACACATTTTGAAAATCTGCTAAAAAAAAGAAAGCAAATAAAAAATTAACAGGAAAAACAATGGGATTGACAACTTAAATAATCCAGTCAAGTTTAGCTAAAAAAAAACAAAAAAAAAAACATTAAATACACAGTCAATAGAGAATGCATTTAGGACTCTTCACTTTGGTTATTAAACAAAAGAAAAATCTTCAGTAAAAAAAAAAAGTTATTGACATTGGTGGCTGTTAATAGAAAACATTTCTTTTCCAGAGCCTATGATTGTTTATTGTGTTTGACTGGGGTGTGCAACACACTGACAACGTGCCCCAAACAGAAACAGCCAATGGATTGTTTTTATTTCTCTACACCAGTGATGTCAATCCATCTATTTCTCAAGGTTAACATCCTTTTTGTCATCACAAGACCACCAATCATGTGTTTAGCACTCTAGATTCTGATATGTCAACATAAAGTCCTATCTAACCAATGAAGCCTCACCTCATGGCCTGAGCGGCGTGGACACAGAGCATCAATCTCATCAAAGAAGATAACACAAGGAGCTGAGTTGCCTCCTCTCTGGAAGACCTGTCTGACAGCTCGCTCGCTCTCCCCCACATACTGCACAGACAAACACAAATTCATCAGTGAGTACAAGCAGCTGATTGACTTATGGTGCATGGAATGAGGGGAATGTGGATTAGCTCTTGCTCCTAGAGTTTCTACTGTATTTAGTGTAAGAGCATGAAGACAACAAAAACACTGCAGGGACTATGAACACAGGCTTAAAGGAAGCCCAGTCGACTACATACAGAGGAACACCATCTTTGAAGCGCACTGACTGCGAGGCTAAACGAGCCTCTCAGAGATGTGTTTTAGTGTTGGCTGTTCTCCATAACAACAAAACAATACACAGTCTGCCTCCACTACATCAGCACGTTCCTCCCGCTCAGTGACTAACCATGTTGAGCAGCTCTGGACCCTTGACAGAGATGAAGTTCAGGCCTGACTCATTGGCCACTGCCTGTCAGGAGAGAGCACAGGAACACGAGGTGAAACAAAGCGACATAACGAGCAGTCTCCTCCTCATGACAGAGCCTAGCTAGCCGTCTGCTAAGCTAAACTCATTTAGACATCAGCTCCATTTTTTTCCCACCTTGATAATGGAAAAAGTACAAAATTAAACAGACATTGAAGAAGTGACCCATTCCCATTGTTACTGAAACCCATCGTGACAAGACACACAACTCCTCATAGAACATGTACTACTGGCACGAAGCAGATAACAGATTGAGGCTATCTGAACCACACAGCCCATGGGTATCACAGGAAGTGCTGCTTGGAATCACCACTGGTCAAAATAAAGGGGAAAAGGATGCGATGGTTAAGTTTATACAGCCGTGTTGATCAGCTACATCCTTTAAGTTGGTTCTATCTGATGTTAATATCTGGTGAGTGCCAACAGTTGTCATGGTATTTTTCAATCAAATGACATTTATTGTGATGTATATTGAGTTGAGCGATCATTAGTTCCTCTGTTCAGCATTAAATTCAAGTAAAAATAGGACATTTGATCAGGCAAAATAAGCTTCATGTCTTGTTAAATTTCCACATGAAGATTACATGGGAACAACTCGTAGTTTTATACACAAAATGAGCTGGGTGGTTTAACAAAATCGAGTTCACATCACCATTTTGGCATGTCAAAATAGCAAAAATATATTATGTTACAGGTCTCAAAAGTTGGTGAAATATCGACCAAAGGCTGGAATTTATCGGGAAATATGGATACATCTATATAGATGTACTTTTTTCAGTCACAGTCCCAATACTTCCCTTAAATGATTTTTTTTTTTACTTTACAAAAGCCTATAATTAAAAAATCATCCTCTGCTGGAGCTATTCACTCATTTGATAACCATTTAGATTTGTTACATTTTATATATCGACCCCAGTAAAGTCATTACTGAAGGCCAAATCTCCTTTTTATGCAATGTCATACGTATTTTTTCAGGAGCTCTTTGCTGGACGATTTTTGTTTCTCTGCCCTTCTCTTCTTGAAAAGGTGTTTTATTCGATTCAAGTTTGCCTTTTTTATTTTCCAGAAACGTGCTAGATTTCATTTGAGCAGAAATTTTTTATCTTGGTCTCATGTGACTAAAAAACCTGCTCCCAATATTTATCACACATGTTTTCATGTTCTTTATCAGTTAATCTTGCTATTTTGTGTCAAAGGGCAAGCAGTGTTTTTTTGATGCCTTCCACAGAGAGTGATGTTATCCGTTGTCATTCACACTATAAAGAACTTGCAGCTACAGGAAGTTAAATGAAAACGACTATCTTACTCACAACTCTTACAAGACTTTTTTTAGTCCCAGTCAAAATTTTAGAGCCATTCTTAGAATCTATCTAAAGACAGTCAACTATCATGGATGATTGTGTTGGTGTGGTGGGCACCTTGGCCAGCAGTGTTTTTCCACATCCTGGAGGTCCAGCCAGCAGCACTCCAGATGGAGCGCTAAGCCCCAGAGCTCTGAACTGCTCTGGACAACGCACTGGAGCCTGTATGGGACACACACAACCATGTTATTCTGTACTAACACTCCACAGACTGAGCACAGTGACAATGAACCAGGTCAAACATGAGTCAGCTCATATCAGTCCATCACTGCACCCTAATGGACTCAATGTGTTTGTCATGCAGCTGTGGAGAATAGTGATAGGTCAGGAACAAATGAAGATTCTGTCAACCTTATGACTGTAGTAAAGTAAATGTGTGACAAAAGCCAAAAAACTAAAAGGCTCATCACAGGGTGCTTATCTTTAAATGAAAACTCTAAGTCTGGTGTTTACCAGTATGGCCATGGTGAGCTCCTCTCTGATGTCCTGCAGCGCTCCCACATCCTCCCAGGTGACATCTGGCACAGTAGCAAATCCCTCCCTCTTAGCTGAGGGCTGGACGCTGGTCAGAGAGCTCTGGAAATCTGACATGAGGATGGACAGGCCAGCCAGCTCTTCCTCTGACAGTGTCATTGTGTTCTTCAGCAGATGCAAAAGGTGCCACAGCTCCCCCTGCTGAAACCAGCGTATGATTGAACAGAACAACACAAAAAGACAGAAATACAAGTCAGAAATACACAGAACTCTAAACTGCTTTCACTCACAAACTAATGACAGGCAGCAGCACTACATTATTAACATTTTCTGACATGATAAAAGTTCAGTAATGTTTGGACGTATAGCAGGATAATAGCTCTAGAACAAAATAAAAGTTGTAATTAACAATATTTTCAACAGCAAAAAGCAAGGCTCATTATTTTTTGGTTTTGAATTGATGCAGGTTGAATTCATTGTGGCTTAAAATGTGAAACAACAAACACATTTATTACAGCCAAACACTGCTGTCAGCCTTGGAAAATGTCTCAAGCTTCCTGATGCATATCACAAGAGATATACCACTATTATCACTATTAAAGTCCATCTATGCTTTCCTGAGGCGTTACCTTACTGATGTATTGTACAAACACTGACAGAAGAGCTTTATGTGAACAGATAGACACTGTTTCAAAGTCAAACCAGGACTTTTACTCCTGTTTTTTGTGAAGGAATTTTAATAGATGTGATTCCTAACAGATAACCTGAATGTACACAGTGTAACTGAGTGCCAGTCTACCATACCATACTGAATGATGTGTGTAAATATCTTGCTGTAGCTCCTCATACCTGCAGGTGATTCTGTCCTGACTCTTCCTGAGGAACCGGGTTGATGTCTGATTGTTCTCCGACCTCTCCGTCTGTCAAAGCAGCCTCAGTCTGAACGCTGCTTGGTAAAGAATCTTTAGCAGAGCTCTGGTTTTGGCTCTGTGGAAGTCCCCTTGATTCCAGTAGAATCCTGTTTACAGCACTCATTGCAGCTTCGCGACACAGAGCCATGAGGTCTGCACCTACGTAGCCTGGGGTGAGGCGGGCCAGCTTCTGGTAGTCGAAGTCCTCCGGAAGATTTAGCTTTCGACACAACGTCTTCAAGATCCTGACAAAGCACAAGAATTCGGTTTATGTTTTCGAACTGTGTTATTATAAACAGAGTGAGAGACGATGTCCATGCAGAACAGAAGTATCACCAGGAACATAATTAGCCTTTGATCATTGATCTCTATAATCGTGTATAGCTAACCTCTGACGAGCTCCTTCATCTGGGATACCCAGGCAGATCTCTCTGTCAAAGCGTCCAGCTCTGCGGAGGGCAGGGTCCAGTGAGTCTGGCCTGTTGGTGGCACCGATGACCAGGACCTGAGCCGTCACTGTCAGACTGTTCAGGTCTGTAAGGATGGAAGCAACAGAAAAAACTATTAACATGTTTCACCCGTGGATGCAAAATTAGACATGTTTCTGCTGCTGCTTGATTATTTAACACAGTTACCTACTAGTCTTATTCATTAGTATGAGATTTAAGTTGAGTGTCATTGAATGTCAGATGCTAACTGAATGCGAGGTCATTTAATCTCAAATCATCAATGTTTTTAAAACAATTGATGCTTGACTATCTTTGATTTTCCTGAATTTTTTTCTTGTATGCTATGGTTCCTAAAGATGTTTGTGAAATTGTAGCCTAACGTATCAAATACTTTCCAAGACAACATTAAAAAACCAAAAAAAAAACAACAAACGCAGACCAAAATTCATTATAGATGACTTGAAATATGAAAAAATAAATAGAGCTGTCATGAAAAGTCCCATATTTGAGCACTTATTAACAAAAAAATGATGATGCATAAGTCAGCAAACTAAATTCTCTAAACCACGTGTCGTTGCATGTCACAATAATACAAAACCAAACATGTCAAACATTTTTAACATAAAATACTTGGTTACAAAAATGAATAAAAAAATATTTTCATTGAACTTTAATAACTGAGCAGCAATGACAAGTTTCAAAGTGGCTCTTCAAATATAACTACGAAAATCTATATTTTCAAATATCTGACCCCACTTTGTAGACACATATCTTGGTTTGGATGAAACTTGTCCTGCAGCTTTGTGTAATCTTTTTGGGAATTGTCACTGCGTTAGGTCATGAGGATAACATCATTATAATAAAACCACGACTAAATACACAGTTTGTAGGGATAGTATGATTTTTATAGTGGGATATTTTTGTACCTTGATATATACTGAACTCTAATAAATGTATTTTAAAAGCTTATGGCTGTGGTCATTCTGGAGACTTTTTCAGGTTCTGATGTAGAAGCATTAATCTCTGTCTGAAGATCAGTAGTGGTCTTTCTTCTGTCTCTAGCACTTCAAATCCTGAGGTGCCTGACATCTAGCTTTCGGTTTCCTTGCCGCATTTCGTAAGTACCAGTCTTTGCAATGGAGTCCAAGGCATCCTTGACCACACTGTGAGAACATTTTATGTCTTTCCCTGTTTGTCTCAAAGACCATCCAGCATCATGAAGAGCTTTAATTCTGACTCTGTCTTTCTCAGTGAGCTCATTACGCTTCACCGTTTTGAACAGGAATGAGGATTTTAAACTGAATTTAATTTTTTAAACACATATTTGAGCTAGCTCATTAGAATCTCTGACAAGTCACAAATTAATCAAGAATAAGTGTAATTTGGCATCTCAATCAAAAATTAAAAATATACTACTACTTTTTGATGCTTTTTGTAAAACTGTAAATTTGAAATTCATGGATAACAACAATAATAATTACAGATATCATTTGGATTTAAGAGCTTGCACCTACTGATGATTTACAGAAACATTAAAAAAATTGGTAATCAGCACTATTGTTAAATATTATCTTGGAAAGTATTTGACACATCAATCTACAATTTCACAGACACCATTTTAAATATCCAACGATTTCCTCAAGGGAATTACACGTTACTGTGGATGCAGCGTATCATACCATCCATGCAGGTCAGCAGCTGGGCTACAATCCTCCTTTCCATGTCTTTAGAGGCCACTTCTCTTTTAGGGGTGATAGCGTCTATCTCATCGATGAACAGGATACATGGGGTAGAGCTCTAGAGAGGAAAAGAAGCGGAACAGCCAGAGAAGTCAATTATTCATCATATGTCAGTATTAACAGTTGTACTGTATCAAGAGCACCACAGAAACTTCAGCTGAATATGTGGTTTCCCTAAGGCCTTGTTACCCTGCTACCATAACACTTTTATACTTATAACTATCTTTAATATTATCATAGCAACAACCACTCTACTCTGTTTGCTGTACTTACTCTAGTCTACAGCCTTTTATCATTCCACGCACATTCAGAGCAATATAAAAGAAGTAAAGCAGTACTGACCACAGCCAGGTCAAACAGTTCCCTGAGCTTCTGTTCAGACTCCCCGGAAACTCCAGACACCAGCTCTGGAGCAGACACCTTCAACATGGGTAACTGTAGCTCCTGAAACACACAACCATGCCCTGATATTTAACACAAACAACCGTTATTGACGTCCCACTTACTCAGACCTTGTCGGAAACATAGCTTTATAGGCGTGTGCTTGCAAAATCTGAAAAGGATTAATACCTTGTTAAGGTGCAGCACATTTTCTAACTTGTCCTGAGGATCATCAGGTTAGCAAATTTATTTGAAAAGACCAGCCCTGTGTAGTTACTACTGTATGCTCTTCATAATACAAATATACCACAACACAAACATGTCATAACAGAAACAATGACCAGTCAGATCTAAGTAACAGAACACATCTGATTCTACATGTTCATGTCCACCCATAGTGGTGCTAAATAATGACTTCCAGGATACTCACTCCAGCCACGGCCTGAGCCAGCAGGGTCTTTCCACAGCCAGGCGGTCCATGGAGAAGAAAGCCTCGAGGAGGAACCATTCCCAGCTGCTGGTACACCTCTGGGTGACGCATGTGGATCAGCAGCTTACAGACCTCCTGCAACAATGTTAAATCATAGTAATAGTAATAAACCAGAATGCAAATAGATGATATAGCATAACCTCAACACAGGCTAAAGTAGAGCCTTGTTGCGTAGTGTTAAGACATCCAGCTGCATGAACTATGGCCAAAGCTCACTCCCTGGAGACATAGATACACAAAAAGGGCCAAAGCTGCTGACATTTTTTGACACTGAATTCCCTGTAGCAAGTGCAACCAAAAGTCCCCACTGACTGCAGCCTGTACTAGATGAAGGCCAGCGGTCATGAATGGAGATGATGAGAGACTAGCGCACCTCAGGAGTCCCACACGGAAGCCACAGGGCAGGTGAAGAAGGGCAAAGGGACTCCATTACTAAGGGATACGGCAGACTGTTAATGAGCCAGGGAGGGGTTTGTTGATGCAGTGGAGCTTTGTGTTTTTGGTACGCGCTTTTATGGGGTTTTGTATGTAATAATGAAACTATCAAACATTCTCTTGAACAATTTTCTTATTTCAATTGATGAAGCGTCCATCACTGTTATTTTATTGCCCAGGCCTAGTCTCACTGAAACATTAACTGAACTGTCTGTCTAGAAAACAAAGAGACGTAGAAGCTCTAATGATCCACATTTTATGGGCTTAGATGATTGGATGATAACCTGCCAAAATAATCACTCGTCATTCTTAGATATAGTAAGACAAATCAGGGCTTCCAAAATAGCATGTAAAGAGTTGTGGGGCATTTATTTTGCTTGTCCTCTCACAGTGTTGGGATTAAACTCAAACTTATCTGATAAATAGGTCACAAGGCATCAATTGGTGATCTCTCGCCAATATATCCATGCCCAGAAGTGGTATCAGCTAAGAATCACAACAGGATTTAAAAACATCTTCCTTTGGCGACTCCTAGAACACACAGCACTACACTTCAGCTGTGTCCGTTTCATCACTGGAAAAAAGCTGGTGCAGTTACAAAGTAGCAAGTTAAAGGAGGGTACTGACCGTTAATGTGTCTTCATTACCTCCTACATCTTCAAACGTCAGAGTAGGATACAGCAGCTCTGGTGACTTGGATTTTGCTAAGAAATAAGTGACATAATAAAGGACATCACAGTGGTGACTTGTTGCAGATATATCATTACATTTGACAATTAATAGACAACTATTGAATGTGATACAATAAACAAAAAATGATTAATGGTTACTGCCCACAAGCTCTGCAAAAACTGTTGCGAGGTGTTCAATATTATGGTAAGAAACTCTTTTATAGTCAGACTCCATAAGGTGGTACCTTTCTTGTTGGGGATGCGAGACTCTGTAGTTTCAGTTAGGTTCTTACTCCTTTTCTTTGACTTTTTGTGCGACTTCTCAGGCTCTAGCATCGACAAATCTGTCTGTTGATCACAAAAATATGTTAGCAGTTAGTGCATGAGTTGAGCTGTGCCAGTTTAACATAGAATAGTAATCAAAACTACACACCTTAGTCAAGGACTTTACAGTATTTTCTACTATTTCCACAGCACCATTAAAACATCAAATAACATATTTCGATTTTTATAATCAACAAAAACGTGTAAAGGATATGGAATATGAGTTCTTCGAGGATGTGGTTACTATTGTAACAATAGCGTGCACATTTGTGACCAAAATCAATGGCAACATAATAGCAAAACCACCAGTACAATGAACGCCTACTCAGTTACAGCCAAGACATGCTGAAATAAACAGACACGCCCTTTACGGTTACTTACACTTGTTGCTGCATTAGCTGGTTCCTCGTCACACAGGTCGATGAGGATGTTTTTCTTCTCGGGGCATTTATCAATGAACCAGCCTCCTGTGGAAACCCGGGTTTCTGCACTGGGAAGTGGGTTGCTTGTGTTGCCAGGACTGCTAGGAGCAGGGTTTCCCTTCCGGTACAGAGATGTAAGAGAGCTGTTCATGTGGTTGGTGGGCTGTGGATGGCACAAAGCAGGAATACATTTCATGTCTAAATGAGCTGCAGCAGGGTGCACACAGGAGCCAGTTCCTGATGTGTTTAGTCTACCTTAGTGCAACAACCAGAAAGCAAGGGGAACTGTAAGTCTAGGATGAAAGAGCAAATTTAAACTTTAGGAATAGAGGTGGATCTAAAACAATTACAATATTACAGGAAAGTCAGTTTTTATAATAATTTATGGTAAACTTTTATATTTTCTATATTCATTACATGTAAAATGAAATATTTTTTAGCCTTTTTTTGTTTTCATTTTGATTATTATGGCACATAGCTAAAATAAAAATCTGAAATCCAGTATATCAAATTATTGGATTATTTCCCAAGATCAGTCAAAGACACAATTTAGAATTTACAGAAATGCCCAACTTTTTCAGCAATGACCTTCTTTCTGCCCTACTTATGGAGGACGTTAATGATCTTCTTCTGGACAATTTTCAAGACAGCAGTCTTCTCTATGATTGTGGTTGTGTGCACTGAACTTGGCCAAGAAAAATATGGTACTGAGATTCAGAATGAAATATTCTAAGAAATTTAGATATTGGATTTCTGATTTTCATGAACCATAGGCCATATTCATCCTCCCCAAAAAACAAAGGCTATATATTTTCACTATACATGTAATGGATATGCAACCTATCAAAGTTTACCTTTTTGAATGAAATTACTTTTAAAAAAAGTATTGTGATACTGTAATGATTTGAGATGAATCTGTAATATGTGGATGTGTGAATTAAATCACCAACCTAAGTTTTACTGAAAATCCTTCAACTATCAAACCCAAATTAGTCAGCACAATAATCACTAAATGCTATTTCTGAAGTTGTGACACCTCTTTTCTTTACTCCAGCCACAGCAGCTGAAGGCCAGCATTTTATAGGAAAGTTTGTTTTTGTGAAGTCTTCTGACTTTCCAACGTGGAAATGTGGCCGGGAAAACTATTTATGCTTTTATAGGAGCAGGATCAAAGGCTCTGAGGTAGCTATGAAGTCATCATCAATTCAAACTTCTGTTGAGACACTAACTGCATGTATTTCTGTTGTGCCAACAGTCTAGGTAACATCTGGTTCTGTTTTTAAATTATCTGGCTGATGAATGGCACAAAATTAATTCTTCATCATCAGCAGTCTCAGGCACACCTTCAGTGGCAGAGCAGCTGCCATCAAAAACCCTCAAATATAAAAGCTTCTCTGAACTGCATTATATATTTAATCTTTATTCTATCAACCACTATATTTTAACACAGATCTAAGACCAGATGCAGACTGAACATTTTACAACACTGTCAATTATATAAGTCCCTAATTTTAAAAGACTGTGCAGCCTTGGTGGAACTAAGTGCTGTGACTGTTAAATCACAAATATAGCCTCATAATGAGTGATACACTTTACTGTAGTTCTGCATTTTGCGCTTAGATGTAATTTTCATCATTTCTTACAACGTTGTCCAGAGGGTGGTCATCATCACTGTCAGAGGACGCCTCTGAGCTGCTGCTCCCATCACTGTGAACACATAGGCTTGTATGAATCAATTGTTAAAAAGAAACAAAAACAAAATTAACAAAAAAAGAGGATATTTGTATAGTAGAGAGAATATAGACTGGCTGGTCAGAGCTTTGAGGTGTGTCAGTAAGCATAAAATGTCCTTACCCAGTGTCATTGTGGCTGTGTTTGGCTCTCTTAGCTAAATGTTTGGCCTCCAGGTCATTCAAGCCAGACTCCTTCATGACTGCTTCATACACTAGGAGAGCCGACATTTGGACAAGACAAATCAGAAATCTTGATGAAGATGCAGAGGTCATGAGCATAATTACTTTTGTTTTCTTATGATTCCAAAATATTTCATTCATCTTCATGAAACCATCGTATCTGCTTTCCATTAGACGGAAATATTTTGTATTTTACAGATTCAGATAACAAACTTGAAAAGACATTTAATTCAAACTACTACTACACTGTACAAAGGAATCAAAGCATTTCTGCTTCTCTTACCTTTCTCTACTTGAATCCTAAAAGCTGTTTTGTTTCTTCTGCCATACTCCATTCTAAAGACACAAGACATCCTCATCAATATACACTTTACATTGAGTTACACACCAGAATGTGCCAAACATTTGGTAATCATTCCTATGGAAGCTTGGGATTCATGGTAAAGATATTTAAAACTTTGTGTTAACTTTTATAGGCTGCATATTGTACAACTGTTTAATTCTAATCTTAGAGGAGCTTTACCTTGTGCATATCAATGACAGTAGCGTAACTGACAATTTAAAAGAAAAATAATACTTTTAATACATTTAGCAGAAGTGCTAGTGTAAATTTAGTGGTTTAGCCTGACGACAACAATTAGTGTTGAGCAAATTATAGCAAAGTTAAGCAGTCATTGGTTTGGCTCGAGCTAGATACACATGACTTGCCTGTACAGTCTTTGAAAGTCCTGCGCCATGGCTGAAAGGTCCACATATTCACTGTTACTTGACGCCAGATACTGAAAACAGAACTTACAATGTTACATGATCCAAAGGAATAAAATTGACATCAGAATTTGAGATCCAATCCCTGAGCCCATCAGCTCCACAAGAAAAATCACATGACAAGATTGTGTAATGCATCCAAGAAGAAGGGCAGACTTAAGTGTAATATTTATGTGACATCACAATTAATATCTTTTTCATGACTGTCTCTGATGGCCACACAATTATCATAATGCCTCCTGGCTGTTTTTAGTTGCCTTCCTTGCTGAATAAATATTACTGACATATGTCATGAGAATATTAAGGACTGATTTCTACCTGCTCCACTCTTTGTTTGAGCCGATTGTCCACACAGCCACTACTTCTGTTCTTCATGTCTGTGCTTCTCTGACCTGCAGAACAGATAGAACAAGACTAAAATGAGAAATTAAAAAAGGGTAATCACAGTATGAACTCTGCACTTGCATTTAAACAATAATTATGTAAATGCTAATAAGCACAAGCAGTGAAATCACTGCCTCTCACAGCACGGCACAACACAGAAGAGCAGGCTGCTCTGGACAAGACTCAGCATTCCACCTGAATGTGAAGGAATCCTTTGAGTACAGCAACGTACACATGATAGAGGAGCAGAAGGAAACCATCTATGTCAAACTGGAACAGCTATCTCTAAACAGAGGAAGGGGTCCATGATACCAATTATCGAGAACCCATAACGCAGTGACAAGATCTCTTCCAAGAAAGCTTCACCATCATTAACATCTGGAGTCACTCTTGACATGACAGATTCATATTCTCTGTTGTGATTGCTGTTCACACCTTGAGGCACATCATGAGTCCTCAGTCGTTAATGGGCCACTAGCCATGTAGACTGCAGTGACTGTAAACATCTGAAAGTAACAATCAGTTAGAAGAAGGCTCTTGGATGAGAAGTAAACATCTTCAAGAACCTACAAGAGAGTTCCAGGTGATTTCCACTGAAGCTCCTAGGACTATCATGACCTGAATGACCGAGAATCTACACCAACATATTGCTTCTCCAAAGTACTGGGTGCAGTTATAGCACATATTAGTAGAGAAATATGTGATCTGTGATAACTAAATCAGTTTCATTCTATGTAACTAAATTCAGCTGTACAACAGTTTTATGCTGAGACAAAAAAAATATCTTTGCTCTTATTAGATTATTAGTAATTCTACATAGTATGAATATGTGTCACGTCATCACATTTAGCAATATTGTAGTCTTCGATCAATAAAATGCATGACAAAACACTAATCAGTGAAAGGAAAAGGGTCTATTGCCTTGACAAACTCACAGTCAGTGATGAAAATTTTCCAAATTCAAGGTAATCCACAGATGCTAGTTTCTTTCAAATGCTTCACTTTACTGTCAAAGTGAACGGATAAGCCCACAAAAGGTACTTTGCATTGTGTAAAGCAATTTAGGAGAAGCTTTGCCTCAGGATCAGGTAACAAATCACACTGTCTACCTTTCTTCACATCAGACGTGAGCTGTCACACACACAATCTCAGCCTTGTTTGTTGCTTCCAGCTAACTTTATAAAATTTCTGCTGCATCGGTATCCATACAGACATCTTCAAAATGAAAGATGTGTACATTTACGCACGGAACAGCAGGAGTAACTTCATTCATTGGCACTAATATATTACTCCCAACACCTGAAGTAGATCGGTCAATATCTAACAAGTTAAAAGCTGCAGTTAAATCATCTGTTGAATAGTGGATAACCTCCAGTGGAGTCCTGAGCCCCGTCACAGCTTTGAGGATATTTTTATTCTACTGCTGGCAAAGTTGTATTTAGATTAACTTCACACATGGCCTATATTTTCAATTTTTTAAAAATAAACTAGGCTATTGGTTGCTTGGACAATTTGATGAGGTCCTTGAAGTTTAGATTTTATGTGTTATTGTACTATTATTTTGTTGTATATCACCTGATGCATTGCACGATCTTGCATGAATTACATATATCACAGGTCGCTCTCTATCACACTGAAGGCGTGAGGAACAATAACGGCAAACTGACCTGTGTCTGAATGACTGAATTATATTTCTCTAATCCCCCAGTCCAAACCCAAACGATATGGTTTGGGATGAGCTGTAGAAACTATTCTGAGATTTAAGCTGGCAAAAATAATGTCAAGAGTGTGCAAAGCTGTTATGAACAGTGGCTACACTGAGGAATCCAACATTGAAAACATACTTGGGCTTGTTTAGCATATCTTTCATTTCATCATTTACTATATAAGCAAGTGTTTTGTGGATCTATACGTTTTCTTTTTCAACCATAGAAAATGTTCTGTTTGAGTGTTAGTAGTAGTTCAGAACTGAGTTTTTAGCCAGTGTAAAATGTTTAGTACTGTAATATTCGCCTGTTGAATGTGAGAAGGTAGCTGTGAACGATACAGCTTGCGGTGAGCTCCCAGCAGATGTAAACAGTCCAGTGCACTGACCACACAAACTAGAGTGACTTAAGTTAGCTTGAGATGCTAAACATTCAGCATTAGTTACAAAATGTCTTCAAAACATCTACGAGCTGCCGTATTAAGGAAAGCAAGGGCTCGGAGTAAACACACAACCTCAGAACAGTTTATAAAACGAAGCCTAAGTGTTCTAAAGTGACATGACAGCATTAGCAATGCGTCCTCTTACCTCCACAGACCGGACTGCCTCTGATTTTGAACCGACAGGAGCACGCGACAGGGTTATACCGGAAGTGAAAAACAATACACATCCGGGTGAGGATTTTCACGAAATACATGCCCCTGTTAATATTTGGACATATTTTTACATGTATATAATAACCCGAACAGAGAATATTTAATATATGTATATATATAATTATTAATAAACAATAATTAACATATTTAAAATATGTGAGCGTAAATTAAAAATGCAAAAATTCAAGACATTGTCATTTTACACTATTTACCCTATAATGTAATTTATGTAATATTTGTCCCTTGAGCAGTGGTAACGTTTTGTGACTTTTAAAAAGATAACAAGAGTCCCTTAATTATTATAACAGTAATACTTAATAAATACTTAAAAAATAATTACTCTGATTTGCTGATCATTCTTTTGTTTTATGCAATTCTCTTATAATTTGACTTATAATCGGGTATTTTCAGTCTAGCATTAACATAATACACTGAATCAAGCCCAGGTGTTTGAACGTTTAAACCGTAAAAACTAAAATTTCCACAGAGCAGAGACCAATAAGTCGGCTGGTGGAAGAGCTGCTCTCACTTTCACTTCCTCGTAAGGTTGTTAGACAGCAATACTTCCTCGTTATAGTCTGACAGGTTAGCAGTGTGCTGTCGGTGTGACAGTCATGAAGGACGGTACCGAAGCCGGAGAACAGGAGGCTGTTAGCCGCCAGGACGTCTATGAGGACTACCTGAACTATTACCTTGAGCTGGGTGCGGAGATTCGGCCGTGCCGCGACGCCCGGCTGCTGGAGAAGGCGGCTCAGTATCTGCTGAGGGGCGCTGAGCCTTCAGGGACTTTTACAGTGTTCCCATTTTACCAGGCTGTAACAGAAGTGACAGAAGGTTGTGACACTCTGAGCATAGACTGCAGGAAACACTTGTCTGCTTTTATCAAGGCCACCGAACTGCTGGAAACTCTCTGCCTCAATTTATTTCTTCAACCCTGGAAAAAGGAAATCAAGACACTCAAGGTGGCACTCTTTCTTTCTCAGTTTTTTCAGACACTCCCATCTTTTTTTGTTTCATTAATGTTATAATAAGTGTCAAATACTACAGTTGAAGAATTAGATGGGAATTAGATGTGTTACGTTATTTAAACATCTCAAAGTAAGACAAAAGTGTTGCCATTACAGCTGGTTTGGGTCAGGTGTTGTATTATTGTCCTGTGTAAAGATAAAGACAGTACCTGAATAGAATAACACACACACACACACACACACACACACGCAGAATCCACTGTTTTCTTCAACTGGTATCTGCCTATTAAAATAGATTTAATTTGACACATCTGACTGAAATTTCACCAGTTCAGTGAAGGTGAAGCAAATATAGTCTGTCATACAACAGTTAAGCTAAAAATACCACCCCATGTTTGTATGCCTCTACCAACCAGTCAAACTACAGTTTACATACATTTTACAGTTTGTGTTTGTCCTTTTGGATATTAAGTATTCAGATCTCATCATTTTTTATCCAGTTAGAAATTTGTGTGAAAATTTCGTAGAATTAGCAAATGCATTTTTTAGATATAGCCTTGGAAAGGCAAGGATTTAGCCTAGATGGTCTTGTTTTTCCACCAGTATTTAAGAAAAGTTGGACATATTTTTAGATGTTCGTAAACATCCGAACAGAGAGTTGTTTTGTGCAATTCTGTGTAGAAAATGACATTTCGTTTTCAATCAGACTCGTAGTCCGTCAGATGTGAGAGATTATCTGGCAATGCTTGCACTCAGCAAGATGTTGCTATTTTTTTAGAACATAATAACTGTAGTTGTGCTTTAGACTAACATTTTTTTTATTGTTGGGCCTAATCAGTTATGATTTAAAAACAAAAAAAAGACGTTGATGATAATCATTGATTGTAGAGTACCTCCTATTTGGTATTTATGCACGCTTGACAGGGAAGTGCAACTTACAGTCACTATTTATTATATAAAATTGTACATTTATTACTGAAGACACTCAGGTTTAGGAATGAAAACAACTTGTGTAGTTTTAGTAAGAAAATATAAAAGGATTTTTGAATGATATCTTATAAAAATCAACTTGTGAGGAATTTTCCACTGTCTCTGAAGCAAAAATAGATTGTCATTCATTTTTGAGGTCACAGTGACCTTTAACCACCAAAATCTACGCTGCTTATCTTCAAATGAACATTTTTTCATCACATTCGTTGACAATTCTGATCCTGAGACATCCTGTTCATCCGAATCATTCTATAGTGCTTTCTGAGCATTCTCTAAAGGTAAAATGCAAATAATAAAAACAAAGCAAAAATAGAATAAAGAGCAGCTGTAGAAGCATAAAACAGTAAAACACTAAGAATGAGCTTGAAGAGGTGAGTTTTTATGAGAGAGTTAAATGTGTGGAGGTCTAAACTGTCTTGAATGTGTACAATGCCTATTAAAAAGTCCTGATTTTGGAAGACGAGGGTGATGGGTTCACATGGGTAGGTGTGAGTGAGGAGGAGCTGAAGTATATTGAGGAGTTTGGAGGGTAGGCTGTAGAGGAGGCTATTGCAGCAGTCAAGCCTGGAGGTGATGAAGGCGTGGATGAGTGTTTCAGCTGCACGGAGAGTGTGTTGTGTTTGATGTGCTGTTCAACAGAGAGGTGGGTGAAGTCTGTAAGGTTGTGGGTGTGAGAACATTGAGTCAAAAGTGATGGATGGACTGGGTGAGGGATTTAGGGCCGATGATCAGGAGGTCAGATTTGTCACAGTTGAGTTGAAGGTAGTTTGCATCCAGGATTTTATTTCAGAGAGGGAGTTTGAGAGGCTGGAGGAGGTGATGGATTTGGTGGAGATGTATAGTTGGACGTTATCAGCGTAGCAGTGGAATGTTTGCATGGCTCTCCTGAGCTCTACTCATGCTCAAACTAGGGCTGCAACTAACGACACGTCGACTAATCGTCTGAGCACGATACGTCATCAAAAGCGGAAGTGAGCGCTCTGTGCAACAGAAATCACCAACCGGAGCGCGGAACACGGACGGACGTCGGCAGTGCATCGTGCATATATTATGTATGCACAATGCAGCGCGGATGTCCGTGTTTAGATACAGCTGTATAGTAAACGCTGACATCTGTGTTTACGATAGATCGCAGATGTCCGCGCTATATCGTGCATGCATAATACATGCATGATGCAGCGCTGATGTCCGTCTGTGTTCTGCGCTCCGGTCGGATGGTGATATCTGTTGCATTGCGCGCTCACTTCCGCTTTCGATGACGTATCGTGCTCAGACGATTAGTCGACGCGTCATTAGTTGCAGCCCTAGCTCAAAGTCTTTGCCTGCTTTTCTTTGGTATTACACAGAAGTTAGACTTTGCCAAGATGATGGCAGCAGCTAGCTACCATACCGAGTGTTTCAAAAAACGATAGGTGGTGTCTTAGGCGGTTTGCTGTTTTCCACATTTTCCCCATTCCCAAGGCTAAACAGTGTCCTAAGGTGGCCACACCTTTATTATGCATACTGTGAGCCTTTGTACAATTTAAATGGGTGAGGGTTTTTTGTACCGGGCTGTAAACATGTTTGTTCATATATAAAGTTGTGCATTTAAACATGAAATTGCAACAGAATATTGATGAACGTGGCATTTTGTGTTTTGTGGGTGTTTGATGTCACTTTGAAAATTTTACGTTTTTTTTTTTTGTCACATTTTAAATATGAACACACTTCTTAAAATATTTCTTAGCTTTAGTGCATGGCAGTGAATTGACACAACTAGTATCTTCGTGCTATGATAGTTTATGTCAGCTATAGAGAAGTGACATGTTCAGTAAATGTCCAACAGACTACATAGCTTGCTGTGATGAAATCTAAATGATCCTTCATTTGCATTTCTGTAATAATAGTTAAAATATGTTTCTGTTTCTCTTTCAGACATTTACAGGTCCTTTTGTTTACTGTCTGCTGCCAGTCCTCAGCAGGTCTACCATTCAGTCAATCCTAACATCTATCGGCTACCTACCCCATACTAAGGCCCCACAAAGGTAGGCAACACAGAGAAGAACCCAAACAAGAGCGACAATAAATACTAAGCTTCAAAGCCTGTTCCCACTTCTGCTAGGATGTAACCATGTGAGGACAAAGTGACACCATACACATGGCCACTTGTACGTACAAGGCAAAGCAGTTCAAGAAAATGGCACCCGGAGAGTAGTCTAATTCACAAATATTTTCATACTTTTTCTTAAATTTACTG
Source organism: Acanthochromis polyacanthus (assembly GCF_021347895.1). Taxonomy (NCBI): domain Eukaryota; kingdom Metazoa; phylum Chordata; class Actinopteri; family Pomacentridae; genus Acanthochromis; species Acanthochromis polyacanthus. The sequence continues at coordinate 20,275,178 of NC_067127.1, read as the reverse complement.
ACTAAAAAGTCAGGGACAAATATCTGTCTGAACATGTAGTGCGTGCAAAACACTGAAGTGTCCATAAGATTGTGTCGAGCCTCAGATTAAAGGGCCCCAAAACACAACACAATACAACAGCGTGTTAAAGATGAAATAAATTTATTAGGATCTAAGAACGGCTGCATGAACCAAATGAGTCAATAAGACAGAAGAAGCAGCCATAAAAACTGAGTCCAGGTCTTCAGTACAAGGTCAAAAATAGCAGAATATTGACACACAAAGAATGCTTGACTGAAATACCACAAAACTCAAAGAAGTGGGAGTGGCTTCCAACTTGCTGGGCTCAAGTCAGCTCCTGTCATTTTTGAGAAGAGTGTTTGTTCTGCTCTTCTCATCACTTTTTGTTACCTCAGATCTACTCTTTTGTCTTTGATGTATTTCAGTGAGTTCAGGCTCAGTGAGGATGCAAACACAGACAGAGCTATACTGGTGGGCTTTGAGCTGCTGCTGGCCAGGGTGGAATGTTACCACCTCCTGGAACTTCTGGAGAAGGATCAACTGGGACCACAAGTACGATCAGAAATCATCTAACCAAGTATTACATAGTGTTCTGTTTTATTTAAGGCCACTTTTGGAGTTTATCATGCCTTCGAGCCTTTCGTAGAAAATTCTGATACAATGTGTTTGTACAAAAATCTAATCCTGATGAAAACCAGTGTATTCTATATGTTCCTGTGTTCCATGATCCAATCAGTAGGCCATGCATTTCTGTATCCTACATTACAGTGAGCAGTAAGAAAAAAGGTGGAGGGATTACAGTTTTTGTAAATGAAAATGAGGCAGTCCATGACATATTTCCATGATTTAACATCTCTGCTTTATGGTCATTGAAGGTCAGGGAACATCCATATTATTTGCTTGCTGATCATTGTGTAAGCTTCAGTGTACCGCCGGCGGTACACCTACTAATTTGCATAGGAATTTCAAGAATGTCCGACGGGTGCAAACGCGATTATACAAACACTATACACCGATGGAAAGCTTAGATTCTCATGAATCCGCCGGTATAAACCACTTTCAGATGCGATTACCACAGCGGGTGAGAAAAACACATTTGTCCGACAAAAACAAATATTCATCCATCCGTTCTCTATACATGGCTTCAAAGCACACAGCGCGACTCACATTTCCGGGTTTATTATTACACACAAAAAAAAGATTCCACAAAAAACGGCCATAATCCAACCTTTTACGTCAGATGACACAAGCCAGTAAACTATTTTGTCCAAAACATGTCCTGAAGTCGGTATAAAATCCCCGAAGCGGTCGTTTTCAAGGAAATGCACCTCCCGATGCGCGTCCAATATTCCCCGTATTTTTCGTAATTTTTTTTATTTAGAAATAGAATATGAGCGATTTTTTGTACTGAAAACGGCTGGAATTGACTGAAGCTTAAAGGGTTAAATTCTACCATCTGCTGATAAGGTAGTGACATGTGACACCACTGTTACTAAGTTACAGTCCCAATACCCAGCAGCTTTTATGGCCATTTGGAAACTGCAGTCATATTCATCTGGACTCCACTCTCTCAACTGTCTACCAGTTTGTAGACTCTCCCTATATTTACCAGTGCGGCCATGCAGAAATGCTTTGAAGATTGGTAACTCCATCATTGACTAAATTTACTTCTGTAAGGATACCACCATCCCAACTAGGACTGTATGTTGTTTTACAAGTAGTAAACTTCTGATTACCAGTGAAATGAGGTAATCAAAAGAAGAAAAACTTCAGGTCTAGTGAAACCTGAACCTTGGCGTGTGGGAGTGTGAGAACTCCTACAGAAAGATGCCATAGAATGAACTCCAGCAAAACTATATCAGGGACTTGTAGATGAGCATGATGCAGAATATACACTTGAACATCTAAGACCAGGGTGACCGTGCTCTCACAAATACCTGCAATGACCAGCCAGGTTCAAAATTAGCTATGGAGAGCTCCCCAAGGCAAGGCTGCAGGTCCTGATTGTATCAGCCACGAGGAAGTCAACTTGAGTATGATGCAAGACACTATGGAAAACACTGTGTTTAATACCTGTACCTAAGAAAGCCACCCCATCAGGCCTCAACAACTTTAGACAAGTTTTTGCTAATGTTACATGTCATTAAGATACTGGAGAGACTAGCTGTCGTCTGTCTTGGACCCCGGGCACAGCCCACTCCAAATCTTTTTCAGTTTGCTTATCAGTCTCATGCAGATGTGGATAATACTGGTGGAATAAAAAATTTGTACATTACATACCATGCAACCACTTCTACTGAGTTAGAAGCTGCACAGGTTGATGCCAGCACATCTACTGTCATCTGGATTGCTAAATAGCTGTCGAATGAAGGCCCCAGTTTGTGCTGCGGAGTGCCGTCCTGTCTCAATTTTGGATTTGGTCTATCAATTTCAAATTTCCTATATGACTTTAAAATCATACAACTTGCAGAATTTTGTGGATATTTTTGCAGTGGCGGGGTGTATTAAAGAAGAGCAGGAATTGGAGTGCAGGGTACAGGCGGATCATTTTTGTTGAGTGGTGCAGCAGGAACTATTTCCTCATGAACGTGAAGAAGACCAAAGATATGGTGATCAATTGTTAGGAGAACGACAATTGTGACCAAGCTTATATGCATCGTATGTGTAGAAAATAGACTTCTTTTACACTACAAATACTTTGGTGCCAACTTAAACACCAAACAAGACTGGACTGGAGGACCAACACCAATGTAGTGTAAACATATGAAATCCATAGAAGTCAGCCAAAAATATTGAACAGAAGTTAATTTTGGGTCCTAAATAACAAATGTGTAAACTGGCAACAAAATCTGAGATGATACCACTACATATTCCCTGAATTCTGCTGATAACCCATTGTCTAACAGTCTCATTCAGTTCCACTGAAAAACAGAATGGGTTTTTTTTTTTTTTTTTTTTAAATCATTGTTTCCTTTCAACATAACACTGAACAGCAGCTCATCTTGTGACAGGTGAACACACTGTTTCACTACCATCTGTACTTACAACTTTTGTTATAAATATATTGTTTGCTATTTACTGCCATTTCTGCTCTCCTGTTCCTGTTCCTATAATCTTTCACTGCAGGAGTGTCTGGAGGTTCTTCAAAGGAGAGTGCAGCCTACAAAACTAATGGAACAGATTGGAAAAAAGACAATAAAAGGAGAGAAGGAAGACGAGGAGCAGGAGAGAAAGAAGGAAGAGGTAGGGTAGAGGCTTGGTGGACTGCATGGAAATGGAGGACAAAAAGGAAAAAGAAAGAAAGAGGGCTGTGGGAACAAACAGAAATCAATGTCAATTAGTATAATTTGATACCCTGTTCAAAAGTTTGAACATCAGCAATAAATAAAGCTTCCTGTTGAGAGAACTGCAATGGACCAGCTGTTTTAATAGCAGTACACAATGAGGCCACTTTAGATTTAAAATCAAGTATTTGATTTTGATATGAAATACACTAAAATATTTTCCGAAACTTTACATGAAAGACAACCTCATAATTATTAATCAAAAAGAATTGAATTCAGTTTTTACATACAGTGTGCCAATGTACCAAACAGTTGAATAAGTCAGTAAAGGCCCCAATGCAACAGAGATGCACTCAGTCAAGTGAACATATATACTCTGTATGTGCACGTGAACACATAGTAACATATTTTAGATTGTCTACATCAGACTTTCACGATACCATTTTGTATGCATAAGGACATAAAACTACACTACCGTTCTCAAATTTGATGTCACACAGACAATTTCATGTTTTCCATGAAAATTCACACTTTTATCCATGTGCTAACAAAACTGCACTAGGGTTTTCTAATTATCAATTAGCCTTTCAACACCATTAGCTAACACAATGTAGCATTAGAACACAGAAGTGATGGTTACTGGAAATGTTCCTCTGTACCCCTATGTAGATATTCTATTAAAAATCAGCTGTTTCCAGCTAGAATAGTCATTTACCACATTAACAATGTCTAGACTGGATTTCTGATTAATTTAATGTCATCTTCATGGAAAAAAACATGCTTTTCTTTCAAAAGAAGGACATTTCTAAGTGACCACAAACTTTTGAACGGTAGTGTACATAAACTCTTCCACACTATATTGTCATAGTGTAGAAAAATCTGTTTTCTCACGTGTTATGTTAAGCATTGTGTTAAGCTATAAAACTGTCGGCCTACACTAGTACTTTGTGGTTAATTCGATAATGAATATGACCAGTTATTTTTTTTTAATCAGCAAAATCATATAGTGTGCAAAACAGCCTAAAAATATCTCACAACTTGAAGCAATCTGCAGGAATAGTGTCTGAAAATTTCTAAATAAAGAATAGAAAGATTTGTAACAGAAGCATTCATAACATCTGTAATATCTTGCCTACTACTGACGTGGTACTCAAACTTTTGTGCATGCTACAATTATTGGTTTTCTAAGTTAATTTTAAAAAGCAATCAATATTTGATGAAAAGCTCATTTTAATGGGCATCATAACTGGGGGTGGCTTTCTATTTTCCTTTTCCCTGCCTTGTCCCTCCCACTGAGTCAAAGCCAGAAGCTTCCTTTTCTGCTTCTCATGGCCGGATCTTTCAAGACGTTCCTCAGTTTCAGATTCCTATCTTTCATTTAAAGATGTGAGGTTGATTTCCATCACAAAAATGAGTTATGTGATTTCTGTTGGGAGTTGGCGCTACTGATTTAAGTTATGCCTCCTTTCCTACAATATTGTAAAATTTCCCTGAAGAAAAGAAATCAATCATTTTCTTCAGATAGAGAAAGTAATAGGCAATATTCTACATTCAAAGCTTGATTTACTTCTTGTAATTAGTTGTTATAACAGGTTGGAATGACAGCATCTAAAAGCTGAAGGAATAGAACTTGGTGTGCTCTAACCAAGCATGTAAAATGTGCAACAAAATACATCATCAGCCACAAAATGCACAGTGACATGACAAGGAACTGCAGGCTGTACTGCACTCAGCTCTGTTTTATTTTCCCAGGTACCTCTCTATTTAGACACCAGACTTGCAGCGAACCCCAATCCCAAGCTTCAGTGCTGCCACCTCAACAGTGTAGACCAGTCCATTATGGAGATGCAGAAGACCTACCCTGACCTAGCTTTTAGGGGCCGCCCTCTGCTAACAGAGGAACCTCAGAAAGCACCAAACAGCAAGGCTGTGCATGCTGCTGAGCTCCCCAAGAAACACTGTATAAAAGGCCCCAAAGCTGCTGCTAAAACTATCATTGGTAGAAATGATGGCAGTAAAGCTGATGAGGTGCTTGGTGACAGCGGCGATAGCAGTGGTTGTAATGACAAGAACAGTGGAGGAACCACTGCTCCAGGAGACGCCGTTAGCAACAGTAACAGTAGCACTGATGGAAGAGTTGACAACGAGCTCGGGAGACCTCAGGCTGTTTCACTGAAAATCACACTGAGGACTGGACCCAGAGCAGAGCAGAGTCCGAAACCGAAGCCCACAGTAGAGCCTTCTGTCTGTACACAGCAACAAGCCGGTAAAAAGTGAAAATTTATCATATTCTACTCGTTCTATTTACAGTAAATTATTTTTTGGTTTTAATTTGAATGATTGTGGCTCATAGCTCATGAAAATAAGAAATGTAATATCCCAAAATATTAGAATATTTAATTTCAAGTTTGAGTGAATTACTGTTCAAACAGTATAAATACAATGCACCATGATTGTGGTCAAGTCTAACCACAATCATGGGGAAGCCTGGTGATTTCAGAGTTGCCTAGAAGAAGATCATCAACATCTTCTACAAGGCTGATAGGCCACATTGTTGAAAATTCATATTAATGGAAAGTTGTGTTTCTGTGTTTTCTCAAGTCCAAAATAAATGCAAATGCAAGGCATAAATTGTTTCTTTGACTGATCTTAGGAAATATTCTAATAATTTCAGGTATTGGATTTCTGATTTTCCTGAGCTATAAGCCATGAAGGTTTTGAGATGCACTTGAGGTCATTTTTGTGTTAATATTTCTCACAGCTTTATTCAGACATACCCAAGACAGCGATGGAGAGATGCTACTTGCCATATGTGTGAGATGTTCAAAGAGCAACAAATAAGCCAAAGACTAAACCTTAACTAACAGCAAGCTTATCAAACGGTCCAAATAACTGTGGGTAGCGTAAAATTTGACAACAAACTAATTTACTTCCCGACAACTACTCTGTGACGTCAGTTTTTATGGTGGCATGGAGAAGCCATGAGGGCAAAAAAATTTAAATTGAGCCCTCTGCCTTCAGTCATTACATTTAAAGAAAAGGGAGCAGCATTTGATAAAATCAAGAGCTGTTAAGCATGGAGGTGGAAATATTCTGTTTTGCATAGCAGCCAGTGCTAAAGGACACATTGCACAGAGGCAAATGTCCTCCACTTAGTCCAGAAAGTGAAAGTAAGAAGAGGCTGACTTAGAACACAACAATTATTTAAACAGACTTCAAAATCTACCAGAAATTACTTTGCAAAACACCCCCTGGGGCTTTTGGAGAGGCTCTTAAAGGGTTCTGACCTCAATATCAATGAAAATCTGTGAGGAGACCTTAAACATGCAGATTTTCCGAATAGAAAAGAAATATCTCACAACTTAAAGTGTTCTGCAGGGAGAATGACTGAAAGCAAGCTGGGATTTCTGCCCAAGTACTGACAGTGTGCCCAGACTTTCATGTGTGTTAAAATTATTCTTGATTCTTTCTGTTTCTAAGTGTATCAAATGAAAGGTAGCATTGCATCAACATTTAAGGAAGCACTATTTGCGGTTGTGGATATATGTACTTCTTCTCAGTTCAACAAATCAACATAATGTGTAATTTGCACAGGGTTGCCCAAAACTGTTGCTCAAAGATACAGTTGTGAACCAAGGTTTGCACTTGTACAGACGACGTAGATCAGGGTAGTCTTTAGTTTCCGATGACTCCTCTTAATTTTCTATGAAGGAATCACTGAACCATCTTTGTCACCTCCAAGAAAACCAAAACACAATCATGCATTTTGGTTCTTTCACAGATTTATTTTAGGTGTTCTAGACATGTCACAAATCTGTTGTAAAAACTATACATACAGCAATGCTAATATTTGGTTAAATGTTCGTTGTCACCATTTTCAACAAGGCGCTTTTGTTAGCCATCAGTAAGCTTCTAGGTGGATCTTTGACTACTTCTACTAAGAACATGCAAACTCCACACAGAAAGATCCTGGGAAGGCCAGGATGTGATTTGACGATCTTCTAGCTGCAAGGCGAAAGTGCTAACCACTGATCCACATTATATAATTCTATTATAGAAAATTGTAGAGTTCCAGGAGTCATTGGACACACAAGACTGTCATGATATCCATGGTCTTAACAAGTATAGTAACGAATAATTTTGTTCACAGCTGTGGGTGTTTCATGTACAGTTGATGTGTTTTGGATTTTCTTTTTTACTGGTTAGACTGAACCTGAATTAATTCGTCTAGTGTAAATATAAAACACTGATTTTTACAGATGGACAACATAAAAGACTGGCCACAACAGATGTGCCCCCCCTAAACTCAATGGATGAGGAGCAGGAGCTGAGAGAGCTGGCAGACAGGATGGGACAACTCTGTGTGCAGGAGAACAAAGACGAGGTGAAGATAAAAGGAGAGGACAACACAAATCATGAAAGGAGGAAAAAAGAGAGAAAATCAAGTACAGAGAGAAGCAGAGAAGCAACATCTGAGGAAACAAGTGATGGCGACAGGTCCAGCACTAAGCTGTGATGCCAATAGATGCAGATCCTCTCTGTCTGATCCGGCTGTGATGAAAGAGCAGAAACAGCCCACGGAGCATCACACCTCACTGCTGACTGACAGCACAGTAGTCTGTCTGAACTGTGCAGGAAATAGCAGCATAGGTCAACAGGAAGGAGATGTTCCTTAAAGAGAGGAAACAGGCTGAGGAGAAGATGAGAGATAATATAGTACAGCACAATAGCTGAATGTGAGAAATAATACGTGACAACTGAAAAGAACTGAGCACTTGCAAAACCAAAACAAGCTGCTGTCTGTAAGCCAAGATTAAACTGTACAGATTTGAAAGAGCACAGCAAGATTGTAATGTGCAATCCTATTTGTGCATACTGAGTTTGAATCTACTGTTTATATACTGACAGACTTCAACAGAATTCACCAACAGTTGTCTTCAAACCTCCTGGTATTCATACTCTGGAGAGTTTGCACAGTATTCCAGGATGGTTAAACCAACTGCTAGTCCTGCAGTCTGTCTGGATAAATGATCTGTGTAACCAGATACAGTGTGTAGTTTCTTAATTAGCTGAAAATACTGTCAATGTTGGAATTTGTTATGGTGTAACTGCAAGAACAGACTGCTCTTCGGACACTTTCCCACAGTTTAGTGACCCTTAACATTTCATACTCTGTCGTTCTTTAATATTTGTCAGAAATTTACTAAACTCAGAATTACAAGGAGTCTGATGTAAATGGGTCTGCCCACTTGGCTTCTTGTAACAATATGATGTGAATATGGCATTCATTTTCAATGTTACAGGCCTTTAACCTTAAGTTTATTGTATAATGTTGCTAGTTTATTTATAGGAGATGGAGCATATCATTCACAGTTGCAGATATAGATTCAAAAGATACAATTTTTTTTCTCGACTGACCATTATTGGAGACAGACATGCTCATTTTAGTCTTCAAATTTGTTTAGTCTGTGTATTAAACACCTGTCAGTTACGTGTTAGTATAGCAGACTCCACCTCTGCCATTTAAATTGTTGTGGTTTAGATTTGAATCTGATTAAGCCTTAAAATTCTTTGAAGCAATTGATTAAACCAGTGAAACAATATCTTATGTCTCTTCAGAAAGGGCTCGCAAAGCCAGACTAAGGTCTCTCTAACAAGGTACGACTTCACTTCCAGGTTATATCCAACTGAGTTTGGTACACTTTCAGCTTGAATTTTCAAAGAAAATAAGTTTGTATAGATCCATTATCAATATTGCAAATTGAGTCCAGATACATAAATATGATGTTTGGTTTCTGTTGTCCGAGGAATCATGGAAATTCTATGAAAATTGTTGATCATTGCTTTACCAATACAATGCACTTTCTGTAATGTAACCCAGCGAAACATTTCTAATGAATCAGTATATAATGCTGTCTTAACAAAAAAACCCAACAATATATTTGAATAAAGCCAAACATGACTGCCTCCCTGCTGGTATTCATATCCACACATTACTATTAGTAGTAATTCTACAGAGTCAGTCACTTCTGAATATATTTGATTGCCTGCAGACTTGAATGTCCCATTTACTGATTTGATTTTTTTAGTTTAGATAAGCAGTGGGTTACATGAAGGAACGTGTACATCGCATGTATGTGCATGCACTGCCCATTTCAAATACTCCCAATATTTAAATCCAGGCTTTGACTAGGTCATTCATTTTGATTATTTATGCTTTTTGAGTTATTTTGTAGTGGATTTGCTAGTGTGCTTACTCCTGTTAAAATGTCCACTTTCAATTAAACGTCCACAGTAAGTTGTGAATTCACAAACTACAGAAATCCAATATGAAGACAAAGCATGAATGGATCAGTTCTACACATCACACACATTGGATGTGTCCTCCGTGTTGTCGCTGGGTGAAAATGAGATCTGAATGTGAGGGCAGCTTCTGTAATCACATGAATACTTTTTAAATGAAATTTTCAAAAACAATTACTCGCGATGCTTCTGGCCCAATCCTGAAGTGAGGTGTGCTCTGCTACTTAAGACGTTGAACAGTTTCTGACCAAAAAAAGAGCAAAAAATTCTTCAGACGTTAGAAATACAGAATTTATTGATTATTGTGGACAAACAAGTCAGAGTAATGTTTCTTTTAACAAAATGTTTAAGAGAAAAACAAGTAAACCCTTTATTGGGTTCCAAAATCAGTTAAATCAAGTTATAGCAGATATACATGTATTCTCTATCTAAAGTAGTCCCAAGGTTCATAGGAAACTAGGACCAGCAAATGGAAGTTAGCCCTGTGCTAAATGTTCCTTATTTACTGCAAACTTGTGAGATTGTACTTCATTAATATGTACTGTCCCATCCATATAAATAAATGAAAATTAGTAAACACAGTTTATTACATTAAATAGTGACAAAACAAATCCATTAGAAAGCAACAACTGAACAAATAACTGTAGACAATGTCAAATGAGTCAGTGTGACTGCTTAAGAAGCTCTAAGCACAATTCTTAAACACTTGGAGTTCTTTGTTTCAGTAACTCTCTAATGTAATAATAAAAAAACCTCATGGTTTATATGAAGCAGAGACTCAGTGGAATGTCTCACCTGGTCTGAAGTTAGTTCTGGTTCCATGTTGGAGGTTAGAATAAATAAATATACATTTTGGTAAAACTATTAAGTCATTAAAAGCTGTTAATGATGAAGTTTTCCCCTAATAAACACATATGAACTGAGTTTTGCTTGGGCACAAAGCCAAAAAGCTAAAAATACAATCAGTGTAACAGATTTATTCACATCTTCATGATCTTGTCTTGAACAAGCGATGTCCTTCAGAGTGTGCCTAACTCTATATTTGAGCATCAACGGTATGCTAGGATCTTATCGCGATTTTCTTCGTAGTGGTGCAGCATATCCTCGAGGTCATGGTCAGCGGGAATCACCTGTGATCACACAATTTTTCTCAGTATCCTCCTTCCAATATTAGAAACACATCAGATTTAAAGCCAAGCAGCTGCTGTGACACATGAAGGATTTCAAAGTCACCATGACACTGGAACATGCAGTAACATCAGATGAAGAAAGAAAGAATACAGTGTATTTGGTCATAGCTCAGCACACCGCAGGATTGCTTTATGTGTAATTTGTATGATTGTGTGAGATTACCTGAATATATTGTGATTGTTCAGTATCTACAGAAATCAAAGCAGAGATCTGTCTGCATGTGAATGGTCACTCACCAAAACAGGAGCAGGAAGATGGAATGAGCTACGTTTGAAAAGCCAGTCCTCATACAGCTGGTGGATGGACTCCAGATACTCCTGGAGGGGACAGGGGCACATTTGGACATATATACAAACACATGCACACACACACACACACGTACATGACCAGTTCACAAAATGGTCATCTTCAGAGTTCTCTAAAATCTATTTTTTATCCTTTAGCCTGACTGACAGCTTTCATATTCAATACAAACGTGCTCTGAGTTGGTTTCATCCTCACCAATGGAATAACTTTCTCCTCCTCTCGGCACCTCTGCCTCACTCTCTCGTAGCAGGTCTGAGGAGACGTCTGCAGATAAACTGAAAATAAGAAAAAGTAACGGAATGCGCATCAAAAAGCTGCTGCAGCTTCGAATGTGATTTTTGAACAAATGTAAAGGAGAAATTAAAGTTCATCTGGCTCTCATGTCTGAACAGTAAATAGCTCACTTCCTGGTACAGATGGGGGAAATTAAAATGTTTTGATGAAGATGACAGTCGTGTTACATTCCATTTCTGTAGATGATGCCCTATTGAATGATTTGCATACAACCTCTGTCACTGGATTGTATTCAAGAACAGATTCAGAATATTCATTGTTATGAAATGTGTCAACTACTTTGAACAGAGCCCCTTTTTATCAAGATATTGTTCTGGACATACTTCTTATCAAGTAAACTTGAACTTTATAAAACGTTGCCTCTGTGTTTCCCGTCTACCAATTAAAGCCATATAACAGTATTATTAGTTTTTCCCACAATATTACAGTGCAAGATGTGTTTCTGAGGTAGAAATACATGCAAGCAGACACTAGAGTGTTGGTGCTAAGCAACAAAAATATGATTTTTTGTTTGAATACATTAGATGTCAACCAGACAGGTGTATGAAAACACCACTACACTATACCATACAGATGGATATTAATCATCCACATTCAGAGTGTCTGTTAGTAATAAAACATAGCAGCTATATTTCTTATCTCTATCATAATCTTTTTTAAATAGGTGTCTGTGTTTCTGTTTCGGGTGTTCTCACCAATCAGATCAACAGGAATGGAAATGTTATTTGTGATCCAGTTAAACCACTCGCTGAGAACAGCGTAGTCCACCTCTGGCATCTTCCCACTGGAAAAGAGGAATAATTTATCAACAGGACATTTTTTACCATGTTTGTATGCCAGAAGAGAAGGCATTGTAAACCAAAGAATGATCAAAATTTGCAAACAACAACTTTCTATAGTGTTTATGATTCACTATATCTGGCTGTATTAGGCTGGTTTGGGCAAAATCACTGAAATTTTCACCAAGGTGATAAACTCAGATATAAAATTAGTAAACAATGGTAGAGGATTGACCACTACCAGTGTGCAGTTTCCTAGTAAAAACAGCCCCGCAGCATCATGTGAGCAGTTGTATCCCACCTCCAACAGGTATTAATGTAGATTTAACCAGTCATGCAACAGAATTCATCAATCAAGTTTAGCTCATTTGCTAACAGGTTCTAGGTGCTTAAGTCTGACATCACTGTTAATGGTACCTTCTGAAGAGATTCTCCACAAAGATGTACTTGGCACTGAAGATGGATCTCTCCATCATCCTGACAGGAGTTGACTAAAACCAAGAAGAAACCTTTAGTGCATCCAGTTGATTTTCTCCTGAGGTTATACGTTTGCATCACCAGCCTATAGCTGACCAGTGTGTTTGACTGGACTGTATGCCAACACAGTACAGAGTGTCCTTACAGTCTGGAGACATAGGAAATCTCATTAATTACATATTTTTGACTTCACAGACTAAATATTAATTTGTCGAAAGAAGAAGAGTTGAACTGGCATTTATCAGGGGACATATCAGGGGACATGGATGGACATATTGAAACATTGGGTTAGGGTTAGAGAAGTGATTTTTTTGGGCGAGCATGAATTTTAGCCATGACCAGCACCATATAGTTTATGAGATTTCCTATGTGCTCAGGCTTTAGGGACACCCCCGACTTCATTTTGTTCAGTGATTGCTCGTACACAATAGCACTACTTAAGAGGAAAGCAGGGGTGTCTCTAGCAAGTAGTACGCTCACCATGGCTGACAGGTGTCTGTCCAGCATGGTGAGCTGAACATACGTCTGCAGTGTGATACCCCAGCGCTGAGGATCCTGGTACATAAGAGCCTGTAATGACAGAACACATAGTTTAATACCCCAGTGTAACAGATATATAGACAATCAATTCAACTACGACCATAACTGGACAAACTAAAACCAAACAGTTAACAAATTTCCACAAAAAGTTTGATCTGGGTAATCAGAGCCACAAGTATGATACTGTTGGTGGTCCTTCTTAACTCAATGCCACTACCGGCCCAAAATTCACTTGTACTACTTTTTTAACTCCATCTGAGAGCTGCCTAGTCTACTCTGTAATGACAGCAAAAAACATGTTTAACTTCATTTTAATTATATATTTAAGATTCTGTGTCCTTTCAATTACCACTGTATGAACTGGACTCTACAAATGAAGCTGCCTGTACCCCGTCTTGCTATTTAACAAAATGAATATCATGCTATCTTCAAAAAGTCTTAAAATTAGCACTTGAGATCATGAACTCTTTTGTAAAATGTTTACAGAGGCAACAAATCCTGGAAAAAGTATGAAAATTTTCTCATAGACTTCTATATAATCTGACTTCTTTCGCGACCAAAGAAGTTGCCCTGTGCTGGTACACTAGAAGGAATGCAGGTTTAAGACACCTCTGCATTGACTTTACTTATCAGACCTAGAGGCAAAGTCCATTGTGTAAAATCTTTGTGTACAATCTATGACACCACCTCCTCTGTTTAGTGATGGCCATTCCAGTCAGACATAAATGGCTTCTTTCACTTCTCCTTTCACTTCTGGCCAAAACATATACATGCTGTCCTCCAATGAGCGTCCCTTTCCTTGGCTCTACTGTGTTGTGCCACCACTTAGCTAGAATTGAAGAAGCCTTTCAGGTGAAATGTCATTAAGAAACTCAAGTCAAGTTGCATTTATTTTAGCATTTAAACTTCTAAGAATGTAACTTTGCTACAGAGATGAGGTTTTAGTTGTTAAATCAATAACTGGAGATTGACTTTGAAAGTCATGCTCCCTGGAACTGTTCTATAAATTATTTTAAGCTTTGACTTCACTTAAAAAGTCTCATGTCAGGTCTCATGTAATAGCCCTTTTCAGACATGGAATATAGGCATACAGTCTTCTATATATATATGTTAATGTTCCACATGGCTTTATTTAGAGTAACCCACCAGTGAGAGAGAGGACCACAGTTTTTGATACATGCAAGACCAGACAGTAGACAACAGACTAGACACTAATAAGAAAAGGAACAGATCTAAATCTGCTATTTAAGAAATGATTTAACTGCAGCTCATAAACTGTGGCTGTGTGTGTGACAGTTCATCTTTCTGATAAGAAGAAAATCACATCGTAGCTTGCTTCTAGATCCTGATCAATCCTATCCCAATGTCAGGTATAATTTTTAAAAAAAATTACATATATGAAAGTATTTAATGAGGTTACTTCTGTTGTTCCACATACATGAATAACCACAATTCTCTGGTTTTGGAGGTATGTAGGTCTTGCAAATTGTCTTTTGCATTTTTTAAAATGTTGGTAGATCAATATTAGTACTAAAATGTGTAAACAACTTTGCCCAAATCACTTTGCACAACTCAAAGAGCGCTGCTTATGCATTCCTAACTGCTAATGCCATGGCATGCAGTTCAGACTTCTGCTGTGGAAAGTGATACGGAAATGTTACCGCATCCAACTTAATAAGATTGCTGCCGTATATTTTACAAAAAAAACGACGAGTGTGTGTCAGAAATGAAACTGACACATTCAGATGCTGTAACATTAACAGAAATGAGTGCATATCTAAAAGAGGCTGATGGTTATAATGCAGGCCTGTACACTACCAGAGGGTTGTGACCGCGGACATTCCTCCATTTGGACACTGGTTCTGTAAGGACCTGGAGCAGACAATAGAGGAGAGAGGAATAATGCATCAGTGGACACGCCCTGTGTTTGGGTTAAACCATGACTCAGCAGTAAAAACTCACTCAACTGAAATCTGGATTCAGAGCTGAGTTTTCAGTGTGCATTTGTTTTTTTAAATAAGTCCTTGAGTGATTACCATTTCTAATATTTAACAGCCTAAATTTTGAGACAAGTTGTGATTCAAAGTATTTAAGAAAAAAGAGGAAGCACACAGGGTGTAAATGCTAAAATTGATACTATTTTTTTAAAGATGTTTTAATCCAAAGGCTTACCTTCAGTCGCACATTCCTCTTGGCTAATGAAAGCCATGCTACAACTCGAGCTAATTTGAGTCAGAGCTACAGAACATCCTGATGGAAATGCATGCACAAAAACTTGTAATACGCACGACATATGATATACCTCTATATTGCTAGTTTTACTGAAATACTCCAGGCATGTTGTTTTCCCACTGGCAATGTTCCCCTCAATACAGATCTGAAAACAGTGAAAGAGAAACAATATAAAAATCCTGTCCACAGAAATGAAGACAAAGAACATAACTATGATCTTAGGTGTGTTTGTATTTTATCCTAAGAAGTATGGAGAAGCATATTTTATCACTATGGAGAACAAATCCTACGAGATTATCAGTTCTGTGGAGAATGAATGCAGGGAGAATTAAATCTCACATTACAGATTATACAAGGAAGGCTCACCACTGTTTTCTTGTCCTCTGCATTTGACACCAGCCTTCCTGGGAAGGAAGACAACATCGTAAGATCAGACTTGTCTTAGCAAAACTCCTACTGCTAGCCTCTCTCAGGTCACCAGGTTAGAGCGAGGTCAGGAGGAGGAAAGATGCTAAAATTCACAACAGGCATAGCAGAGTGTCCAAGTAGGTGGACAGATTAGTTCTGGCTCTAGATTTTAGGACACTTGAGTGGAAAGGAAACTGATGCTTATATCTGCCATTTGAGGAACACAGCAAAAATGGTTGATCCTTTCTCTTTCTATTCGCTTTTACTTCTCTACCCAGTCTGGATATGAAGAGCTACTGTACTGAGTCACTGTTAAGTCTAGTCCAATTTGCTGAGTGTAAAGGACAATGACAAGTGGTGCCAACAGTCGGTAATGTAGGGATGAGTTAGTCAAAGCAAAGGAGGAAAATTAGTGTATGACCGGAAATGTAAGTGTACAGAGATATGAACACAATGCACCCCAAAGAACAAAGAAAAAAAAGAGATCTGGAATATTTTTCTGCTATTGTCAGTAGTAGCGTACTAGAATGCACCCATAATGCACAGAGTACATGGAACTTTTAAAGGCTTTTTCATTTAATTCATTTCAAGAAGTATAGAGCAGCTACAGTTTGCGCTGAAAGCAAAAGGAAGCATGTGATGTACAACTTGACTTCCTCTTTTTCACTGTCTCGTCTAATTTCACTAGTTTCAGTCTCATGGTCTCATCTGTCCTCCTGCCCACAACTCAGAAACTAATCTTGATGTGCCATCACAAGAGAAACAAGGAACAAGAGTCAAAGATAGATGAAGGTTGTTGGACGAGCTACAGGCGAGGATGCACCTGTGTTTCCTCCTCGACAGTCTTTTCCTCACCTTCTGCATCTCTGGTGGGACTTAGACATGACAATACATTTTTGCATTGTAGCCATCAGTTTCAAGTGATGTCAAATAAATATGACGTGTTTGACAGCTGTATCATCTGTCTATTGTTTTGTAATAACCTACTGCTGTATTTTATGATCTCTGTCACATGAGCAGAAGTGTTCATCATATCTTACGGTACATATTAAAATGGAATTGAATTAACAATGTGACAGAAAGGAAAGAGAACATGCAGTTAAGTATAAAAGAGTACCATACAAATAAAGAATGATAGATGTTGTGCACACACAATTGTCAGCCCTGCTCGTGACGTGGATTCCTAAAGCTCGTTTCTCTGATTTCAGCGTCCTCGTCTCCTCTGTCCTCCTGCCCATGACTCAGAACTCAATCTTATTCTGCGATCACAAAGAATGTCTCAATTTCTAAAATGTATATCAAGGAGAAAGGACTGCGGATCAAGGAAGCTGGCTGGAGGAGCTCTGGATGCACATGTGTATCCTCACTGTGTACTCCCTAGTTGTTTCTGAACCCATTACACAAAAGAGGTGTGACACAGCTGGAATATAGAAACCAGGACCGACAAATGTGTGTGTGTGTGTATATATATATAGTATATCACCCAATTAAAATATATGGCACTCTTTATTTGTATAGTTCCCTTTTGTGTGCCACAACTCCTGTATACTTCACTGCACATGTGTGTAAAATAAAAAGCTAAATTGTTGAGCACATACATTTCAAAAGTTTGGGGTCACCCAGGCAATTTTATGTCTTCCATAAAAACTCACATTTTTATTCATGTGCTAACATAATTTCACAAGGGTTTTCTAATCATCAGTTAGCCTTTCAACACCATTAGCTAACACAATGTAGCATTAGAACACAGGAGTGATGGTTGCTGGAAATGTTCCTCTGCACCCCTATGTAGATATTCCTTTAAAAATCAGATGTTTCCAGCTAGAATAGTCATTTACCACATTAACAATGTCTACACTGGATTTCTGATTGATTTAATGTTATCTTCGTTTGAAAAAATGCTTTTCTTTCAAAAATAAGGACATTTCCAAGTGACCCCAAACTTTTGAACTTTGTGTAAATACTGTAAATGATCACTGTTTGGCTCATCTGAAACACAGTGATAGGTTGCACAAAACACCAGATGTTACTGTGCCACACCTCACATTTCATTGACAGAAACATCTTAACCTGACGCTCCAAGGAGATAACATGTAAATTTGCTGAACACTTGTTGACTATCTTTTGTAACTGCTGCGAGGGAGAGAGGAGAGGAGTTGAGGCTGCGCAGTTAGAGAGAGGAGGGCCATGTTGCTTGTATTGAGCCCTCTGAGCCACCGTACTTTTGGGGAAATGCCACACAAATTATGTCTGAGAAAACCAATCAGTACAGTGAGATCAGACAAGAAGCTTGTCAGGACCACTGACCTGCAGAAATGTGCCTGGCGCTGCTCCATGCGGTCCAGCTCGGTCTGAAGCTAACAGCAGCTAATCCTCTCCCGTTTTTACGTCCAGCGCTAAAACGTGACGGAGCAGACAGGAACCTAAAAAGCGTGAAACGACCAACAACTGCCGACATCTCACAGAACATACACTCATCGGTGGACTCGTTTTCAACTACATGGATCAAACAGGAAGAAGAAACGACGCGATCCTTCTTCGGATTCCATAGCAGAATAGAGCCCTGCAGCGCCCTCTGCTGTCAGGGAAAGGAATGTGTGGCGGAAATGCACTGCGTAATCGAAGTAAAAATTGCTCATCTCTCCTTTCTTTTTCCCTTATTAAATATTTTATTCTGATTCTGATTCACTAATTCAGAATACTTTACTTAAGCACAGCCTGCATTTCAGAGAGAAATATTATAATATAGTTAGATTTATCACGTTTGTTGATAATACAACAAGTGTGTAAAGTACAGCATAGTTAAAGACTAAACCATTAGGATCCAACCTTTGTGGCTTCTCACAGAAAGCAGTGTGTAGTCAGGCTCACATTTGTGGTTCCCAGATCCTGCAGAAGGTGATAAGTCTCCCTGCCCTGCCTGGAAGACACTGCATACTCCTGTGGGCTCAGCAAGGCAAAGTAGATCCTGTCTGACTTCTCACATCCTGGCCAGGGTTTCTACAGAAACACCGAGGAGCAGTTTTTATCTGTGAGCAAGTAGGCCTCTAAACTCAAATGAGTACTGCTTCTGGACAAATCTTCTTTTGGTCAAACATGGGACAGTCCAACATGAACGTGTGTACATGAGGACTTGAAGTATTATGAAGTATTATGAGATGACATGTCTTGTAAATTGGAAGTTTAGAAGACAAAGTTTCACTGATATATATGTAATCGCTTTAGATATTTTAAAGAATTTTTTAGAAGATTTTTACTAATTTTTTGAAAATATTTACAAGATTTTTTTTTGCCAAATTTGAGGCATTTTTTAAAAATAAAACTTTTAAGGGAAACTTTTAAGAAATTATTGGAATTTCTTCCTGAAGATTTTGCACATATTAAAGAATTTGGGGATTTTTTTTGCTGAATTTTTGGATTTTTTCAGACAAAGGAACTATACTTTTTTGTTCCCGTAAATGAGGACAACAGGAGGGTTAAGAGGACGTGTGGCTGTTTTTATTCCATTTTTTTTATTGCTTTGTATTTGGTGGTAGAAGTACCCCTCAGGGTTCCATACGAAGGAGCCCACACAACAGAGGAAGGATGGAGCTTTGTGCTTTTCAGTAAATGGTCTCTAAACACTGAAGCTGTGGCTTGTAAACAAACAATAATTAGTGCTTTCAGAGCATTAAGAACGAGACGAGGTGATCTGGGGGCTGAAACATTTCCGGGTTTCTATTTGAACTGTTGTCAGATCAAAAAAATTCTTAACCCTGTGAAACCTGCTGTTGCAAAAATACAACATCAGATTTATTTTTATTTATTTTATTCATATATTTATAAACATTTATATTTATGTATTGTTTCATATTATTTTTCTGTTATTTTCTATTATTAATTTTAGTTTTATTTGACTATTTTTTGCTATTTTTTCTATATGTTGCCATTATCATAATAATTTTTTGCCATTTTTTTTTTAATTTATTTGGGTCTTACAGCGTTAAAGCATAATAATTATATTCTGAAATATTTGACTGTTTGGTGTGGATTCTGCATTAATCATTACGACTGAATGGAGGTCGGCAGTGTATAAAACAGACTATATATTTACAGTCTATGGTAAAACATGAGCACTTCAGTCCAGAGGAGGGCGGTGACGCTTCTGATTGGTCGCTGGTCAGGAAGGAAAAGGGACAAAGACTACAAGAGAGGAGGGATCAGTGAGAAGAGAGCAGGTGAGAACCGAACGGCTAGCATGGCAGCAGGCTCAGTATCAAAGCTCCAGCTGGTCCACAGACACATCCGAGCTTTTCCAGATTTTCCGAAGAAAGGCATCCTGTTCAGGTAAGATCTTCAGCAGCCCTCATTCAGACCTCTTCCCTGCAGCTCCATCTCTAGACCTGATCCCCGCATGCTCCCACTTCCACACGCTGTGCGTCGACGTAACGCTTCCACCTGATACAGCCTCTGACACGTGTTGCCACCTGTTGCCAAGGAAGCAGTTATTCTGGTGTTAAACACGTAGAGAAGTATGTGGTTTCACCCAAAAGTCAGGAAGTGGTGGAGTGCATTCAGGCTGAGAGGGAAAGTTTACTGTGTGGGTGCTGACTGCTGATGTGTGACTGTTGAATGTCCACTCCATAAACAGATTTTATGAGACCTGAGATAACGGTAAACTTTACCAATCCCCAAAGAAATTCTCTTGCCAGATATTGCTCAGAAATCAAATTGCGTAACATGAGAAAATGCAATGCCTAGAAGAAAAGCAATAAGATAGAAGTGCAATGCTTTACTGAATGTAAAGATAAGCATACGACTGAGGTAGTAAATTAGTATCACATAATAAAATACAGATAAGGCATCATGAGATCAAAATACTGCAGATGAAGGTTAAATATTACATAAATCCGCAAGTGGTATTGCACAAACTACGGAGAAATAATACTGATATTGATCAGATTTCCACCGATCAGGTATACATGACCACCTGCCTAATGAGTTTCTCCTTTATGTTGTGTTACAATCCAACCTCTTGGGGTTGACTGGATGCAACAAAATAACCAGATGGCATTGGTTTTGGTTAAGGGATTTATTGCTTAGTAGTAAAAGGAACAAAAAAGTGACCATGAAACACAAGACTGGTGGGTGTTGCTAAAACAAACAGAATAAAACAAAGGCTAACAGAGTTTGTAACTAAGCCAAACAAAGGAAACTACTAAACTCCCTAGCCAAACCGAACTACAGAAGCAACACCCACCACCAGGAACAAAAACTAATACAAAAGGTGTACAAAACGAACTAAACACTGGTGCCTCCGAATAAGTATACATACTGAGCACAGGTCACAAAAGCTCAAAATACAAAGTGGCTTCTACACACAGTTGGCAGACTACGAATTGGAGCTTCAGTCTCCACTGATACATAGGGCTCCACACTAAACTAAAGCCAACAGAAGGTCGAAGTTGTCTGTAGCACCCACCACAAGTGCTTCCAGACCGAAAGACCACACAGAACAACAATACAAAGCCACAATACGAAGAGGCACCAGGGTGGACTGGTCAAAATACCAGCCACCAAGACTAATGGCATGGTGGCACTTTATAGGTAGCAGGTGTGGTGCCTGGCTGCCTCTGATTGGTCCGAGGAGGAAGAGCTGGAGGGTGGCCCAATCCGGATGGTTGAAGGGCGGGGAGAACCAGACTGGAGTGCAGGTCATCATCAGCTCTGTCTCATCAGCTGAAATGGCCGGCAGCTGGGGTTCCAAAGACTCTGCAAAAGCCACAGCTGAACCCACACACAAATTTCTCCCACACAAAGACCCAATAAAACACCACCTCAAAACGAACGGCACACCAATACTGGTGGCCGTAACACCCCTCCCCTTAAAATACAAACCCCAGGTTCGTACACACACAAAAGCCATCAACCACCTCAAACCTATTACCCACCACCAACACCAAAATAAGCTACTAAGCAATGAAATCACCTTACCTGTAAAGCTGTGGGACCATTAAGATATCCCGGACGAGCCCCCACTTGTTACGATCCAACCTCCCGGGGTTGGCTGGATGCAACAAAATAACCAGATGGTGTTGGTTTTGGTTAAGGGATTTATTGCTTAGTAGTAAAAGGAACGGAAAAGTGACAATGAAACACAAGACTGGTGGGTGTTGCTAAAACAAAGAACGGAATAAAACATAACGAAGGCTAACAGAGTTTGTAACTAAGCTAAACACAAAGAAAACAACTAAACTCCCTAGCCAAACCGAACTACAGAAGCAACACCCAGCAGGAGCAGAGGGAGAATAGGTGTGCCAGATCTGGCTAAATAGCCCAGATTAGGAGGAGGGGCCATAGCCACACCCAACCGGCACAGCCCACCTGCACAGAGGGAGATGGGAGAGGAGCGGGGAGAACCAGACTGGAGTGCAGGTCGTCATCAGCTCTGTCTCATCAGCTGAAACGGCCGGCAGCTGGGGTTCCTAAGACTCTGCAAAAGCCACAGTTGAACCCACACACAAATTTCTCCCACACAAAGACCCAATAAAACACCGCCTCAAAACAAATGGCACACCACTACTGGTGGCCGTAACAGCTGCTAAAACTCCACGAACCAGGGATCTTCTAGCTGCGAGGCAACAATGCTAACACTGTCTGCACTTTCATCCATCAGCCTGCACATATTTATTCTTGCCAAATAACAAACACAGTTCAGTTAATACAGTTGCATGTTTATTGTTCTACCTGCAAGTCAAGGCTGTTTCACTGGGCCTAAGGGTAGAGACCACATTAACCTGCCCCTCTTCTCATTTTAACGACTGAATATTCATCCGTACAGAACAAGCTAATTAAATATTTGTGTTTGTTCAGGACCTTTTCCAGTTAGGCTGAAATTACACACAAGCTCTGGTGAAAAGCAGGTGGGACAGGAAATAAAATGGATAGGTGATAGATTCGAGGATGAACCTGAATGTCTTCAAAACAAACAGTGGCTGCTTGGGGGAAATCTAAAAAGAACCATAATCTGCTTGGTTTAACACATTTTGTGTGCTACATAGTTCTGTTTGCATTGTTTAATCGGTTTGAAGTCTTGAGTATTGCTATACAATTTAGACAATAGTAAAAATAAATCTAAATAGAATGCATTTTCTAAATTTCTGACTGGTATGTATTTAATTAAATATTTTCAGCTACTAAATATTTAGGTCGCCCAACCAAGTAAACTGCTTGAGGAATACGTTAAATATATAATGCAGGTATCCATGTTATATTGATGTTCATTTTAAATAACTGGATCATACTAATGTAATGTTTGTGAATCCCACAGAGACATTTGTCCCATCCTGAAGGATCCCGCTGCTCTCACAGCAGTAATTGACTTGTTTGAAGAACATGTGAGGAACAATCATCAGCAGGTGGATCTGATTGTAGGTAAGAAAGTGGAACAAATTCCTTTTAATGTAAACTGGTATACCCAATGAACCTTAAAGAAACAGTCTTATCCTGCCCTGAAGTTCCTGTCTAGAGAAGACTCAGAGAAACGTGTTCATGCATTTGTTTTCAGTAGGTTAGATTATTGCAATGGTGTCTTTACAGGTCTTAACAAGAAATCGATCAAGCAGCTGCAGCTGAGAATGCTGCTGCCAGAGTCCTAACTAGCAGCAGGAAACTGGACCACAATACACCAGTCCTCAGATCACTGCACTGACTTCCTGTTAGCCAAAGGATAGAGTTCAAAATCTTACTCCTGGTTTACAAAGCTCTGAATGATCCTGGACCAAAATACATCCCTGACTTGTTATCTCCATATAAAGCATCCAGAGCCCTCAGGTCATCAGGGACAAGTTTACTGTGTTTTCCCAGAACCAGAACCAAGAATAGTGAAGCAGCATTCAGCTATTATGCTCGTCATTTGTGGAACAAACTTCCTGAATACCTGAGATCAGTTCAAACTATCGGCTCTTTTAAAACAGACCCGAAAACCACAGCTTTCCCTTAAATCTCAATCTATTTTCTTGTCTTTTAATGTATATTTTTATGTTTTACTTCTATGCTTGCAATGCTTGTCTACTTTTAAATCATTTTTCTGAATGTGTTTCTTTGCTGTTGTAAAGCACCTTGAATTGCCTTGTGTATGAATTGTGCTGTACAAATAAACTTGCCTTGCCTCATGTATCTGTCTCATGTGTGCTCCTGTTACCATCTTTTTCCTGTTGTTTGTGTGCAGGCTTAGATGCTCGTGGTTTTCTGTTTGGGCCTCTGCTTTCCCAGAGACTGGGTATTGGCTTTGTCCTAATCAGAAAGAAAGGTAAACTGCCTGGAGCCACCGTGTCTGTGTCTTACGATTTGGAGTATGGCAAGGTAAGCACAAATGCACAAACACTCAGTCGTTTTATGATCCTATCTAGGGTTGAATTAACAGATTTTCAAAAATTTGTGGTTGCGCGATAATTGTGTTTATATGATTAAATGGCACTTTATTTGACAATGCCTACCATGTGCCACTTAGAAGACAAAGGCACAAAATGAGCCATTACTGCAAAACCTGCCTCAATTTGTATTTTCATAGAGTAGTTGGCTATGTCAGTACTGCAATATGAACCTTTGCTCCAGTCAGATATCTGGGCCACTGAGCACATTTTTTCTTTACAGAGAACTTAGCTGTCTCCTCATTGTTGCTTTAGTCGTAAACAGTTTCACTCGATGCTGCAAAGAACCACAGAGTCTGCATTCACTCAACAGGCGTCATTGCAGTGTATCTAATCTGCAATATTTCCTAACAATCCTACTTCTGGTTCTCCAGGCAGAAGCAGAAGTCCAGGAGGATGCAGTGGCTGCTGGACAGAAGGTTTTGCTCATCGATGACCTTCTAGCCACTGGAGGTACGGATTTTGTCCTGCTTCTGCTCTGTAACCACCATGTTTACTGGATTCAGTCTGACTAGATAGCACTGTTCACAAATAAACATCTTTCCTGACTCATACTTTATCCATCTGCTTTTACCACAAAATTGGAGAATTCCTCTCACATGAAGGACAGTCATCAAGAGAGCATTCATTGTTGTGTTCAGTGGGAAATCTTTAAGGAAGTTAATCTGCTGAAGTAAAACTCAGAATGCTGTAGTTGTTCAAGCCAGTAATTTGTTTGGGGATCCCTTGAAGTGTCCATCCATTCTCTATACACCGCTTTATCCTCACTAGGGTTGCAGGGAGTGCTGGAGCCTATCCCAGCTGACTTGGGCGAAGGCAGGGGACACCCTGGACAGGTCGCCAGTCTGTCACAGGGCTACATATACAGACAAACAATCGCACTCACATTCACACCTACGGGCAATTTAGAGTTATCAATTAACCTCAGCATATTTTTGGACTGTGGGAGGAAGCCGGAGTACCCGGAGAAAACCCACGCATGCACAGGGAGAACATGCAAACTCCATGCAGAAAGATCCCAGGCCCAGTCCGGGATTTGAACCGGGGATCTTCTTACTGCAAGGCGAAAGTGCTAACCACTACATCACTGTGCAGCCCAGTCCAAAAACATGCTGAGGTGAATTGGTGATTCTAAATTGTCTACAGGTGTGAATGTGATGGTTTGTCTCTATATGCAGCCCTGTGATAGACTGCTGACCTGTCCAGGGTGTATCCTGCCTTCACCTTCAACTGGGATAGACTCCAGCCCCCTGCAACCCTAATGAGGGCTCAGCGGTGTGTAGATAAGAGCTGGGTGGACTTAAACAGAATGCAGTGTGTGTAAACTGTTATACTGCTTTGGAACCTGGAAGCTACACCTGTGCATTGTTACGACCGGCTCCGGATGCCGCAACAAAGGAGGAAATGCACAGAGGATTTAATGGTCACCAAAGAGTATTTATTGAGAACAAAACATAATAATGGAGTGTGGTAGCTTGAATCAGTGGTGTGTTGTCAATGTAAAACAAAACAAAATACCACCAAGGACCACATGGCTGGCTGTAGGAGTGGAGTGGAGCAGTGAGGAGCTGAGCAGTGGCAAAGCAGAGCCAGACACAGAGAGCAGAGTGGCAGAGACAGCAGAGCAAGCTCATATAGCCTGTTGCCCTTCCCAGGTGTGGCTGGTTAGCTGATTGCAGCTCCGCCCACCCAGAGCCCTGCAAGAAGAGCAACAGCAGACAAAGGCTCTGGGACCGTAACAATATGTAAAAAAAAAAAAAATTTAAAAAAATACTGACTTTTAAGAATGGTTAATCAACGGCTTGTCATATTAAGATTTTTATCTTGGTCTCTAACAAGGTAGATGTCTGAATGTTTTTTTTTCTTACTTGTTGATTACGTTGCACAGATGAATTTTTAATACAAGATTTGTGTGTTGCAGGAACATTATATGCGGCCTGTGAGCTGATGAAGAAGCTGCAGGCTGAGGTTCTGGGCTGCATGGTGGTCATCGAGCTCAAAGAGCTGAACGGCATCGACAAACTGAAATTGCACAATGTGTTTTCCCTGGTTCAGTACTGAGGACTTCTGGAGACACCACAATCTAGACAAGTCAAGTGCATGGTGCAAGAAAACAAGAAACCTCTCCAACTCAGCAACAATTTCACAGTTCCTCTCATTTCAATCGTGCATCTTCTTCTCAGTTTCATTCAGTGCTGAAATTTAAAATGTTTTGTCATTAATTCATGATGTGTTAATGTTTTGGCTGCACAGCTAGAGTCTGACTAAGCTTAAGAGAGGAAGACAGCTTCATTCTCACAGATCCTTAAGGGTTCTTAGAAAGTGTAAAATAAGATCTAGAGGTTGCATGGCGGGAACATGTTACCTGTGACTCACTTACCATGTCCATACTTTTTTTCTTTTTTTTTTTTTTTAGCAGTTTTTGTTTTATTGTATTGTCCTCTTCATCTGTATCTAATTTATTCAGTAAGGAGGTGCAATATCCATTTAACACTGAGAACAGAAATATGACTTGAGATGTTAAGCTGTGCGATGCTAACAATGTGGTGGAACAGTTAGCTAGCTGGGATACGTTACTCTGACTAACAGGCATGAGTATTTACAAAAATAACTGTAGCTAAGTTGTGTCTTAGCTATTTTCAGTGTATTTCCTTTCTTTTGGAGAATTCAAAGGGTCTTAAAGTGTTATTGTTTGATGGAGGCATGAAACTGTGCTCATTACTCCGAGGGGAAGTTCTTAATAATGACCTTTACTGACTACTTTTGGAGCCGAGTTGTAACACTTCTTATCATCGCTGGTGGAGAAAAATGCCATTTATTGCAATAAGAGGCCAAAAGAATAATAAGTGGAGGCGAAGGAAGTAACACGTAACCCTCAGGTTTATTTATGTGGAGACTTCAACCAGATTGTTCCATTTAAAGCTGTACCGTTGAGATGTGACCATGTAAGCACTGTTGTCCTAGGCAGGATGGAAGATTTTCAGCACTTATACAACTTTTGCTTTTGTATTCAAACCTCAAACACGATTATAAATCTATGCCTAAAAATACATTGTCTGACTGATGTGATTATAAAGGGAATCTGCCATTTCTATGCATACAAAACAAATTTATCTACCGCACAATACAGAGTTTTTACAGTGGAAATGTTCTCACACTCTTATGAAAACAAAGTTGTAAGAAATAAAACAGACTTAGTTTTTGCTGATAGTGTCATGTGTAAGTAGTGGTTAATGGTAGCAGTATTAGCAAACTTGGTGGGAAATACTGCATGAGTGATGTTACGACTCATGTCTGTGAAGATTGTCAGTCATCCAGGTCATGGTAAGTGTAGGAGCTTCAGTAAAAATCAACAGGACTTGTAGGATTTTTGAAGGTTTTTTTTGGCCTTATTACAGCTTTTATTGAGAGAGAAACAGGAAAATGGGGAGAAGAATGGGGTAAGGACCTGCAGCAAACGGCAGTGGGCTGGATTTGGACCCATGACCGCTGCATCAAGAACTATAGCCCCCATTTATGGGTCGCCCACTCAGTCTGTTGAGCTACTGGGGCGCTGACTTGTAGGTTTTTTTGAAGACATTTTTCAGTTTTAAACAGAATAGTCACTCTGGGTCACATGACTGATGGTTAATTAACAACCGTGACTCACATGCCACCAGGTGTGGTTGTTCTGAAATCAGGTGTAGGTCCACCAACAATAAGAAGCAATCATGATGATGGAGCTGCCACTTTACATGACAAAGGATGTTTATCAGCCAAGACAGGAGGGACTCAAGATGCTAATGATGGCGAAACTTTCTGGGCAGTGACCGAACCACTGCCTTATAGGTGCATGATAAATGGTGTCACAGACCTCCTCCTCTGTTTAGAGAGAGCTGTTCCAGTTTGACAAACATGGCTTCCTTTACTCTCTCAAACCATCTGTCCTCTTTTTCCAGCATGTGGACATTACTGTCATCAAAGGAATGTCCTTTATCCTTCTTGTCCTGAGGAGCTTCTCTCCTGTGTTGAGACATCCACTTCTGAAGCTGATGTTTAGTTACGACTCGTCTTTACCTGTCCTACATGTTGTCACATTGTGTGTAGATGTTCTGTTACATCGACTATATTACAAATATTTGTTTTTTCTATACTCTGTGATCTCAAAATATTTTATATATTATCATTAAGGCAATAATAAGAACTGCTAAGGAAATATGTTCTGTCTTACAAGCAGAACTTGCTTTGTCCTTTTAGCTCTTAAACTCATTCGTTAAAGCTCAAAATCTTGGAAAATCGTGTTTCTGCATGACAAGACTAGACCCACTACCACTCATGGCAACTTTTTCACCTTTTTTCTCTCATTAAGCTATTACTGTCAAGATTGCACATTGGTTTTAGTTAATTATCGCAGTCATTACTTTTGCTATATGCAAGGATGGAAACACTAGCATGTTGGAAAAAGAAGTTGGAATAAAAAAATGTGACAAAGGTCTGAATAAACAAGCATACAGTTAAATAAGTAGTAAATTCTATTACTCATATTACTTCATACTAGATCATTAACAGAAAGACAAATGTTAAGTTTTAAATTGTTTATTTTTTAGGGTTAGAGATGGTAACAAGTTCAAATGTACATGGAGTTCAATAATGTTCTCCATGTCAAACAATGTCATCTCTAAAACTAAGCTCAGACTGGCTGAGTCACTCACACCTCATTTCTTTGATAGAACACATCTAGCACATCCTCTGTGTTCAACCTTTTTTTCTAAGCTGGGTAGCAGGACCATGTGCTGATTTCACCAAAACTGTTGCATTTAGCTTGAGCTACAACCGCCTCCAGCCGCATTATTCAGCTCCTGCACAAGAGCAGCATCTTCTTCATCACCATCATTTTGCAAACCAATGCATAGTTAATACTGCTGCCCCAACAGCAGGATGTTTAAGTTATCTAATTGTATAGAACTGCTCTATAATTCTCCATGTCTACATTTCTTGTATTACAAAATGTGCAACACTTATTGAACTGACAATGTTTTGCCTTAAGACAAGACCTGAAGATAAGGTCATCCTGTTACTTAATGTTCGTGTGTGTGATGGATCGTCGTAGCTATTTGCAAGAAGTTAAAGTTGAATGTTTTCAAACGTTGTTGCTCTACAGGAAGCTTAATAAATGAGATCTGTTCATTTGTTTTACCAGTGAAGAAACTGTTGTGACATGGAGTACATTTACATTTGCTTACAGGACATAAATGTCAAAACCATAAATCTTTCCCTCAATGATCTCACCTCCAAACGAAGGATGAACTAGTTTGTTTCACCTGTGAGGTTACAGTCAAACTGTTGCAGTGATGTGACAGACTCACAACAGGTGCTAACAGGTGAGTAGAATTTTATTTTCACTAACTTCTGTCAGCACAGCAGAAAGAACTTTTATGATAACATAGCACTGACTCCTCACAGGATCTTGACTTCATGGCATCACACTGTCAAAAGAAAAACTTTTCACACAAGTCACCCAAATTAGTTAGCATTATATTTAACGAGCTGCATTCACAGTATAGGAAATTGGAGGCAGTGGTGCTCCGTTAAATACTTATATTTCTTAAACATTATCAAAAAGTGACCCTTAAAATGTAAACACTCATGAGCTCTACATTGTAGAACACTGATCCCTAAAAGACTGGCAGTCAGTAGACAAATATTACACCTTTGTGGATGCTTAAAAAAAAAAGCACACTAACAGTAGAATAATTAAAACAACCTGCAAACACAGGAAGAATACCAGAACTATTAACACAAGAGGGGCACGCCACAAAACCCTGCTAACAAAGCAGCGATGTTTTCAAAAAAATACAGCGCTTCAACTAGCCAGCAGGAACCTGAGCGCACTCAGTGAAAGGCCACCTCAGTCATCATTCTGTCATTTCAATCTGAATGAAAAGTCTGTCAGAGTCTCTCTTCCTCTCGAAGTCTGCGGCTCAGTTTGTCCAGAACAATGCTGAGCTCCATGTTCTTGTTCAGCTTCAAGTAGAAGTCCTTCCTGATTGGATGAATGGTCAGCCAGTCAGCAGCCACTTCTGCCAGCAGACGGACGTGTTTCTCCATTTCACCTGTTGATTCGAGAGGATCAGTCAGTTACATTGCGGACAAACCCTCCTGCAAATGAATGCGTTTTCTACTTGCCCAAACAGACATGAAGCAGGAACAAATACTACGAAAAGATTTTAAAAAGGTCGATTATCCGTGCATATTTATTTCTTCTTTTCCGTTTGCACCAACCTATGCTGAGAGTAGATCTGTAGCTGGCCACCATCCTGTTACAGGCCACTTCCATTATCAAAGCAGCTTTTTTCTCTGCAACAAACACATTGCGGAGAATCCTTGCCAGCTCCCCAAGTCGTGACATCATCAACAGGCGCTCCTCCTGGATGGGATTTCGGGTCATGGCTGCCTGGAGCTTCTGGGCCTCCTTTGCCCGAATCTTAAAAACAAAAACACCCAACAGTATGATAAATCACAACATGGTATGCTCGTCATTTTCTTATCACACAATCGAGTCCATGCTGCCCAACCCTGCACTAGTGACTCCCCACTTAAAGAACCCTCCCCCTGGTGTACCTACCCGGTCCAGCAGCGACTGGGACACCCCTTTCAGGGCAACTGGGACCTGAGCCACAGGAGCATTTGATGGATTTGATGTTTGGGGTGCTGCTGGTTGCTGTGAAAGCTTTGGCTCATTACTCCCTGTAGCTTTGTCCTCCGTCTTCAGAGCCAGCGAAACCAGAGCCTTCTCCATCTGAAGACAGGAAACGAGAAATTCTATTTAATTTAGAAAGAGCAGTGATGACAGAGCTTATATTTAATTAATATGATGAATAAACAGTCTTTAGAAATGATACATTTGGCAAACAAACAAAATACAATGAGAAGATTTTGCTGATACGTGAACCTCTGAGTGTTAAAGGGTGAGAAACTGACAATTGTGGTGTACGTCTGTCTGTCAGCAACATTACTCCATAACAGACAAACGGATTTGAATGAAATTTTCAGGAAAGGTCAGGAATGACACAAGGACCACCTGATTAGATTTTGGCAGCAAAGCGACTTATAGTCTGGATCCATGGATGTGTTAAAGATTTCTTTATCATTGCGACATAGCAGCACGGCGTCACTGTAACTATGACAACAAGTGAACGCTGCCTGCTGACGATCACATGACTGCGATCCTACTACAAATCTACTGCTGCGGGCTTATCCATCGGAAATTTTGCAACGACTGAGCAGCCTTGGAGGAGTACTGCGTTCAATAAAAACCTGATACCGATATATTCTGAGAAATCAGACATCAATTTCAGAACTACTGCCAAGAAACCACTTAAACTGATACGGCACCTTGGGCGTGATGAGAGCGCGGGCCTTGTCTAGCACCTCCTGAGCCGTGACCAGTTTGTCGGTGTGAGGAACTTGAGGCAGTGGACTCGTCTGGACAGCTGGAACAGTGTCCACATTAAAGCGAGGGTGCCAGCGAGTCAGTTTGTCTTCTGGAACAGAAACTGGAGGAACCAGTGAGGACAGGAAGGCCTGCAAACAGAGAGGTGGTATAAAATGAAGTTGGAAGGTTTTACTGCAACCAAACACTTCTCAGTGGACACAGCCATGTCAGCTTATACCACATCAGGATTTTTACTTTGAAATTTATGAGTGTGCTGTTTTTGAAACTCCTAATTTACTGTTATGATGGGACTATTATATTATTAAGGTACGTATTAACAGCAGTATAAATACTGACTTTGTGGTGGTGCTTGACAATAGAAACCAGGTTTTGGTGGAAGATCTGCCTTCTCTCCAGGAGACGAGAGGCTGAGAGCACATGCTGGGCTTCATTCTGACCTGAAAAGACAGCGGACACAATATCAATGGACATGTAATCATGTTCGCAGTTTATTTAGAACAACGTGGTTAATAAAAGGTGAACTGACACTAAATGTTCACAGAAGTTTAGTATTTTGAACAGAACAAATTACATCTTAAAAAAACCAGAAGTGTGTTCTAACCAGAGGGAATGACTGGCTCCACAGTGAGCTGGTAGCTGCCCTTCTTTATGCTGCTGTTGAACGATGGGATGTTCTTCTCCTGTCTGAACGAGTACGCCTCAGGGAACACAGTCTTTATCTGACCCACGTGGCTCTCCTCAAACCGCCTCAAATAGGAAATTTAAAAAAAAACAGACAATTATTAGCATCTGCAGCGTGGCAGTCAGTCCCAACACATCCTGGTACTGTCTAGATTTCAACCCTGCATTGACTACTTATATAGTACATGCCTAGCAAAATTGAGTGTGCAAAATACCTAGATATGACCCATTGTACAGTATGGAATGAACAGATATCATCGACTAAATAAGTTGAATAGCAGCAACAACAACACGTCTGTGCTGTCTATAGTTGTCCACGTTTGTTTGCATGGGAGTACAATCAAGGCTCAGGTGTAAACCTATTCCAGCAACCAAAACCTGCATCGTGTTTTGTTTTTAAAGTAGGCATTATTCTCAACCAGTAACATCAAACAGGACTATATGGTTGTATTTCATTCAGTCATTATCTGACTCATGTCAGCTCGTGTCTCCCACCACCTACTTATGCATCATGTCCTGAACTCCTTGCTTGATCTTGGTGAAAGTGGGCGTCTCACGGCGGTTGTGCAGCATGGCCACCACGGTGTCCATACTCCTGAACATCTCAGCCAGCACCTTGTACTGGTAAGGCAGTGAGAGGCCTGGGAGGGCAGCCTGGGCTAGGGTGTGGTACCGCTGATATGCTGGCTGCTCAGTGCTGGACAACAGAGGGAAATAAATAAACAGGACCTCATGTTAGGGAAAGTGCACAGAAAGCTTCTGATCCTGTGGTGTATGGGTGTATGAGCTCACCTGTCCTGAGTTTGTGTCTCGGCCTGTTTGTCCTCTTGAGTCTCTCTCTCTTCCCTCCTCCTCTCAGCTTTAGCTGCAAGCTCTTTGGCATGTGCTACAGTTAGCTTGAGAGCTTTGGCATCAGAAGTGGGAGACGTGGCGGTCTTTTGAACAGGGGGGGTGGTATCATTAGGGGCTACACAAGCTGAAGAGGAAGATGCGGAAGCTGAGGCTGAGGAAGCAGCGCTGGTGCTTTCCTTTGTGACTTTCCTGATCCTCTGGAGGCGAGACTTGAGAGCAGCAATATCCTCTTTACACAGAGCCTGTTAATTTAAACGATTGGGTCATCAAAATGTTGACTTCAGACTTATCTCAGTGTCAGAGTTACATCATATGCTCAAAATTATGCTAATGCTGGCTTGTATTTTCTGTAAAACTGCGCGCCCTGCTCCGCGGTGTTACCTTCTTAGTTTGTCCTGCAGGGTTCTCCTCCTGGCTCCTCTGTGGAGAGCGTTTTGGCTGTAGCTTAGCTTGGTTCTCAGCAGTCGGTCCACTAATGGAGCTGGATGGAGTCAAGGGCTGCAGGATCG
Organism: Acanthochromis polyacanthus; assembly: GCF_021347895.1. Lineage (NCBI taxonomy): Eukaryota > Metazoa > Chordata > Actinopteri > Pomacentridae > Acanthochromis > Acanthochromis polyacanthus. The sequence continues at coordinate 20,241,476 of NC_067127.1, read as the reverse complement.
CCTCACTGGGAACGGGGTGGACTGCAGCCTGGAGATGCACATCAGAATAGATTTACCTCAAACTTTATTGTCATGAGTTTTTCCACATTCACAGAGTGACCCTGCTGGAAACCAAAACCTGTCTTTTATTGTTGCCATTTTGTTAGGGTCCAAGAAAGCAGACGAGCACTGAAGAAAAAACAAAGTCTGGGTAAAACACAGGTGCACTTAGCGCCCTTGTCGAATGCTCAGAGTGTTATTACATCCAGGCAATTTACATTCACACACACACAAAAAGCAACGTATACTCTGTGACTGCAGTGTGTAGGCCTGCTACTAGAAGGGCTATGTGAGGCCTGTGGGTAAAGCCTTATTTATACTCTCTAGCTAAATTGAACAGGGACAGACACGGAAAGTGCAGTCATATAATTGTTGCTATAATGGGTTTAAGACTACATAAAGTCACTAATATCTCAAAACCTGTAAGACCGTGAAGGTTTGCGTGACGTACATTTCATTAACCCATCAAACCCAAAATGTGTGTGTGCATGACGACTATGTTGCAAATATGTATTCTTCACATCCAAACTACTGCCAAGAATGCACAGAAATGCAGCTACTGTCCTACAGTGCATTAATAGCAGAGTCCTACCAGCAGACTCCAACCAGAAAAGATAAGAGCTGTGTGTCTGCTGCCCACAGAAGAGAGACGTGACGGACAGCTAGCCTATGGTCAAATGCTTCACATAGTCATGGAAAGGACTATCATGTGGCCAGTTATAAAATTGCAATTCTGTTAAACTTTTAACATCCTTTTGTACCTGCATTAGGACACAAATGTACAAAGCTGCTAGGTTCAACAGAGTGTGCTGCATCTGTGAGCAGGCTGCAAGTATCTGGACCGACACTATCTGAACTACCACACTCTATAGCACGTCAGAAAAAGATCTAGCATGTTCCAATGCATAGCACGTCAAATGTAGCATGCTAAAAATACCAGAACCAGTCACATTTTGCAGTGTTTTTATCAACACACTCTTCTGGACACTCCAAGCCACAATCCTCTGGGCAGCTGATAACATATCTCAATGTTGCACGAGTGTAAACGATCAAGCCTCACTGATGACAGCTCACTTTGCACCACAGGCTGCGTAAGAGCAAGACCATCTCAGCTTAAGGTGCAACATTCTGAAAAAGTTGTATGTCCCAGTCGTATGCAAACTGCACACAACAACACATACTCTAAATGGGCAAATGTAATGCATCATGAAATAAAGAAAAAAACCTATAAAATTTTGGAACTCTGCCTGGGGCTGCACAGTGGCTCTATGGTTAGCACCGTCACCTCGCCTACAAGATCGCCAATTTGCGACCAAGCCACAGTGGGCTGCTCGGCTTATTTTTTGGAAAAAATGTAATATCTTGGCTAAAAATCATCCCCTGGTAGTGATTGAGGGCTCATTTCAACTGCAATATACTTGGGAATACATCTAAAAAGATATCTTTAAATTATATTAAAAAGTTAAGGCTGCAGGGAGATTTTTCTAGACATAAGTGTAGGGTTCCACCGATGGAATTTGGTGATTAAACGTAAATTTGAAAGGCGAGACATGATATTGCCGTCAAATGTTTTATTAACTAATTCTATGCAGAATAAATGACTACTTTACAAAAAACATAACAGTGAAACATGAAGTCTAAACTGGAAAAATCTACCAAATTTCAAGAATTTTTAATGAAATCTGCCCTAAATTGATGCCTTAAATGACCATTTTCAAAATTTGAAGGCAGTTGTTACACTTAGAGACATCTAGAAGTCTTTTTATACTGCAAAGTATGTGTATATTAGAAGTACTACTTACAATTTCGATACATACGTGTTAACATCAATCGCCCAAGGTCCACACAGGGGAACTTAGACCTTCTTCAGTAAAATTTGATCTGTGAGAGTTGCCATAAGCCAGATTTTCTGACACTTGTATTTTTCAACACCTAACATCCTATTCTTTCAGAAAATATATACTTTCCCATATCTGGCTTATGGCAAGTGAAAATATTCTGGGTGGTACATGAAAATAGTCTCAGAAAAAAAAGTGAAAATTTACTATATTTTTTCCAAACTTTGCAGAAATCTTCTAAATTTTAGCAATTAAGAAAATTTGGAGCAGGTAAACCTGAATATTGTTAAAATCTCAGGTAAAAATTATTAATTTCTCAAAAAGAAATAGAATGAAAAGCTCAAATATCAATTTTTTTACGCCTGTGGAATGTGTAATTTCCTGAGATTCAAACTGGCCTAACTTTTTAAAGAATAGACCGTTTGACTTGATTTTTTTTTTTGTTGTTGAACTGGATTTTTATTCTACTATAAGAAAAACAAAAATAAAAGCAATTTGGAGGGGGTCAAATTTTCTAGATTTCCAGGTCCCAGCCCACTGTGCAAGCCTCAGCCTGGGATCTTTCTGCATGGAGTTTGCATGACTCCCTGTGCATACGTGGGTTTTCTCCGGGTACTCCAGCTTCTTCCCACAGTCCAAAAACACGCTGAGGTTAATTGATAATTCTAAACTGTCCGTAGCTGTGAATGTGATTGCTTGTCTCTTTGTGTACTCCTGTGACAGACTGGTGACCTGTCCAGGGTGTCCTCTACCTTCACCCTCAGTAAGCTCAGATAGACTTCAGCCCCCCATAACTATGATGAGGATAAAGCAGTGTATGGATGCATGGCTATTATGCACGGTAACTCTGGAAGTCTCTTTGGCTACTTTTGGCCCAGATCAAACCTGAGCTGACCTTGTGTGTCTTTACTCAAAGGAGGCACACACACAGATGGCTCAGTGGTAGCAGGAGCTGATGTTCATTTTGTTGCTTCCAGTTGTTAGTAATAGTCTTTTGAGTTTATTAAATATGTGTAGCATCAAATAGGAGGATGAAAATGAATGGTTCTGAAGCAAAAGAGGTGCACACTTTTATGCGTACAACTTCACACACCCATCCACCATTTACACACCACTTAATCCTCATTAGGGTTGTGAGGAGGCTGGAGTCTATTCCAGCTGACGTAGGGTGAAGACAGGGGACACCCTGGACAGGTCACCAGTCTATAACAGGGCTACATATAGAAACAAACAATCACTGATCCACTGTGCAGGCCCAACTTAACACAACACAGCTATAAGTTTATTAATTACTTAGAATTATATAATATCTCTGACATGATTTTTTTTTCCTATCTCTGTCTCCTCTCCAAACGAGACCCCCTATGGCAAAGGTTAGCTCAGCAATGATTATCATGAAAATACATGTTCTTGTTCCGTAAAATCTTTTATGTTGATAAATTATCACACAACGTTATGTATGTATCAATATTAAAATCAGAATTGTGTGGATATGCTATCACAGCATGTCAACAGTATGTGTATTCATCTGTGCACATCAGATTATTAGTGTCTTTGACTGTGAAATAAGAAAACCAAAGTATATCAGCAGTTTGGAAAGTATACATTTTATAGGATGCATACTGTTGTACCACCGTTATAGGTTAATGCGGTAGAATACCTGGCAAAAAACATCTTACAGTTTTAGTAGTATAAACTTCTTTGAACTTTAAAGTAAACTGATTGGTAAATGTAAAAAATCATTAACTAGGTTCAACAAAGCTCTACTGGCAAGTAGTTCAAGCTTATACGAAAGTCCAGTTAGAAATGATAACTAATGATTGTTTCATGTCCCTCCTCTGTTTTGTCTGCCAGATATAAACTTTAAGTTCTTGTAGACTCAGTTGCTGTGATGAAGTGTGAGATGATATTCACATTTGTTTGAGTAAATCTTTACCATGGTTAAGCATGGCTGTTCTTCCTCGGGTTAAGATTGGCATCGTCACTGTGTGACCACTGAGTAATGATACCATAGATGTTATTCAGTTACAGATGATTATATTATAGTCATCACCTTTGATTAGGTTGGTCAGTAGACAGGCTTACAGCTCACAAAGGGTAAAAGTAAGTCCTTTGTTAAATCCACAGACAACCCATCAATCAGGCGCTCAGTATTTAAGATTTCCTCATTTCCATACTGACATCGTTTCCAACAAGCACAACAGAATTTGAGACAATCAGCTGTGTCTTTTGTTTTTGTCTGCCACCCCACCCACACATTTCCAGTGTCCCCATCTTGCCACCTCTATGAAAAGTTTCTGATCTGATCCTTGCTCTAGTGGAAACTCTCAGTCATTACAAGACTTGTAATTTAAAGGGCTGCAACTGGATTTTGGAGTTTTTTGATTTCCACGTAGCAGAAAGTTCAAGAAAAAAATATAGACTGTATATACAGTCTATGAGAAAAACATGCGATATGTCTGCCTGCTGTTCGTGGCACAACATTCACATTACTACATACAGACCGGTCAGAAATCAGCTGAGGACCCACAGGTCTGGAACAGGGAGGAGCTGAGAAAAGCAAATGTGAATAGAAAACGTTTGTCTCCAAGACCGAGGTTAAAAGCTGATTAATTTGAGCAGAACTAAATCATCATTACCTGTGCTGTCTCTTCAGGCAGGATGAGTTTCTTCCTTGCAGATCTTTTCTGTCCTTTGTCCGAAGCATTGGCTGTAGTTTGTCCCTCCGTCTGTCGTCTCTTCTTGGCAGCGCTGTGCCCGCTGGTGGCCGCTGCCCCGGCGTGGAGCTCTGCATCAGACGACGTCCGCTTCGGTGTCCGAGGACTGCAGGGAGGCTGTTTTGCGGTGTTGCTAGCAGCAGACTCGCCGTCGTTCAGCCTCACTGCCTCGTCGATAACTCGGACAAACTCCTCACGAACAGAGGACGGGCACAGAAAAGGGTCTTTGTTTTTAGAGGATTTTGATCTGGTCGGAGAGGCTCCGCAGTGCTGCGGGGCTGACTTGGCCGGAGCGACGGTGCCTTTCTTGCTACTGGGAAAGAAATCAGAAACCCGAGCCTGAGACATGTTGCTCCGGGACACACACAAAAAACCCGCAGAGCGAAAAACTTCTCGGATGTTCTATGAAGCGAGGGAGGTAAGAATAAGTCCCATCAACAAACACTGCGGAAATATTCGCTCCCCACAGGAAGAAGAATTTTCGCGCGGAATCAACCAGGCCACGCCTCTTCCGGTCCAATGTGATGGGAGGTGCTAAAATAAGGACCGGCCGAAAGAAGAGTCTGCACAAAACTGAAAGATTTGCACATTGTGGTTTTTTTTGTGGAACTTTTTCAACAGTTATTTTTTCTTCAAGAATAATTCGTAGAGTAAAAATGTGTTAATTTGTAAAAAAAAAAAAAAAAAAAAAGAAGAAGAAGAGAGAATTAAAAAGAGGGAGGAAGTGACGTCAGCACCAGAGAAACTTATTTTGTCGTTCAACGTTTCTATTACAGTATCACCATAGGTATCACTTATAGCCACCCAGTAAAATTCATGAGGGAAACTGGAGGATATGAGTCTTTCTTCGTCTACCAAACGTCTGCTTCACACTCCAGGCCGGTAGGTGGCGGTAATTCGCCTTTAAACTCGTCAAATCAGAAGAAGATGAAAGCTAAAGGAACAGTTACAGTAGTTTCCATAGACTATACATTTAATTACATAGGATTTTACTGGCATGGTGATTTCTTTGATCATTCATGGTTGCATGGTGATACTGACTCATTCTTCTCTCACTGTCCCAGAGTAAGAAAACCCAAAATACCAATGCCACTTACCAAACGGATTTACCAATGTTTCTACCTGGTGACATTATAAGGAGAAGTGAACCCCCCAAAAATACTGTCATTTAAACTTGATGTCAAGAAAGCATGAACCATTTTCTGCATATTGAGACTTGACTGTACATATATATACGTTTCTATTAAATACATCGGCCGTAAACCTGTAAACCTGATATAGTTAGGCAGCTTATGTCGATTTTTTGACCGGATGGGGACAGATCTGACAAAAGTGTGACATTTTTTCCTAGCTATCTACATCCAAAATACTCTCAATTTTTGCTAGGCCCCACATGCACAGGTCATACTGACAGCATGTACGTGGAAAAATGCAATTTTTGAGGTTTCTGCAGTAACAGAGGCCTTCAGGTTCATTGCAGAGAATCCTTTTGTTGCCATGGAGTTGAACAGCTACCACTTCAAATTGCTGGAACGTTTCACAGTTGTCCTGTATGACAAAACCAGCCAGCTGAGCTCTGTTGATGAGGCCGGCAGAGAGCTGTTTTGCCACAGAGACAAGATGATGATGGAAGCCCTTCCTCCCACACAGGGAGCATTATTACAGCATTCAAACCGTGCTGTCTACCAGGCAAGCATTTGGACCACTGCTGACCAGCCCCAGCAGCAAGCACCATCTCCAGAGGGATGGGGCTGGACTCTGGACAAGGACAGCAAGGCTTGGCTCCCTTTTTGGACGACACTGCCAATAGCATCTGAAGCTTGCAGCCAACTAGTCAAATGTGCATGCAAGGGTGCAAGAGGATGTGGCACCAGATGTGGTTGCAGGAAAGGTGGATGGCAATACACAAGACGGTGCAAGTGCAGCTGTGACAAATAGATCAATGGCTATCCACATACTCGTACCAGCTGCGGTTGCCGATGTACATGCCAGAATTGCTTTAAAGACGTTTTCCTAAATGTTGAAAACTTTAAGGGGCTGAATAAGCAGTTATAAACACTAATATTTCTGAAACAAATTAATGTTTAATTGTCATTTTCACTATGGAAGCAAGTTACGTACAATGTCGCGAGATGATTTTTTGGCCTTATTTTCGAGTTTTGTCAAACCATAAACAAATATCTCGCAAAATATGAATGTTTATTGATTAAAAAATTATTTGAAATGTATCCTTTTCTGATTTTATTCATTGAATTGATCATATTGCCTTTAAATTTTTAAAACATCTTGCTTAGACATGTATATTAGGGTGCATCGTTTGCCCCATAAAATTTTTAAACTTGTCTGATTGTCCTGTACCATGTATCATTTTGTTCCTTTTGAAAAACTATACATCTGAGTAAAATTTGGGTTAGATAGGACATTTGCTATGTGGGCATTAGGAGGCTTGAAAATGTCAATATTTGTGTTAACGAAGGGTTTAATGCGCGAAAACTGCTGCGCATTAAGTGCATTAATTACAACTAAAGATATAACAACTGAGAGTTAACTTGAAGCCAGACATATTTATCTAATCAAAAAATACATTTAAAATGATAAAACCAAAACAACAACAAAGACTGGAGAAAAGATTTGTCCTCTTCATTTTTCATAATTGACAAAGCATCTGGACACCAAAGTGGCATTGTTTTTGCTAGGTCTTCCTGGGAATCCTTCAGTCGTTTCTGAGAAGTGTCTGATTGGCGTTGGTTTACTGGTATCCTCCTAAGCTTTTGATTATTTTCATACAATCGCATAATCTTCTGGCCTGCTTTGTTATCACTGATCATAGGGATGTTTGCTTTTTCATAGAAGACGACTATCTGTTTCACCACTTCTTTTGCAGCCTCATACTTGGTCTTGTTTTCTGAGCTACCAGATTCAAGATGGTAGCAAAGACATCTCAGAACTTGCATGCCAGTCGGCAGTCGACCACCCTTGATAACAGCATCATCCTCTGTTATTTTAGGCCCTAGTCCGAAGATCTCCGTTTGGTTTCTTGTTTCCATTTTGCCAAGCAAGCTGCAACAAAAGTTATAAGCTACACTTCAGTGAAGTAGTAAATGATGGCTGCAAGGATCTGTCATAAACAGTTTCTTGACTGTTACATTGACTGAAATAGCCAGCATTAAGACTACCTAAAGCAAAAAAATTTAGTGTCAGCTAGCAGCAAGATCATGAACACTGGTAAAGGAAATACATGCTTATTTGAAGCTACTTGGCTCAAACTATAGCTATGATCTAAAGCTTTGTTCACAGTACAATCTAAAGAACAAAAAGTATTTAACTTACTTCTTAGGATGATGCCAAAACTAAGTTTTTTTTCAAGTGAAAATGGAGAAAAAAATCATGGAAATTTACCAACAAAGTAGAAACATAGCTATTGGATAATAAAATGTGGCTGTGTTTTTGACTTCACTGAGCAAAATTATGGTCTTTATGAGTGCATTATGGTCAATCAAGGGTTCAACAGTATGCGCTAAAAGATGCAAAATAAAGGCGAAAATAGTGTAAAATTGGTATTTTCGGGCTCGGCAACGCCCACATGGGAATTGTCACAGAAAATTAAAACTTTGCCATGTTAAATAGTTTATCAAAAGGAACATTTTGGTGACTCGTATGAGTTAAGATTCTGACATGGGGCAAACGATGCACCCTAATGTATATGCAGTATTTTCCTCTATTAATGCTATGGAAAAATTGATGACGTCACGTGACTGGGCCCCATTGGCCAATTTTGATGGGGCCTAGCAAAAAATTAATAAGTAGGGTCTACAGAATTGCCTCACAAAATTTGACACTTTTGTCAAGTCGGTCCCCATCATATCGCTAAGCTGCCCAGCTAATATCAAATGTCGATGCTATTATATTTTAATAGACTTGGTACATTTTTCACTGAAGTTCCTAAGTTGCGTTTCTCGGTATTGCTGCCATTCTGTACTCGTATAATGACTCAAAAAAAAAAAAAAAGTATAATGACTCTTGACTGAAATTTGAGGAATGAAAAATGAGGAAAGGATTTATTATTTTAAATAATTACCATCAGATATCATACTACATATCACTGTCAATGGTGCAGAGACAAAACTCCTCTGATTTTTTTTCACGAACAATAGTCATCAAGATATTGTCTTTATTTATTTATTTATTTATTTATTTTTACACCACTATTTTTTTTCTAGAACTGAGTCAATCCTATCTGTATACAGGCAAAGGAACATTCTCATTGAAAAGACTTTATTATAACAAATAATAATACATTTTATTTGAAGGTGCCTTTTTTAGCACTTAAGGACAACTTCCAGACATATACATATATACACAAAATGCACACTATAAACAGTAAAATCAATGCAAGGGACAGAGCAATTGGGCTCAGATAGAATAGGTAATTAGAAACAAATGTGTTTTGAGTTGGAGTGTGAAATCTGGGAATGAATCGATGTTTTGTTTTCAGAGTCTATATTAGATTTTATTGTGTAACTAACTTATAAAACAAGAATATGAAACATTTATATGCTTTACAATCAAAACAATCATTAATCCAGTTTAGTAGACACACATCTTTATTACCCACAAGCAGACATGCCTACTTCTCCAGTAAAACAGAAATAGGTTCACTTCAGTGAGTATTTTTACATTTGGATATTCTCTCCTTTGATCATATCTTACTCTGTCACAGTGAAATCCTTTCACACTGGGACTTTCTTTGGAGCTGGTTGTTGTGTGGGCTGTCCAAAAAATATGTTGCGGTTAATTAATAACTCTAAAATTGTCCATAGGTGAATGTGAGTGTCTCTATGTAGCCCTGTGATAGACTGGTGACCCCCTAAGTCAGCTGGGATAGGCTCCATTAGTGAGGATAATTAAATTAGTAGTAAAATTAATGAGGATTAAGCTGTGTGTAGATGGATGGTTGTTGTGCAGCAGAGGGGGCTGTTGACTCACATGTGGTCTGGATCAGGTGGTACATGCATATTGCAGCTTCAATGAAGACTTGGATGTGTGTCTGATTGATTGTTGTGGTCATGTCACAAGTACCAGCCTGAACACATGTATAATACTTGCCAGTCAAAACATGTGGAATTATTTTTCTATGCATTTCTTTGCGTAACATTTTTAATTTATGATTCATCTGGTTAATTTGAGACAGTAAAGTATCATAAAGGCAAAAAACTAGACAGAAAAACGCATACAATTACCAAAACAACTTTGTAGTGAAACACACATTGTAGAGCATTACTGTAGAGTCACGCAGTGTTGACTGAGGTGAAAGTTAGTCCCATATTAGCTGCAGGGAGGCGACCAGCAGCTCAGTGGAGAATAGCTCCTCTATGAACGCCCCTAAGACTCACTTGCTGTGAATCACATTTTCCACCTACAACAGAGCAGCTTCAGACTGGGCCCCTCCGAAGGAACAAATGCTACCATAGCCTCCTGCCTCGGTGGCTGTCCTGAAACGCGTTCATCTGCTGCTTGACACTGATCTTCCGGCTGGAAACACACACAAGATCAATACAGGAGAGCAATCGGAAGCTTTTCTCTCAACTTGGACATCCACTTAAGTTTTTTTTTTTGGTGTGTGTATGTGTGTGCTTTTCATGGGAGATCATGGGGACATTTTGGATTAATGGCCTATTTATTCCATTGTCACGTGTCATCAGTGAACTCTGATGGAGCCGTTTATTAACACAGCGAACCCCAATCTGTGGTAGTTATCGATCTATCGTCGTTGATTATCGGGGGGAGTACTGATCAGCGCTGACATGGATCTTCAGGTGGTGGTCTGGCTGTTCTACTGCTTTCTGCTGCCCTCCACGCTGCTAACAGGTAACTCGCTCGTTATTGTTGAACACAAAGAAGTGCTGAAAAAGTTTCGTAAAGTTTAACAACTGCACTCGTTTCCTCTGCTCTGAGGCGGACAGTGAAACTCGTAACACACTGGGTGGTAACTGCTGGAGCAGTGAGACACAGGACCGTAAAACTCCCGCAGTCCTCCTCTATTTCTGGTGTCTGGTAATTAACGTGACTGCAAACGACACTACATGTAGGACACAGGATCTGAAGAAAGTCACAGGTTAAGCTCACACTAAAAATCTCAGTCATTTTGGAACAGTCGGTGTCGGTTTCTCTTCCCGTGGTGGTGAAATCCGATAATGTAAACGGCTGCAGCTGTGTAAAAATGTCTCCAAAGCAGCGATCACTGCTTATACAGCTTTATGTTATATTATTGTTGTTGTTGCTTAACATGCTGGATGAGGAGTGACTTCAGAAAGTCTGGTTAGTTTGGTTGTTTTCTACCAACTGTGCGCGTGAACTGACAGGCTGAGACATTCTGAACTTATGAGTAATGTCAGACAACTTTATGCCCGCCAATATTAACACATTTCCCTTCACGAGTTGTGTTACCATGTGGCCATTGGTCTCTTGTGGTTTGCTAATAATGCTGGTAACACTGAGCTGTCATCCTGTCAGTAGTTTTCTGTGCCCTTATGTCTTTTTTTCCTGTGCATTTCTCAACCTGATACTTAAATAGTTTCCTGCTTGAAGATGATAATTTTAGACAAGGTAATAACAGGATCCATCCTTTGGTCGTACCCCTCTCCAGATCTGCGTTTTCCATTTGAAGTGGGAGCTCCTCATCTTTGAGTGATTACATTTACAGCACACTTAAAGGTGCAGGCATGCTGAGATTTGATCCATCCTTCAGGTCAAGAACTGACTCAGTGTTGTGTCTGTGAAGCCTTCCATGTGCTTTAATGGCGGTTTGAAAAGTATACATTTTCTGGGATGCTCAAAGAATCACAGTTATAGGTTAAAGTGTAGAATACCTGGCAAAAAGCACCTTATATTTTTGTATAGACTTTTCAGAACTTTAAAGTAGCTGATTGGTAAATGTAAAAAAGCCTTAACTAGGTTTTACTGGCAGCTTGTGCCAGACTATATGAAATTTCAATTAGAAATGATAACTAACGCCTGTTTTATGTCTTTCCCTGCCTGCCAGATATGAACTTGAAATTCTTGTAGACTCTCTTTCTGTGATGAAGTGTGAGAAAATGTCTAAATTTTGACATCCATGGCTCCAAACCCTAACCTTTGAGTAGAATGTAAGTGAATTCTTACTGTGGGTGTGTATGGCTGTTCTTCCTCGGGTTAAGATTGACATCATCACTGTGTGAGCATTGAGTAATGATACCTTGGGTGTTATTCAGGTACAGATGATCATATTATAGTCATCACCCTTGATTAGGTCGGCCAGTAAACAGGCTTACAGCTTACAAAGGGTTAAAGTAAGCCCTGTGTTAAATCCACAGACAACACATCAATCAGGCGCTCAGTATTTAAGAAGTAATGATTAGAGATGGGATTTATGGGTCTTTGAAGAGAGACGGATCTTGAGAACCTTTTGAAGAGTCGTTCAAAAGACTGGCTCCTTGTTATGTTAATTTATTTTTTAGAAATCAGCCAGGGATCACATGTTTTAATCAAGGAAGCAGTCACTGGTAGCAGCTATAGGACACAATATGGATCAGAATAATTCAAACTTACACATCCCACCAATATATACTCAATTGGTGGGTGGCGTCTTACATTACCTGATGTGAAGGCAGAACTAGAGGAATCAGTGGAAGAGGGACTGACGGAGATGTTGCCCTCATTAGTGCCTGAGTCAGTCCGTTCTTTGCTGACATCTGACATTATTACTGTTGGGTGCTGAGTTTTCATATGGCGGTGTAAGTTGTTCGTTGACTTGAAAGAGATGCTTTTCTGACAAATAATGCGCTGCGCTCTACAATTTGCACATAAGACCATCTCGTAACTGCGAACCAGTTCTCATTGTTCACTTAAACGGACCATTCAAATGACTGACTTGTTTGCGGACGTCATCTCTAGTAATGATGCCATAGGTGTTATGCAGGTGTAGATGATTGTTCTATAATCATCACCACTGATCTGGCTGGTCAGTAGACAGGTTTACAGCTAACAATGAGTAAAAGTAAGTCTTGTGTTAAATCCACAGACAGCTGACTAACCCACCAATACAGTGGTCAGTACTCAATCACAGGTAATCAGGCACACACACATGTACAGATCACTCACCCTATCAACACTAACATGCACTCCTTTCCATTAATCTAATGACTTCATGTTTTGTGGGCTTTGTGTTTGTTTGAGCACCCTGGTCACGATTTTTTTAAATCAAATCTGTAACAGAGCTCTTTCCGTATCCCTTTCAACACGGCGCAAGTCCAAACTACTTAATTACCTCTAAATATAAACTATCCACGACGTGAGGAAAGGATCATTCTGGGTCAGGATGTAATGGCAAGTCAGACTGTGTGCTTTTCTTCACACACTGTTGTCACTTTACAAGCTGCAGTTAATTAATTAGTTACATAGCAGACATCATCTTAGATACAAAGAATGATGAATATTAGTTGTTTTCATAATTTGATAAGCTTGTTATTAGTTTAGATTCCATCTTTTGTTTATTATTGTGTTGTTATCAATCATGCAAGACTTGATATACTATCCACTCTCATATGAATGACAAATATCGCAAGCATGCTGTGGTTCTGTACGTCTTTGTGGTGGGTATGTTTGAATGAAGTCATGAGGAATATGTTAATGTCAAAGCACCCCGTTTGTCAGTGACAGATTGATGTCACTTTAGGAGACAAATAAAGCAGCAATATAATAGAGTATAGAATGTGTATAAATGACTGTACTGTAGGGAGCATAGTGAGGTTTTTGTTATAAACAACTCCATTTTTTATGTGTTTATGTAGATGATAATGAGAGAGAGAGAAAGAGAGCAAGAGAGAGAAATCAAAGATAGAAGGAAGGAGTCCGCTGACAGGATGTCACATGTAGCTACTTGAATGTTTGGTTCTTTCAGCACTTACATTATTGTGTTGAGTCAAAGGAAGTGAAAGATGCCAAAATGTTGCCACACGCACTCATGTTTCCATTACTTCAGAAGACATAATATGGACTTAAAATCATTTCCTCCTTAAGCCAAACAGCTGCTAGTTTGATCCTCACCTACCTTGATCTTAAACCAGGAATTTTACACCCCACCCATTTGACAGTTGAGTGATTTTAGGGAAGCAGGTCCCCACAATGTAACACACACACACACACACACACACACACACACACACACACACACACACACACACACACACACACACACACACACACACACACACACACACACACACACACACACGCACACAGCTTGTGATGCTTTGCCATCTCTAAACTATGTGTTACTGCATTGACTTCATATACGTGACTGTTGCATTTGATTTAGATGTCATAAACTCAGTTACGGCTTTTACAAGCATTGAACCCTATCAGTCCATTCATTTTCCATACCACTCATCATACATTTGCAAAAAGTACGTGTTACCCATACACAGCTGCATGCTTCAGTGGTTATGTTTCCAAACTTGCTTATAACCAGATAACTATGAACTGACTGTGCTCTATCAGGCTTTTAAAGGGAATGGCATGACATCTTCAAAATGTTGATTTCAAATGTTAAAAATATAATAAATAATAATCACACACCTCATCTAAATGTCTTCTATATGGAAGGTAGCACAGTGAACTTTGGAGACTTTGGGTGGTTTGGGCTTAAGAGCAAAGGCTTTGTTTCCTATGTGACAAAATCCCAGAATGGTTAAATTGGTAATTTGATTGCTGTTTCATAGTGTAACCACTGTTTTTAGATTTACAGGCAAATTTGATAAAAATACTAATAAATAACAATAATGAAAGAAACCTGTCAGTTGTATTTACAGCTTTATTTCAAAGTTAAGATTTATGACTGGGGCACCTGAATAGAGGTTTAGTCATCTGCTAAAACTGAAATTGTTTAGATTGAAATCCTCATTTAAAAGGCATTTCAGTAACTTTATATTCAACATTTAACAAAGTTTACAGGATCTCTTGGAAATACTTCTTTGAAAAAGCAGTAAGAAAGCAACTTACATATACCAACCAGGCATATCATTATGACCACTGACAGGTGAAGTGAATAGCACTGATCATCTCTTCGTCATGGCACCTGTTAGTGGGTTGGATATATTAGACAGCAAGTAATAATAATAATAATAATAATAATAAAACTTTATTTATAGAGCACTTTTCATGCACAAAATGCAGCCCAAAGTGCTTGAACAAAGTGATATAAAATATAAAAGTTTAAAAAAAACAGAGTAAAACTAGGAATACAACAAGAAAAACATAAAACAAGAAAAATGCTAAAACAAAACAATAGCCGTGACAATAAAATCAGCCAGAATAAAAAGCCAAATTAAAGAAATAGGTTTTCAGTTTCTTTTTAAAAATAGCCAATAGCCAATAGCCAAAGCAAGTGAACATTTTGTCCTCATAAACATGTATTAGAATCAGGAAAAATTGGCAAGTGTAAGGATTTGAGCGAGTTTGACGAGGACCAAATTGTGATAGTTCGATGACTGGATCAGAGCATCTCCAAAACTGCAGCCCTTGTGGGGTGTTCCTGGTCTGCAGTGGTCAATATCTATCAGGAGGTGCACCAGCACCAAGGTCATGGCCGGCCTATGCTCATTGGTGCATGTGGGGAGTAAAGACTGGTCTGTGTGGTTTGATCCAACAGATGAGCTACTGTTGCTCAAATTGCTGAAGAAGTTCATTTTGGTTCTGATAGAAACGTGTCAGAATATGCAGTGCATGAGGCTGCATAGCCACAGACCAGTCAGGGTGACCATGCTGACCCCTGTGCACCAACAATGGACACGTGAGCATCAGAACTGGACCATGGAGCAATGGAAGAAGGTGGCCTGGTCTGATGAATCACGTGTTCTTTTACATCACCTGGATGACCGGGTGCGTGTGTGTTGTTCACCTGGGGAACACATGGTACCAGGATGCACTATGGGAAGAAGGCAAGCTGGCGCAGGCAGTGTGATGCTTAGGACGACATTGGGTCCTGCCATCCATGTGGATGTTACTTTGACGCGTACCACCTACCTAAGCATTGTTGCAGACCATGTACACCTTTTCATGGAAACGGTATTCCGTGATAGCTGTGGGCTCTTTCAGCAGGATAATGTGCTGTGCCACAAAGCAAAAATGGTTCAGAAATGGTTTGAAGAGCACAACAACGAGTTTGAGGTGTTGACTTGGCCTCCATTTCCCCAGATCTTAATCCAATCGAGCAACTATGGGATGTGCTAGACAACCAAGTCCAATCTATGGAGGCCCCACCTTGTAACTTGCAGGACTTAAAGGATCTGCTGCTAACATCTTACCACAGCACACCTTCAGGGGTCTAGTGGAGTCCAGGGCTATTTTGGCAGCAAAAGGGGGACCAACACAGTATTAGGCCGGTGGTCATAATGTTATACCTGATCGATGCATGTTAGAGTGGTGTTGAATACATTTGAATGGCATCATACATTGGACTTTTATTAGCACTGACACTGACAACATCCGTGAAAAATATATTAAATCCCAGATGGCCATTCTGCATCAAATCCTGTTTCTTTGTTACTGATGTTTTAAAACATCTTCATAAGGCTTGTAGATCAAACCGAATAAAATGTATACAAGCTTCAGGAAAAGCTGGTGTGGGAACACCTCCAAGTCTTGTTAGCAAATGAAGTGTAGTTGCAGCTGCAGTTGATTTTCCACATTTTGTTCTCAGTAAAATAATCGTAAACAAAAACACAAAAATAGCAGTGCTTCCGTCACGTACCCTGTGTTTGTTCCAGGCTTGGAGTGGATATGTATCTCTCATATCAATACACAAACTGAACACAAAAATGACCATGTTTAAGAAAGGGGCATTGTGTATGAGCACTACTAAGCCAGTGAGTCAGATCCATTGCACACTATGGCAGTTCAACAAGACTTTATGGCTTAGTGAGAAATACGTAGAGTATGTGTGAGCTGTGTGGCATTTGATAGTAAGCCAGAGAGAGGAATGCAGATGAATGGTGCGATCTCATCATCAGTATTTGGTCTTTTGTCTTGAAACCATCAGGAAAATGGGCAGCAGCTTTCTAAAAATGTTAAACTCTCCATCCTTTTCTAGACTTTGCAGATATGTCAGATTTTCCTAAGTGGAGTTTCTTTGTTTTGTTTTAAAGACATGCTGTTGCATGTTGGAGCCAAGATGTGACATGTTTGGAGAACTTGGCACCAGAACAGCATCTCCTCCAGCACTCTTTCTGGCTTGTCCTTATTAGATCATTAACTCCTGGAATATTTGACCACAAAGGTAATTTTCTGGGAGTTGTAGATGCCATTTAAACACATGTAAACCAAATTAAAAATGATGTGTTAGTTATGCTTTACAAGGGAATAGGTGCACATTCAAGGGTGAGAGGGTTTCTTGGTAGTTATTTAATGCATTAAAACAGCAAATCTCTGTAGCAAGCACAAACATCCTTTGGTAAAGAATAGGTTTCAAACCATCACTGACACACTGGCTGCATAGTCTCACAGCTGAGAGTTCCCATAAAATTGGAATTTAGCAGATAGAAAAGATTGTTTAAAGAGAATAGCTCTGACATTTAAAATGCATTGATGCCAACTCTACACAATGGAAAAGATGTTCCCACTTCAGATGTTTGGACATATTATTAGCTGACTAGTGTGCTTTAACACTGAAGCAAGTTTTTTCACATTTTGTGTGAATATACAATTATACAATAACAATCATCCATCTATTCATTATAGTCTATACACCACTCATTAGTCTATACACCTCACTAGGGTCGTGGGCGCGCTGGAGTCTATCCCAGGTGAAGACAGGGGACACCCTGGACAGGGCCACGTCTATCACAGGTCTGCACATAGAGACCAACAAGCACTCTCACATTCACACCAGCATGTTTCTGGACTGTGGGAGTATGCCAGAGTACTTGGAGAAAACCCACGCATGCACAGAACATGAGCATGAACATGCAAACTCCATGCAGAAAGATCCCAGACCCAGGACACGAACTAGCTCTTCTAGCTGTGAGGCAGCAGTGCTAACCAATAATCCACTGTGCAACCCGCAACAATAATCATGTACTACTCACATTTATTTTTGTGAGGGACTTTTTGCACATTCTATCCATCTATCCATCTATCCATCTATCCATCCCTCTGGTTTGACAGTGGTATGGACTACTGATGTTTACAAAGTCTGAAGGAAGATTATTATGACCACCACTCTAGCCCTCACCCCATCATCAGTGAATGTAATAGAATAGTCCGGTAATAGAAAACCTGGCCAGTTAGGTCCCACCTGTGAAGATCACTCTTCATAACTCATAACTCCTCATAACTTCACTGTACAAATTGTGCAGCATGGGTAGCAGCTGAACAATTTCATCTAACCTTCTAGGTTGATAAGGGACTTTTATCTGTCATATGTTCTGTTCTTTGTGATATTTTAACCAGTTTTGATCAGCCATGATTTATCGTGTAGTTTCTGGTGTTAACAGACCAATTAAAGTTTTTGGTATACATTCTAGCGACCTCAGCAGACCACTGAATGCTGGAAATGTCTATACTTAAAAGATTACTTTGAATCAACATCCATATCTCTGGTCCGTTAGTGAGAGTTGATAGCACATCTGTTTTTTTTCCCCTCAGGATTTAGAATGTTCACTTGCTCCTACGTTTACCGTCAGAGTTCTGTGTGGTTCTGTTAATGTTTTTACTGTCATGGAAGCAAATAAACACTGAGGTCATGGTAGAAACCATGCACCTAACTCATTGTTAACTTGTACACTCAGGGGCCCAATCATTATAACATCAACTCCCCATTAAATACCTTCAGCAGCACTATCACAACATAGTGTGTAATGACACAGTGTAGCTGTGTTTATGTGTGTGTGAGAGAGACAGAGGGAGTATGTGTGTGAATTATAAATGTCTGTGCCTGTTTTTTTCCATAAAAACAGGAAAGTTGGTCAGCATGGATTCAGCTACACACACACACACACACACACACACACACACACACACACACACGCACACTGAATGTTCCATTCCAAAACAGCTGAGTTGGAAAGCACCTTCATCACATGTAGTTTTTCTGCTCTTAGTTTTTAGGTGTTGCGCAGCAGACTTGATGTTTTTTTCTCTATGTAAATAAAGCACACAGACAGAACTGACTGCAAAAACTTGTCCCTCTAGTTTTCACTAGGTGAGAGAATTTCTGATATGATTGTTGTTATTTTGCAGCCGTAAAACATCAGGTCAGATTTCTACATGCCTTTGCACTGTCCTGGAGATGTTCACCATGAAAGGAAAAGACTAGAGGAATGTGAAAATGACATTTTCCAGTCAGTTCAAAGTATTTCCTAGTTTTGTCTGCAGGATTGAGGAAGCCAAATGTAGGCGCTTGTAAAACTTGTATAGTAAGGCAAAGTGGGTATCATTCTGCAACATGAGGCTTGTAAAGAGGCATAAAACATTTAGAACTGATTACAGCACGATCAGACATCCTAAATCACAGGGTAGAGAGGTGGAACATGGAAACATTATCAACAGAAACATCAGTTGAAGGATAAAAATGTAGTGCTGTTAGTTGTCCACCTTGAGGCCTCGTCCTCCAGGTAGCCTCGTGGACTTATTCTTGGGGTTTTGCCTGCTGCTGTGCTGTTGCCTGTTGCATTTATTTTGTTTCCTGCAGATTGCAATTAATGCAAATTCTGTGTAAAGATGGCTCTAGCAAGTCCAGTATAATGAGCCCTGCTTGACTTGACGTGATACAAGGATCTGAAAGATGAATTTAAATGAAACCAGTGATTTTTTTTTTTTTTTGTCAGGGCTGCACAGTAGCTCTGTCTTTAGTGTTGTCGCCTTGCAGCTAGGAGACCCCCAGTTCGTGTCCCGGTCTGGGATCTTTCTGCATGGGGCTTGCATGTCCTCCCTGTGCATGTGTGGGTTCTCTCTGGGTTCTCTTGCTTTCTCCCACAGACCAAAAACATGCTGAGGTTAATTGGTGATTGTAAATTGCCCGTAGGTGTGAATGTGAGTGTGTTTGGTTGTCTGTATATGTCGCCTTGTGATAGACTGGGGACCTGCCCTGGGTGTCCCTTGCCTTCACCCAAAGTCAGCTGGGATAGACTCCAGCCCCCTGTGACTCTACTGAGGATTAAGCGATGTATAAACTAGACGAGCCCTCAGTAGATGGCAGAACCACGCCCTTGCATGATACTCTGTATCAATTTTGATCATCCTACGTATATCCCTTCCTATACAAATGATGCAATATGCAAGAAATGTGCTAAGTGACCCCTGTGACCTTGACCTTGATCTGCTGACCTCTAACTCCACAACTGAGCAGGGGACCTTAGACCGATCTTCAGTGCCAAGTTTGATCATCCTGACCTCAGCACTTGCAGAGATATCGGAACGGACATACATACACACACATACATACTTACCCAGCCAGCCAGATACCGAAGCGAATGCAGTAACCTTGCTGACGTACACGTCAGGTGTGGTTAATAATGGATGGATGAACTTATTGGCAGATGGAGCTTTTAGAAAGACTGATCACAACCAGTGAGAAGGTAGTTGAAATTACTGAAAAGCTTAATTAACTCTAGAGCTATCTGGACTAAGAAGCCATACTTTTCAATAATAACTCAGATCCTAAAACAAAAATAAAACATGAACTAGAAATACTTCTCTGTAAATATGCTACTTTTAGAAATACTATTATTGAGTAATTATAAGCCATATAAATAATAAACACTTGATAGAATGTACACTGCTGTTCAAAAGTTTGGGGTCAATCAGGCAATTTCATGTTTTCCATGAAAACACACACTTTTATTCATGTGCTAACATAGCTGCACAAGGATTTTCTAATTGAAATTGAAAAAAAAAACTGCTTTCAAAAATAAGGACATTTCAAGGCGGCCCTGTAGCTCAGCTGTTTTAGTGTGTGACCCATAAAGGGGCTATAGTCCTGACACAGCGGTCATGGGTTTGAGTACGACCCATGGCCATTTACTGCAGGTCCCTCCCACATTTCTGTCTCTCTTTCCATTGTGCACTATAATAAAGGCCAAAAATTTCGTTTTAAAAAAGGGACATTTCTAAGTGACCCTGAAGTTTTGAATGGCAGTGTATGTCATGAGGTGTATGAGTACGTCATGAGTATTTGTACATTCAGTTTTGCAGAAAAATGTTATGTCCATGTTTGATCAGTAAAGACCACATGACAACTCAGGAGATTGAATCAAACAGTTTCTGATTTATTAAGGGGCATTTTCTAGAATGATTTCATCAAAGTGAATGTACTGTGACAAAAAGGAATTGAAGCAGAGATCAGGGCACTGGAACGAAGAGTTTCAACATCTAATAATTAAGCCATAACTGCTGTTGCATCAGACAATGGAGAGACAAAAATATCACACAAAAACAAATACTGACTGGATGAATAAGACATGCTGTGGAAACATAACAAACATGGAAGGCAGAGTGCTGCTAAGAGATAGGTGCTGTCGTTACTGAGCAGTGTTATCATGCCTGCTCCTAGACATCATTTTGGGTGTGTTTGATGATTAACTGGGCCACAGGGCGGAGCTCCTCAACACTTACTTTGTTCTGTATGTTGAAACTGACGCTGTGGTTGTGGACAGTAAAGTGCTGAGCAGCTGAATCATACATTTGTTGGATAAGGATCAGGCTAATCCAGACATTTTGGATGGCTAAGTAAATGTTATAAAACCGAATCCCAGACTTATCATTTTCAAATGCTTTCCTTGTTTTTGGTTGCTTCTTGTTTGGAGCTGCTTTTTTAAAAATCTCTTCAGGTCTTAAAACATTCTTCAAATGAAGCACATGCAGCTCATGTACAGCAAATAACTTTTTTCTGCAGGCTAACACCTGATTAAACCTCTTATCAATACAGGACTGATGTTAAAGGACTTCAACCAGAGACATTTAACACGATATATTACATTTCTACAATTCATTGTTTGTACAGTCTTGTAATTCTAATTTTACTCATTTTATTTTATGTATACTACCGTTCAAAAGTTTTGGGTCACCCTGACAATTTCATGTTTTCAATTGAAAACTCACACACAAGTTTTTCTAATTATCAGTTATCCTATTAACACCCTTAGCTAACACAATGTAGCATTAGAACACAGGAGTGATGGCTGCTGGAAATGTTCCTCTGCACCCCTATGGAGATATTCCATTAAAAATCATCTGTTTCCAGCTAGAATAGTCATTTACTACATTAACAATGTCTAGACTGTATTTCTGATTCATTTAATGTTATCTTTATTGAAACAAAATGCTCTTCTTTCAAAAATAAGGACATTTCTAAGTGTCCCCAAACTTTTGAATGGTCGTGTATGTTATCAACGTGATTTATAAAAACACTGGTAACAAATGTTATTATAGGATACACTTTGGTCCACTATGAGAGCTAAAATCCAGCACAGTTCACAATTCATTAAAAAAACAGGTTTATTTCAAAATGGAAGCAGTTTTCTCCCAAGTAATGTCAATTGATTAAAAAATGAAACTCAAACTAAGTGACTGCAGTAAAGTATTCACTCTTGTCAAATCAATACTTTGTGGATGCACCTTTGACAGCAGCCACAGCACTGAGCCTGTGTGGATCATTCTCAACCATTGTTGCACAATTGTGCCCCATTCTTCGGTCAATGCAGAACATCCACTTTGTTGTCTTTAAAACATTTCTGTGTAGCTTTGGCTGTGTGTTTTGATCATTTTCTTGCTGGAAATCAAACCTTCGCCCAAGTCAAGGTTCTCATTTGGTTGTCCTTCAGGATTTCCATATACTTTGTTGCATTGATTTTACCCACTATCTTTGCAAGTCTTCAAGGGACCTCAATTCGGCTTTATTCAGACCAAAGAATAGGTAGTGGTAGCTGCTTGGAGAGTTCTTTTGTCTTCATAGAGCAGTTATAGTCAGGAGTACTGATTCAGTGGTGACTGGACCTTCCAGATACTGGTGTCTTTGTGCCACCATCACTTGAGAGACACATTCACTGTAGTCTTATGATCTCCCTTTCAATAAATGTGTGACTTATAAAACACACATCACATGGTACTAAGACTTCCTCGGTGCTTGTTGACTTTGAAACGGCTCCAAGCATTTGAGTGATGTGCACGTTAAATAAACAGAACTTGAAGCTGTAAATTAAGGACCAGGTGATAGAGAGTACGCTTCTTACCTCCATGCTGTGATCTCAACAGGGTGACCTGAATCCAGACCTCAGCTCTGGGTGCGCAAATAATTATCACTGCATGTGTTTAACTGGAGGAAATCAGACTGCACATTTTCTTTATTTTCAGGTCTTAAAGTTCACAGATTGTCTTAATTCTTTCAAGACAGCAACACCTAATAAAATCCCCTTGTTGCACTGTAAAACCAGCAGAAGGAGTTTTGTGAAGCTTTTTTGAGGACTCCGTCAAACAGTAAAGCATCTGGACAGGCTCATGAGGTGAAATGATAGTGCCACAATCTAAACAAAAACAAGCAAGCAAACAAACAAACAAGCAAAAACCCCAAACAAACATTAATTAAATGACACCTTTTCTTTTGTAAATACAGTGGTGGAAAAAAAAATCTCAAATATTATCATGAAATATTTATAGAAAACTCTTTTTTGTGTTTCAAAAGGTGTGACAGACACAAATGCAAAATGTGTTTTTTTGTTTATTGTTTACAAGATAAACTAACAAAACTAAATTCTTGACAGTTTCAGTATGTCAGTTCTCAACATTGTCGGTATCAAAGTCACCAAATAACAGATAAGGTGTTCAAAACTGAACAAAAAATAAATGTTAATAAATAAACCATCACATCATCAAAATAATATTTAGTAGTCCTGCCATTAGCATACAGTAGAGCTCTAATCCTGACTGGCATGTTCCCCACAAGCCTTTCACACTGTTGAGGGGTAATCTTGTCCCATTCTTCTGGAATTGCGGCTTTTAATTCTTCGAAATTCTTTGTTTTATGCTTTGAACCAGACCTTTTTATAATCCACTACAGATTTTCAATGGGGCTCATGTCCGGGGACTGAGCTAGTCACTCTAAGGCCTGGATACTGAGCTCCTGCAGCCAAGTTCTACTGGCCCTGGGTGTGTTCAAGGAGCATTATCGTGTTGAAACATCAAATTTTGACCCTGATTGAACAGTGTACATGCAGAAGGGGGTTTGGAGAATGACACAATACTTGGCAGAGTTCAATGTGTCATCCCAGACAGTGAGATGACAAACACCAGCAGCACTCATGCATTCCCAAGCCATGATACTGCTTCCCCCATGCTTGACAGTAGGTAATGTACATGCTGGAGATAATGCTTCTCCTGGCCTTCTGCCTACCCTCACATTAGCAGGAAGATAAAGCTGGAAACCGAACTCATCTGACCACAGAATCTTCTTCCAGTTCCTGTCTGTCCAGTTCTTGTGTGCTTGGGCCCAATGATGCTGGGCTAACCTCTGTCTCTCATTGATCAGGGGCTTCTTGACAGCCTTGTAGGACCTTAAACCATGATCTAAAAGTGTGGGTGGAACACTGGACACCAGTTTGGTTTGACCACTGCTGCTGAAGCTTCTGTGATGTCTTCAGTGGTTTTACCTGCACATGTGGATCAGGATGTGGTCATTTCTTGCTGAAGAAACACTTGGACGCCCAGATCTTAGTTTGTTTTCCAAGCTGTTGGTTCATCTGTACTGTATTTCTGCAGAGTATATCCAACTGCTGAAGGACTGCATCTGGACTTCCTGGCTGAGAATCTGAATCTTCAGTCATGTTTCCCGCGTTAGGTTCCTTATTTTAGCCATTTTTGTCTCTGAAGAACTTTCAAATGTGCTGACTTTATATAGACACGAAGCATTGCAACAAAAATGGTGTCTTTTAATAAAAAAGCTTTTTTTTCGGATTTGTTTGGTATTTTGGGTTTGACTGTACTAAAATAAATTGCATTTGAAGACATAAGATTGATTCTTAATGCAATTTTTCACAGAAGCATGGGATGTCCGAAAACCTTTTTTTTTTACCACTTTGTAGAATAGGGGAAGAAAAACTTCATTGTGAAACTGTGAAGTGACTAGTAAGTGACAAATACCGTGTGTACTGCGGCGCTCTCTGGTAAGGTGAGGAACTTTAACAGATAAGTGGCTTATGTGTGAAAGGGGCTTAATAGCAACATAAATAAGGGATGGTTCAGGTTCACCTCAGCAAGCTTTATTATTAAAGGATGTTTCAAGCCTAATCTTAAATGTCAGAGCCTTAGAACTATTAAATGATTCCACAGGAGGTAGAGTTTGTGTGCTCTACCTCCCATTCCACTTGTGAAAATTTAGGAACCACAAGTAAGTCTGCATTCTGAGAGGGATGAGTTGTGTTGGGGTAATATAGTATTATGAAAGTCACAAATAACTTAAAGTTTAAGTAAAAACATAGCATTTGAACTTTTTAAATATTTAGAGAGGTGACTTCCTTGATATGTGTTCCATAGCTTAGGCATGTGAATCAAGAAAGCTTTCATGTTTTATTTTCTTTGTGTGGTGCTGGGAACATCAAGTAAAGCAACAGTAGATTATAATGTAGTCATAATATTAGAATGTTCTTGAATATATACAGTTAGGAAGGGAATTAGCCATATAGATTAGTCCTAGTCCTTATGTCTTTTGTCAACAAGGAGAAAGACCTTAAAGCAAACTCCTAGTATTACCAGGAACCAGTGCAAAGCAACTAAAACCTCACTGCCACGATCTCTCCTCTTGGCTTTGGTAAATAGCAGATATGTATCAGATTTTTCCAAGCCTAAATACATTTAAAACTAGAAAAGCACTCGGAGAGCGCAGACCTCTGCCAGGCCATCTTTCTTTCTGTCTGTCTGTCTGTCTGTTTGTTTGTCTGTTAACAGCATAACTCAAAAAGTCATGGACGGATTTTCACCTGGCGGCCATCTCTCAATTGTACATAGTTCTTCAAAAAAATCCTGGATCCAGACGGTGATCCGGATCACCTCCAAAATCTAATCGATTGTTACTTTTGCTCTTCCGGACATTCTGTAAAAATTTGGTGAAAATCCGTCCATGACTTTTTGAGTTATGCTGTTAACAGGCAAACAGACAAACAGACAAACTCCAGTGATTACATAACCTCCTGGTGGAGGTAATGATGGATAGATCGATGGATGGATAGAAGGATGAGTCACTGTGCAACCCTTTTTCAATAACTACATCCTCTTTTAATCATAGCTTTTGTTCAGGCACGTGTATTAGGTCTCAGTTTGTCTTTATCTCAAATGCATCTGTGCATCTTGTTTGACTGCAGTGTTTTTGTCTTTGCAGCTTGTCTTTTGCGATACAACATCCTGTCGCTGGTTTACTTCCTCTACCTTTTGTTACTGCCATGGTTCCTGTGTCCGAACAAACACACAATCAGAGGTAAGATCATCTGTGTTTACATGTCCGACGCCTCATGGCATTTTATCAACAGCCTTGAATAGGAGTTTGTGTCAAAATCACAGTAGTGCACTGGTGACACAGTGGCAAAAGCAAAACAAGACTAAACAAAACAATGTCATTGAAGACATTCCTCAATAACTGATTTTTGTCATTTGTACTGAATAGCAAATTACTCTGTTTTTACAGTATGCTCAGCTGTACTAGTTACAACTTATTTTTTAAACTAGGATGATCACTATCAAGCAGTGAAATCAAGCTTAGGAGTAACACTTGTTGTGTATATAATATCACTTATTTCACATCTGGCTCATTCGGATGGCACTTGTCATATCAGCTGTCGGTCTGTTCAGTCCTTTTCAGAGAAACGTGTCCTCACAACTTTCTGAATTCTTGACCCTGTCTTCTGTTCTCAGTGCCGAGCTCACTGCTTCCTACTGAAAAGATATTAACTAATAAAACCCATCACAAATATAGGAAATTCATTAATTGGAGACTATTTTCTGTCGTGAAATACTGCAAATTTTATGCTAATGTGTATTAGTGGTAACAGCATGATATGTGTGGGCTTGAGTTCAAATTAACAGTTCCAATATTATGAATTGTAGAGCTATATGGCACAGGGCAATAAAAGATATATCAGGTTTTGTACACACAAAAGCAAAGCATAACCTATCATTACATTTGTTCTTGTATTTTTCAGTTTTGATGGAGCTCAGTTAGTATTTTCCGGCTGGTTCCAGGGTTAAATTAGGCAAAACTTATTACAGCTTTTTGTCTCACTCTGGTTAAGACAGTTTAAAAAGAGGATTTACCATCATGCCAAAATTCTCCTTTAAATTTGTTTTTTTCCATCTGTGTTTATGGGACTTTCATTTAAAGTGTTGTATTTGACAGTTGTTTTACCTCTGTTTCCTCTATCCCTCTAATCTCCTTTTCTTCCAGGTCGCACAGGCTGGTTTATCAAATCAGTATTCTGCACCAGCCTACTGTTTGTCGTGGCTCATATATGCTTCCAGACGGTCCTATACACGTATCCTCCACTCAATATTGCCATAGGTGATAACTGTTCACAATGGGACACCATAACCAGGCATATAGGACTGTCCAGGTTTGTAACTAGTGCACTTGTCACTACAGATAGATCTGATAGTGTCTGTATGTTACCATAGACTCATAAGTCCTGAGTACCTACTGCCATTTTTCTACACCTCATTTCTTGTGTCTTCCTCTGTAGGCTGAGCATATGTGTAGGGTGTATCAGTGGTTCTGCCAGCTCTGACCTAATGGAGGTGCTGCACATACAGCACCATCCATAATTATTGGCACCCCTGGTTAAGATGTGTTCTTTAGCTTCTATTAAGTTCAGGTTTTTTTTCTAAATAATATAAGACCACAATGAAAAAAAGAGGAAAATCCAACCTTTTATTCAAATGCATTTATTCAGTCGGGAAAAAAATCACACATTAAGAAATAATTCTTTTACATCAAATCATGTGTGCCACAATTATTAGCACCACTGATTTTGATACTTTGTATAACCCCATTTTGCCAACAAAACAGCACCTAATCTTCTCCTGTAATACATTTTTCCACAATTTTCAATGTGAGAGTATGCTTCTGCAATAAAAATTTATTTTAAGGTTTTCAACACATCTTAACCAGGGGTGCCAATAATTATGGAGGGCGCTGTATAATGATTTTATGTCGTGCTCCTATGCTCAATGTTACCTTTTTGTGTGATTGTTAAAAAAGTTATTTATTTAGCAGCTTGATTTTAGTCTGGCTTTCCCTCTCTGGGCTATGTCTGAATTTTCCTCCTTATTGAATAATTCACTATGTCCTATATAATGAACATTCAACACTTCAGTCAGTACTGACTTGAAAAATGAGATGTTGAACAACTGTTAATCATTGTCATTATGCAGCATCACTGACAACTATTAAATGCAGTGTGTTGCATTGTGGGATTTTATTTCCCCATCAGTTTGACTCATTATGCTGCTCTATGACAGTTGTCAGTTAGTTTGTTACTATTCTGTTGCACACACACGCCTCCCTTCCTGACCTTACCACATATGCATGTGTGTTGTAGGCTTCCCTTGGATGATCCTTGGGGTGTGATACGCCTTCTGTGTCCTGACCTAGGTGTGTGCGTGGCTGCCTTGGTAACAGTCATCCTCTGCAGCCGGTTGGTCAGGAACAGAGAGATGTTGGCTGCCGCTAACATTACATCGGTGAGTCACTGGGTGTGTGATGGTGTGAAATAGAGGGAGAGAGTGAAAGACAAGGCTGTGTTGTTGGCTAAAATCAAAGTGAACACACTGTTTGACTACTGATGTGCTGTCATATAAAGTGACAATCAGGTTTATTATCAAGTCAACAACAAGTGTGCATTTACAATATCTGGTTTAGTTTGACTATTGGGGACTGTCCCTTAAAGTAAGTTCCACATAGCCAGGATAATTTTCGATGCCTGGCTTCATGAAGTCTAACAACCACCCAACAATCACCCCAAGAGGTCACACCAAGGTGGTTATCAAATCACTCAGGACCATGTTCTGCTTTTAGGATTTCAGAGATCTTGGAATGCGTTGCTTTTGTTTGTTTGTCTGATAATGTGAAATTGTCATAGGAGAAAGTGAAGACCAAATAGTAAAATGCAGCACAAGTTAACCAACGTTTAGTTTGCCACTGACACATCACTGTTCTTTTAGAGAAACAGATAAGGTGTAGACATGGTATCTGCATGTGTTATCAGACTGTGAAGCATGGAGGAGGAGATGTAATAATCTGGGC
Source organism: Acanthochromis polyacanthus (assembly GCF_021347895.1). Taxonomy (NCBI): domain Eukaryota; kingdom Metazoa; phylum Chordata; class Actinopteri; family Pomacentridae; genus Acanthochromis; species Acanthochromis polyacanthus. The sequence goes on along the minus strand of NC_067127.1, from coordinate 20,212,569 downwards.
AACATATAGTTAGTATGGAACTCCAGCAAAACGGCTGAAAAACCAGGTGACAGCATCATGAAGCTGGCTGAGGCAATACAAAGAGTGTGTAAAGGTGACTTCTGAGAAGAATCTAGTATTTAAAATACATTTTTCTGTGTTTACATTTTTTTAACAATATAATAAGCCTAGTCTAAATGTATTAACATTTGAAGACCTTTAATGGTTAAAATGTTTCTAAGCAATTTGATATTTCACTTTCCAGTACAACAACATTATTCCCTCAATGCAAATTGTGTTTATGTATCAGCAGAAAAATGTGGGAATCTTTAACAGCTAAGGGCTCCACTATGTTGCTCCACTGTACCTGTCTGGTTCCCAAATTGGTGCTTTTGTTGTTTTTAAAGGCCATTGTGTTTAAAAGAGATCATATTTTCACACACAGGAGTAAAAACAGATTTTGTTGGAGGATGAGTTAGTGTGATATTTCTGTCTCAGTAAACAGAAACATTACATCTTTGCACCTGTTACAGCTTATCATTTCATATTATAAGTGTTTTGCTAGTACTACTTTGAGTCTTCACAGGGCTATTAGATTACTCTGTGTGTATGTGTAGTTGCAGTTGTTGGTAATTAGGGGGAGGGGTTTCTATCTTTATCCTCAGTCTGACCTTTGTTGTAATTATATGCTGGAACCTGGTAGTACTGCATCTGTAATCTTTGTTCAAAAGCAACGAATCATGGTACATTTTTTCTGTCTTCATTGTACCATTACACTACTTTTCTGCACTCCTCCCATTAAATGCATTTCAGACAGGACGCTACTTCAGGTTTAACTATTTATTTCAGAAGAACTTAAAAAGACTAAAAAATAGACAGTGTCTCTGTTCACTGAATGTGTGAAGCCAATGAGTGGGGTAGAGAGATTTACTTTGAAAGCATCTGTGACATGTATCTTCTATTTTCATTAGTCAAAAGAGATTAGCTACTGTTGTGTTATACAGTGAAAGTGGATCTGTAAAATAAGCGTCTTGATCATGAGGAGCTGATAATGTTTTTTATTTATTACCTCGTAAAATTAAATTTCTTTCTGAATGAATAGAGTAGCAACGCCTGAGAGTTTATTACAAGAAGTGGTGGGAGGACATGGGAGTTGACGAACACACGAACAGTGGCCTTTGCCAGTTTTTCCAAGTTTACTCTCAACACGTTTTGGTTTACAAGATTTGTCCATCAGCGTTCTCCACAGTCTGTTCTGCCCACATTAGTGTTGACATCTCCATGGAGAACTATGGAGGCCCTTGGTAGAACCCCTTCCAGCACACTACCAAGAGACTCAAAGAAGGCCGGGTACTTTCAGCTGTTGTTCGGTGCGTAGGCATAGTCAGCAGTCCAAGTTTTCCCTTCTGTTGCACACAGAGAAGCGAAGTGCTTGTTCTCCAGGGAGGAGGCTGGATTTGATGGTTTGATGATTCCGGGATATTTACAGTTGACTGGAAGTGAATGAAAGGTTTTTAAGTTCTGGTAGATGCAAAGGCTAGCCTGCTTTAATGTCCAGAATGCAGTCATATTCTGAGGACGGATCAGAACAGTCTGGTCCTCGTCATCACTCTCAACTCTGTCAACAAGAGAATCACTGATATGATATCAGCTGGTTCTTTTGTGGCAGGGCTGACATGCAGTGGAGATGTTTTTCGTGGGATTAAGTTCATTTTCATGGCAAAGAGGGACTTTGCAATTAATTGCAATTCATCTAATCACTTCATAACATTCTGGAGTATATGCAAATTGCCACCTTTAAAACTGAGACAGAAGGCTTTGTGAAAATTCTGATTTTTCATTCTCAAAATTTTTGGCCACAGCTGTACATGACAATACATTTTACAATACATTCTTGTAGGGTCACTGCACCTGCACTGTCTGTACCTGAAGAAAACCTACGCAACTGTAATTTAGTAACTGTAACGTTCTTTTTATTTATGTCCCACCTTAGCTAGACGATATTCTGACAGACAGAACAACAGATGATGAGGAGGAGGATGAAGAGGAAGAGGAGGAGGAATCAGGTGATGAAGAGGAACGGTCAATACCAGATGACCCTGATGAGGAGGTTTCTACAGCAACCAGAGCCAAACAGCTGGCTGAGCGTCTGAAAGTATCAGCCTGGAAAATTCTACGGGACCTGGGGAGGATCTTAGCCATGTGTCTACTGGGTTTGGCTGGTAAGAACTGAGTAACAACAGTTACATTCTTAGATTTACTTACCTAAACCTCACAGCAAGCTATATATCTGACAATATTTTGGTGTCAGGCTACTTAAAAAATTACCTACAGTACCGTTCAAAAGTTTGAGGTCGCTTAGAACTGTCTTTATTTTTGAAAGAAAATCATTTTTTTTCAATGAAGATAACATTAAATTAAGCAGAAATACAGTGTAGACATTGTTAATGTGGTAAATGATTATTCTAGCAGGAAACAGCTGATTTTTAATGGAATATCTACATAGGGGTACAGAGGAACATTTCCAGTAACCATTACTCCTGTGTTCTAATGCTACATTGTGTTAGCTAATTGTGTTGAAAGGCTAATTGATGATGAGAAAACCCTTGTGCAGTTATGTTAGCACATGGATAAAAATGTGAGAAATTGTGTGGTTGACCCCAAACTTTTGAACCTTAGTGTATTCCCAGAGAATGTGTTCACTGACCATCGTTTTGAAATAGGAAATAGAAAATAGGAAAGCACCCAAAAAATTATCTGTAGCCATACTGCTAGAGGAAGTAGTGACATTGTTGAAGCTGACAGGAAATTTGGGGAAAGAGAACTTGGAAATGGCATGCAGCACAGTTCTGGCCAGTCAGGAGTTGAACTGGGCTGTTAAAAGCATTTTAGCCCACATGATATATACTCTGACTTGACCAGTGGGTTGCACTGCCATTGACACAGTAATCTGTCAAATTTTTCAGCTGAGATTCAGGAGCAGGATCACACTTCAATCACACCCCTTCCTGTTGTACGCCTATATACACCACTCTGCCCTTACCAATTGTTCGTTCTCACTTCTTATGCCCCACCCACCCTCCCTTTACTTCTGCTTCCTTTTCCTGTCTTCTCCTTTTCCAAGGGAGTCTGCCGGCCCAGGAGCTGCTGCTATTCTCCAACTAATCATCCAAAATCTGGCAAAATTTGCTGGATTTTGGAAGATTTTTTTGTAATTGTTCTTAAAGAAACATTTTTTTAACATTTCTTTTTTTCTACCAAAAAATGTTCAAAAATCTCTCAGAAATGTTGAAAATGTGGACATCAGAAGTTTCACTGTGAAAATGTATTTTTTCCACATTTTGAAACTTGAAAACGAGTCAATTTGACTCGCAGGAACTACATGCGGGTTAAAAGTCCTAAAACACACACTGTGACTGTCAGATGCTCGTAGATGAAGTTGATATGTTTTTTCATTTGAGTATGGGAAAGCAGCAATATTTGCTATTGTACTCCTTTAAATATGCCCCCAAAAAATGAAAGGGTTTGAGTAATTCATTGAGAATTAAGTGTTGTTTCTTTCCACCGATTACAATTCATTCCACGGATTGAACTGGTTTGATGGCAGTCATCTAGGCACAACTTGTGGCATGAATTTCTGCCTGTTAATATTGAACATTTCTCTGTTGTTTTTCCCTCAGGAATCACACAGCCTTCTGCCTTCTCAGCCATCTACTTCCTGCTTTTCATTGGCATGTGCACATGGTGGGCGTGCCATCTTCCCATCAGCCACGTGGGCTTCAATGCGCTGTGTGTGATGGTGGGCTTCTTCACTGCTGGACACATGATTTGTCTGTACTTGTATCAAAGTCTGCTCGCCCAGGCCTTGTTCCCTCCACTCAGTCTGTGGGCCAGGTAAGACTTTTATCACACGGTGCATGAAGTTCAAATGATTCCATCAGTTGTTCAGCTGCCTGTAAACCAGTTAGTAGTTTAAAAAAGGTTGACATTTTCACCTGGATATATTCTCATCCCAAAACACATGGCTAATGTCCCGTTAATGACACCAGACTCACATGCCTTTAGGTATGCATGGTTGTGAATTTGTCAGGTAGCGACTGACAAAACAAAGTATTAATAGTGGAAACTGTGAACCTTTCTGGGGAGTGATCTATGAGTTTATTTATACCTGATATCTGATGTTGTAGACCACCCACTCTGTTCAGAAATGGCTTTTTCAGTTCAACAGAGATTTCTTCTGTCACTCTTCTGTCAAACTACCGATCTTCTCTGTCACTATCTGTCACTCTCTGTCACTGTCCTCTTCTTTGAGATGCTGGTAAATTGCTGCTCTCATGTGTTGTACCATGTACTTATGAAATGAAGCAGTTGTTTAGTTTCCCCTTTGTACAGTTCTCTTCACTCTTCGCTGTACTGGACTGCATATACGACATTGTTCGGCTTTTGTGTGGGTGTTATATCCCTAGGGTGAACCACTTTTGACCTTGTAGTGTTGCTGTGCAGTGGGATGTTGTGTTTGGAAAGCACTCCCGCTCTGGTGCTTACAAGATCACAATGCTGTTCCACTTGTTTTGTTCTCTTCTCTGTTTGATGCTGTGCAGTTTTTCTCTGAGTCTTTTGACCTGACTGAAGGAAGACCAACTTCTATTGTATTCATTTACTATCATAAATGTCCTCAACCTTAAAAGGCATTATTCTGTTAATACTAAAAAAAAAAGAGTAAAGTCTTCATTGTGGTGTTTGGACCACAATAATTGAAGAGAAAAAAGAGAGTTGAGGAGGTGAGGTAGAAAGTAACCTTACATGGTCAAGATAAAGGCTTTAAAAGCATCTCCACACAGCCTGATGTCCCTGTGACCACATGTATTGTGGGGAGAACCAAGGAAAGCTTTAAAACACAAAAACTGATCTCCCAGATCAAGGTGCCCCAGTGTCTAGTTGCATCTGCATTGTTTCAGAATGAAGGTGGGTCCATGCCAAATTACAAGGCAAGAAATAAGCAGGTTGGTTCCAAATAAAGACTGAAGCTTGTGGCGAGCTATTTGGCATGAAGTCACTCCTACAGGGGGATAATCAAGGTTCAAGTCTGTTGCCATATTCTTGATAACAATGCATTAAAAATTAAGTTATTACCTAAGAAAATTTTTTAAATAAATAAATTTTAACTTCAAAATGTTTCTCAAGTGACTGCTTTTATTAATCTCACAAACGTTTCATTGCATAATTTCACATTAAGATTTTTCCCTTGTATTGCTTCTCATTGAATCATGAAGAATTTGGCTTTTTTTTGACAAGAATTTACGAAAACAACTTTTTCATGTCAAAGTGAAAACAAATTTCTACAAAGTGATGTCAATCGATTTGAAATATAAAATCAGTGTTTGCACAAGTGTTCAACCCTTTCAGGTCAATAGTAGATGCACATTTGGTCATCACTAATGCAGTGAGCCTGTGCAGACAGGTTACCACAGCTGGATACTGCAATATTGTCAAATTTTTCTTTGCAAAACTGCTCAAGCTCTGTCAGGTAGCATGGGGCTCATGAGTGGACAGCTCTTTTCAAGTCTAGCCACAAATTCTTCATTGATTGAGGTCTGTGCTCTGGCTCAGTCTCTTCATAATGTGCTGTCATGCTGTCTTTAAACCATTTCTTTGTAGCTTTTTCTGTATGCTTTGATCATTGTCTTGTTGGAAAACAAATCACAGTTCTCTTGCAGACTGCATTAAGTTGTCCTGCAGGATTTTCCTGTACTTTATTGCGTTCCTCTTACCCTCTACCTTTTCAAGCTTTCTAGAGCCTGCTGTTACTAAGCATCCCTGCATCATGATGCTGCCACTACCATGCGTCACGGTGAGGATGGTGTGTGTGTGATGATGTGCAGTGTTTGGTTTCCTCCTAACATCACATTGAACTTGAAAGCCAAAAAGCTCAATGTTGGTTTCATCAGACCAATGAACTGTCTTTAAGTTATTGTCAGAGTTTCACACATCTTCTTCTAAACTTTCCAGCAGTGGATTTCTCTTTGCCACTTTGCAAAAAAGCTTTGATTGGCAAAGAGTCTGGGCAACAGTTGTTGTCTGATCTCAGCTGCTGAAGGTTGTAACTCCCTCAGAGGAGTCATACCTGTTTTGGAGGCTTTCCTCTCTAGTTTCGTTCTTGCATGATCAATAAGCTTTTGATAGAGGCCACTCTAGGTGATTTAAACATCTGCCATATTCCTTCCATGTCTCAATGATGGATTTAACTCCATAAAGTAGGATTTTTTTTGGATCGATCATCTGACTTTTGCTTTTCAAAACCCTTTTACAGAGCTCACCTTCTAGATACAGTAGTCTTTATATCACAACTCAAGAGACACATTCACTGCACTCTGATGATCTACATTTCACTAATGTGTAATTTCTAGCAGAAACTAGAGTCACATGCACCGAATTAGGTGAGTCACATTTTAACAAATGGAAGCCTGGACAGTCGCTTGCTAACTTTCAGCTACAAAGCACAGATGACTTCAAGAAAGAAGCTGCAACTTTTACATTGGTTGCTTAAACTGCAATGTTTAGGTGGGTGGTACGTGTCAAACATCCACATGAATGTCAGGACACAAGGTTTCTCAGCAGAACATAGCAGAATAACAAGATGATTGATGTTATTCACTTCACCTGTCAGTAGTTATAATGTTGTTTCTGATCGGTGTAGTATGAATACCACATAATCAATTCTGAAGGTACGTTAGATTACAAAATGCCTTGTTTTACTCTTTGTGTTTAACCCATGGATAGACCAAAGAACTGCTTTTAAAATCATTATCATGTAGGGGCATCGGTCCTAAGGTTTGTTAGTTACTACAGGAACAGCCATGTGTTCTCTTGCTCGGCGATGCAAAGTCATGGGTAAATAGCATTAATACAGTGTACAAGAAATAGGCAATAGATTTATGTAATTGATAAGATTCATCCTCCCTGAGGAAGTTTGGCCTAGGACAAGGGTAGAGTTGGCTTCTTATGAAATAGTGCCATGCTCTCTACTAAATTAGCTTGAACAAAGCATGCTTATGTGGAGCCCTAACAACAACTGGCTTTTAACAACTTAGAGCCCAACTGAACAATCTAGATTGTTCAAAAATCAAATGCTACGTATCTGTTCTATTAAATTTAGAACAGGGAATAGTTATTCTATATGAGTAATAACCATTCTGGACTGTTTGGCATCCCTGTAGAAAGAAAAAGAGAACTTGTAAGCACAATGTTCAGTTCAATTGTACTTATTGAACTAACATATGGCATCTCATAGCACTTTATATATTCTAAACAAACAACAGAGAATCCCCTATAAGCTAGAAGAGACAAAGAGAAAAAATAAGAAGAATTTCAGTGCATGAGTAACAGCATAAGACTGTGAAGAATGTGATTCCTGGACTTGTGCATGTGGAATGACTGGCTTCCAGCTAGAATCTAAAGGAGCAGTGCAACATTCCACTGCGACTTATAATCTCTCTATCTCAGTTTCTCACTCATCCATCAATATATCACTGGGTTCTTGATAAGTCCCTCTGGCAGTATCACTTCACCAGCTGCTTTCAATCAGCCCAGTCATTGACCTACGGAGGATACCAGTGTCATCACACTGAGGGTGTCTGTTTCTATTTCTGTCATTAGGATAGCTCAGCTTTACATGGCTCACAGGAATGGGAAAAATCAAAAGAGTGTCATAAGTAATATGGTTAGACGCTAGATTGAAGCACTTGAGTACACTGATAATGTAATGTATATAGTTTGTTTTTTTACAAGAACTGTGTTTAAAGACAAAGTCAGTGGTTCTAATCAATGACAGTTTTTCTCAAATTCAGTGAACATATCCTCAGGGTCCAGCACCCAAAATATATCACGTGGACTGACAGAGCCCTCACTGTGACCGTAAAATTCTCAGACGGCTGTTTTAATGACTCTCCATGACTGTTCCTGATTGAACACTGAGTTTTTAAAATGCCACTGTAATGTGCTTCTTAAGTTCTCCGATGATGCAAGAACTACATTCACAGGTGCATGCTCTGACAGAAGTGTATTTCCAACTGTGGCCCTCATTAATGGACTAAGTAAGGACTGGAGATATATCCAGTTCTGGAGGAAGTCAGATTAGAGTCAGAGAAGGAAGTATATTCCTTGTAACTTGGCTTAAAATAATTTCCAGGCATCAATTAGCCCCAACTCTTTGCCAGCTCGTCTGTAGCCGGGATAAATGACATGCTACACTAATTAGGTTCTGGTGTTTTATCCATATTTAGACATTTAACTTGGTTGAAGGAATGCACCTTCGTAATTGCATTGCAGACTTCATTGTGAGGCCGTTTGGTGCAACAGTAGATATCGTACATTAGTTAGACACGAATCTTCTGTAGTGGCATTGAATGTAACCCATTTATCTGCCTTTGTTGTGTGGAAGGCAAATAGAAACAGAAAACACATAAAACAACACATGGTACAAAACAAATATAGCACAACAATTATTACAACAAATAACAGTGTTACTCAATGTCATTCTGTCCTCTGGGTCCACAGTTGGTAGATAATCCCTTGGCTCACCAATCTATTTCCTGTCCCACTTAAGATCATCACTTATGTACCCAGTTCTTTATTAACTTCACGTATTTCTGGATTCCGCACTATTATTTTCATATATCACAGACTCCTCGTATCACACATGTCAGTAAGAGCATAAATCACATTTTACACGGATTTGGTAACTGAAGCCTCTTTTTTTCATAAGCTGCCTAACAAAACATGAAATGCACAAATGCTTATGATAAACATTAACATGGCCAATTGTACACAAAACTATGTTCCCATGTTTCAAACAGTCTCAGGAACCTCTTTTTTCTGGTACTCCTGCCTTAGTTTTTGCAGGTTCTTGGACTCCATTAGAAACTCCATCTGCAGCTTTTTGCCTGGTTCTTCAGTGTTATCTGGCAGATGTTTAGTTTCTGAGAAGTGTTTCAAGTTCACTAGTGACTATTCTGCAGCATTTTTTCAAAATAGTATTTTCTCCCAATTTTACTGAAAATCTCGTACCCCCAATATGCTTTTTAGTTGGTTTTGTTTAGTTGGATAAGAGTCATTTGGTTTTCTGTGGTCCATCTTGGTTTTCCAACTTGTTAGAAGTTAGTTCCACAGACCTTCTGCTTAGTTGTAATAAAGATGTAATGTAATTAAGTTAATCAAGTTGTTGATGTTACTGGAATGTTGTTGCACTCTGAAGCTACAGCTATACAATTAACATTTTTCTTCACTGTATTAATACAGACAATAGTAGTAATTAAACACTTTTCCACATGCCGTTTTTCAAGTACTTCCTGTTTTATACCCCCCTTTCTGTTTCTTTGTTTCTGTTTTGTCCTAGACTGTTCGGTCTGAAAGACATCATCATAGCAGGAAACTGCTCCCTGGCCTATGACCTCAACCTTAACACCAGTCATGATTGGCCAGTTTATGTCAACCCAGGAATACTGTTCTTTCTCTATATCACCATCGTGACCGTTCTCAAAACAGGATGTAATGGACCTAACCAGGTATGGACCACTTCTTTTATTTAATTAGAGTTTTAAAATTTTATTGTGCTCACACACTGTGCTGCTGTTTTGGCCACACTCTCATGGTAATTGATCAATAAACTAAACCAGAGCAGTAGAAGAACCTATTTCAGTTCAACCTGGCACAATGCCAGTTAGCTGGTTCAACAAATGTGCACAGACATAAAAATGGAGCCCTGTGTGCTCAGCAAGCAGTTACCAGCATGAGCTAATCATGTTTTATAGCTGGATCAATTTTTAGCTAATTTCCAGGTATTTCATTAGACAGATCTACGTATTCCAGTGTTAAGGCAAAACACTAACTTTGTATGGTTAATAAAAAAAAAAGACTGTTTCAGATTTGTCAAAATAAAAAGTCATCAAACTTCTCAAAATAAACAACTGAAAAAAGTTCTGATGTGGTTTTGGTTTTAATCACATAACTTGCGTATTGTTGCAGCCTTGATATTGAAATAAAGAACACTTAATAAACATTTTGTTATTTTGGCTAACAGCGGTACAGATTCGTGCAGGAACTACAACTGAACAAGTGTACTAAAACATTACATTCCTATACAATTGTAATTTGCAGCAAATCACAGTTGTTGAGTGAGGTGGCAACGGCAGATTGAAAAGGGAACACAGTCCCGCTGTATTTAACAGCTGTGGCAGTAAGAGTAAAACGTTATTATTGTGACTCTGCAAACAACTTAAACTTTTCTTAATCATTGTAGCATTTCTTTTAAAATGCTACCAGTTTGGTTTTTTTTCTCAAGTGTCATGTTTTCCCAGAAGGTTGATGAGGAGCAGCAGCTGGAGAAAAGGGAAGAATTAGAGAAAGAGATGGTGGAGTTAAGGTCATGGAATCAACAGAAGGACGACTATGAAGAAGACAGACAGGTAGATACTCGTAACTCTTTTGAACCTCATCATTAGGGTTCCGTCTTTATGAACTTTAATGGCCCAGTGCCCATAACTTCCCCTCCTATTCTGGATGCCATTCAGTCATATTACAAGGTAGCGATGCGTGTCTAAATGGCATTTTTCTGCAAGACTCGATCTGCTCCCTAAGTTAATGTTCTCTGCGTAAAACATTCTGTGTCTACCGTTAGCAACATAAGATACAATGCAGATGAGATTCAGAATAACTAGACGAGCTTTGTAGCCTTAGTCTCTGTCTGCAAGCATGTGATGTGGGATTACTGGGTGTGGGGTTGTGGCACTGCATTGGGTGAGACAGCTATTCATTGCTTGCAGCCTGTGTCAGTGATGACCAGTATGGCACTGGAGCTGATTGTCCATAAGAGGGAAATTTAAAGTGACAGCAAAATTTTCCTGGACACTGAGGCCAAAACCAGGAAGGGAACTAGCATGGGGAAGGTTGAAAACATATTTACCGTCATTAACTGTCTGTCACTTTCCTTCACTTGGTACAGTAAAGTCTCCTTTTCTCGGCTTCTTCTACTTCTACCTATATTTTAAACAGTAATGGCCTGTCTTGTGGGTGAATGGGGGATGGCTGCCTGTAGTTTTGCTGGCTGATGAAACTCAGCAGTTAGACTTAAGCTCTCTTCCCATGCAATATCAGTTGATGAACCTTCTGCTGAACAGAACAGGAGTTGGGACAACGAGTTAACAGAGGGTGTGGACATGAGATACAGCGTTACAAATTGTCCAACTAAATTTGGAGTGCTGACCTGCAGAGATCTGTGTTCAGTGGAAGACTGAAATTTTACCAATCAAAGAGCAGCCTCAGGTCTTTCTTTTCCAAAATATAGAAATACCTCGACACGTTCAATTGGCTGGCAGCCCCTACACAGAAAGTATCTGTATTCACACAGAGTACAGGATACACACCAATTTCGGAAGTATTTAAAACAAATTTTTGATGAGTACCAGGGCAATAGTCCAGCTAAACGACTTTCTTTCATTATTATTTTGCAATATAAATGGATTTTTATGTACCATTTAAGTAGCCTTTCTTCTTTAGATAATCGAAGTGGCATCTCACAATAGCCAGTCACCAGTGATGACAGAACAGACGTTTTTTGAGAATCAGTCACACCACCCACAATTCCACAGAAGGCCTTTTTCATTTACAGATCAATTTTTATCAGATGTAACTCAATCACAATAAACTGAAGAAGGTGGGTCAATTTACAACTAGAAAATAGCTCATTCCAAACTGAAATAATAAAAAAAGAAAATAACAAGTCGTGTTTGTTAATATTGAGTGTGGGGCAGGAGCAAGGATTAATGATAGTAAAATGTTGAAGAAATTAAGTGACTTCGCACAAAAGAGGAAGGAAGTTTACCAAGAGATCTGTGACTCCTCTGACAGCAGCTATGATCGAAGAGATTGTGCTAACAGTAACTGTTAGGTTCTTCACCAGAAGAGGTTCATGTTAAGAGTGAAATGAGAAAGCCACTGTTGAGGGGGGGGGGAATGTTGGCTAGAGTTCCCAGCACATCATCACGTAGTGGTGGCAGTATCATGATGGACATCTTATAAAGGAACAGGAGTAAATAAATGTAGTAAAATATAGTGAAAACTTATCGAACAAGCTAATGTTGTCTGCAAGAGAACAGTGACTTGGAAGATTTGCTCAGACCTCAATTCAGTTGAGAATTTAAGGCTGGACTTGGAAAAATTCTGAGAAAAATTAGGTAAAATTTTAGCATCCAGATGTGCAAGGTTGATTGAGACTTATTCACAGGCTCAATGCTGATTGCAGCTAGGGCTTGTATCTGCCATGAAGGGTGGGGTTTAAGCCTGGTCACAGCAGCAGGAATTTCTGTTATGACACTATTTGCATATAATTACTGCAGGAGATGGGCCAGAGGTTTGTGAGGTGGTGGTGCATGTGGTTGATTTAGGAATGCTTCCAAAGCAAAAGGGCTATTTTCCAATTTATAGGCACAGAAGTTGTCCGTGTGATGGTCGAGGCTGATGTTTGTTTGTCTGGGAATGGACTGTTTGTGACAGCAAAGGGGCCAGAAGTATATAACATGTTGGACCCTGTGGCTTATGCTGTGATAGAGACTGCAATGTAAACTATTTCTGTCCCTATAAGGTGTCCAAGATGGTTGCTGAAGCGCCGACACAGTTCTATATATGTGAAATCAACATTTCTTTGCTTTTTGGCAAAGAATTAAAGAACATTTTTGATTGGTTGTCTTGGTTGTGTGTTTGAATAGACCTGCTACATTACAACCCAACAGCATGTCAACAGAACATAAGATATAATCTTGTAATAATTAGACTTCATTACCTTATGAAACCTGGGCTGAAACGATTTCCAAGATACAAGAATTGTTCACCACATCGATTCCCACATGGTAGCTGTGATAGTTCATGGGAATGGAAGGTTCTGAGGTTACAGATTAAGATCATTGTTATTAGACTGTTGCGTTTTAAGGACAAACAAAAAACTGAGCTTCTACCTGCAATGAAGCAGGCAAATAGTGAGACTAAGGAGCAGTGACTGAGCAGAGAGAGGTCCCTCAGTCGGCAATATAAAACTTATTGGATCATCGGTTGATATGAACTGGGGAAAAAGCACGAGTCTAGTGCTATTTCCCAGTTCATGTTAGAGGTTCACTCTAATGATTAGACTGAACCTACTGGAAAGACATTATTGTTAGGGTTGAAGAAATAAAGTTTATAAAATATCTATTAATAGAGCATGGAAATCTCAAAGGATTTGTTGTCTCAGAAACACATTTAGACCACTTGGGGAGTTTGAAAATGGTAACACACAAATAGTAGAAGAGGAGGAGAACAGCATGTGTTCAGATATTTCTTTGATAAGTGCAGCAATGTGCAAGCATATTTCATAAGATTCTCAACCTCACCCTGAAACAAGTCATAACTTCCACTGTCAGTCAATTCTGTTCCACAGGCTAGTGTGCTCAAGAGTCATTGAAAGAACTAAACAACAGACAGATAACACGGCTGTGCCTCACAGACAGAATAGTGCTTTAAAATAACACCCTCGAACCAAAGATGTCTCATTTTGCTAAAACCTGATATCTTAAGTACAGATCTGAAGTGCTACTTGCACTCATCTTCGTGTTGCCATGAAAATAGGGCTTCAAGTCCCATCATTTAATAAAACTGTATCTATATGTCCACTAGTAAATATAGTTTGATATCCATGGTGAGCGGCACGAAAAACATGACGACATCGTGTTGGTGCGCACGAAACCGAAACAAAAACTGACGTGACAGTTTCACGAATCCCCGTGAGACCGTGTTGTGATATCTGTCTCTCAGTATTTTGTGTCTGTGTGCTGTTCTCTTTCAGCTCATGCTCCTGTCCATGACAACAGAAAGTAGCAAAGGAGAAGCTGTGGCTGATGAGAGTGCGCCAGATCTGGGTACCCAATGTTCATTTTTTTTCTTAGAAATCTTAAATATAATTAAACGAGGTTGTTAAAGTGTCATTTCATAAAATAGAAAAATAATCAGATATAAATAAAATGGGCAGTCTGTTGTGGATTTAGGTGGTTCACATACATTTGACAATCTGGAAGTAGTCATCTGTGACATACAGTCACATGTAAAAATATGTAAAGAGTCAGTACTCATGTAGTGCCTGTTTAGTCTGAGCTAGGTGTAATAAAACACTTTACAGTGTGTTTCTCATTCACCCATTCACAAACACATCAGTGATGTCCAATGCACCATGCAAGGTGCTTGCTTACAATTTGGAGTAACTTGGGTTTGGTGTCTTGTCCAAGGATGCTTCAGCACATGGAGGGGCAGGGGACTGATAACCTTGCCATTAGTGGACCACCTGCTGTATGTGTTCATCTCACTGAAAGTGACAGTGTCCATAGTGAATGGTGGTAGATTCAAACAAATGACACAAAATTGGCTTTTCACATTAGTTCAACTTCTATGGACAACATCCTGAAGAAGGCCCTTAGTTATGCTTAGGCACAAAACTGCAAGATAAAACACTGCAGCTTTATAGAAAGATGCATGATACACATTGGGACACATTCTTTGCTCAGATGAGAACAAGATGGAGCCCAGCATATTTGGCAAAATACTGGCTGATAAGATGATTGCCAGTCTCAACAAGCTTGGCAGAAGAAAATAATCCTGCATGATAAGGATCCAAAAGTTTCCAAAGAAGAAAAAAGCGATCCCCATGAGCTGGCCAGGTTATCCTCTGACATAAGTCCAATAAAACACCTTTGGAGTGTTTCAAACTCTCTCTCTAACAAAGAATGGCTGAAAAAAAGAAGAATAGAAGAAGCTTCTAACATTTGTGTAATATTGGTATCTTCCACACCAAAGAAGATTGTGCCTTCTATCAGAAATAAAGGTGGACTAAAAAAAAGGAAGATTTAAATTTCAGTAAAGAAAGCTTTACTGAGTTTTGATTGCACAGAATACTGTGGGGCCTATTTTGACTCCGCCAAGACACACGACGGAGTTTTGTGACAATTGGTGCACGTTTGTCTGTCCGTCTGTCCTTTCAAAACATTACTCAGAGATGGATTTGGGTGAAATTTTCAGGGAAGATCAGAAATGACATCAAGATCAAGTGATTAGATTTTGGCAGTGATGCAGCTTATAGTCTGGATCCATGGATTTGTTAAAGATTTCTGTATTATTGCAAGACACAGGGTTCACTGCAACTATGACAACAAGTCAACAGTACGTCTGCTGCCTGCTGATGATCACATGATTGTGATCGACCACTGCGACCACTCTTGTACTAATGTAATGTTTTCAATATTAATATAACTTATTTTTTTGCAGGTGTTAATGGGGCCTCCAGTGGCCGACGAAGTGAAAGTCCATTTTTCCTGCTGGGAAAGATGGTCATGCAGCAGAGTTATGTCTGTGCTCTCATAGCTATGATGGTAAGCAGGATTGTATACATTTATAAAGTGACCGTAACGTTGCCAACACAGTATACTTAATTCATCTACTCAGTTAACACTAGTAAAATGAAAATAGTTTTGCTCAAAGAATGGTTTTGGCACTCTTGTTTCTTCATGCTGATAGTTAACTGTGAATCTATAATAGTTCCTCTTTGTCCTTCTGTGCTGTTTCTGTGTTGTTCAGGTTTGGAGTATCACATACCACAGCTGGCTGACTTTTGTGCTGCTGCTGTGGGCTTGTCTTATCTGGATCCTGCGTGCCAGGTACTGTTAATACCTGTAGCTGGAACAGAACTGTCATGTTACAACAAGCAACTTTGTTTTGTGTTTGCCATGACAACACATTTATTATGAAACAGTGTGCTCTTTTCTAGTGGCTAGACATGCTTTGAAACACCCAAAAGTTGTCACACGTGCCAGAGGTGTTGGCAGATTTTATTTTCCTCAATACTTATTTGCTCTACTTTGTTCAAATTATTGTTTTTTATTCTGCTCTAAATAAGTATTGTATTTATTTAACATTTCAGTTGAGATAAATGAGAAAATCAAAGAAGAAGCATTATCAAATTTGGTCAGTGACATCTAAAAATCTTAGATCGTTAAGGTCTTTAGATGTCTCTCAAAATGCATCGCGACGTGATCCGGATCGTCTGATTGGTTGCTTGTAAGAACAATAAATGGGATGCGGTGCAGTGACAGATCAAGTGGACTTGAGTGATATGTCCTGATGAGCACTGAACATGCACTCATGGCTGCAAGAAAGAACATAAAGTGTTTATAAAAGGCCTTGGGTTTGACAAGTGAAGCCAACATTGAAGTGCCTTAAACCTGCGTTCTTTCTAATGGAGACTACACCGCATGCTGAAAAGATGCTGCTGCCTGAACAGAAGTCTATGAGAAAATGACCCTACTTCACCTTTGATCTGTTATTTAAGTGAACATTTTTCTAATGAATCTAAGGTTTCAATTAGGTGTTTCAACACTGAATGCAGTATGCTGTTCATTTTGTCATTTATGGTGCAATTTAAAGTGTTAAATAGACAATAAAGCGGGGTATGTTTTACAGACTTGGCTATCTTGTGATTGACAGGTTACTACTGTATATAGATAAATAAATATCAAACATGAGGCAAACATTAGGTAGTTCAATTGGTGATATCACAGTTGCTGTGTCCATGTTTTATTCATGGTCTGTGACAAAGAGAACTAGGCGTGCTGTAACGTTTGACTCGGCAAGACCATCAATGCTGCTTTTTAATTAAAACATCCACAGTTTAAAGCATTGTTCATTATTTTTATTTCTGGATTGGATGTTCAAGTTTTAAAGGGGTTTCAATAATGTTGTTTTTTTTTTTTTTAACAAAACAGTCTACATTATGACTTAACCCATATGAATGTGTTATTTAACAGTATACACCCGTACTGATTTAGCTGTTTCTTATTTCAGACGGCATGCAGCCTCATTGTGCTCTCCATTCATCCTGCTCTATGGCTTGGCTCTGTGCTGTCTGCAATACGTCTGGGCCATGGAGCTTCAGCCTGAACTTCCAACAACTGTGGGAACCATGAGCCTCAGACAGCTGGGACTGGACAGCGCCCAGTACCCCTGTCTAAGACTGGGAGCTATGGTAGGATGAGAACAAACTGTAGATACTAAGGTGGCATGATGATGATGATGATGATGAAGTTAAATTTGGAACTTACCGTATTTTCACGACCAAAAGGCGCACTGTACCAAAAGGCGCAGTCTCAGTTATGTGTGCCATTACTGTATTTAACACACACATAAGGCGCACCTGATTATATGGCGAGGGTTTTATATACAATCCACGCCCACACTTCCCCCTTTAACGTTCTCATGGTGTCCTCTACTACGTCGGCCTTACAACAACAACAACACACACACAAGCATACAAGTGTACGTATTTAAAAATAGAGCGGGAGCAAAACTGAGTTTGGTTGTGCTTTATTTAAGTATTGATTACAAAGTACTAACATTTTTTTAATCATCAATAGTCGCGGGCATGGTAAAACACACGGATTAAACAAGCACACAAGTGTGCGTATTTAAAAATAGAGCGGGAGCAAAACTTAGTTTGGTATTCACATTTTTTTTTTTTTTACCGGTAATCGTCATCAATCAAACCCATGGAAGTCCTCATCCTCTGTTTCTGAATTGAACAGCTGCGCTAAACCTCCATCAAACATGCCAGGCTCACTTTCTTCATGTCAGAGTCACTTTCCGTGCCGTGCGGCGCCTCGGAAATGATGCCGGCTTTTGCGAAAGCTCGAACAACAGTGCCACGTTAGCCCAAGCATCTACAATCCATTGGCAAATTGTGGCGTAACTCGCCCGGCGCTGCCTTCCACTCTTAGTGAAACTGTGGTCTCCATCGGTCATCCATCGCTCCCATGCCGCTCGCAGCCTTACTTTGAACGGCCGGTTCACACCGATGGCCAGCAGTTGGAATTCCTTTGTCAGGCCTCCCGGAATGACAGCAAGCTCAGAGTTCATTTGCTTCACTTGTTTTTTCACATCGGCTGTGAGATGGGCACGCCTAGAGTCACAGATCAACTGCGATGGTGATGCATGGAAAAAACCACCTGGTCTACGTCCGCCTTACAACAACAACAACACACACAGGACGCACTGCACCATAGGGCGCGCCGCACAATTTGAAGAAAATCTAAGACTTTTATGTGCGCCTTATAGTCGTGAAAATACGGTATTTAGAAATTTTGCATGATAGTTATTAAATATTACCCTTCAATAACTCCGGGATGCAAAAAGGACTTGCTCATGAAGCTGAATGATAGCTCTGATATACCAGTGTAATGTTAAACATATGGAGTGAGACAAAACCATTGACCAATTTTACTAACATTTTCATAGAATAATCACAATAGCAGAGAGAGTACAAGTCTAAAAATGTGCTCTTTATATTCCAAGTCCAGCAGCAGAAGGACCTCTGTGTTGTTTTGTATTATTATAGTCTTTGCTTCTTTTACATTATCAATAAATACTGTAAAACGTTTAATTAAAAATAGAATTTTTAAATTACATCAGAAGAAAGGGATGGGTCCATTTGCTGATTACAGTCACAGTTTCAGTTTTTCCAGAACACACTGAACTGAATTCTTTCATGTCATGTCATGTCATGTTTTTCCATCTTTCTCTCTATTTTTACCTCTTTATCTTCAGCTATTATTTACCTTGACGTTCTGGCTGTTGGTGCGTCAATCAGTGAAGGAAAACTTCAGCCGGAAAAGGAAAAGGGCCACACCACTGGAGGAAGTCGCTACAGGAGGTCAGACATGTTTTACACACACAGACACACAGACACACACAGACACACACAGACACACACACACACACACACACACACACACACACACACACACACACACACACACACACACACACACACACACACACACACACACACACAAAAGAATATTGACTGATGCTAACTTACCGCTGTTAAAGTGTTCAATAAAAAACTAACGCCCAAATGGATGTTCAGGTGAATCTTGCTGTTTATTCTTCTGTCATTTTCTGCTTTTTTTTAGTCATTTCCAGCATCTAAAAAGGACATTAGCATTCATTAAGTTAATTTTGGACTTAATGGCTAATTTATTGTTGGGAATAAGATCATCTGTTATGAAGAAACTCTCAGATAGGTTGGGGAAAAAAGAATGACTGTGAAGGAGAAGTAAAGGCATAAGCTGGCAAATTGTTATTCTTCATGCTGGAATCCAACTCTTTAGAGTGAGGATTATTACAAGGAAAGGGGAAGCATAACCTTAGCTAAACCGCTTTCTTCCAGTGAGACTGAGGCCTGTACTATAAAGCAGGATTTAGGGTTAGTGAGGTAACATCAGGTTTGAGACTGGCTATGAGGGTGGTTCTCTTCTTGTTCTTTACTTCCTCTCAAAAGTGAAAACCACTAGCATTGCAGCTGAAAGAACAGGCCTTAAACTAAATGACACAAAAGTAGGCTATGTCTGAGCAACACATTAATTCAATGCAATACACAGTTGTAGCCCTAGTCAGATCTACTTTTGTGTTAATGTTACTTGCAGTGATAATAGTGATACTATTAATGTACTCATTCAAAAAGTCAGCAGCTTCCTGCCAGCTTTTGTTATATTATTAAATTCCTCATATTTGTATAGGTGGACTGCACAGTTGCCCGGTGGATAGCACTGTTGCCTTGCAGCTGGAAGATCCCTGGTTCACGTCCCAGGTTGGGATATTTGTGTAGGATTATAGTTTGGTCTCCTTTGACAAATACACCATGTCGCTCTCAACCTGTCCATGTTTGCGATTGGTCATCTGTGGCCAACACCATCTCTTTTATGTGAACATCCTCATAGCTAGGTTCAGAAACCCTGGGTTGACTTACCCAACTTTGATTAGTGCTTGTTAGGCTTTGTGAAGCCCGACAACAAAAACAAATCCAGCATGTGTTGGACTTCAACTTATTGCCTCCTACAGCAATAACCCTTTTTTAAACTACGCAGGTTTTGTGTAGTGCTTTGGGTTTAATGTCTACTTTGTCCACAAACCCAAACTGTGTAAACAGGTACAGAAGAGGAGGCTGGTAATGAATCAGTACTGAAAGTTCTGGGAGGCATTGTGATGAGCTCTTATGCCAAATACTGGATCTATGTGTGTGGAGGAATGTTCATCATGGTCTCCTTTGCTGGAAAACTTGTTGCATACAAGATCATCTACATGCTGCTGTTCCTGCTCTGCCTTTGTCTCTATCAGGTAGGAAAAGACATACAGATCTCTGACTAAGGTTCTCTTCTTTCAAAGAGTCAGTGACTAGAGTTTTTAAAGTTTCATTTACATTTCTCACTTAAACAAATATATTTTTTACTTCAGACCAGAGTATTATTTTCTTTATCCTATTATGTTCATGAACTAAAATTAGGCAGTGACAATTTTGTACTAATCTGAGCTCAACACCTTCTTTAAATGTTATTTGTGCATTTAGATTTCAAATTGAATGTTTATTTCAAAAATCTCTTGCAATGAGTAACTTCTTCATATTTCTCAGGTGTATTATTCTCTTTGGAGACGCATGTTAAAGCTCTTCTGGTGGCTTGTTGTGGCCTACACCATGCTGGTGTTGATCTCCATCTACACTTACCAGTTTGAAGACTTCCCCGGGTACTGGCGAAACTTTACTGGATTCACTGAAGAACAGTACGTACTTCAAGAAAAGCTTGAGGCAGTCTTAACTTTGCTGATACTTTACCTCAGGGCCAAAATATACTCTAAAATTCCTGGGAACCACTGTGCTCCTTTCACCCTGTGCGCAGAGTGTACACTTTACCATATTAATAGTATGGTATATTAAAAAGTAAGGAATAAAAAATATATACAAGAAAAAGCTGAAAGAAGACAGGTGTAATCGTTTCTCCTTTCATCCTCAGGCTGGCAGCGATTGGTCTGGAAACCTTTGCTCTGTCCGAACTCTTCACCAGTATTCTGATCCCGGGATTCTTCTTGCTGGCTTGTATTCTGCAGCTGCACTACTTCCACAAGCCCTTCATGCGAATCACTGACCTGGACCATGTTACACCCATACACAAGTAATGCAACCCAAACACATTTTTTTCTTTTTCTTTAAAGACGCAAACAGACATTGTTATTTAAAGTCACAATAAAATGGAAATATATGCAACCGTTCATACAATTTCATGTTTTCCATGAAAACTCACATTTTTATTCGTGTTATTCAAGGATTTTCTAATCATCAGTTAGCCTTTCAACACCATTAGCTAACACAATGTAGCATTAGAACACAGGAGTGATGATTGCTGGAAATGTTCCTCTGTACCCCTATGGAGATATTCTATAAAAAATCATCAATTTCCAGTTAGAATAGCCATTTACCTCATTAACAATGTCTAGATTGTATTTATGATTAATTCAATGTTATCTTCATTGAAAAAACAGCTTTTCTTTCAAAGATAAGGACATTTCTATGTGACCCCAAACTTCTGAACGATAGTATAAGCATCTTTACTGTATTTTTTATAGTGTTGGCCTTGCGATAATTCTGAGTGAGACCAGATATTTGGGTGGAGTCTAATTAAGTCAATGATTTACTGATAAACACAGTTGCATAGAGACATGGAGCATAAAAAACTGCATCCACTCACAGCTCCATCTACAGTGTTCTATGACTAAGAAAACAAACAATAAGACCTTAGTCACATCCTTTGAAAACGTTTAAAGCGATGTACGTGCTGCAGTCCAAACAATCACTCTGCTAGCTACTAGAACACACAAGCTAATGCAGAAGTTTGCTTTGACATCATGTGCAGGGTTAACTAGTGGCCCCACATTATATTATAGAGGACAAATTTGCGTATGTATATGTCTGTGCATCCAAGTTGAGTCATTAGTACTGTCATAGTATTTGAGAGGGAGAGATGAGAAAGGAATTTTGCTCTGCAAGAACTTGAAAAAAAATTAGGTATTTTGTACAAGAAGAAACAATTTACACAATGACACAGAACTACAACTTAGTAAATAGGGTCTTGTGGTGGTAAAGATAATACTCCATCCATGGAAAATGAGGGGAAGAAAATGCAGACATAACAAAAGAACATCTGTTTAAGCTGAAAATCAGTTACAGTCTCCAAACCATCAAACAAATAAATAAACTCCTTAATCTCAAGTTAGTGAATGAACTAATAAATGAATGTTTCTTTTCATGGAAACATGCTTAAAGTTGGCATTATTGCAGCATCTTGGAATGTAGGACATACTTAATGACATAACTTAAATGACCAATTGATGTTTTACTGTAAATCCAGAGGAAATCATTTCAAATTCTTTATTTTTAGAATATGCCCTAAAAATGTACAAAAGAATATTCATGTTCAAGTCTGTTTTAACGCTGATGTTTCCCATCATCACATATTACCTAATAAAAATTATACTTTTTGTCTTCTGTAACAAGTAAAATTAAAAATCTTCCTACAGAAAGAAGAGCAGTGAGAGAACTGAACAAAGTGATTCTGGTAATGTGGGGTTGAACACTGAGGAGGAAGACCTGGTGACAAACATCGACGAGGAATCTGAAAATGAAGGTAACGAAAAAAATTCTTAGTTCTGTTGTTGCTGCTGTTGTTTCATTCTGTATTTTTTTAAATTGACTCATTAACCTCATCATTGCTTTTATAATCAATTTTTGCGTTATTGCCTTGCTATAAACCACTGCCAAATCTCATTTGGTGCTTAATGTTGTACATTTTTAGCTGGCTTGTTAAAATATTTGCATTCTGAGAGAGGCCAGGAGAAATCAGTGAGCTATGACTCATAGAAGAAGATGACTGTCAACTCTAACTCTGGAACACGGAAATGTCCACTGACTCAGGAGCAATCTTTGTTTCGGCTGGCTGTGAAACAAACTCAGGAAGAGCAGAAACGCTACTTGGCTCATGTGGAGTCTTTGTGTTGACTGACTCAGAAACAGTCTTTGTGTTGACTGACTCAGAAACAGTTTTTGGCCCAATCCCATCCTCTGTCCTCACAGAATCACTGCCTTTAATGTATATTCCCAAGTGTGCCAAGTGTGTGAAGGCTTAGGGCTGCCTCATTCTCACATCATCTAGTACAGAAGGCATGCAGACTGTTTGACACTCTTATAAACCCTCTCTGTGACTCTGCACATCTGCAGACTGTTTTGCCCATAGTTTAGAGTGAAATGGGTAACGTGTATTGGTAGAACGTTCAGCTCTGCATGATAGTTGCTTGCCGTTGTGTGTGTGTGTTTTTTGTGCATGTTTGTAGAGTTGTTTGTTTTTTCAGTTAAACGTAGGATTTACAAATGTTGATGGTTTCCTGTCTTCACATAATTTGTAATTGATAGTAATGCCACAAAACCTGGAGTGAACAACTGAGCTGCTAATGAAACTGCAAATGAAACGGAAGTTGAAATACACTTTTTCAATACTGATATATGGTATCTGAGTGTATCTCGTTTTCCACTTGTCCTATTATACCATTTTGAGCCCTCACAAGATCACATGCCTAAGCACTACAGCACTAGTACTTTGGAGTTAGAGTGGAGATTGGGATTGGGCCTTTGTTTCGGCTGATTTGAAAGCTGAGGAATGGAGGAAACGTCAGCTGACTCAGGAACGGCCTTTGCGTCAGCTGACCATTGCAGTGGTCAAGGCTTGATGTCAGCTATGTCAGATTTAGAAGTGGGCAAGGAAACTGTTGACCCAAGCGAAGGAGAGCCCTCGACCAGCCCAGGAACAAAAGCTCAAGCACCAGCACTTACAACCCGATTTGGTGAAGTGCTGCAACTTGACAAAGATCTGGCAGTGACAAAAAAAATCACCCGGAGATGGGTTCTGTTTAAAAGCACTATTGTGGTCAAGGAAAAGCTGTGCACTCCTGACATAAAACTTTTGTCTGTTTCCCTACAGCCATTGTTTTTGCTGAGGGAATGTTCACAGATTTTTTTTTTTACACTTGTCTACGTCCACCCAAAAGCTAATGTTGACACAATTATATGGGATCATAGAAACAATGCACAGACTGCAGGACATTACTCTGGATGCGTCCTATTTTGTCAACATTGTTCTGCTCATCTGACAGAGATCATAAACACTGTTGGTTATAATGAAACAATGGACAGCTGTGCAACACGGCAGGTGGCAAGCTGACACTGGAGCAGTAGGTGGCAGGAGGCTAGCAGGATGTGGCTAGCTGACTCAGGAACTGTAACAAATTGGGACCTGTTGGCTGGCAGGTAACTGACTTTGGACCTGTGAGGTGGCTAGAAGGCTGGAGGCTAATTGACTCAGTAACTGGAACTAGGTGATGAGTATGCTCTTAGCTAGTGCCCTTGAGGCTAATCACCAGGTCAATTACCGACCCGAAAACACTAACAGCCGAGGGGTTAGTAGGACGGTGGCTATCTGATGGGTTGCTAACAGTTATCCAAAGAATGAACAAGGTACTAGATGTGATTGCCTCCTAGTTCCTGGAAAACCTTCAAAGAAATGTCCTAATCAGATGCCCGAATCACCTCTGCTGGCTCTTTTTGACACAAAAGGGCAGCGACTCTATTCCATGCTAATTCCAGAAGTCCAAGATCCTCGCCTAGCTCAGCCACCCTTAGTCCTGCAATATTATCGGACTAAATACTAGAGACTTGTGTCTTGCATGTCATTACAGTATATGATAACCTATTCTATGCTCCGTATCTGCTTGCCTGGCTTATGAAGTGCACTACTAACAGCCAGATCTTCAAAGTAACCCATATACTTTGTATTTGCTGTATTTTTAGATCATATCTACAATTAGTGAATGTTCATACTGCTGTTAAGAAAGAACAATGCTAAAATATATGTTTGATTTATTTGACTTTTGGTAGTCTAGAGACTGTGAGTACAATCAGTAAGGCATATTTTAAATGTTCTCATGCACTGATGTCTCAGATGATTTCTGTCTGACCTTCATCCTCTCACTATTTTGTTCATTCATCTTTTCTTTTCCCTTGTTTAGAGGAATTGATGCCCAGTAAATGGGGTCTGGTGATGGACAGGTTATTGGTTCTGTCCAGAAGGTTCTCTGACATTCTCACCACAGTTCAAGTATTTCTCTGGAGGCTTCTGGAGTTCCACATCCTCAAGATGGTGGCCTTGTTGTCTGTGTGGGTTGCACTTGAAGAGGTAAATGCTGGAGGAATGGTGCTGCATGTGTGCAAGGAATGGAATAGATAATTAATGAAACACCACACAGGAAATAGGATATCTTCAATTATTATTGACAAGCGACGTGTTGTTCAGTTGTATTTACTGCAGCTGTAGAATGTTAACATGGGACAACATTACTTTTCAAAGGTTAACAAGTGACTAGTTAACAGAAATAATTTGCTTCACAGGGTATCATTCAACATTTACAACAAAATAACAGAGTCAGACAAATGTTGAAAGGACCCATTTCTGTCTTACAGTATATTCAATAGATATGGTAGACCCAAATGCTTAAAGATATTTTAGGGAAAAGTGTGTAAGATGAGCAAATTTTTGGAAATGAATGTTTTTGGATTATTGTATTCATTAAGAGGAGGTGCGGTGGTCCAGTGGTTAGCACTACTACCTCACAGTTCAAAGGTCCTTGGGTTTGAATCTCGGCTTGGGATCTTTCTGTGTGGAGTTTGCATGTTCTCCCTGTGCCAGTGTGTGTTCTCACCGGGTGCTCCGGCTTCCTCTGGCAGTCCAAAGACGTGCTGAGGTTAATTGGTAATTCTAAATTGTCTGTAGGTGTGAATGTGAGTATGGTTGGTTCTCTGTGTCTCTGTGTGACCCTGTGATAGACTAATGAACTCTGCCTTCACCCTAAGTCAGCTGGGATGGATTTCAGTCCCCCTGACTTAAGGTGAAGGCAGGGTATACCCAGTCCAGGGTCACATAGAAAGACAGATAACCCAGCACACTCACTTTCACATGTATGGACAATTTAGAATCACCAATTAATCGTCACGTGTTCAAACAGTGGGACAAAGCCAGAGCAGTTAGTGAGAACATGAAAGCTCCACATTGGAAGATCCTAAGATTTGAAACTCGGACCTTCAAGTTGGGAGGTGACAGTGCTAACTACTACACCATTGTGGCGCCCCTGCCCTTATCTGATCAGAGTCATTTAATATTTACTAGATTATACATACTTGAAGCTGTAGCACCTGGTTGTGGCAGTCTTACTGCTACAGTAAGTGACCAGAGAAGCACTTCTGTGTTAGCAAGCGGAGGGAACAGTGGGGGTGTAGCTTCCTCCCACAGTCCAAAATTATGCTGAGGTTAATTGATCACTCTAAATTGTCCGTAGGTGTGAATGTGAGTGTGATTGTTTGGCTGTATATGTAGCCCTGCAGCAGACTGGCGACCTGTCCAGGGTGTCCCCTGCCTTTGCCCGAGTCAGCTGGGATAGGCTCCAGAACCCCCCACGACCCTAGTGAGGATAAAGTGGTGTATAGAGGATGGATGGATGTATAGTTGGTGTGCATTATGACCTAAATGCATTCCTGTTCTGTGCTCGTTTTTAGCCATCTGTAATGAATCTGGTGCTGGTGGTGTTGTGGTCCCTGGCGATGCCCTATGGTCGCTTTAGGCCCATGGCTTCCTGTCTTTCTACAGTCTGGGTGTGTGTCATCATTGTGTGCAAGATGCTATACCAGCTAAGTGTTGTCAACCCTGAGGAGTACTCCCGCAACTGTAGCATGGTGAGACACATTTGCACACATGCTGCATCAACACAGGAATGATGTTATAATACAGTTTGGAACTACTATCAACATAAAGTCCTAGAGCATATAGGAAAAAAAAGAAGCAACAGGATAAGAGAAAGAACCCACAACTTAATCAGCTAAACTGTAGTAACTTAAAGTTGCTGGCTATTCAGTGTTCCTTTAACTAATTTTATATCTAACAATCCCACAATGTGAAATTACATGTGGTAATATCATGTATGAAAAAATAAAAGTAATGTATTCATTTTGACAGTTACTTTTCCCCCTTAGTTTGTAGCATTTTTTGCTGAATACTGGCAATGTGTTGTCAAAATAACTTCTACATAGCCAACAATTTGCCATGAAATTTAACTTTATACATCCCCAAAAAATAGTTTAGCTACTGTTAAAATATAAAAGAGATGGGAATAAAAACAGAGAAGATAACTGAGGAAGCACTCTACTACTATCTTGTCCATCAACAACCATAAATACGCCTTGTCTCCTCTTTGTTCTTTACTATGACATCGTTGGTTGGTTTTCATAGTGTAACTGTAGATGCAGTAATAATGTTCTGCAGTGGAGATGGAGTGATCAGGTGGTTATTGTTCTACTTACAACTTATGTTATTTCTTCTTTCTTTCACAGCCTCTAACAAATTCCACCAACTTGTTACCGGAGGAGATGATGAACTCTTCTTTGTATAAGGAGCCGGTGGATCCAGCCAAATGGTTTGGTATCAGGAAAGATGCTACCGCTCTAGGTTACAGCAAGGTACATTCATTTTCCTAAATAATTAAGATTACATAACCATACATTTAAAATCCTTGGTATGCTCAGACTGATGACCCAGTAAAGTGCTTTGGCTACATCTGAAGGGGCCACTTAGTCCTTCTAGTAATTTTATTTCTGTCCTTTTTGCAGAATCATTTAATAGTGCTGATGTTGTTGGTGTTTGAAGCAACGGTGTATCGTCACCAGGCTCACCATTACCGACAGATCCAACGATCCCCTCCACCAATCCCTGCTCTCTTCCCTGCTGCCACAAGGGACACTTTAGACCAGGGCCTCATACCCTGCTTCAAGTATCTGCTCAACTACGCCTTCTACAAGTTTGGGCTGGAGGTAGCTGGGAGAGATTACTTCATCACATGAACTTGGACTTTGTGGACCATAAAATATTTAAAATGTGTAAAAGTAAATGAAGGAAAACAGTGAACAGGAGAAATTGCAAATGTTGTTCATGTTATTCTAAAGAAGATCTTATGCTAAAGTCATTAGTTTTAATAGCTATTCCAGAGCATCTGTGTTTTGAATGCAGTTAAGTTTTTTGTACTGTTATTTGATTTTAATCGTCAATAACCCTTCCTTTTTTTAAAAAAAGATTTGCTTCCTGATGACGGTGAATGTGATTGGCCAGCGGATGAACTTTTTAGTGATAATCCATGGCTGTTGGTTGGTAGCAATGTTGGTGAGGCGGCGGCGTGAAGCCATTGCTAGGATCTGGCCCAGATATTGTCTCTTCCTGTCCATCTTCATGATTTTCCAGTATCTACTGTGTGTGGGAATACCGCCCGCTCTCTGCATTGGTGAGTCCTGCTTTAAAGCTGAATGTGACTTGATGCCAAAAATACAACCATGATACACACAAAAACAGTTGTTCAGCTGTTATCGGTATGTACACTCAGTGGCCACTTTATTAGGTACACTTTGCTAGTACCTTAAAAACTGCCTTCATTCTTCATTTCATACTTTCAACGAAGTATTGGAAACATTCGTCTGAGATTTTGGTCCATATTGACATGATAGCATCACACAGTTGCTGCAAATTTGTCGGCTCCGCATCTATAATGTGAATCTCCTGTTCCACCACATCCCCATGGTGCTCTACTGGATTGAGATTTGGTGACTGTGGAGGCCACTGGAGTACAGTGAACTCATTGTCATGTTCAAGAAACCAGTTTGAGATGATTTGAGCTTTGTGACATGGTGCATTATCTGCTGGAAGTAGCTTTAGAAGATGGTGCACTGTGGTCTTAAAAGGATAGACATGGTTAGCAGCAATACTCAGGTAGGCTGTGATGATTAAACAATGCTCAATTGGTACTAAGGGGCCCAAAGTGTGGCAAGAGAATATCCCCCAAACCGTTACACCACCACCAGCAGCCTCTGAATAGAAAATCCAGAGTTACAGGAGTCATTAGAAACCCAAGACTGCCATGATATACATGGTCTTTAGAGTTTATGTAAACTTTTGTGCACAACTTTATGTCCTGTATGTTTAGTTTAGTACTTAGGTCACAAAGTTAAATAATCTCATACACAATGAATGTTGTGTAAAGGAAACTTTAGATTATGCCCATTTGGCATCACATCACATGGTGATAAAAATGAACTACTGTATTCTTAAAAATAATAACTGCAGAATTGTACAAAGTTAGTTAAATAGTGTTAATAATGCACACATTTTTTACTTGACTGACTGCACTTCTCTTTATTCCCTGTCTGTTGTCCTGTAGACTACCCATGGCGGTGGAAGACTCCAGTGTTGATAAACTCAGCTCTCATTAAATGGATCTATCTGCCTGACTTCTACACTGTGCCGAACTCCAAAACCTTATAGGTCAGTTTGTATGCCTGTGCCTGCACGTTTTGTGTCTGCATGTTTCTGTCAGTTCATTCACCGATGAACAAAACACACCTACCTTGGTCACACTGACACCTTGTCGTTTTAAAATATTGTGTATGAAATCTGACATACGTTCATCTAAAGCAACCCTGAGAATCAAATAAAATAATCACTTGCATGTATCTGAAAACTGAAAATAATTTCCGAGTTTTAATTTACATTATACAACTTTTCCAGGTTTCTTTTCCCTTGTCTAAACTTTTTTGAAAAGTGTTGCCAGCATCCAATTCAAAATGAGCCTGTATTTTTCAAAAACAATACATTTCTCAGTTTACGTGTTGTTTTGTACACATTTCAATTGTATATTGGGTTTGAATGATTTACAAATCATCGCATTCTGTTTTTAGTTACATTTTGCATTATTATTACACTTAACACTGTGGATAAATGCTGGATTCCAACAATACTGCTACTTAAAGTAGATTTTAGTCCTGGAGTCATTGGGATGGTGATGTTAGTTTGACACCATGGGTTGTTTTGCCAGCAGCTCATCATGACAAATATTTAAGTGTTAAGACAAAGCAACCTCTAGTGGCCTGGTGAATAAGTGCATGTAAAACCTTTGCTCACTTGGGAAATATCATCCTGATAATATAGAAAATGTTGCTTCCTAACACGTGGTTAACATTGTGAAAGGGTTTAGCTAAAGGCTGTACTTCAGTACACAGGCCTCTGCTTCTGTGAGGGAGAATGTAAGTACCTTAAGATCTCTCATTTACTCAAACATTGAACTGCCTGACCACAGTCGATGGCGAATTGTCTTGCCGTAATAAAAATCAACAACTTAACATAACCGGGTCAAATACAACACTTGTTGCAGGGTATGTAGCTTTGTTAAAGGCTTCATTATATTTGGTTAACTTTGTTCCATGGCCTATATCAATACATCTCTGTACACGCTACTGCTATGGTTCAATTAAGTTAGCATTGTATTGTGTAAATTATAATGCTTTTCTTTCGTTTATCATTGCCTTACATTGTAATCAAGTCTTTTTTTGTTCATTTTAATTTGGATGTAAATAATTGTGGCACAGGAACAATTGAAACAGGAGCTTGGGGGCAGGAAAAGGGTTCTATTTCAATAAATCCTGACATTCATCTTTAAAATAAAATCTATCCAGGTGTCTTCCAAATATATAAAGGTAAATATTTACCAAATTTGGCACCTATTTCACAGATAGACAGTAGGATAGCACAGTTAGCTATGCTGGCCTGCTATAAACCAATGTGACCGATGAGGCAGACACTGTCCAGTCCCTTTTGTTTGAGTGTTCGCAACCTCTGAACCTTCATCACTTTTATCTTTTCTTATTATACGCTCAACACATGCTGTGACTCTGTCTCACTACTAAAGGAGATGTGAGGCAGAAACGAGTGTTCTGTACTTATGATCATAACGATGATGATGACGATGACGATGATGATGATGATGATGATGATGATGATGATAATGATGATGATGGCGTTGGTGTGTTGTATTATTGTGTTTGTCCACAGCGGACTTTGTGCTGCTCATGTGTGCGTCCCAGCAGTGGAAGGTGTTTGACTGTGAGCATACGGAGGAGTGGATGGTTCTAGCGGGAGAGAACACGGACGAACCAGAACCGATGGAAGGTCGACTGTTTAACCCTGCGCCCAACTTCATCAACTGCAGGTAAACTGTGTCTCTCAAAAGTGTGTCCGATTTATAAGTCAGCCGCTGTTTCTCTGCTGTGCCTGTGTTATTTTTAAACCTACTCATGAAACACATGTTAAACTGAAAGCAACGGTCAGCTGTAACCCTAAAATACCTCTTTATTTTGCTTCCATGGAAAGGAGTAAATACAAATAAATTATACTTCGATGATAATGATATAAATAAATGATAATCTACCAAGCTTTCAGTTTAATTTACTTTCACACTTGTGACTGATAATTCTCTAAAACTCGTGCTTCCATTGACAGATACTGCAGATTTAACAGGGAAAAGAGACAGCAGGCATTCCAAAGTTTGGGATCACCCAGTCAATTTCATGTTTTCCATCAAAACTCTCCCATTTTTTCAATTGCTAACTTAATGGCACAATCAACACCATTAGCTAACACAATGTAGCATTAGAACACAGGAGTGATGGTTGCTGGAAATGTTCCTCTGTACCCCTATGTAGATATTCCATTAAAAATCAGTTGTTTCCAGCTAGAATAGTCATTTACCACATTAACAATGACTGTATTTCTGATTCAATTAATTTCATCTTCAAAGAAAAAAGTGCTTTTCTTTCAAAAATAAGGACGTTTTTAAGTGACCCAAACTTTTGAACTATAGTGTAGATTAGTTCGGACATAATATTGAACAAATAGATGGTTTCCAGACAATCGTCACTAAAATATGGGTCAACTGGGCCTTTGAATGAAGACTGCAGTCTATAACCCTAAAAGGAGGGGTTACATTGTGGAGTCACCTAAACAAAATATCATCAGCAGCTCCAACAAATGTGGTCATCAGTACAATTTGAAAGTCAAAAAGAATCAAGAGAAAAAGGTGGAGCTTTGGTTGAGAGGAGGTTAGAAAACAACAAGGTGAGACTAGTTAATGTTTATGCCACATGAGAAAGTAAAAAACATTTTTTTTCAAACCCTTATTTGAAAGGATTGCAATACAAAAACAAAGATTTATTGATTTATGAAGATGAGGTGATTTTAATGTGATACTTGATTATTTTATAGGCAAAACAAGTCCCAGAAAGAAGTAAATCCACTGAAGCCTAAGCAGCCCTTCTGCTTTTTAAGCTTTTTAAGTGTTGCACAGCTCCCCTGCTTGGTTGATATGTGAATAGTGCACACTTGTAAATAGTTTGTTTGTCCTGTACCAGTGTTTGGGCTGCATTGTCTCTGCATTATCTGAAAGAATTAGTCTGCACATAGGAAAAATGTAGTAGAGACGATAGAGAACGTATGGTTGCATTGTAACCTTGGTTCGTTGAGTTCTCTCCAGCTCTCTTTTTGGCTGCTCGAAGACAGGGTTTGATCAAATTATAGATGAATTGACACCAGCAGAGGCGCTTTACAGATAAACTGTGGGAATGACTGAGTGAGCCGATGTGTCTTAAAGAAATACCCATGCACCCCGATGAGCAGGGGGAGGTAAATCCGTGTTATTTGAAAAATGTAAGAGTGGAGAGATAATCTCTTCACTGAAAAAACTAAGATTCAGTTTAACTGTAGTAAATTGAATTGAATTCAGAATACGTTTTGTGTTTTTCTATGGGCCAGCCCTTCCACATAGATTTCAGTTAAATATGGTGTAATTGTTTATATTAAAGTTCTCTCAAGGAATCCTGAACTCCATCAGATTTTCAACAATAAACCAGCCATTGCACAACCCACAGGCAGTCCTCTCCAAAGTTTTACTGGTAATTTGTTTCATGTGGTCCTTCTCCTATGTTCTTTATAATTTAGAAAAAATGTTTCCAGTTGAGGAAACATTAAGACCTGAGAAACTGCTGCCACAGCTGTGAGCAAGTTGCTGAAACTGCACAACAGCAGTTTAAAGCTTCAGCAGCAGCGATCATACTGCTTTTTCTGCAGAAAAATGCACTCTAGTTTAATTAAAAACCTTTGGACATTGTCAATTGTCAAATGTTAACCAAATTAGAAACTGACTGGCAGCCAGATCCGAACAGAATCTTACAGATTTTTTTATTTTTAAATGGTCACTTCAGGAATTGTACAGGAAGTGAGGACACATCTCTGGAAGTCTTTTATGTGTTAAACTTTCTAAACTTACCTTCATCACTGTCTGCAGCTAATTTGTATCCTCATTTTTGTCTGTTTTGTTCAAATATGGAGACAAAATAAGTTGAACCTGTGCTTTCACTCACAGTTTGTTTTTCTTCTTGCCTGCTTCTCTGTTTTTCTAAAATGTCTGGATATAAAATTTGTATTCATACATTTTATTTTCTCTTCCTCTTCCAGGAATTACCTGGACATGGCTAAAGTTTTGGTGTTTCGTCACTTCTTTTGGTTCGTGTTATCAGTGGTCTTCATCACAGGGGCCACTAGGATCTCTGTGTTTGGATTAGGCTACCTGCTAGCTTGCTTCTTTTTTCTGTTGTTTGGAACCCGACTATTTTTCAAACCATCAAGGACCCGCCTCATCCTGTGGGACTGTCTCATCATCTATAGCGTGGCAGTCATTATATCTAAAAATCTGTTGTCGGTGAGTATACGGCTCATTATTTGGCTGTATTTTGGTCTTTTAGTAGACTATCTCCATTACAATAGTAAAAAGCACTGCCATCTCCTCGTCTTTTTTAGATCCTGGCGTGTGTGTTTGTGTCTGAGATGCAGAAGGGCTTCTGTTGGGTAATTCAGCTCTTCAGCTTGGTTTGCACAATCAAAGGATACTATGATCGTAAGTCTGTGATAATAATGACAATGCTTTTTTGAGCAAGGAGTATCTCCACATGTATTTAATCATAGAATTGTACAAAAACTATTTTTAATTCAGTTGTTTTACATTTTTATTTTTTGGGAATGTTTGATTATTGAAGGACAAGTGCTTTCATATTAAACAGTACAAGAAATCACCAACAATCTCCCTTTCCTCTGCTTGGACTGCAACTTAAGATTCCATTATCATAGCTTTAGTTGTGCATAGGTATCACAGTGTGTCTAAATGCAGAGTCTTTGAAATAAGAATCCATTTACTTAGTAGTTTTAACAGACACTTACAATCCGCGGCATTCTTATTTTCATTTATTTTTTTAATGACAGCCAAAGAAGTGAGCGACAACACGTGCAGCCTCCCAGTAGAAGAGGCCGGGATCATCTGGGACAGCATCTGTTTTCTCTGCCTGCTGCTGCAAAGGAGGATCTTTCTCAGTTTTTATTTCCTGCACGTGATAGCAGAGCTGCAGGCTTCTGCAAAACAGGCCTCGAGGTATGTACTGATAACTGACTGACAGCTGTTGCACTAGATCTAATGCTAAGAACTGCCAGGTGCTTGAAGGAAGACACACGCGGGGGTGCTGGAGCCTATCCCAGCTGACTCAGGTGAAGGCAGGGAACACCCTGGACAGGTCGCCAGTCTGTCGCAGGGCTACATATACAGACAGACAATCACACTCACATTCACACCTACGGGCAATTTAGAGTAATCAATTAACCTCAGCATATTTTTGGACTGTGGGAGGAAGCTGGAGTGCCCGGAGAAAACCCACGCATGCACAGGGAGAACATGCAAACTCCATGCAGAAAAAACCCGGGAAAGCCGGGACATGAACCAGGGATCTTCTTCCTGCAAGGCCAAAGTGCTAACCACTACTCCCCTGTGCAGCCCTGTGACAATACATGCAATGCAATAATCTAAACTCAAAGGCCCACTTAATAGCTCTTCAGAACTTTCAAACATGTCACTGTCTTTGTCAGTGAATGGAGTTGGTTCAAGTTTAACTTAAGTCCCAATTTAATATGATGTGGCAATATTTATCATACTGTATGCATAGTACTAAAAGTCCTGTACGGTTATGGCTCTAAGATGTGTGATCTTTGGTTACATTTATAACTATCCACTATCCACTCTCTGTAAGCAAACAGATGCTCTGCTGCCTCACCAACATCTGAGATGCCACTAATAGATGTAAACTCCATTCTCTCACACAGTTCAAGTGACAATAGGTTCCATCAGTCTGGATTATGAGTGACAGAAAATGAGTATTGCATCA
Organism: Acanthochromis polyacanthus; assembly: GCF_021347895.1. Lineage (NCBI taxonomy): Eukaryota > Metazoa > Chordata > Actinopteri > Pomacentridae > Acanthochromis > Acanthochromis polyacanthus. Next base: position 20,177,465 of record NC_067127.1, on the reverse strand, counting down.
TAGCAACAGGCAGAGAGACAGGGCTGCACGGTGGCTTGGTGGTTGGCACTTCCTGGCCTGGGGACAAATCATGGCTTGGGATCTTTCTACATGGAGTTTACATGTTCTCCCTGTGCATGCGTGACTTCTCTCCGGGTGCTCTGGCTTCCTCCCACAGTCCAAAAACATACTGAGGTTAACTGGTGATTATAAACTGCCCGTAGGTGTGAATGTGAGTGTGATTGTTTGTCTCTATGTGTAGCACTGTGACAGACTGGTGACCTGTCCACGGTGTCACCCTGCCTTCACCTTAAGTCAGCTGGGGTACACTCCAGCCCTCATGCAACCCTAATGAGGATAAAGCGGTGTATAGATAATGGATGGATGTATGTGTTAGAACAAGGGCCAAAAAAACATTCAACCATTCCAGATGATTAACGTGAAGCTTGTGCTGCTCTATCGCTTTCACCTTTGTGCTGTCACAGAGTGCCAGACCTGCTGAAGGAGTTATCTGTTGACATCACCTCATTAAATGAAACTTCACCCTTTGGGAAAAGTCATATATAATGGCTTGGGTGACATATGGATGAGAGTGATCTCCTAAACCCAGTTTAAAAGTCGCCGCCTATAAGAGCCATTGTACAAAACCTAAATGGTCCAATTCTGTTCTCTAGCAACATCAGAAAGTTGGTGGGTTGAGCATGTCCTTTGGGGTTGCTATTAAGTGTAGCTAATATTATGAAGAATATGTAGACTGGTATATGGTCAAAAGTCCTACAAAAAAAGCAAGTACATTTAATAAACCCTGGCTTGGATGACTCAGGTTGCACAGTATCCTCCTGTAAAGGAGCACTGCAAGAAGCAAAGCGAGGTGCTCCTGCATTTTCATTTTTAAATGTCATAGGTGCAGGCAGGGATCCTGACAGAAGTTCACATCAAGAGAGTTAAGCTACTCTGTCAGATTGATCAGATCAATGAAATTTAATTTAAAATGCTCATTCCTAACAATTTAAAATAAGATAGGGCCCTTGTTGGTAGACAGAGATAGAAGATCCTAAATGTACAGACACTTACAACAAAACTGAGAGACTTTTTTGAAGTCTGGCTGCTATAGAGATTGACTTCTTATTTACTTACATATGGCATTTATTATTGATAAATATAATTACAGCTCCTTTTTTTTCTTCCAGAGGGTTTGAGCTCTTCAGAGCCAGTATTGTGAAGAACATTAAGTTTCACCAACAAGCTGAGAAGAAGTCTCTGTCACAGCTCAAGAGATCGTAAGTGTTCACAGTAGAGGAAGATGAGATGACATTTTGATTTACTCTAGACTTAACTCATATTAAATTGAATTGTTTGTGTAGTTATCAAATGACATACTATTGTGTTTAAAGTTATTTATCAAACATGTTGTGCATGACTATGCCTATCTGACTTTTTTAGAAAGCGTACAGACCATAAGCACTGCTGACATTTGTGTGCAACAAACATAAAAACAAGTATATTGAACAGACTCCAAAAGATGGGTGAAGTTGACTTCTTCTGTCTCCACTCCTTCTTTCTTCTGCCCTCTTCTCTTAGGATGCAGAGGATTCGCTCCAAGCAGCAGAAGTACAGAGATGGACATAAAACAAGTGAAAATTCCAACAGCAGCCAGACTCCAGGTAGGACTCAGTTAGTTGTCAGTGAAACATGTGTTCCATCCCTGTCATGTCCTTTCAGTCAGCAGACAGTAATGTACATGAGAGTACACTAAATTTTACATAAAAATAAAGGACCAGTTGAATTTGAATGGCCTCATAATCTTTAGACTTGCACCATCCACCTTAGCAACATCACAGTAAGTTTGTCCTGAGAAGCCCTTTTTTAAGTCTAATTCTTCTCTTGTTTCCTTTCAGAGAGTCAGACAGACAAGAGGAGGTCCAGGAAGAAGTGGCACCAGCCATGGCTGGACCATGCTACAGGTATGACAATCATTTTATTTCATCTAGGATAAAAAGAACAAACTACTGATAGATGAGAAGCTTACTGTAAATGTAAAGCAGTCCTTCTGATGTGACTTCACAAAATCTCAAAATACAGCAGCAGAACAAAAAGTAAACTGTTTTGAATTGTCTGTTTTTCTGCATGAATTGGTCATAAAATGTGATCTCATCGACAACACAGTGTTTTTAATGGACTAAAACAAAGACATTTAGCATATTATGTGTGTTTATTAAACAACCATTAAACATTACCAAAGCTGGTGGAAAAAGAAGTGCGACAGAAATGCTCAACCTCTGTGATGTTTTGTGTTTCAACCCAGAGGTAGTTCAGATTATAAATGATGAAGTATCTTTGTTCTATAGAGATATTTAGGGTCACACAATAAAACGTAATTGGAGCCCTGGTTGAATGACACCACCCCTAATCTTGTCAGTCATAGGCCTGAGATCGTTGTTAGTGTTTTTAACTCTGTTATAAATCCCTGCTATACAGCTTGTAATGTGGAAAAACCTACAGTCTTTCCTAAATTTTTTTGTTGACACTTTTTTTACTTTTATTCCTTCATCCTTTGCTTTAGATGCTAAGTCTCTCTCAGTCTTAAATCAGTTTGTTCATATATCACTGTCCTAGCCTACACATTATGCCTTAGACAGTGTTCCCTCTCCATTTCTTCATGTTTTTAATATTGCTGAAGCAAATATTCTCATATTGATAACTTCATTGCTGACTCCATAGTGTGTGCTGCAACCTCTTATCAAATATGAAAATACCTGGACCCTTCTTCTTACTTTATTGTGTTTACATTACACAGGTCTTTTAGCCATCCTGTTTTATGATCTGATATTTTAATTGGACAGACCCTTGGTCCAACTTCTGTTCTTTTTGAATATGCTTTCTAAATAAACTTCACTTTGACATTTACTGCATCTCTGAGCTTCTACAGAGCTCCTTCCAAAACAATTCTGTCTTCCATCTCCAGTTCAATCAGCCCATAAAACACTCTCTAAGTTGTATTGTGTCAAAGTATACCTTGTTAAGTTGTGTAAGTCTTCTGAGATCTCTTTTTTACAAGACATAGTTCACAGCAGCAGAAGGATCCTGGATTGTCCTTTTGAATGGTTTTACATCACTAAAACAAGCAAGCGTCATTGCTCTTGTAATGCAAGCATTGACATAATTCTGATCAGCATCTGTCTTATGTCATGATCGTACAAACTACAACTTCCATCCATCCATCCATCCATCCATCCATCCATCCATCCATCCATTCTCTATACGCCGCTTTATCCTCACTGGGGTCGTGGGGGGGGCTGGAGCCTATCCCAGCTGACTCGGGCGAAGGCAGGGGACACCCTGGACAGGGAACTACAACGTATATAATGATAATGTAATCATAATAATAATGTATTTAGTACCGGCAAGAAACATAGAATGATTTTCACAAAAGAACGAGCAGTTGCAATGTGGTGTGTTTGTTCACCATTTCAGCTTAGATGAAGATCTGACCGTATTTTGTGAGCTCAAACACTGATGCATCATTCCAAAGGGGTCCTCTGACTTTTTCTTGTCACTGTGATAAAGTGGCACACAGAAGTTTGTAACGTGGTTCTTCTCCTTGCAGTGCTCCACTCAGGAGAGTACTACCTCTTTGAATCAGACAGTGAGGATGAAGACGAACAGCAATCTGAAGAGCAGAAGCCTCAGAAACAGACTGCCTGTCAGGTCAGACACGCCTGGTTCACGCAATGTGTTTAGTGAATGGCTGCAAATGTTTGCTGTGTTGCAAACTGTCACAAAGTTTAACGGTTAACATTCAGTGTTGACATTTTATGTGACATACTGTATGCTTAATGTGTTACTTACTCCAATTTTCTCTCCAGTTGGTGTACCAGGCATGGGTAAGCAGCGTGAAAACAGCTCTGAGAGAACGTCAGAGGCGCCAGAAACAGTTGAAAAGGACTGGGATAAAAGAGAAAGAGAAGCAAGAAGCAGTGGATTCACAAAAGGAGGCTTCCTCTGTGGAAGGTTGCATTTTCTACATGCTTTTTTTTCTTACATCTCACAGTTCAGATGGTTGGAGACAGAAATGGAGTGAAATAGAAGGGGAAACAGGGCTGTTATAATTTACACTGTGGTTCAGGATGACCACGTGATCTTTTATTTTTTAAATCTCTGCTGAAAATAATCAGTACACTCATAATCAGCAGTTTGCATTTATTTGCTACTTATCAGCCATTAAGTTGTATAATATTGATATGGTGGTAAAAATAATGGATTTGCAACATACTCTGCAGTTTTAGTAGTAGCAGTGGTCAAACACAAGAACTCATGAAACCATGTAACAAATACATGCAACAGTTTCTTGTTGATTGTTCTTGTAGTTCATCTTGATCCCGTTTTAGTTGTAAATGGTAAAGCAGATTACACACAAGCATACTAATTGAAGCATTTCTAGTAATTGCATGTGTGATTGTGTCTAGGTTATGGCGACAATGTTTTTGAAGAGCCTGTCATCCACGATGAGGTGGAGGAACCAGAAGAACAGGAGTCTGGTAGGTTCACAGTGTCTCTGCTCCCTTAGCATGCTGCTGTATCCACTCCACAGTATGTGAATGAATAGCTCTCTTCTGTAACCCGCTTGCCCCACTACTCCAGCCAAAGGATTCGGGTGAAAATGCTTTTCATGTGAAAAAATTATGAATCGGAGATTAAGCCATTTTTTATGATTCCTACAAAATCCCCAGTCAGTGACATTTTGCTTCCTTTGCTGTGTTCCCTGAAGCACCTCTCAGTAATCTGTTGCTGTCTGTGTCCTGCAGGTCATGGTGAGATGGTTCAGAGGATCTTGGATATTCTCCGCTTCTTGTGGGCCATCATTTTGGCCATGGTGGACGGACTGACTCAGTGGCTCAATCTGCTGACCAAACAGTACAGAGAGACATCTACTGTTCTGTGCAATGAACGCTACTTCATCATACACAAGATACAGCAGGTAAACACAGCACAGATATTTTTTGTTCCATAAAATTGCTCTTTGGTAGTGACCGCACACACACATGCACACTTTAACCTGTGGCTCTGATTAGCAGCATCATACAACAGCAGACTCCAGAGATGATCAGGTGTCTCAGGGCAGTGAAAGTTCCACGTTGGAGACATGTTTGGATGAGACTGATGGAGAAAACTCCACCAGATACAGGTTAGTGTTTATGGGTCATAGGGTAAGAGACACAGAACGCATCATGCTGTGAATGTGGTTTCATTCTCTTAGAGGGTTTCACAGGCTTATTGTAGATTCTAGGTGATGGATGACAATTGTCCTTGCCTAAGCGTGGATGTTCTTAGTGCTGAAGTTTTCCATGAAATTTACTGAGCATGATCAGAAGATGAATACTCTGTGCCTTTGGTGTTTCGTGATCTTTCATCTAGCGAAACACCAAGGCTGAAATTTGCTGCGGTTCTTCTTTCCTGCTGTAGTAATTAGTAGTGCGTTTGTTTTGACCATCTGTTTTACAGGCTGGCAGCTGGAGGGTCTATGTATGTAAAGTCTTTTTTTATATAATAAGCCACTTTTCATCCTCACTTTTTAATATGCTTATTTTTCAAATGTATCTGTCTTAGCTGCCTGGAGGTGGATAGCAGGATTTTGACGGGCCCGTCTACTCCTCAGGGAAGGCTCAACAGCACTGGGAATCTCCTAAGTCCAGAACCCTCATCCAGCAGCATGGCGTTAGTACCTGAGCCACTAAACCAAAAACAAAACAGGCACTCGAGAACAGCCAGTGAGCTGCTTGGAGACAGGTAAATACTGGGCACATTTGTGGCTAAAGAAGTGAAGCAACAGTAATTATAGTAAGTAAATATACAGTAGTAGTAACACAATGCTTGCTAAAGGAATGTTTGGGTCATAGGTGTGCTGTAGGAGAATAGCTTATTACAACTCATGCTTTCTCTTTTAATTCTGGGCATTTGTTTTATAAATTGTTTTCCCTTTCTATGTCTACAGGCAGTTCTTTATTGAAGAGCTGGAACAGAGCAGAGAGTTCTTTAACAACCAGAACCGTCTGTTGAAGCTGCTGTTTGCCATGTACAACTTACTGTCAGCAAACTCAGAGCTAGTGTGCTATTTCATCATAGTGTTAAACAATGTGGTCAGTGCCTCTGCAATATCGCTGGTCCTGCCCATACTGGTGTTCCTATGGGCTATGTTGGCTGTTCCAAGACCTACCAAGAAGTTTTGGATGACTGCTATAGTTTACACAGAGGTATGAACACCGAGTGACAGACATACACAAAGAAACTTTGTTGACTTTTTTAAACCATCACAAGCAAATTGCGCAATGTTTCATGTTGTGCCACTGAGTGCATAAAAACATGCCAAAGCATCAGTGGCCCTCATTTGAAAAATCCGACAATATCTGAGAACACAGGCCTGTTTTGCGCTGTGACACTATCACCATTCCCAGTTTCGCACAAAGGATTAAAAGCTCTACCAGTCATCATGCTTTAGATTTGTCATCAGATCACTCTGCAGCTTTATTATCTATTTTTAAATCTTTTTTTCCACCATCTGCGATTTTAATCATCCTTTTATTCATTTTGCAAAGCAGACTGATGTAAGGTTAGGATGTTTTTTTTTTTTGCTAAATTAAGCCAAAAAAAACTGCCTACTTCAGCTGCCACTGCAGATATTCTTGGCCAAGATGGTAGCAGTATCACCACCAGTCCATGTTTCTATCACACATAATGATGTCTTCCACATTCATTCAATAATTCATTCAGTCAGTCCAAGCAACACAGCCAATATGCACACTTTTTTGCCCACTGGACAACATTTTGATGATGCATATGACAGAGCAACAACAAATATATTGTAGATAAGTTGTGGAATGGGACAATATCAGCTTCCGTTGTACAGCCCTGGTTCAAAGCTTCACCCACATTTTTGTACAATACCTTTCACCTCTTAATTTCATTCCATTGTGATGGTATTCATTAGCAAAATTACAAAAATTGTGTTTTTATGTACTTATGTTGCAGCCTAAAACTAAGAGGTTTTGTAGGATACTTTGCAACACTGACAATACAATGATTACATTGTATAACTAACTCCTACAGGCACAACCATACCCCACTGATCTCACTATAGTAATCCTTTAAGCATCTATTTTTTATTTGCTTTGGTTCAGTGTACGCTATGTGAGCCCTCAATTATTGGTGAAGGACCCACTGTAACTCAACCGCTGTCTTACAGTAATTTAGTCAAGTAGAAGTGCTCTTTATAGGTCACAACAATAGTTCATACTGTGTATGTTTTTGACCGATTTGATGGGGAAGCATGTCTTTGCACTTTTCTCATCTGCCTCTTTTCAGGTAATGGTGGTGGTTAAATACATTTTCCAGTTTGGATTCTTTCCGTGGAACAGTGTTTATGAGTTGACCGTAAATGAAGACAAGCCTTTCTTCCCACCTCGCATCCTTGGCCTGGAAAAGACTGACAACTACATAAGATATGATCTTCTTCAGCTGCTGGCTCTGTTCTTCCACAGATCTTTGCTCATGGTGAGTTAGTTTTGACAATGATTGCCATGATGGTTCAGTGTTCTTCTTGTTGCTAAACTAGTCTATCCCTCTAACTATGTCATTTGGCCCAGGATTAATCATTGTGTCAGCTGATTTAGAATCAGTCTTTGTGTCAGCTGACAATGGCAGGGCCCTGGGTTTGGCGCTGATTGAACCACACACTTTTTTTTAAACTAAAATCCTGTGAAAAAGTCTTCTGTAGACAGAGATCTGGATTTTATTGTTGCTATCTTCATTTCTAACATTGTCCTCGATCACATGCTCACTGTAGCAAAACACAAATAAGCATGCCACATAAAGGCGACCCACTGTGTTTGTGTTTGTTTTTGTTATGTGTGGGCGCAGCGATATGGCCTGTGGGACCAAGATGGTCGCCTTGAAGAGCAGAGTCCCACAACAGAAAGTTTGACAGCTGAAGGAAAAAGTACAGAAGGAGATGAAGCAGGAGAGAGGAAGGAGGACCAAATTAATGCAACATCCAACCTGGAAAACCTTGGATTTACTGAAATGAACCAACCTCAAAAGGTTAGAGCAAACACTTTATATTATTTAGCTCTGGTGACTATCCTATCAGAGACTTTTTTGCCATTGAACAAATCTGTGATATCTTAATTAAGCAATGAATAAAGACTTATCTGTTTATCTTAAAAAGATTTTTACTCTTTATAGTATCAAAAAAGATAGTAGGACAGAAGTCCTAGTTTTTATAAATCTGTTTTTCATCCACATAGGATAGTGTGGACTCCACTGAACCGAGTACCAGCTCTGCTGCTGCTTCCCAACAAGCCCCTGAACCTGAACCAACAACCACTGTGTCAATAGATGGACAGGAAATGCTTCCTGGGATGGAGAACATGTTGGATTCTGGGGGAAAGATCGAGCGAGAAAATGAACAAGTGACAGAGGAAGTCTCAAAGAAAAGCAGCAGCATCCGATTCCGCAAAAAAACTATACTACCCAAAAAACAACGCAATAAAGGTTTGTGACTTTGTTAGGTGTGGACTGTGATGGTAGAAGTGCAACACCAACTGCATTTCTTTACAGCTGTTCTTATGTATCAATGCAATCAACAGACATCGACATAGCATGTGTAACAAAGTGAAAACTGTCCTTGCTTTTGTTTTGTTTTTTATGTGGAGCAAATTCTGTTTGAATTCCTTCTTGGTTCTGATTGTTGCAGAGGAGTCCACAGCTGAGACTGCAGATTCTGAAAAGGAACCAGGGAAGAAGAAGAAGAAGCATAAAGGCAGGAGGAGAGAGGAAGCCAGTCAGAAATTACTGATGGCAGGACACAAGATAAAAAATGCCTTGGTATCTGGGTAAGTTGAGTAGAAGCTGCGATGTCACTGAAAGCAAAAGTCACCGGGCACGCTCAACAATGGTAATGGCTAAATGCAAAAGATTAATACAATTGATTTAGAAGCATGTGGTACATTAGTGAAATGTCATCACTTTTTTTCCAGTAATGCAGTGATGTAATCCATGTTTTTTTTTTTCTCACGCAGCGTTCAGAGTGTTTACAGGCCGGCTCAGGGTTTCTTCAAAGATATTCTCCATGATGACTATCGGGCTGCCACAGATGTCTATGCCCTCATGTTCCTCACTGATGTCATTGATTTCATCATCATTGTCTTTGGTTTTTGGGCTTTTGGGGTAAGAGATGGATGGAAGGACAGATGGTTGAAAGGAAGTTGGGATTTTGTGATTATTTGTCAGTTCCCAGTGATATATGGTAGCAAAAATGAAACCCTTTTCTATACAGTGTAAGGGATTGGTAGTGTGTCAACTTCTGAGAATACAATTTACTAACTGTCAGGATCTGTAATGGTTTCCTGCTTTGATAAACAGACATATAGCTTCTAAAGGTGTTTGTCTTCCTGTCTAAACTGGCACAGATTCCAAACTATAGTGTCATAGCAGGTTTTATGACATTTTTTATTACATTTTCTGTGAAGTATTTCTGTTAATTGTATATTTTTGTACTTCTTAATAAGCAGCTGTTAGTAGTTTTAGATCCCTGTGTGAAAATAGCATTGCTTGATTGTTATCGATAGAAAACGTGATATTACAAGACTGTAAAATATAACTTTGCAATTTTTTCCACTAGCAGACATGACTGTCATTTTGAAAAAAATCTTTTTAAGTAAATATATGAAATTTAGAAATGCATTTAATAATTGGAATATAATATATTATTCAGAGAAAATAGGAAATCCCATATGAATTTTGTCTTTTTTCCCCCTTCAGAAACATAGTGCAGCAGCTGACATAGCCTCCAGTCTGTCAGAAGACCAGGTACCTGAGGCCTTCCTGGTGATGCTCCTCATCCAGTTCAGCACTATGATCATTGACAGGGCTCTATACCTGCGCAAAGCTGTCTTGGGGAAACTCATCTTCCAGGTTCAGTCCATATATTTAAATTTCATTCATGTAGCCATCTGTCTGGTTTTATATTTTCTCTTTGAAGAGATCAGAGGGTGGAGGGCTTAATATTTGAAACCAGTGAGGGGATTTTATGAAGGTAGAATATTTAACTGAATTTCAGGAGCAGGACCACACCTTAAATACTCATCTTTCTGCCACTTTGTCTATAAATGCTGGTCTGCTCTGCACACTGATTCATTCTTGCTTGCCATGGTTCTTACTTCTTGTGCACAGAACAACAAATGTTGTTGATCAGCCAGGACTCATGATGGATATCTCAAACATCCATCAGCCCCTTTGATTGTCAGCTGGCCTTTCTTGGGAGTGGGAAGAGGGGAACCAACTCATGTTATGTCCAGGTTTCCCCTTGACTAGGCATTAACAGTCTAGCATATAAAAATGGCCCAGTGGCTACGTACCGTTACTATCTTGCTGCACTCAACAGCACCAGTCATACTCCCAGATTTCACAATATGCTTCCATAGGAACCTCTAAGCGGACCACTGAAAAGAAGGTTTTACCAGCCACTGCACAAAGTTAAACTATTTCAACTCCTGAGAAACTCCCGGAGCTCTCAACAAATAAATGACCAAAACAGTCCTCCCTCCAGCAGACACTGTGGCTGTGTGCTGAGCATGAACTCATCACACTCCCTGTTGCTTTGCCCAGGTTGCCAGTTTTGCCTATTTTCAGTTCCACCACATCTGGCATTCTAGAGGCGATTTACCTCTTCACTGTCTTATCTTCTGAAGAATCTCTTCCTCTCTCTCTTCTGGCGCTGGGCTACCCTTTCCTTTGCTTCATATCTCCTGTTCTCAGCAAGCTCTTCTCTCTCTACTGACACTCATCTCTGCTCCTTCTCTCTGTTTCCTTGATCCAGGTCATCTTTCCTTCATCCCCTCTCCCCATCAACCTCAGTCTTTTTACAGCTTCTCCCCTCCATTTCACTTTCTCTCTGCAACCTCTCTATCCCTCCACTGGCGCTGGGTTGCCAGCTCACCTCTCTCTCTCCCCTTACTAGCACCTGTCTGCTTTCTCCAGCCTTCCTCCTCCTCAGGTCAAGGCTCCCGGCCACCACATATGCTGTTGCCTACAAAAACACCCCAAAGACATCAATTCAAAGACCCAGCGGTCTTTCTTCACCCGCTTGCCCTCACATATGCTAAATTTCTGACACTAGAACACTGGTGGCATATGTACCTCCATCTTGCATGTCAACAATCTTCTTCAGTTTCCGACACCAGGATGCCAGTGTCATCATCCTTCCCCAACTCCAACAATCCTACAGCTCTCATTTCTGGTACTGGGATGCCTGTTGGTCTCACCTCTACCCTAAATTGTCTCCTGCTCTTATTTGTGGCACTTTCACTGGCCTCTGTTCCCAACTTTAACCATCAACAACTCACAATTCTGGTGGCAGGACACCAGTTTCCTTCCTTACTTCTATCTTCTCATCTTAACAACCTTTTGCTTTCATTCACAGCAGAGCAAAATAACGGGTCATTGGTCTTCATTGGCTAGCTTTACTTGAACACTCAACATCTGCATATTGCTCAGTCTTCTCTCCATTCTTCAGGGGGCTTCTTTGTTGATCTGCTAGCCTGGGAACTGCTACTGATCCTCAATGAAGCTTTCTCCACATGGCGGGCACCTTGTTTACCTCATTAATGGTCTGATCCTTGCTAGTGAACTCTCTTTTCTGCATAACTTGCAGATTTACTTCCTAGAAGGCTTCATCTTTGAAATTAACAACACGTGTAACTGATGTTACAGGTGAAGACTAGGTAGCTTTAAGAAAGGCTTTGAGTGACCTGCAATATTTGTTAGAATGACGTATACAGTTGATTTGCTCTTCGTTTCTAGATTATATCTACTGTGTTTTTCAAAATGCTAAATATTTAATCATTTTTATTGTTTTTTGTTGGTTCTGTCCTCTCCTCCTGCTGTCATTCTTTTTCAAGGTGACCCTTGTTTTTGGGATCCACTTGTGGATGTTCTTCATCCTGCCTGCTGTCACTGAAAGGTGTTGTCAAATTAAATTCAGCATTCACTGTATTATTTGTAGCTGATTATTATCTCTAGTAATTGAGTAAATCAGAGAGAGTTTCTTTTTCTTAATCCGAGAGAGTAATTTAGACCATTGATAAAAAGCAAGTACATCACATTTTAAATGCATCCTAAATGACTGCTTGGACAATTGTAAGGTGATACACTTAAACAGCATAACAGGGAAAATGTTGCAATATTCTTCAGTGGAAAAAGTGGAAAAGGCTAGTTAAAGCGTACCTTTAGTGTTGAACACATCTTATAGGTGTTGCTTAATTGTTTATCGGTTTCTGACATGAGTTTGCTCAAAATTTTCAATTGGAAATTCTTTGAACTGCAAGATATTTTGGATGTTTTCTTGCATGTGTGGCTCATTTCAAACCCCTGTCTTTTGGTCTGGCTTTGGTCTGTACCACACATTCTGCTGTTTCTGCCACCAAACAATGCTCTCTTCAATTCATCTTTGCCACCGGATTAATTATCAAACTAGTTTTACTCGAATATTGGGACTGGAAAGTTTGTCCTGACGTGCATCCCGTGCTTCTCAAATGTGTGTTCTATTTCTGATTTTGGACACTTTGACACCAACAGTTGCAACAGCTCCTGGCAGATCATGGGAATCCTTTTTAGTGTTCTTGGAGACTCATTTTTTGAATTATATGCTGTGCTCCTGGGCTGTATTTGCTGGGCAGCCAGTCCGAGACAAATTGGCAGTTCTTTGAATTCTAAGCCACTTGTAGATAATTTTCCTTCCAGTGGAATGATTTCGGTTTTATTTGTAGCTCCATCTAGTCCAGCTGTGATGAATTACTTTCTTTTTCCAAGTGCTTGGTCTGTTTTTTTCATTTAAATGTTGAAAATGACAATTTTCAATGTGATTTGCTGAGCATATCGCCCCCCAAAAAACAAGTGTACTTATTTTTTTCCACGCTTGTGTATATATAGGTATATATATAGAAAGAGAGAGAGCTGAAGCTTAAGAATACTGCTCCATAGTAGCTTTAATGAGCTTTAATTTTCTTTTTTCTTTGTTTAGGATGTTCAATCAGAACTTTGTGGCCCAGCTCTGGTACTTTGTCAAGTGCATTTACTTCGGCCTGTCAGCCTATCAGATCCGCTGTGGATACCCCACTCGTATCCTCGGCAACTTCCTCACAAAGAAATACAACCACCTCAACCTGTTTCTCTTCCAAGGGTATGGACACAAAGGAAAAATGTAGTTTTCTGCGCTAAGTACCATCTGTGTCTGTCTTTCCTTCTGTTTTTGGTAGAATGTAGACACTGTGTTACAGAAATGCCAAGTATCAAAGTTAAACTCAGAATTTATTAATGCAGGTCAGACAGTGAAGCTGATCCTTTCCATATCTGTGTTAGATAAACCCTAATTCATTATGACAGGAAAATGAGAGTATTAAATGGGTCAACAATCAGTGTGGTGTATTAACAGGATGACGGCTGTGTGTGTAAATGTGTGCATAGGTTTCGTCTGGTCCCATTCTTGGTGGAGCTGCGGGCAGTGATGGACTGGGTGTGGACTGATACCACTCTGTCTTTGTCGAACTGGATGTGCGTTGAGGACATATATGCCAACATCTTCATCATTAAATGCAGCCGTGAGACAGAGAAGGTATGAGATGTGTGAGTGCAGTGACAGTAACTCACTAAATACCTACTTTTGTGTACATGAAGGCACAGAAGTCTTTGCTTAAAGGGAAAACTGTAACTGCCTACAATCTACACAGCAATACGACCTCAGGTACGCCTTTTTAAAAATGGAAAGAACCACATAAGTCTAGCATTTTACAGGCAGCCAGTAGACACTTGCCAGCAAGCTCCAGTTCCATGCATGTAAACTCCATACAGAAAGATGTCAGGCCAGGACATGAACCAGGGATTTTCTAGCTGCGGGGCGACACTTCTAACCACCGGCTCCACTGTGCAGCCCCCACTATAAATCATGTTGAAATTTGTATTGAAAACTTTCCTTAGGAGTCACAACCCGAGGCTATTGGTTCCAGCTACACAGTTCCGACAAGAACCACTTTATTCAGATGGATTTGTGCTGGTTTCTCCTCGTTTATGTTCGTAAATGAAGTGGGGAATATTGTACATTTACAAAAAGTGTAATAAATACTTCTTATCTTTTAACATATATTTTCCCTTCAGAAATACCCGCAGCCTAAAGGGCAGAAGAAGAAGAAAATAGTGAAATATGGAATGGGAGGACTTATCATCTTCTTCTTGATCTGCATCATCTGGTTTCCCCTTCTCTTCATATCATTGGTCAGATCAGTGGTGGGTGTGGTCAACCACCCCATTGATGTCACAGTGACGGTCAAGCTAGGAGGATATGAGGTAAGCAGAAATAAAATGGCCAGTACTTCTTTTTGGTAATTGTTAAATTACTAAGACAAATTGAGTAAATGCTGGTATATTAATTTTAAAATTAGATAGTATCAGTGCTGTGTTAAATCAAAAGATATTGTTGTTATATAGGAACTAATGTAGCTATAGTTTCTTATTGCACTTAATATAATTTTTTTTGCTCCTTTCGCACATGAATTATCCAAGGGCTTGGGGTTATTCCAGCCTTTAAATGGAGACTACTGAAAGCTAGAGAAATAAACTAATGTTATGAATTTTACATATCTGGGTCTTATATTGTGTTGAATTGTGTTATTTTGTCACAGTGGTATATTTCAAGACTCTACTTGTTCTGACTGAAAGTAGAAGATGGGAATCAATTAGCTCCTAAGTTAATCCAGAAAGTCATACAAATACATGTTCCATGATTATCCCAGATTTTGGTGTGTAGAAATAAGTTTATCACTGAACTAAAGCCAGCAGCAATGGGTCATAACTGTCTATGTGAAGCACAGTTGATGCAACAATGTAATCCTCTACTGTGATTTTTGTGTGTGTGTGTGTGTGTGTGTGTGTGTGTGTGTGTGTGTGTGTGTGTGTGTGTGTGTGTGTGTGTGTGTGTGTGTGTGTGTGTGTGTGTGTTTGTGTGTGTGCAGCCCCTGTTTACCATGAGTGTGCAGCAGCAGTCCATCCAGCCCTTTGCACAGGAAGATTATGACAACCTCACCAAAAAATTTTTGGACAATGCTGTGCGTACTGATTTCACTTTGATTTATTTGTGCCCTTGGATTTATTACAGTTATTTGTATTTTTCTTACTGTTTGAATGCTGGAGTAAGTCTACTTCTTGCACGACGTCATTCATTAAGTGTCTCAATTTTTGACTTTTAAAGGCATGGAGCTGCACAAGTATCTTCCACTGTATGAATTTGTAATCACTTCAAAAAGTATTCAGATCTCTTTATTTTCTATTGTGTCGTAAATGTAACTTTATGTCCAAGAGAAAAAAATGCTTAAAGGTTTAAATAGCGCTATATGCTGTCCATTTTTGTATCCGTACTGTACACTAAGCTTACTGTATGTTTTAATTTCTTGATGTAAATATAGAATTCTTATATCATTTTTATACATATTGATCATTATTGTGAATATGTGTGTGTCCTGCTTGGGTTGCTGCTCTTCTGTACATCCTTCTGTTGCACTAATTCATGGGTGTCTTTGCGATTAGGTAGCCATGCAGTTCATCACTCTCTACAGTTACGAGGACATTGTGACGGCCAAGATTGAAGGTAGTTCGGGATCGGTTTGGAGGATCAGCCCCCCTAGCAGACAGGAAGTCATCAAAGAACTGCTTGGAAGTCCTGTTGACCTGACGCTGCGTCTGGCATGGACTTTCCAGAGGTGATCCATTGGCTATCATCAATCTAACAGTGACATTATGCTATTATATATATTTTTTTACAGAGCAAACCAGGTAACTGTCAAGGTAGTGATATGTATGATGTATCAGAGCAGATCCACCGTGTAAAATATACAACTGTTGAAAATACACCAGTTTAAATTGTAAAAAATAAAATAAAATAGACTCTAACTTGTACAAAGTATAACAGTAACAGAATATCACTATCCATGTACAATAATACAGTATATGGATCTTTAAATTCTGATACACCATTTTCTTTTATGATATATTTTTTGTGATTAATGATTTGTGATACATGTATCTTTGATCGTTGTCTCTAAAAGCTGATTGTGTCTGTTTCATGACAGGGACTTGGGTAAAGGTGGGACAGTGGAGCACACCTTTGACAAACACTCAATAGACCTGGAACCAGGGAACCCAGTGAGAGCAGAAATGGCCTCATTGCTAGTTGGCAATCGCACTGAGCCTGTGTAGGTTCACTCTCTGCAAGGAGGTTTATGTAAATACAAGTGATTTATGTTTTATTTAATCTTTAAACTTGTATCAAACAGATGTTGTCTTTTTTCCAGACTTGTTCCTCATATGTTCCCTAACTACATCCGTGCCCCCAATGGAGCTGAGGCCAAACCTGTTAGTCAACTTTATGAAGGTCAGAGTTGACAGAGTTGCTTTTACACTTTTAACAATATGAGATTTTTTCATAGCAAGAGGAAAGGAGCAAAAACCATTCCATGATCAGACTAAAGAATCAAAATACCCAAATGAGTTCGAAGTAAAGTACAGAATAATGATTGTACCAAGATCAAGAATCAGAAGTAAACTGTCAGATTCACTTATAAGCATTAAAATAGCATTATGTCACTGAGAAAAGCATTTCCATCTTCATGCTGTTTTTTTTATCATTTGAATCAATCCACTGACTGGATACTACCTTGCATCCTCCTCTGCTCAGCTGAGGTGCACACCTTGCTCTATACTTTGCTATTAGTGCTGCATACCTGCATACAGTACTGAACTATTATAACAAATAGTGTTGGAGTGCCCCCTACTGGAATAACTTGTGATGAGGCAATTACTCTTTTATTTTCTCCAAGTATCTTTTTGCATTTTTCTGCATTTCTCTAGGCAAGCACCTCCTTAAAGTTATCAAAAGTGCATTTTCACAGGCCTGAGGTACTGTGCAGGCCACACTTGACTAGAAACTGTGCCGCTCCACAGTGTTCACAGAAATGGAGTCGTTAGTCTGAGCATGTACACTACTGTTCAGTAGTTTGGGGTCACTTACAAATGTCTTTATTTTTGAAAGAAAAGCATTTTTTTCCAATAAAGATAACATTAAATTAATCAGAAATACAGTCTAGACATTGTTAATGTGGTAAATGGCTATTCTAGCTGGAAACAGCTGATTTTTATTGGAATGGACATAGGGGTACAGAGGAACATTTCCAGCAACCATCACTCCTGTGTTCTAATGCTACATTGTATTAGCTAATGTTGTAGAAAGGCTATGATGATTAGAAAACCCTTGTGGAATTATATTAGCACATGAATAAAAGTGTGAGTTTTCATGGAAAACATGATAGTGCCTTGGTGATCCAAACTTAGTTATGTGTATTTGTAATTCACACCTCAAAGTATGTGTTTTAACAAAGCTGACTGATTATTTTGTAGATGATGAAGATGATTACCTGAATATAACCCTGTCCCTGAAGAGTGACAGGTCACTTAGCAGCAGTGGGAACCAAGAGTGGTGGGATATTGCCATTGCAAGCTGTGGCTCCTCCTCATGTGGTGTTCTACCCATGGTAATATTCAATGACAAAGTCAGTCCGCCTAGCCTGGGTTTCCTGGCTGGATATGGGTAAGGAACACAAACACGTGTACAGGGGTTGGATACATATATATGCTGATAAGTCATAACATTATGACCACTCACAGGTGACAGAACAGTCCTCTTGTTGCCATTGAAGATTTAAGCAGCAGCATTCTGCACATAGTTGGACTATGTTCATTTTGTTGTATCTTACTTTGGAATAGAATTACTTTTAAACCGACAACTAAATAAGGAAAGCATGGTTTTACCTTGCTGACATGTTTCGACTACGTCTGCAGTCTTCTTCGGAGTGTCCAAGAAGAAGATTGCAGACAGAGTTGAAACATGTCAGCAAGGTAAAACCATGCTTTCGTTATTTAGTTGTCAGTTTAAAAGTAACATTATCCTAAAGCATTCTGCACAAGTTGGAGCTACTGAAGAAATAAAAATGTTTACATTAAATGAGGCACAATATTCTTTACTTACCCATTAAAAGGGAGATCTAAAAAAACATCAAAATGTATTGTATTGTGCTTAATAGTTTTTAATTTGCAGACTCAGTTGTTGTCAAAATAGCTGCTAGAGTTGGTTGGTGATTAATTTAATCTTAAATTTATCGTAAGTACCTAGGTCTGTGTTTTTTAGTTTCTAACTCCAGAGGCAAAGACTTTAGACAGAAGTATTTATAAGCAGCAGCCCTACTTCAGAACAGGTTTTGTTGAGAACTTTTTAAACATACCAACTGTTTGCTTCAATCCATTCATCAGGGATGTACATGGAGTGTATCTAATGATGGGCAAATCCTCCAAGACATGAGCCATAAGTTTTCTGAACAGTGGTTCAGTGTTCTGTGTCGTGGCTCTGGTCATCACCATCTTGGCAGTGCCTAACAGTTCCTAACTTCCAACTAATCCAAAAATGAACAAAAAGGAGAAGCAGGAGTAGATCTGAAGCCCACCATAGAAATGTTTCTGGGCTGTCGACTGTCCTGTGATGGTACCAACCCTGCAGTCAAGCAGTAATGCCCTTAATTTTGTAAAACTTTAGCCTTACTAGAATTTAAACTGTTGGTGATTTCATGATTCCGCAAACTTCCAGGTTATGTTCAGTGTCTGTGCCACAATGTTCACTAGTGATGTTTTTAAATATGCACAGCAACTATGTTGTTACATTACAGCTGAATGCAGACAATTGAAGTGCTTTGTTTGTGGTTTATAAAATAAATTATGACAAAGATTAGGCATTTTGATATTTTGATATACCCGATTATTCTATTTGACACATTAAGTAGTTTTTATGTTTTTCCCACTCTGCTAGCGTGTAATCTTTTTTTTTTTGTCTATTTTAATTTCTCCTTCCAGTATCATGGGTCTTTATGTGTCTGTGGTCTTGGTCATCGGGAAGTTTGTGCGTGGTTTCTTTAGTGAGATCTCGCACTCCATCATGTTTGAGGAGCTGCCCTGTGTGGACCGCATCCTGAAGCTCTGCACAGACATCTTCCTGGTTAGTCTGCAGTGCTTACGTATGAACACACACACATACTAAATCTGCATGTACTGTTGTCATGCATACACATATCCGAATCTGAGTAAAATTAAATTTCCAAATTTGAATAAGCTTTAACTACGATATGTTTAATGTTATGCTAGTCTAGTCACCATTAGCTTTGATTTATTTCTTTTTTTTTTTTTTTAAAAAAAGACACATGGTTCTGTTTGTGTCATTGGAGGTGTCTTGAAGCATCACTTCTTTTAAATCTACCTTCGCAAACAATCGGTGTTGGCCTGTTTCAGGTGCGTGAGACAGGAGAGCTGGAGTTGGAGGAGGAACTTTACTCCAAACTCATCTTCCTCTATCGATCTCCAGAAACGATGATCAAATGGACTCGGGAGAGCCTCAGTCAAGACCAGGACAGACACTGACTGACTGCCTGAGTTGTTTGCTTATAAAAAGCAACACAATGCAAAAATGTCTCGATGACAACAAGTGGAAGACTTCTTCAGAACACTCCACAATTATGCAAGTGGATTTACAGCCAAAGAGACACACTAAAGGAGACACACAATAGACATGCAATATGAAACATCTCCTCTTGCTGGAAACAAGCTGTCATATCTTTGCAGCTGAATGACCACTAACCCACCGGGATGAGAGTGGAATTACTGTCCTAAAGTAAAAGGGACTGATAGCAGCTGGACTGGACATAATGTTCCTGGAACAAAAAAGCAACTGTCAGTTTGACCTGTGCTTGTTAATAGTCATGGGTCAAACACAAGTGATATCTTACTTACAACCTGTATTTGAGCCACCCAGGTGGAGTAACTGTGTGGCTGAAAGTAGCTGTGGGTTGAACTTTGGTGTCGCCACAATCACAGCAGTAGTATGCTGACGGAAAACATACCATGGTGTCAATGATACTTAGGAATGTTTCAGATGCAGACAAGTTTTGATACACATTAAAAAAACGTTCTTTCAGTCCTACATCACTACATGTCACAGGTTCAGGAGCTATGGATGAGACAAGTTGATGAAAGAGGTGTTGATCATGCTGGTTTCCTTTAGTTGCCATTTTATTACTCCAGTTTACTCCAATTCAACTTCAGCTGTAGGACTTTAAAGAGTTTCTGTAACAGAGCATGTACATGTGTGTTGTTGAAACCCAGGTTGCTTTGAGAGCAGCCTTCAGCTCGTCTTCCTCTTGATAATAAACCACACATGGGGTTCTATGGTGCCAATCAAGCACGGTAATATCATGATCAGCAAACTGTTTGGTACTTTTGTCACTGTGGGCAGGTGGTAAGTCCTGCTGGAAAAGAAAATCTGCATTTCCAAGAATAAATTTCTCTATAATCTCCTGGTAGATGGCTGTGCTGACTTTGGACTCTATAAAACACAGTGGACCAACACCAGCAGATGGCAGTAGGGTTATGGGGGGCTGGAGTCTATCCCAGCTGACTTAGGGCAAAGGTAGGGTTCACCTGAACAGGTCACTAGACAGAGAACCAAGCAGACTCCCATTCACACCTGTGGACAATTTAGAATCAGCAGTTAACCTCAGTATGGCTTTGGACTGTGGCAGGAAGTCGGAGCACCAGGTGAGAACCCACACATGCACAGGGAGAGCATGCAAACTCCACACAGAAAGACCCCGGGCCGAGATTCAAACCCAGGACCTTTGAACCTTGAGACAACAGTGGTAAACATCATTTTACCAGCAGGTAACCTGGCACCTCAAATCATTTTCTTCTCCAGACTCTAGGACCTTGACTTTCAAATGAAATGCAAAATTCACTTTCACCTGAAAAGCGGGAGGGATCACTGAGCAACAGTCCAGTTCTTTTTCTCCTTAGCTCAGGTAAGATCTTCTGACTGTATATTACAGTTGTAGCTTCTTTCCTGAAGACATCTGTGCTGGCGGCTCTTGATACACTGACACCGTGAGAATTCAGTCCAATTCTCATGAAGCTCTCCCAAGACTTTTCTTGATGATCTTCTCAAGGCTGTAATCATCCTTGTTATTTGTGCACCTTTTCCTACCACACTTTTCCCTTCCAGTCAACTTTCCATTAATATGCTTTGATACGGTCAACCTTTTATAGCAATGACTTTCTGTGGTCTGTCCTCCTTGTGGAAGGTGTCAATGAGCACCTTCTGGACAACTTTCAAGGCAGCAGTCTTGATCATGATCACGGTTGTGTGCATGGAACTAGACTGAGAGACACACAGTATTTATGCCGTTTAAACAGTAATGTACTCAAATTCGAAATGAAATATTCTAATATTTTGAGAATTGGGATTTCTGATTTGCATGAGATAAGACATTTAATCAAAATTTCATCTGCATCAAAACACCTCAGAACAGCTGAGATAAATTACATAAAAGTGCTCATTGCTTCTTGAGTTGTAGTTCTTTACATTTTCAAAGAAATGTTTGATTTGAATGTTTCCAGATAAAATGTAATGAGTGGATTTTTTTTTTTTACGATGAACGATTAAAAACCTTGAGCTTGTTCTGTCTCAGTGAGTGTTCCATCCTTTCAAGAAACTACAACAGCCTTGTTTGAAAGTATGGTCCTGAATAGCTCACCAAATACAAACACATCACAAATAAAATACTAACACAGTAGTTGGATGAGTTTGTTGATGGGCTGGACTCATCTCTCTGACTGAACTTGTTTTCTTCTTTTATTTTCATTTTCTTGTTTATTCTGTTTAATCCTGTTACTCCTTGTTGGTAGGACTATGTGGTATGAAGAATATGTACACTGTTGAACTGAAGTATTGCATGTTGTGATTCTGTAGAACTAATATGTCGAATGACAGGCTGCACATGTAGACTGACAACTGCGATGCCTGCCAGGTAAGAAGCCACGACCCCTGATAATATCAAACTTTTTGTGACAGCAGTAGGATTTCACTGCTCTAGATTGTATCTGAACAAAGCAAAAATCTGTGTTTTCAGTAAAAGAGTACAACATTTTATTTTTGTTTGTGTAAACACTGATATAGACAAAGATACATATTTCTACTTGGTTTTTGCACCACAACAAATGATAAGATCACACACAGCTGATATAGCCAACCTAAGTGCAACCTAGCAAGTGGTACTCTAGCTATTTAGAATTGAATTTCTGTCACGCTTCTTTTTAGCTACAGACCACTGAATGTTAGTCTTTCAAACTCTATGTATCCAATTTGAACCCCATTTTGTGCTTAGGGCCTTATCCACCCAGCATAGTATGAAACTAGATGAGCCCTCAGTAGAGGGCAGAACCACGCCCTCTGCTGGCGAAAACCCTGTCCTCCCTATACAACTGATGCAATATGTATCAATTTAGATCATTGTACGCATCTCCCTCCCTACTTGATCTGCTGACCTGTAACTCTACAAATGAGCAGGGGACCTTAGACTGATCTTCAGTACCAAGTTTGATTATCCTGACTTCAGCGGTTGCAGAGATATCGGACCGGACATAGCCACATACATGCATACATACATACACACGTGGACAAAATTGTTGGTACCCCTCAGTTAAAGAAGGAAAAACCCACAATTCTCACTGAAATCACTTGAAACTCACAAAAGTAACAATAAATATAAATTTATTGAAAATTAAATAATCAAAATCAGCCATCACTTTTGAATTGTTGATTTACATAATTATTTAAAAAAAACAAACTAATGAAATAGGGCTGGACAAAAATGATGGTACCCATAACTTAATATTTTGTTGCACAACCTTTTGAGGCAATCACTGCAATTAAACGATTTCTGTATTTGTCAATGAGCGTTCTGCAGCTGTCAACAGGTATTTTGGCCCACTCCTCATGAGCAAACAGCTCCAGTTGTCTCAGGTTTGATGGGTGTCTTCTCCAAATGGCATGTTTCAGCTCCTTCCACATATGTTCAATGGGATTCAGATCTGGGCTCATAGAAGGCCACTTTAGAATAGTCCAACGCTTTTCTCTCAGCCGTTCTTGGGTGTTTTTGGCTGTGTGTTTTGGATCGTTGTCCTGTTGGAAGACCCATGACCTGCGACTGAGACCAAGCTTTCTGACACTAGGCAGCACATTTCTCTCCAGAATGCCTTGATAGTCTTCAGATTTCATCGTACCTTGCACACTTTCAAGACACCCTGTGCCAGATGCAGCAAAGCAGCCCCAAAACATTACTGAGCCTCCTCCATGTTTCACCGTAGGGACAGTGTTCTTTTCTTCGTATGCTTGGTTTTTGAGTCTATGAACATAGAGTTGATGTGCCTTACCAAAAAGCTCCAGTTTGGTCTCATCTGTCCAAAGGACATTCTCCCAGAAGCTTTGTGGCTTGTCAACATGCATTTTTGCAAATTCCAGTCTGGCTTTTTTATGAGTTTTTTTCAGCAGTGGTGTCCTCCTTGGTTGTCTCCCATGAAGTCCACTTTGGCTCAAACAACGACGAATGGTGCGATCTGACACTGATGTACCTTGGCCTTGGAGTTCACCTTTAATTTCTTTGGAGGTTGCTCTGGGCTCTTTGGATACAACTCCAACGATCCGTCTCTTCAATTTGTCATCAATTTTCCTCTTGCGGCCACGTCCAGGGAGGTTGGCTACTGTCCCGTGGGTCTTGAACTTCTGAATAATATGAGCCACTGTTGTCACAGGAACTTCAAGCTGTTTAGAGATGGTCTTATAGCCTTTACCTTTAAGATGTTTGTCTATAATTTTTTTTCGGATGTCCTGGGACAATTCTCTCCTTCGCTTTCTGTTGTCCATGTTCAGTGTGGTACACACCTTTTCACCAAACAGCAGGGTGACTACTTGTCTCCCTTTAAATAGGCAGACTGACTGATTATGAGTTTGGAAACACCTGTGATGTCAATTAAATGACACACCTGAGTTAATCATGTCACTCTGGTCAAATAGTTTTCAATCTTTTATAGAGGTACCATCATTTTTGTCCAGGCCTGTTTCATTAGTTTGTTTTTTTAAATAATTATGTTAATCAACAATTCAAAAGTAATGGCTGTTTTTGATTATTTAATTTTCAATAAATTTTTATTTATTGTTACTTTTGTGAGTTTCAAGTGATTTCAGTGAGAATTGTGGGTCTTTCCTTCTTTAACTGAGGGGTACCAACAATTTTGTCCACGTGTGTACATAATACATACTTACCCAGCCAGATATCGCACCAAATGCAATAACCCCACCGATGTACCCGTCGGGCATGGTTAATAATCCTGAGTATAGCACTCATCACGAGTATTTTATCACATTTTAACCTTCTCCAGAACAATAGAGGACATCTTACAAGCCTATGGACCACATGCTTTCAGATCTTTTAACTGCATCCTACGGTCTTCACAGTGGATGATGTGAGGTGATGGAGGAGAGACTGTGTCTCTGTTCCATCTAAGAGAAATTTCTCAAAAAGAGGGCAGATAATCATCAAATCAAGAAATGGTATCAGCCCATCCAAGATCAGATCAGGCATCTGATTTTTTTTCCATATGCCAACCAGCACTGAGGACATTTATACTGTTTGAATACCAAGTTCGATTCTGTTTCTGTTCGGTGGGTTTGTGTGCAGTGTTTTGTTCATTTGTTTTTTGTGCAAACCCCCCCCCCCCAATTTCTTTAGAATAATAAACAAAAGTAAGAATATCTGCTTTTGTAACAACAAATGCACAAAATGAGGGAATCAGGAGGCTTCTAATATAAACATTGAATGCAAAAGGGTTTATCAATACACAAATCATTCATATTTGCCTAGTGAGGCTAAAATATGAGACTACAAATATTAGGAGCCATTTGGGAGCCAAAAAAAACGGATCTTCTTTGGGAGCCGTGCCAAAAGAACCGGCTCTCTCTGAAAAGAGCTGAACTTCACATCACTACTGTCCAGGGTGTCCCCTACCTTCACCCTCAGTCAGCTGGGATACACTTCAGCCTCCCATGACCCGAATGAGGATAAAGCGGTATATAGATTATAGATGGATCCTCTACTCCAGGGGTGTCAAACATGCAGCCCGTGGGCCAAAAGCAGTCCTCCAGAGGGTCCAATCTGGCCCTCAAAGTGTAAAAATTCCAGAGAAGACATTAACTGCAGATAGTAAATAAGTAAAACTATAAATTTTAAATAATTTCTAGACCATGACAAGTTGTTTTGATCATAAAATAAAATACTAGATTGTTCACATTGTTCTTTTGTATCTCATTTTTGTAATATTTTTGTCTTGTTTTTGTTATTTTTTTGTTTTTATATCTCATTTTTGTTGTTCCTCTCATTTTTTTCATTTTGTGTCATTTGCATAATATTTTATCTTGTTTTTTTGCCTTTTTGTCTGCCTTTTGTCATTTGTCTCATCATGTTTTTGTCATTTAGTGTTTTCTTTTTGTCTCCCTTGTGTTTTTGGTCTTATTTTTGTCATCTTGTGTTTTGCTTTATTTCTTGTTTTGTTGTTTGTTTTTTGATGAAAGTTGATGAAAGAGGTGTTGATCATGCTGGTTTCCTTTAGTTGCCATTTTATTACTCCAGTTTACTCCAATTCAACTTCAGCTGTAGGACTTTAAAGAGTTTCTGTAACAGAGCATGTACATGTGTGTTGTTGAAACCCAGGTTGCTTTGAGAGCAGCCTTCAGCTCGTCTTCCTCTTGATAATAAACCACACATGGGGTTCTATGGTGCCAATCAAGCACGGTAATATCATGATCAGCAAACTGTTTGGTACTTTTGTCACTGTGGGCCAAAAGCGGTCCTCCAGAGGGTCCAATCTGGCCCTCAAAGTGTAAAAACTCCAGAGAAGACATTAACTGCAGATAGTAAATAAGTAAAACTATAAATTTTAAATAATTTCTAGACCATGACAAGTTGTTTTGATCATAAAATAAAATACTAGATTGTTCACATTGTTCTTTTGTATCTCATTTTTGTAATTTTTTTGTCTTGTTTTTGTTATTTTTTGTGTTTTTATGTCTCATTTTTGTTCCTCTCATTTTTTCATTTTGTGTCATTTGCATAATATTTTATCTTGTTTTTTTTCCCTTTTTTTGTCTGCCTTTTGTCATTTGTCTCATGTTTTTGTCATTTAGTGTTTTCTTTTTGTCTTCCTTGTGTTTTTGGTCTTATTTTTGTCATCTTGTGTTTTGCTTTATTTGTTGTTTTGTCGTTTGTTTTTTTGGCACTTTTTTTAATCTCTTTTTTTTTTGTTTAGTTTCATGTCTCATTTTTGTCATTTTGTTTCTTGCTTTTGTCATTTTATGTCTCATTTTGTAATGTTTTCGGCCCACCTGAGATCAAATTGGGCTGAATGTGGCCCCTGAACTAATATGAGTTTGACACCCCTCTCTCCTCTTTCTCAGCAGCGAAGAGTCTCTGAGCTGATATCAGTGAAATGACGAGCCTCCTGTCGGCCGTTCACGATCCCACAATGCTCCACTCCACCAAGCAGGACTTCCGGCTACGCTGTTCCCTGCTACAGACCCGGATGCAGGCGTCTGTCCTGTCTGTGAGGAGTGAAGGAGCGGGATAGCTGCTGGCTGCGTCTGTCCGAGGACTGTCCGGCTCAACATGCTGCTGTGGCTCCTTGCAGCGGCTCTTGTGGCTCCAGCGGCCGCCTTCTACCTCCCAGGTCTGGCGCCCGTCAGCTTCTGTGAGCCCGGAAACGACAAAGTTCCGGGCTGCAAGGTAAACACTGCATGTGACACATGTCCAGTGTAGTTTCAACAACATGACCGAATAGCTAACATTCCTTATTCACAGCACCCAGTAAATAAAGAGAGGAGACGTTTGTTCCTGACGTGCTGCCGTTGTGTTCTAGCTAACTGTTCCGGTGCTACAGTTATCAGGAAGTTGTTTTTATTAGGTCAAGTAACGTTCCCAGTCTAGATAGCAAACTAGAAACGGGTAACTAAACTTGACTAGGTTGTGACTAACTCCTTATTTAGTTTGTGCTACAAAATGAGTCCTGCTGTAAATAGGAGTGATGATAACTGGTTGCATGATGTTATTTGAGGTATGCTGTTTATTGAAAAGTTCCCACGTACAAGAAATAATAATACATTTTATTTGTAATGCACGTTTCATTTGTGCTACAGTTTAAGGATATAAAATGATAAAAACAAAACAAACATGTAAAATAAAAGTAACATTTTCAGGAACATGTTTTATTAAAAGCTTTGTTAAAAAGGAAGGACTTTAGGCCACTGTCTGTAGAGCTACAAGAAACTACGAGAGCCTTCCTCTTTTATTTATATTGTTCTGTTGGGTAGTTGAATCTTAACAAGCTCATTGATACTACAAAGTACTGTACAGTAAATATTGGGAGGTGTGATATGTTGTACTCTACATAGCTGCTGGAGGAAGTCATGGTTCAAGCAAGATGCCACTATTAAGGTGAAGCACAAGTTCCCACTCATTGACTTTTTCTAAAAAAAAAAATAAAAAAAATTGAAAAGAAAGGATGAACTAGATACACTCTGTACACAAAAGATAGCTTGACTCTTCATCTCTGTGGTTCCCCGGGGGTGGAACGAGTTACCAAACTCTGTTCCATCTACAGAGTCTCTCTCAGCCTTTAAGAAAAGACTAAAAACCCAGCTTTCACTGAACACCTTTGAACTTTACAGAAAGCCCCCCAAAAGAGAAAGAATAGCTTTTCTAATTTTGTCCGCGCTGCCTGTAGACTCCATAGTCCTGTTATCAAACTTGAACTGGTTTCATGGCTCTTATCCAGGTTGTTTTCTCCTTTCTAGGTCCTTGCTTGTGTTGTATCTACTCTCAGATGTACACTACCGTTCAAAGGTTTGGGTTCATCCAGATAATTCCATGTTTTCCATGAAAACTCACATTTTTATTCATGTGCTAACATAATTGCACAAGGGTTTTCTAATCATCAATTAGCCTTTCAACACAACTAGCTAACACAAAGTAGCATTAGAACACAGGAGTGATGGTTGCTGGAAATGGGCAGTTGTACCCCTATGTAGATATTCCATTAAAAATCAGCTGCTGGAAATGACCCTAAACTTTTGAATGGTAGTGTACGTCACTTTGGATAAAAGCGTCTGCTAAATTAAGTTGTAGAATTGTTGAAAACAAATTATTTATGGTAGCTACAGTTAGCACACTGTCAGACTGATATACTTAGCAGAAAGCTGCCACAATCATTACTACACCATGCAGGTGAACAGGTGGGGTAAATATCAGACCTTAACTGCTCATACCTATGTTGGATCCAAGGCAGTGTGTCTGTGTGTGGGGAGAAGACCAGTTATCAACAGTGGTTTTGTGCAATATGGACGGAGCTTCTTTGGCAAACAGTACTTTAATGGTGACTATATTTCCATAGAGTTGAGTGTAGCAGTAATAGATGGAACTACCAGAGATTAATGAGGCCATTCAATGATCACTGTTTGATTTGGTTTTATCTTTTTAGCTAATTGAACAATATGGCAAACATCTCTATTTTCAAAGACAGCATTCAGATCACAAACCTAAACACACACGGACACTCACACCAGCCAGTTTATGTGTTTCACCGCTCATAAAAAATATGTTATCAGTCAGTCACATGGCAGTGACTTAGTGCATTCGTGGTCAAGACGACCTGCTGAAGTTCAAACCGAGTATCATGAGGAAGAAAGACATGGTTGTTGGTGCCAGACAGGCTGGTCTGAGTATTTCACAAACTATTGATCTACTGGGATTTTCACACGCAACCATCTCTATGGTTGACAGAGAATGGCCCAAAAAAGAGAATATCCTGTGAGCAGAAGTTGTTTTGGTGAAAATGCCTTGGTGATGCCAGAGGTCAGACTGGTTCAAATTATAGAAAGGCAGCAGTAACTCAAATAACCACTAGTAAAAGCAAGGAATGCAGAATCCCATCTCTGAGGGCACAACTCGTCCCACCTTGAGAAATTACACTTTATCAGTAGAAGAAGACCACACCAGGTACCACTCCTGTCAGCTTAGAACAGGAAACTGAGGCTACGGTTTGCTTGGGCTCACCAAAAATTTACAATAGAAGATTGGAATATCGCTTGATGAGTGTTGAGTTTTGCTGTGAGATTCAGATGTCATTATGTTATCGATCACATTTGCTAAACATTCACTCTTGGAGGTCTTTCAGCACACCAGCATTCCTTAACAAATTGCATGTTTGTTCCTTTGGTTTGTGTAGATATAAAACATGTCTTACAGATTTACCTTGCGGCGTCTGTGGGCTTACCCTCACTGTCAGCATTATAAATTTAAAATAATTTCTAGACCACGACAAGTTGTTTTGATCATACAGTAAAATACTAGATTGTTCATTTGTCATTTTATGTCTCATTTTTGTAATATTTTGTCTTGTTTTTGTGTTTTTATGTCTCATTTTTGTTGTTTCTTTCATTTTTTTTCCTCATTTGAGTGTCATTTTCGTAATATTATATCTTGTTTTTGTTGTTTTTTTGCCTTTTGTAAGCGAAGTAATACTGTATTTTGCCTTACACGTCTGCTTCTGTGGATGATCAGCAAGGGCACTAGTGTTTGCAGCCATGTCTCTCATTTGGTCGTAGTGAAAGCTGCAGTGTGCATAAAAGAGAAGTCAATACAGCTGGCACAGCCCCTATGAATGCAGGAAATGAAAGCAGAGCACTGTTGCACATGAAGCTTCTAATAAAATGTTTTAACAATTTTTAACAACGGGGTACTACAGAGCCTTTCTAATATTGGTAAACCATGTAACAGTAGCACATTTGACAGCATATACACCCCCTGTCAAAAGTTTTCAGACAGGTTCAAATTTATTTGAATGAGAAAGTGTCCTAAAACTTTTGACAGGGGGTGTACTCTGATACCAATATATGTGTAACAAGCCAATATTAGGTGTTATGGGTCATACATGGTGAATGTATCTTCTGCTAATATGTGTCTGCTTTTCTTCTCTTCTAGTCAGAAATTGAACTGTTTGTGAACAGACTTGATTCAGTGGAGTCTGTTTTGCCTTATGAATATACAGCGTAAGTAGCACTATGTGTTTTGTTTCTTGTAAGACTTTCAACAAAATTGTCTTATTTCATCAGGTTGCAAAAACAGCTTCTCTGTGCCTTATCTTAGTCCAAAAGCAAAAATTATTTCTGAGGTCTCCCTAAATCATGGAATGCGGAGAATTTGGGAGTTTGAAAATGAACTAATAAAAGAGTTGGGAAACTCTAGATCAGTATTACAGACTACAGTATTTATGAGTTTAGTGAAGGTAAATACCTTTCGTCTGTCCACAGTGTTTTGAACAGAGTTCTTTTTTTTCTGCAGTTTTGACTTCTGCTCAGAGGAAACAATGAAACGTCCATCAGAGAATCTGGGTCAGGTTCTCTTTGGGGAGAGAATTGAGCCGTCACCATACAAGGTAACAAATGTCAATAGAAACACAAACCTCTACAGAAACACATAGACACATTTAGAGCAACAAACATGTATACTCAAATACACTACTGTTCAAAAGTTTGGGATCAACTAGAAATGTCTTTATTTTTTAAAGAATGCATTTTTTTATTGAAAATAACACTACATGAATCATTGTCCGTGTGGTAAATGACTATTCTAGCTGGAAACGGCTGATTTTTAATGGAATATCTCCATAGAGGTACAGAGGAACATTTCCAGCAACCATCACTCCTGTGTTCTAATGCTACATTGCGTTAGCTAATGGAGTTGAAAGGCTCATTGATGATTAGAAAACCCTTGTTCATTTATGTTAGCAAATGAATAAGAGTATGACTTTTCATGGAAAACGTGAGATGGCCTGGGTGACCCCAAACCTTTGATCGGTAGTGTATACATACAAGAAATGCACATAAACAATACATAAGCCATAAATAACACATACTGAACCCATGAAACATACAACACAAACTTGGACATTGAATCATCATTAAAAATGGATTTTGTCCTGCTACAAAGATGCCATGTCCCAACAGGAATAATGTTTGAGGAGTGGTCTGCCATAGAAACTAACCATGATTTCAGTCTCCTGGACAGTAAAACATAGAACCCTGCATCCTCACATCCAACAGGACTATACAGCCCACCTGCTTCTGCTCCCCACACCACCCCATGTATATTAAAAACTGACTTTGCACTGTTGTGAGTGATGCATTGTTATTATTAAACAAAACTTTGTTGACATGATACTGAACAGCATCTATATTAAAATTTTATTTGTCAGTTTGAGTTCAAGAAACCTGTGACGTGTGGGAAGGTGTGTACGAGAACCTATTCCACCAGTAACCCATCAGACAAAGCCAAGCTGGATTTCCTCAAGAAAGGAATGCTACTCAACTACCAGCATCACTGGTATGTATGATTCAGTGGCATACACTCCACCTGACTCCACTCCTGAACATTCACTCTTTTGTCTTTAATACATCACTGTGTAGCGTTGACGGTATGCTTCAGCTTTTTGTCTTGCTGGAAAACAAATCTTCTCCCAAGTCACAGTTCATTCGCAGACTGATTAGGTTGTCCTCCACGGTTTTTCTTATGCTTTGCTGCTTTTATAATACCCTCTAGCTTTACAAACCTTTTAGGGCCTGCTGCCAAGAACCATCCTGAAGTATGTTCAGGCAGGGCAAACAACGTCCTATACATGTCTATGACTGGCACAGTAGGTTTAGAACGGGGTGGGAAGGGGTGGAGAAAGACCCAAAACTCAGATTTTAAACTGATACCAACTTCTAGAAGGTCAAGGAACTGGTGCAGAGTGGTCGTAGACTGATCAGCATGATGGTTGAGCTACAGGGATTGAATAGGGAGTCAGTGAGGATACAAACCTTGTTTGGGTACAAGGTTTGCAGGAAGCTTGTACCCAAACTGCTCACCAAGGACTAAAAGACTCACTAGAGGGCGATCCAGAGTTTCTGGACAATGTCATCGCTGGATGAGACTTGGTTCTTTCTATACAACCTGACACCAAACGGCTAAGCTTCCAGTAGAAGATGCCAGTGTCACCTAGACCACAGAAAGCTTGCATACCCAAATCATCCAATAACATGGTTCTGATGTTCTTTCTGTTCAATCTTAATTGCTGGAATGATGTTAGTTCTTTGCTCATAGTTCATTTTGTGACAAAACTGAATGGGAACGAAAGATAATAGGTCATTTCAGTGAGCTAGAAACCCACCTGTGAAATGAAAGGAAACCGTTAAATTCAACCGTTGCTTTTCTCATACAGTGTTGAGATGTTGGGCGACACTTTGATGTACTCTGTTACTATGTAGCTGCTGAATCACGTGTTCAGCATCCAGTGTCCCATTTCTTTATTGCTGCACGTCAGACTACAGTCAGTGAGAAATCACTGCATTTGGATCTCCATTCCACTCATTGTGTAACATCAAGTGCCAGTTAAATGTGCCTGTGTTAAATGAGGTGAATCACTGTCAAAGGGACCGATATTTGTGCTGTCATTTAATTGAAATTGCCTTTTAGAAATCAATTGTAATTTTGACATGAAAGACTCATTGTAAATTCTTATCCAAAGGGTCAAATTAAATTGACCATGATTAAGTGTTAAAAAGTAGTAAAAGGAGGAAACTTCCAAGAGGGTGAATATGTTTTATAGGAACTGTATCTCTTGTAGTATATTTTCTAATATATTCACTTGACTCTATCTTTTAGAGTAACTGTCTGTCCAATGTTTATGACTTGATGTTTAAGAAAGTAGTGCCTCAACAAAATGGTGTGATATACATACAATGTGCACATTACATCTTGTTTGTAGGCATCACAGGCTTTTGTGTTTCTCTTTTGTGTGTGTAGGATTGTGGATAACATGCCGGTCACCTGGTGCTACGATGTTGAAGAAGGACAGAAGTTCTGTAATCCTGGTTTCCCTATTGGCTGTTTTGTCACAGATACAGGCCGACGTAAAGATGCCTGTATCGTCAATGTGAGTGTGACACGCACGGACACAATCCTCTTTAACAGTAGAATTATGTTTTGCTTATTTTCAGTTCCGACTAGTAAAATACTAACCGTTTAATAAATGAGTCGACAATTAACCGATTAAACGACTAGTCCGCACATCCCTACTCCATATTATCCTGCTCCCATCTCTGTGCTTCACTGTCAAGACTCACTGTGGTGTTCTTGGCCAGATTCATGGCAGACATGCTGGACCCAATCAAGCTGATTTTGAGTGAAAAGTTGGATCCCAACAAAATATCCATGAATTTCAAAATGCCTTGATATTTTGTGTCCCTCTCCTTTGCTTCCATGACAGCAGCACTAAGGCTGCATGGAGTCCACATGTCAGGAATGTTTGATTATCTCAGTCTCCAGGTGCCCCCATACATTTTAGTGGGGATGAAGCCATGACAGTCAACACTTGTCCACTAATCACAGGTTTTTCAGTTAGATCCGAAGCCCCTACACATGCTGAATGTCTTTAGCACCTGCCCATCTGTTTTCCAGAGCTTGAGTGTGTAAAAAGCACACTGGCTGTGGTATCATTTTATGAAAACACCCACTGCATCTCTGCTTACCGGTGCCATGGTTTGTTCTATATCTCCTGTAACTGTATTGAGTGATTTTAGTTTCTCACCTCTCTTGCTGGATCCTTTTTCATCTTAAGGAAGTCTGACATTCATGCATTTAGGCTAACTGGACAGCTGTTCTCAACTTTGTTTCAGTGTGCAGAGGTTTTTTTTAACGTGTGTCAGTGATCACAGGTGTATTCACTTTTGTTGCATTGAGGTTCTGCTTTGGGATCTGTATTTGCAGAATACTCTTTCTAAAGTATTTGGTTTTGATTGTTCATAAGAGGAAATTCTTTGCTTGTTAACTTTTATTGAGAGATACAGATTTGAAACATTTCACATTTAATTGATATTGCACAGTGGCCAACTCACTTCTGATAAACTTTTGTGACTTCATTTTGTTTTCCAGACAAATTTTAATGAATGGGATGCTTTTTACATCTTTAACCATGTGGACATCACCATCCTTTACCACATTGTTGAGCATGAACAACTTGGAGCACGACTGGTAGCTGCCAAGGTTGAACCCAAAAGGTAATTCAGTTCAATTCAGTTTTATTTATGTGGTGCAGATTTACAACATTTGTCATCTTAAGGTACAGACCTTATGAAGTATGAACAGAGAACCAAGCAATCCAGAGTTGATTTTGGATTCCCTATGAGTGGAATAGCGAGGAGGGAAAAACAAAATCTCCGACAGAACCCGGCTCTGAGAAGGTGGCCATCTGCCTCGACTGGTTGGGGCAAGAGTGGGGGTGAGACCAGTGGCTCCAGATCCAGAGACATCCGTGGAAAGAACAAGTACAGGACTTCGGGAAACACAGAGTTAGTGATATGCAATAGTGATATGAACTGTGTAGAGAGAGGAGAGGAGCCCAGTGCATCATGGGAGTCCTGTAGCAGTCGAAACCTATGGCAGCATAACTCAGTGGTGTCTCAGAAGATCCTGAGCAACCCTACTTGTTAGTATTATCAAATGATTGAAAGTTTTTGCTATAATGTGACTGTTTAATGTTAGCTCTGTTGGCTTGAGGTGCATTTACTTTAATGTTTTTGGGGCATGCTTAAAGATCTCAGGTGCTGTTCACTGGTAAGAAAAGCCATCCCACATACTAGTAGAACAGTGTAGTAGCCTCATCCTTATTATGTCATGCCCACATTGTAAACAGTATTCAATATGCAAAGTATATAAATGGTGCAGGTTACTTGGATCTGAAATGTGTTTCCTCTGGCTCTCTCGTATTCTCTGCC
This sequence comes from Acanthochromis polyacanthus, assembly GCF_021347895.1. Classification (NCBI taxonomy): domain Eukaryota; kingdom Metazoa; phylum Chordata; class Actinopteri; family Pomacentridae; genus Acanthochromis; species Acanthochromis polyacanthus. The sequence continues at coordinate 20,142,598 of NC_067127.1, read as the reverse complement.
CAGCTATGAAAACCCTATTGATGACAAGCCTGATTGTTCTGGAGGGCCAAAGTTCCTCAAAAACAAGCACACAGGAGAGTTCAAGATCACATACACCTACTCTGTCAACTTTGTGGTTAGTACAACACTACTATTTCTCTGTGTTAAAGGCTATTCTGAGAAGCTGTACCATCTGTTACCATCTGGGTTAAAAACTGAAAATGGACTAATGCTGCATTTCAACCATGAAAACGACAAACCCAAAAACCAAGTGCACTATGCTGCTGAATTACTTTGGACTAATAGTCATTCCACCTATCCTTTGTGGAAAAAAATAAAATAAAGAGACATCTGGCCACTCATTCTAATTCCTCTGGGACCAGTTTTCCACTCTGGTGAACAATATAACTATACTGATTCGAGCCAGGGGGCTACACAGTGGCGTAGTGGTTAGCACTTTCGCCTTGCAGCAAGAAGATCCTGATTCAAATCCTGGCCTGGGCCTGGGATCTTTCTGCATGGAGTTTGCATGTTCTCCCTGTGCATGCGTGGGTTTTCTCCGGGCACTCCGGCTTCCTCCCACAGTCCAAAAATATGCTGAGGTTAATTGGTTATTCTAAATTGCCCGTAGGTGTGAGTGTGATTGTGTGTCTGTATATGTAGCCCTGCGACAGACTGGCGACCTGTCCTGAGTGTCCCCTGCCTTCCTCCGAGTCAGCTGGAATAGGCTCCAGCACCCCCCATGACCCTAGTGAGGATAAAGTGGTGTATAGAGAATGGATGGATGGATGATTCGAGCCATCAAGACTGTGGAGACAGATGTTTTTTGATTAAAGCAGCTGAATTATTATGAGTAAAGAAAATGCTTATTCTAAGTTTTAAAGGTAAATATATCTAAATTGTGTGTGTGCGTGCTTGCATGTGTATATATAGGAGGACAAGAAAATTCGCTGGGCATCCAGATGGGACTACATCCTGGAGTCAATGCCTCACACTAACATCCAGTGGTTCAGGTAACGCATAAACACTGACATGTATCAGTATGTTGTGAATTTTGTGCCAGGATTTGCACCTCAGAAATGATCTTTTAGAAGGAAAAAACTGCCAGTAATATTTTTTTAATTGTTTAACAATAATATACTGCCTGTCCAAAAAAAAAAAAAAACATTGCCACCTGGATTTAACTAAGAAAGTAGATAAGAGCCTTCCATTGGATAATTACTGCAGTGATGAATATGTTTCAGATGGTAACAAGTTAACCCTAGCTGATGCAGTGAGGAGCAACCATGTCGAAAGACAAATCCTACGGTCGTAGAAAGGATGTTAATATGTTTCAGAAGGGTCAAATTATTGGCCTGCATCAAGCAAAAAAAAAAAAAAAAAAAAAACAACTAAGGAGATTTCTGAAAGTACTAAAATCAGGTTAAGAACTGCCCAACGCATTAAAACCTGAAGGATAGTGGCGAGGAAGAAATGTGGCGGGAACCAACTCTTAGATGATCGTAGGAAATCAACAGGGGAATTCACGGCTATGTTTAATAGTGAAAGTAAGAGCATTTCCACACACACAATGCAAAGGGAACTCAAAGGACTGGGACTAAATAGCTGTGTAGCTCTAAGAAAACCACTGATCAGCGAGGCTATCTGAAAAAAGGGCTTCAGTTTGCTAGCTAGCATAAATATTAGACTCTGGAGCAATAAAAGAAGGTAATGTGGTCTGATGACTCCAGATTTACTCTCTTCCAAAATAATCAAGGTAAGAGGAGAGGCAGATGAAGTGATGACCTCATCATGGCTAGTACCTACAAGCCTGTGGGGGTTAGAGTTATGATCTGGGGTTGGTCAGGTTCAGCAACATTATGTTCCCAAAGAATGAGGTCAGCTGACTACCTGAATATACTGAATGAACAGGTCTTTCCATCAATGGAGTTTTTCTTCCCTAATGTTATGGACATGTTCCAAGATGCCAGGATTCATGGGGCTCAAATTGAGAATGAGTGGATCAGGGAGCATGAGACATCATTTTCACACATAGATCGACCTCCACAGAGTCCAAACCTCAGACCCACTGAGAATGTTTGGGATGTTCTGGAGAAGACTTTTTGCAGCGGTCCGACTCACCCATCATCAATATAAGATCTTGGCAGAAAATGATTGCATCTCTGGACAGAAATAAATGCTGTGACATTGCAGAAGCTTATCAAAATGATGCCACGGCGAATATGTGTCGTTCTCAGAGCTAAAGGCAGTCCAATGAAATATTAGTGTGTGACTTTTTTTTTTTTTTTTTTGGACGGGCAGTGTAGTTGTTAACACAGATTCAAGTGGTAATCTGTTGCAAATCAGACCTGAAAGCAAACAAGAGCAGATTTTTAACTGCTGACTAGCATTGTCCTGAACTGTTGTCAAACAAGTGGTTACTAAGAGCAAATGCTGTGGCGTGTGTGAATCATCACGATGTCCCAATTGTGCAAGTGTGCATGCTTATATGAAATGCAGTTGTGCCTGTTTTGGAGAACTTAATATTTATTACAAAACCACTTCAGCATCGATTCACATCAAAATACTGATGCATGATCAAATCTGCTTGGATTGCTGTTTTTCTCCAAAGCATAATGAACTCCCTGGTGATTGTGCTGTTCCTGTCTGGAATGGTAGCCATGATCATGCTGAGGACTTTGCACAAAGACATCGCCAGATACAATCAGATGGATTCTGTGGTGAGTATCTATTTCTATGGAGGATAATAATGGAGCAGAGGAGCAAGCAGTGGACAGAAAATTGCCAATAGCTCCAAGTTCATAGTTCCTGCAAACATGAATAACTTTATACTTTAACCATTCCATGAAACAAACAAAGCAGTCATGACACTTCATCATGATGCCACCAGTACATGGTACATCTATGGACATTCCTGGTTTAGATTTATTGCTGTCATTACATTTGGTCTATCCTGTTTTCCAGGAGGATGCTCAGGAGGAGTTTGGGTGGAAATTAGTCCATGGAGATGTTTTCCGACCTCCCAAGAAGGGGATGCTGCTGTCGGTTTTCCTCGGCTCTGGAACCCAGATCTTCATTATGACCTTTGTCACCCTCTGTATGTGTTTATTACCTTTGTTATTGTTTAATAGCAGTGAGTTGAAAGTGAGATCTTTCCCACAGTTCTGTACCCATGTTATATGCATGGCTTGTAGAGATAGAAAGTGTCTGCTGCTGCAAGCAATGAGTTTATGAACCAGTGTGTGCAGCTGAAGAAATCTCAGTGCTCCCTGTCTGTGTTGTGTGTCCACACTTAAACATGGTAGCCTCTCAGGAGAGAGAGAACAGGTTTCAGTGTTAGATGAATTGCCAGCAGCATCATGTATTTTATGTGATATGAGCGTGTGTACAGATCCCAGGTACACCCTGCCATTCCTTCCAGGCCTCTTTAGGCGGCAGTAGGTCTGAAATCACCTACATCTCTCAAGGAAATATTTTGAGTAAAACTGAGGTACTGATCTGTCCCTGTTTTCTCCAGAAGAGCAAAGACTTCCTCCTTTATGAATCTTGCAGCTCTTCCCTTGGCTTGTGACTAAACCACTGCTATGAACTTTGGAGGGGCTATAGCAAGTTACAGCCTGTATCCCCAGCCTATTGGTTTCATAACCCACTCAGAGTTTGTGCACTCTGACTGACTAGCCTGTCTGTAATAAACAGGCTGGTGTTGCCCTCTGGTGGCATTGGGGCACCTAGCTCGTTGCAGGGCTGTTTGTGCAGGGGAGAGGTGTCTGTCCAGGCAACAGACAAAGTAGGTCATTCCAGATGTCCTCCCCCTCAGTGATGCTTTCCAGCTCTTCCTGGGGGATCCTGAGCTGTTCCCAGACCAGACGAGGTACATAATCCCTCCAGTGGGTTCTGGGTCTACCCCGGGGTCCCCTCCAAGGTGGACGTGTTTGGAAAACTTCCAAAGGAAGCCTCCCGTGAGACATCTGAATCAGATGTCCAAACCACCTCAACTGGCTCCTTTGGACGCAAAGGAGCAGCAGCTCTACTATGAGCTTGGTGGATCTAATCATCCTATCTCTAAGGCTGAGCCCAGCCACCCTACAGAGGAAGTTCATTTCAGCCGCTTGTACCCGTGATCTCATTCTTTCAGTCACTACGTATCACTCTGAGAAATGCGTGACAAAACCCTTTTGACGAATGCTTTTGTTTGTTTTTCAACTTTTTTGATTGCGCCCTTGACAGAATAACTGGATGTGACAGTTTGATCGATTTCACTACTTTGTAACAGTGAAAAGAGCTTGTTAGACCTGTCTGTGGACTGCTGCAGGACTCCATCTGAAAAACACTCTGAGCATTTGACACTGAGCAAGACTGAACCTTCTGATATTCACACGCCAAAACTTGAACACGCTAAGATGGCCAAGATTAGACTACTCTGCGCCGCTTCCTCAAGTGGACTGCATTGCACGACACCAAACTGACAGAGTTCAGGAAATATACCTCTAGTTTGCAGATGTGTATTGGCATGACAGTACAGCCTTACATTTATACAGAAAACACATTTCACAAAACACTATGAAGCTGCAAACATGACATTTTAGAAAATCTCTCTCCCCTTTCCAGTCTTTGCCTGTCTTGGATTCCTCTCTCCGGCAAATCGTGGGGCTCTGATGACATGTTCTGTTGTTCTCTGGGTCCTTCTGGGAACTCCTGCTGGATATGTGGCTGCTCGGCTCTACAAATGTAAGTGCAGAAAGAACTAGACCAAAGCACTTTAAGCAATTATAAAATGCTTTAAACTATTATATAAACATTCATCTAACAACTCACTGGTGCTGCTCCCTCTTGTTCTGTTACTACCTGTGCTATTTTAAACTAAACTGCTTCAATAAATTGCCAAAAATTACAATTTTTTTGTAGATGCATTTTTGATACACACTTTGTTCTGTGCCTAATTCATGGACAAAAGTCAACTCACGTTTTGCTGGTTAAATGTTAATAATGTGAAGCTGCTAGCCTAGCCGCGCTAGACAACCCACGGCAACGAATTTAATTCTCTGCCAGGGTGGGTCTAGTTACCCTCCATAAGGCTCGAGGTTGGATGCTCCTAAAACTGGCCAGACGAATCACCATGAAGTGTAGAGTCAGAAGGCGGGCGTAACTAAGTGACGACAGAGGCGCGACGATTCGGACAGAAACAACCGGAAACAACTAGCCTAGCCGCGCTAGACAACCCACGGCAACGAATTTAATTCTCTGCCAGGGTCGACAACAAAAACGACAACAGTCGTTGAGCTCCATTAGCACAGACTCTGAATAATCTTTCTGTTAACATGTCTGTAATATACTTGAGCTTCACCCATTGACTGTATAAATAAGGCTTCACCGAACTACCGCATCCTCTGATTTCCGGCGCTCTAGGAGCCTATTCGTTGCGCTGATTGGTTGTATACCTACCCAATTGCTGCAGAGTGATTTGATAGACAACCTTTTAGCCCGCCTCCCTCCCTGTCAAACGTGCCTAGACCCTTGCGTCTTCAGAGCATGGGTCTAGTGCGGCTAGGCTATGAAGCAGTAGTAAAGGTTCAGCTTGCATCAGTAATAAATTAATACAGCATTGTTCCTGGGAGTGTTGCCACAGTCATTCAAATGGTATCACTTCAGATGTACAAATATTACACTGCTTTCATCAATGGCCACAGGCTTCATTACTTTTACAACCCATTCAGCAGTTTAGTAACTTAGAAATGTCCTTATTTTTTAAATAAAAGCATTTTTTTCAATGAAGATAACATTAAATTAATCAGAAATCCAGTCTAGATATTCTTAATGTGGTAAATGACTATTCTAGCTGGAAACGGCTGATTTTTAATGGAATATCTCCATAGGGGTACAGAGGAACATTTCCAGCAACCATCACTCCTGTGTTCTAATGCTACATTGTGTTAGCTAATGGTGTTGAAAGGCTCATTGATGATTAGAAAATCCTTTGTGCAATTATGTTAGCACATGAATAAAAGTGTGAGTTTTCATGGATAATATGAGACTGCCTGAGTGACCGCAAACTTTTGAACAGTAGTGTATGTTACCTCACCAGGCAATACTGACTTGACATTTATTTAAATTATTATTTTTAAGACTGCCACCTGGTAGTAAAACTTGATGAGTATCTTCTTGCTCACTGGAGTCCCTACAGTCAAACGCATGTAAACGGTGAGAACAAAAGCAATACCATGACAGCTTCCAATTTCATTTGATGCCCTTTTTTTTTGTTTGTTTGTCTTTGTGTTGCAGCTTTTGGAGGAGAGAAGTGGAAGACCAATGTTCTGCTCACTGCCTTTCTCTGTCCCGGGTAAGATTATCATGGCTCAATCTAACACTTTACTTAATGATCTGGGGTTAGAAGTTCCCTGCATGAGAAAGACACAACATCTTACTTCCACCATCTGACTCACTAACTCTTTATTCTGACATCATCTTTGTCACTCCTCAGGGTGGTGTTTGCAGACTTCTTTGTGATGAACTTGATCCTGTGGGGTGAAGGTTCTTCAGCAGCGATGCCCTTTGGGACCCTGGTCGCCATATTGGCTCTTTGGTTCTGTATCTCAGTGCCCCTCACTTTTATAGGAGCATACTTTGGCTTCAAGAAGGCTGTAAGTAAATATAAACACACATAAATACAGTTATTTTTGCATGGCTCTGTAGATGTTTTATCACAGCAAATATATTTTAGAATTATTTTAAAACAATTACACAGACACTAATGAATGATTTTATTACATGTAGGATTGACTACTATAGTACTTAGGGTCAACAGTCCAGAGCAATGGAGAGTGTGGAAAAGAGGTGAAGAAGCGTGTACAGGCAGGCTGGAACGGCTGGAGAAAAGTGTCAGGTGTGATGTGTGATAGAAGAGTTTCAGCTAAAATGAAAGGAAAGGTTTACAAAACTGTGGTGAGACCAGCCATGTTGTTTGGTCTGGAGACAGTGTCCCTGAGGAAAAGACAGGAGGCAGAGCTGGAGGTAGCAGAACTGAAGATGCTGAGGTTCTCTTTGGGAGTGACCAGGATGGATAGGATCAGGAATGAGTACATCAGAGGGACAGCACATGTTAGAGGCTTTGGAGATAAAGTCAGAGAGGCCAGACTGAGATGGTTCGGACATGTCCAGAGGAGAGAGAGTGAATATATTGGTAGAAGGATGCTGAGTTTCCCACTGCCAGGCAGGAGGCCTAGAGGAAGACCAAAGAGGAGGTTTATGGATGTGGTTAAAGAGGACATGAAGGTAGTTGGTGTGAGAGAAGAGGATGCAGAAGACAGGGTTAGATGGAAGCAATTGATTCGCTGTGGCGACCCCTGAAGGGAAAAGCCGAAAGGAAAAGAAGAAGATTGACTACTGTAGTGCTCTCTTATCTGGTCTCTCTAAGAAAACTATACTTCCACTTCAACTAACTCAGAACTCGGCAGCACGAGTGCTCACATTACACCAATTTCAAGTATCTGCACTTTCCATTGTTTTGTATTGTTTTATTGTTTGTTTATTCCTTTCATCTGCAAAGCTCTTGGTGTAACGTTTTATTTGTATGGAAAATGCTATACAGTTAAAGTTTCATTGATTGATTGATTTCTGTTTCCCTGAATTGAGCCAGCATGAATATAAAGAGGCTTCACTGCGGTTAGCACGTTTAACTTCATGACATTTTTATTGTCAGTAGCTTTGTGACTATTTTAAGAAATGCCCTTATGAATGTTTCACTCTTTCTCTCTCTCTCTGCTGATTGATTTAGGGTATCGAGCACCCTGTTCGCACCAATCAGATTCCTCGTCAAATCCCAGAACAGTCATTCTACACAAAGCCTTTCCCTGGTATCATCATGGGAGGAATCCTGCCTTTTGGATGTATATTTATTCAGCTGTTCTTCATACTGAACTCCATATGGTGAGAAAGAAGAAAAGGATTTGTTTGCAGTTATTCATAGAAAGTGAGGATACATCTTGTGTTTCAAGCAGAAACAAAAATGCCATTCATTCTTAGTTTTTAGATGTTGGACATGCTATATACACTTTTGTCAATATATAGATTTAGAATTTACCTAGATTAAGTAAATAGACTGGCTATTGTCAACAGTTTTTTCTGTTACTGGAAAATTGCACATTACCAGAAATTGTCTGACATCTTATTCAACCTTGACAGGATGTATGTGACACCCCGCATGAATGAATTTCCTTGAATTTGTCAGAGTTTGAGATTAACAACTAGCGATGCCCTGGTCATGTTTTTTGTTTGCCCCAGATCCGAGTCATTTATTATTTACAATCAGCTGATATCGAGTCGCAATCTGATACGGCTTTCCTAGTACAATACACACTTCAACTGCATCAGAATTTTAAAATCATGTCATATGTTTGGCAACTGAATAGCGCTGCGTTGCCTGAAGAAAGAAAAACATGCTTTCCTGCTGTGCCTTAATGTTAGGCACAGTACCATTCGAAAGTTTTGGATCACTTAGAAATGTCCTTATTGTTGGAAGAAAATTTGTTTTCAATGAAGATAACATTAAATTAATCAGAAATCCATTCTAGACATTGTTAATGTGGTAAATGACTCTTCTAGCTGGAAACGGAGAACGTATTGTCGATTAGCTGTCGTACCTTGTGGAATGACCGGGCCACCATGACAAAGACTTGTGTGACACTTAATGACTTCCATCCAGTGTTTGTGTGTAAGATGAGCTAAGAACGGCAGAACAGTGTTTCTGTATTCCCGCTGAAAATCAGAGATGGTGGTCTTTGCTGCTCAGATCATTTGTCTGTTGACTAAAATGCCACAGGATAATTATCCACTGTGCTTATTGTGTGTTATCAGTTAATGATTATTGATTGATCATGCTGTGGTTTATTATACAACTGAACCATGCAACAATTACAGTCCTAATGCGTTGTGTTCTCCCTGTACGACACCTGTGAAACAACAGACATAAACTAAGGATCAGTTGTAGGTTTGTGTCGATACCAGTCTGCCTTGATCAACAACACACTGAGCAGTTAAATTCTATACATCTGTTATTTTTTATGCCTGTCAGTGTTCTTATCAAATATGATGGCAAGCTTACCATAACATGCTTCACCATTCAGCGACGTATTTGATCTATTCTAAGGACTCAGACATGTCTCTTCCTGTTCTTCAGGTCCCATCAGATGTACTACATGTTTGGCTTCCTTTTCCTTGTCTTCATCATCCTGGTCATCACATGCTCTGAAGCCACCATCCTGCTGTGTTACTTTCACTTATGTGCTGAGGTGAACGTGATCAGTGCAATGCATTTAACATTACCATTATCATGTTTACATTTCAGTGAGGATATTAACACAGACGTCTTTGTACTAAAACTGTTAACAGCTATATATTTTGCGAGAATTCTAGCATCTTAAATTATTTATAATGTTATTAAAACCTTAATCTGGTTGTAATGTAGGTCATTTACAATTGTAAAATAAATTAGGTGTTTTGTATTATTTATGAAAATCATGTAGGATGAATTGTAAAGATACATTAGAATACAACTTTTGTCAATCCCACAAATTACACTATCAAAGAAATGTACAATTTTAAAAAGAAATCTGTGAATACAGTAGAAAGGTAGTCATAGACAGTCTGTATATGGATCTGCTCATGACTAAATACAGCCCTTGAGGCCTACAAGCAGGAGATTGATACAGAAGTGTGGATGAGGTTTGATTTGGAATTTGTTCTGACCTCTCTGTTTTGTGATTAAATAGTGACTAGCACTGAACACCTTTGCAGTTGACAGGCTGCAAAAAAAACCAAATCCTATTATGTCTGCATTACTTGTAGACACTACGGTCCTATTATCACACTTGAACTTGTTTTATGGCTCTTATCCAGGTTGTTTTCTCCTGACTAGATGCTTGCATGTGTTGTATCTACTGTCAGATGTACGCCGCTTTGCATAAAAGAAATTGTAGAATTGTAGCACTGATAGCAATTCATATCTATGGAAATGGATTCTGTATGCAGGGGCTCAAATTTACAAACCTGTTTCTTTATTTAAATCTCAACTCTTCCTGTGTTCTTTCCCTTCATAGGACTACCATTGGCAGTGGCGCGCCTTCCTGACCAGCGGCTTCACTGCTGTCTATTTCCTGGTCTATGCCATTCATTACTTTTTCTCGAAGCTGCAAATCACCGGACTGGCCAGCATCATCCTGTACTATGGATACACCATGATCATGGCGCTCATATTTTTCCTATTTACTGGTAAGTATATTTTACATGGGGCCCATTATGAGTCATGGTGTGGATTTATTTCTGGAGGTCTCTTTTGAATTAAGATATGCATTTCCTCACAGCACTTCTGTTTATCAATGCAATGCTTTTCCTTCTAATGACATTGCCTTGTACCTGCCAACTGGTTGAGACAGAATTGTTGGATTTCGCTCCATAATACTGTAAGATCTTCACCTTACAATGTAAAGTGCAGTAAGATAGCATATGCTATGATTACCGCTATAAAACTAAAATTTAGTTTAATTGATTCTTCTGTTCTAGAAGGCTGTGGAGAGTCAGTGATTAAAATGCACATTCAGATTTCATTAAAGTGAGTTTGTTTAGATTTCTGTTTAATAGGAAGGAAACTATCTCACTGTTTATACTTAGTTACCACATTTCAGGGGGCCATAATTTATTGCTTTATTACTGAGCTAGGTTTTTAGTACCTTTGGAGTTTGTAGTTTTGGCGTAAGGACCAGCCTGGCCAAAAAGAGAAAGTGAGTGATTATGTGGCTAAAAACCTCAGGATTACCAAAACCAACTGTTTGGAAGCAAGTGTAAAGGCAGTGGTAGGCCAAGAAAGACCTCCGTTGCTGACAACAGAAGAATTCTCACCATATGAAGAAAAATTTACAAAGTTATCCATCCGATCATCAACACTTTCAGATATGTGTGACATATGCAGTCATTGCATCTAAGGGATATCCCAACAAGGTACTAGACTTGACTACTTAAATGTACACATGCTTGTTGCATCCCAAACATTATGGTACCCCGAAACGAGGGCGTTTCTACATGAGGAAGCTAAATGTTCTCTATAATCACATGTAAATTGCTTGATTGCAGATTTAGAACTCTGGAACACAGGGACAAGTAAATGAATGAAAATAATAATTCTTTATCCCAAACGTTATGAAGAGCACTGTCATTCTTGGAATAAATCGTAAATCTTTGGCTGTCTTGCTTTGATTCAGACATTAGCTACATGCAGTGGCTTTGTGTGTGCAGGGATGGTTTTGTACCTAGTCTGCACTACACTGGACAAAGCTTATCTTTAACTCCCATCAGCTACAACACAGTGTCAATATCCCTCATGGAACCAAGTTTAGACAAAGGCAAAGAAGTGTTGAAAGAGTTCCCACATGTGCTGCAGTGCCTCATCTTTAACCCTCCCAGTTAGGTTTGGGTTGGGGATTATGGAGACTATCAAATACGTGTTTCTTCTTCTTCATTAAATTGCCCTCACAGGACTAGGAGGTGTGATTTCTCTCATTGTCCTGCAGAAATGGTACAATTAAATAAAAAGCCCTTGAATAGAGCGGTCTTAAATATCTGACTGGCACTGTATACGATGTGTGCACACAAAACCATCCATAGACCATACCCCATACATACACTGGTGTTTCTAAAGCTAAATGCAAAGAAGTCTGTTTTGTCATAGTTCTAATTAAAGGTGTATTTTCTCTCTCCTCAGGCACAATTGGCTTCTTTGCCTGTTTCTGGTTTGTTACCAAGATCTACAGTGTGGTCAAAGTGGACTGAAAGACCCAAACACACAACTGACTGTACGTATTTGACCGGACGACACTTTCTCCCATCAACCTTTGGAACATCCACGCTGTCAGAGTGAACTGAACATTTCAACTTCTGTTCGACCTTCATGTCTTCATTTCCTCGGATTACTTTTGTCTTTTCTTTGCGTGCCTAAAATGTTTGTGTGTGAGCATGTATACATGGAGTTACAATTTTTTGTAAATAGGGCTGCATCTATATCTGCATATAATCTGAATGAAATGCATCATGACTGTACTTGTTTCTCCCTAGTATCTGACAAATAGATTGTTCTTACTAGTCACCCTCATACAGCACAGTGACCCACGGCTAGACTGTCCAGAGACTGCATCACCTCTCATTAGATCCAGTTTTGGTTTTTGATCCCTGCAATTTGTGTTTACAGAGTGACAGACGAATAAAGCTGCAAGGATCTACTTCTTAACTACTTTATTAGAATGGCTGTTATATTTAAAATAAATATTTTAATCAAATCAAATTATACACATGTATGAAATTCAGGACAAAAAGCACAATCTCTTAATTCAATTCTAAAATTCCAGAACTGATGAATGATGAATTAAATCTTTTTTTTTTTTTAATGATTCGGGTACCTCATTTACATTTCAAGGAAAGCTCTACGCTAACATTTTTATCTACACTGCTGTTCAAAAGTTTGAGATCACCTAGAAATTTCTCTATTTTTGAAAGAAACAGTTTTTCTTCAATGAAGATAACATTAAATGAATCAGAAATACAGCTTTAGACATTAATATGGTAAATGACTATTGTAGCTGGAAACAGCTGATTTTTAATGGAATATCTCCATAGGGGTACAGAGGAACATTTCCAGCAACCATCACTCCTGTGTTCTAATGCTACATTGTGTTAGCTAATGGTGTTGAAAGGCTAACTGATGATTAGAAAACCCTTGTGATATTATGTTAGCACATGAATAAAAGTGTGAATGTTCATGGAAAACATGAGATTGCCTGGGTGACTCCAAACTTTTGAAGGGTAGTAGAAATCTAACAACACTGTGGCTTTTTGAAGAAAGCCACAGTGTTGTTTCCTTTACATTCAAATTTGTGTAAAAGCAACGTTCACTTATTTCTATATGTTTTTCCCCCTTTGGCACCTCATGTCAAAGTGTGCATTATTAGGTAGCTTCAATTTCTCAGGTACAAGGGGACAGAAGAGATTTAACTGACACTAAAAATGCCCATTGGATGGATGCAAAACTCTCAAAACAGCTAAATGTGACCACCAGAGAGTCAAACATTGTTTCAAGTAGTCAACAGTGTCCCAAAAAAAAAAAAAAACTTTAAGGACAGCAGCTACTACACAGCAACCCAGAGAATATGATTTGCAAGTTGAAGCATCAAGTTTGGGTCAAGAAATGCCTGAAGGCAGATTTTTAAAAGGTTTCCCAGATATATGAGATCGGAGTTGCTCTCGATGGAGCAAATGGATGGGCCCATGGCTGAATCCCTAATGGACAAAAGAGCACCAGCAAAGTCTCATACTCGTATGGATCGCTATCAATAAGAAAGCTGGAACTTTCTGGGTTGAAGATGGATGGAAATCAACTCCAACACCAGTTCATGAAACATACTTTCATCAAGCAGAGCCACAGGAAGAGGACTGCAGTTTTCAAGAATGCCATGCAATGTTCCATCACAGCACTGCTTGGTTAGCCAGCAAATGCCTCAAAGACGACCGAATAATGGCCCCTTTTCCTCACCCAGCTTAAATCTTAAGAACTTAGGGACCCTTCTCCAACGTAGGATTGTGACAAATACACCTTTTTGAACTGCATTTCACTCTTGGCCTGAGTTACATTTCCAGCAGGCGACCCTGCTGGTCACGCCGCAAACTGCCGGCTGCCGAAGTCTGCCGGCTGAACACGTCACAAGCCGTCAGCCTTCTGGTGAAGGCCACGGAGCTCGCCGAAACCGTCAAGCAAGGTGATCAACATCTATTTAATCTTTGAACAAAATTTTCCTTCAATTTCCACAGTAGTTAAAGTTATGTTCAAAACTTTCCACTGGGTTTTGGTTAGCCCTCCTTTGCTAGCAAGTTACAATGCCGCTAACACTAACAGGCTGATCTGCAGTCAGCTGGCAGTTTGGCTTTGTAGGTAGCTCGATACTAGACCTGCAAGCATTTTCCTTTAACCACACAAAAGCAAAACGTACCTCAAGGTGTTACTTCATGTTAAAAGTAGAGTCATTGGATGTGTAAACCAGCAGAGGTTCAACTGGACAATAAAGTTCTCTACTCATTAGCCCTCTGTGATATTTAAATTTCCAGAAATGCAAACATTTGTTAAGTTTATTTGCTTGTATCTTAAGCTAAGCTTAATTATGAAAGTTACCTCAGGGTTCAACAGGTTTGAGGCCAATCAGAGAAGATATGTTCACCCTAAAAGTGTTTTGTTTTTTTTGTTTTTTTGGAAAGATGGACTCAGCATTCCTTAGATGGTGTAGGGCACCCGGGTCAGACTTGATGTTTGAAATACTGACTGACAGCTCAGATTTAACTGTCTGTAGTTCCCTTTTGATGGATGTTAAATTTTCACTCATAGCCACCAGGAGCTGGGTCTTTATAGGCAGGGATATTCGTCTAAGGTTTTGATTTCTTAGTCAACCAAAGATGTCTTAACTGATTCTTATGTAATTTTTCCCGTAGAATCCAATTCTGCCTCATACATTTTTGTATCATGCATATTTAATGAGTTAATTAGCTCTTTTTTTTTAACAAATTAGTGCTAAAACTAAATTTCTTCAAAATGCAGCTGTATTTCACATAATAAATGGAAAATTTTCAGATTTCTGTATTTATTTGAACTTAAAACATCAATTTGTATGTCAATATGTGATGCAAAATTGATATAAAGAGATAATTTGCATAAATTATGTTAACCAATTCTTCAAATATGCCATTCAAAGGAATTCATTACAATGATGATACAAAAATGTATGAGGCAGAATTGGATTCTACGGGAAAAATTACATAATCAGTTAAGACAGCTTTGTTTGACTAAGAAATCAAAACCTTAGGCGAATATCCCTGCCTATTACAATAACCGCCGTCTCGTTACAGAGTGAAAGTAGCAGTTCCTCCTTAAGGTCAGAGATTGCAGCATCTGAGGGCCTCTTCAAAAGAAGATGTAGTTGATGATGTTCTGGACCAGAAAGACCTCAACCAAGCAGCCTGGAGATCTTAGGCAGCGTCTCCCTCAGGTGGGTGTCAACGGTGTTCACGGTCAGGTCTGTGGTAATCCTGCCAAAAAACAAAACAGTAAAAAACCTAGATTATAAATCAACATGTAACCAAAGCACTGTGTGTAACGCCACAGTATAGGATGTAGTTCAGAAAATGTCAAAGTATAGTATACTTTTCAAGAATAACATAGTATGGCCTGTAGTTCATAGTATAGCATGTCGGCAAAAAAAACAAAAAAAAACAGATGATTATGTGATTCAAAAAACGCAAAATTATAGGATGTTGCCTAAAATTGTCATGTATATGTGGTTCAAAAAATGTCATAGTGCAGTATGTTGTCAAAATAGTATGTTATTCTAGAAAACATCAGAGTATAATATCTAAAAAATGCCATAGAATTATAGTTCACTGCACAAGTAAAAGTATAGTAATTTTTAAACCTGTTCAAATTCTTATATGTTGCTAAAAAACAACAAAAATAATAAAATGTCATAGTAATATGTCAATCAAAAAAGCCTATAGTAGAGCAGGTCGCTCTAAAAACATCATGAATGTGATGTATAATGTAAAGCGCTTTGGGTACCTTGCAGGTATAGTAAAGCGCTATATAAATACAGACCATTTACGCTTTGGGCATAGAAAGTATTGGAACTAATGCTTGCTTGTTCACTTTGTTCCAACAGCTCACCTGTTCCTTCCATACTGACAGCATTAATCCCCTCATCACTACTGGCTCTGCCTCCAACACTAAATAACTGTCAAAATTCTCAGCACTTTTTACAAAGCCGTCAGGTCAGTTTCATTAATGTAGTGCTGAATCATCTCGCATCTAAGGGCACTTCTCATATAGAACAGGTCTACAACAGACTCTTCATTATATTCATTCTAATAATATTCACTCAATGAACAATCCTATCTCCCACTCTGGACTTGTGGCTCTTGGCTGCTGCTTGGTGCTGGATCTTTCTTCTGACTCTGAGGGGCTACAGGACAAAGTATCCCAGTTATGTGGTTGCATCATACTATTATTTAAATTATATAACATTATGTTTTACACCACAATGACACACAATTAATTGACTTGATAATTAACTTGAACGGTGGTTTGCAAAGTTCAACAAAGTCCGTATCCGTTTCCTCGTCCTCATTTGTCGTTTCAAACCGCGAGCTTTAGTGAAAAAGTTTCCAATTTCTGCACATTCGGCTGCATGTTTCCAGAGCTTTCCTCTTTTTATTTCTTGCCTTCTCTGCACCACCCTTGCTCTTCCTGTTTTCCATCTTTCAAACACCTCTGTGCATGTGCATGTGTTACGTCACGGTGAGTCTGCAAATAAAAAAAAAAAAAAAAAGCTGCCAGTGGAGGCGGCCCAGGAACAGCGGTAGCAGCAGAATAATCAACCCAGAGCCATGACAGAGCACCGGCCCTCGCGGCCCAAACATCAGACCGGCCCAACGGGAATTGTCCCGGTCTTCCCGATTAGCCACCCCGGGCCTGCGGACAGTTACGTACTGAGAAACGAACACAGTTTTCTCACTGCAAAGATACAAACCTGCTCGTTCTTTCCTCTGGCATCAGGAAACGTCTTCAAAGCTTCTTCAAATCCCAACGAAATAGAAAAGATTGAACTAATGCCATTGGTGCATTCAGGAGCATCGGAAATAAGAGTATCAGTAATGTAAATTTCCAACGAAAATTTTGGGGGGGACAGACAGGCTGACCAGTTAGGTCACAGGGGGGCCACTGCTCCCCCGTGGCCCCACGGAAGATCCGCCACTGTCCTCCATCCATCCATCCATCCATCCTCTATACACTGCTTTATCCTCACTAGGGTTGCAGGGGTGCTGGAGTCTATCCCAGCTGACTTGGGCGAATGCAGGGGACACCCTGCACAGGTCACCAGTCTGTCGCAGGGGTACATATACAGACAAACAATCACACTCACATCTATGGGCAATCTAGAGTTATCAATTAACCTCAGCATATTTTTGGACTGTGGGAGGAAGCTGGAGTGCCTGGAGAAAACCCACGCCTGCACAGGGAGAACATGCAAACTCCATGCAGAAAGATCCCAGGCCCAGGCTGGGATTTGAACCAGAGATCTTCCTGCTGCAAGGCGAATGTGCAGCCCTGCCACTGTCCTGCATTCCTCAATCTGAGTGGCTGCAGAACTTTGGATGCTCTTAAGGATTCTGGTCTAGTGACTATGAGGTGAGACAAAAATAAATGAGATGTTGATCAGATGCTTCAGCAGCTACACAGTAACAAAGTACATCATAGAGTTGCCAAACATCTCAACACTGTGAGAAAAGCAACGCTTGAATTTACTGGTTACCTTTCATTTCACAGGTGGGTTTCTAGTACCAGTCAAGTGCTTTACAGAATGAACCTTCAGCAAAGTAATATTCAATACTCCATCCATCCATTCTCTATACACCGCTTTATCCTCAGTAGGGTAGCAGAAATATTCAACACTGCATACCATAATTCATAGAACCTTTATACTATTTTTATACTACATCATGCCAACTCTCCTTTTAGATGTAGCCAGACAGAAGTACAGTCAACATTACTGTGTATGAAAAAGGAGCACTTTATTGGTTTTATGTATACTCATTTAAAGTCAGTTCATTCATCCAAATTTCAACATTTTTTCCCTCTTACTTTAAAAATACCAACTTTGTTTTGTTGCTTTTCTGATGGAGAAAAAACTATTTTTGAAATATCCACCACAAGAGATCTCTCTAAACCCATGATCTTTCTGACTCCAACACACTAAAGGAGAGATGATTTTTTTTTTGTACCACATCAAAAATTTTAGTAGGACAATTGATAAAAAATATAATATTGATCAACTCAAGGCATGTCCTTCCATTATACTGGATTGGCAGGATT
Organism: Acanthochromis polyacanthus; assembly: GCF_021347895.1. Taxonomy (NCBI): domain Eukaryota; kingdom Metazoa; phylum Chordata; class Actinopteri; family Pomacentridae; genus Acanthochromis; species Acanthochromis polyacanthus. The sequence goes on along the minus strand of NC_067127.1, from coordinate 20,124,672 downwards.
TTCGTATCACTCTTCAAAATGTGCGTGAAATGACAAAATACCTTTACTGGGAATGTGGATGAACTGACCCTTTAATAAAAACTAACAATCAGGTCTAGAAAGTGACAAAACCGAATAACCATAGGAGTCCAAGAAACATGAAGGAGTCTGACATCTGCAGAAGACTGCACACTAGTAGTGGACCACCGCAGAGGCTGACCACTGGCAAGAGAAACCAAGTGTTTGTTAATATGGATCCTCCTGTGTGGACATCAGGCTGATCACAGGTAGTGTTTTACTGGAGCTCTACAAGCAGGTCACCTTCTCCCACTGTCTCCCCTGGCTTACAGTGGACACTCTTAACCTGGAAGGCAAGTTAACACAAGCTTTGGTTAAAAGGTTTTTAAAAGGAACATTTTTAAGATTTCCATCCATACAGTGACTATTTACACTAAACAAAAAGCACAAGCTAATTATACTTGTCACAGTTAAATACATGTGTCTAATCTGCCTTACATAAATTATAAATGAATGAACAAAAAAATCTCCCAAATGCACCAGCAAATGTTGAACTAGTTGCTGCTTCTCCATAGTCATTAGAATAGATGCACTGATACAGACAGACCGACATTACCTTTGCCTGCCTGGCAGCTGTCAGACTGTTCTGCATCTTCATGGCTTCAATCACACAAATCTCCTGACCCTCAGCGACCTACAACCACACAAGAGAAGAGCGCATGAAAAGAATGGCATAATGCTTGGAACTTGACTTATAGCGCATGGAAACATAAATGAAAAGAGGGGAGACATCAGGAGTAGAGCGATAAGGCCTTTTATCATCATCCTCAAGATGTTATTAGTGTTTGCTTTAAGCACACTAAGCCACTTACTTGTGTTTGAAACTGACCAGCAGGGTTACTGGAATACATACCAATTAGGGCTGCAACAACGACTCGATAAAATCGTCAATAATCGATTATTAAAAGCGTTGGCAACGAATTGCATTATCGATTCGTTGTGTCCCGCGATTCATGCGTCACGCACCATGTCGTGGAGCCGTCTACTTCACCTGCAGAGCGAGTTGAACAGAGCGAGGTGGAGGCAGAGCAGGGGAGGTATTTTCAAAGGAAAGTAAATTTAACAAATGAAACATGACCAGCAGGGAGAAAACCGTTTGACCGAAGTCCTCAAAAGTGTGGGAGCATTTCACGCTTCACAAAACAAAAGACATACTGCGTGTCCACTACATGCGAATGCACGCATCTGAAAAATCGCACTGATGACGGACGGTCACGAGCGGGCCACTACGTGGTCACGTGACCGCGCTTCCAGCTTGACGGTCCGGTAGATGAGTCTGATAAACACAGCGGCTCGGCAAACTTCCTCTATTATTTCGAAATCACTTCAGGGAAAAGTATTTCTAAAGCATTTGAGGCGAGAAATAATCTGTGCAGCAGCTGAATCTGTCCTGGTTTTAGTTCACCGACGGCTAGTTTAGATGTTGAAGGACAGTACAAGTCGAGTCTACTTTATGCAAGTGAGCTGCAGGTAAACACACGGCTGGAAACGCACCAACTGGACCAGCATGCCACGTGCGATGTGTCGCATATAATGGACACGCACCTTAAGTCACTGCATTATGCTACATTTGTTCCGTTTTAAAGTGAGGAAACATAATGTCAGTCTCTCTGATAGCTTGTCTGATGCTAGGGTTAGCTTATTAACTGGTTAATGACAGCGATAGGGCATGTGTGACTTTCATCAGCTAAAGCTCACTTTCATCAGCTAAAGCATGGTCTGAATATGCATTACAAATAAACGTAACTTGAACACTATAGTGGTAATAATTTGAAGATTAAGCCTCAAGTTTTAATTTTGTGACATGTGAGTGAAGACACTGGTCTGTGTTGGAGTGAGGCAGGATGAATTGCATTGATAGGCTTCATGATGAGAAAGACATCATGTCCACCACAGCAAGCAGCTGTCTGACTGAGAGCATCCTCAGCATGAACGTGAGGCCTCTGTCAATGGTTGAAAACGAAGGCCTCACTATCATGATCTTATTTGTTCTGTCATTCCAAATCTTCCATTTCTGAATGAAGAGGTGGAAATTATAATTTTTTTTATCCGATTCATTGATTAATCGAAAAAAATAATCGACCAATTAATTGATTATTAAAATAATCGTTAGTTGCAGCCCTAATACCAATACATAGGTATGTAATGTAGCGTATCGTCAGCATAGACAGAAGCATGTGGACATCTAAAACCGCCACCTTTGCATGACAAGTCACTCCAAAATTACTAAAGTAACTAACCTGACATTTTCAGTCTTTCTACCAGATGTACAGATCTGTCTGGAAGGATTTGTCATGCAGTAAATGTCCATGGGTCAGACTCGAACCCATGACCGCTGCATTGGGACTATAGCCTTGTATTTGGTTCGCCCGCTCAGACTACAGGGTCGCCCATTTCATTTGATTTGAAAGTTGTTGACAAGGTTGACATCAGGACTCAAGGCCAGTAAACACCACACTGGATAAAGTATGTCTATACAGAATTAGATTTCTATCTGGGGCACTGTCAAATCCAAACTGTTGTCACAAAGTTGTCAGTCCTCTACTGTCTAAAATATTGAATGTTATGGAGTCAAGGGTTCAATTTTATTGGACCACGGACAACAGACTTAAACCAAAAGTACACCCAAATGTATGCACAGTGGTAGCATACTGTGCGTATATGGTGTTACAAACCAATGAGACTTCTTTGCCAGCATTGGTAATATGAGGAAGTACTCTGCATCTAAGCATGTTAGTTTGGTCTCACTACATCCAGTTAAGAGGAGGGAAATGACTTTTGCAATACCAGAGTGTCTACTCTCTCCTAGAAATATTGGTCTTCATTGTTTCAATATATGGGATATAATGATATGGATACTGTATTTGCAATTCTATTTGGCTTCAGATCACTCCAAACACACACTTGTAGATGAGGTAAGAATTGCTTTATGTATGTGGTAAATTCATACATGCAGGGAAGCATTACCGTATCTCCAGGCTTAATGGACACAGCCACAACTGTGCCAGGCATCGGTGAACGTAGGATGCTGCTGGTGTCTTCTGGGACTTTTTCTGGCATGTAGGAGTTCAGCTCTGAAGCCAATTTGGACAGAACACGTAGCTTAAACTACAATTTAAAAAAAAAAAAAAAAAAAAACAGCGTGAGGTGAGGAAATATTCTGTGGTGTAATATACCGAAAAAGAAATTAAAGCTTTGACTTTAAATACATTTTAAAGGTGGCAGTAAATACAGATTTCCTGGACTAATAAAGTTGATGTGGCATTATTTGGGGTTGTCTTTATTAGCTAAGCATTTGTTTTCAGCAGATGGACTAACAATAACTACAGCGAACAAGTCACTTCATCATCAGCTATGAGGATTGTTTTGATGTCAAACCGCTGTGTAATGACTAATAATGTTGCAGATTATTTACTGTGGAAAACTGTGGCTCTCTTGCTGTGTTTAATACTGTGGAAAGTCATTTTTTTGTTAATGTGACCAACTAGTGGTTAGAAAAATAGTTTTAAATTTGCAACACAACAGCCACAAAAAAACATCATTACAGCTACAATCATTAGCCAATTCTAGCATTGCAAAATACACTGAATGGAAGTTTTTGGTAATATTATCTTCACTTGACCCATCTCCCCTTCACTTAACAGTGTTTGTTCTGCTCTGCTGTGCATTCCCACCCATGGGTCTACTCATGTTCAAACATTACGTAGCAGTGGAAAACACAGCAAAGGCAAGTGCACATAAATTAGGTAACTAAGATAAATGGCTTTGGGGTACCAGCTGAATGCTCACACTGCACCTTTGCTCTTACGAAGTGCTGTGGGAGGTCACTCTTGGTTTATTTATAACCACAGCAAGCCAGCAGTTTCAACGGGAGGGATTCACATGCACTAATGTGTATTAATGCCCGCTAACATGCACTATCACTGCTGTGTGTGTGTGTGTGTGTGTGTGTGTGTGTGTGTGTGTGTGTGTGTGTGTGTGTAGGCAGGTTATGGGCGTGTTTTCCTCTGTTAGGTTAAGCGCCCTGAGTTCTACCTGTTGTCACTGTGCAATCAGTATGGGCTTTAAAAGCTTCATTGCCAGTGGGCCATTTGGCAGCTTGAGAGCTGTTAGTGTTCTTCCTTCTTCCCTCAACCACGTGTATGAGGCGCTCTCAAGAACTGCATATCATCTCTATCACTTTTTTAGAAGACGTTACCTTTAGATTGTCCTTATTTTGGCTTCAATTGTGAATTGCTTGGTCCATTTCTTCCCTTTTCGCCTAGTTTTAAATACCAGATTTTGTTCCTCCTCCAATCCCCTAAGCTCAGAGGTGTCTAACACAGAGGAAGTGTGACTTATTTTCTGCTAGGGATGTCATTACTCTACTGTATCAAGTTGTTTGCCGCTATATTAATGCTCAGTATCTTGCATATTGCACTTTAAATTATTGTATTAAACTCCAACTCTGGATCTATTAAAGTATTTTTAAATCAGTACTTGAAGTCATTTGATGGATGGGTTAAGACATTTTATCATTCATTATTGAAGGGCAAAAAAGAAAAAAACATGTTATTTTATTCTTTTGTCGTGCTGCAGAAGGGTGACAAATTTTCAAAAAAACACTATATAGTTAAGTGTGTTAGTAAGGTTTGGTCACTACATGCCACCAGAATAGCATTAATAGATTCTGCAAGTCTTTGGAACACCACTGGAGGGCTGTGGATTGGAGCATTGTCATTCTGGAAGAGACCACTCCCATCATGGTAGAAATTGAAAGGGACAACTGGACCCAATTATGTGAGCAAAATGCCCCCGACAGCACAACAGAGTCACCGGATCGTGGATTTGAACCTTGAGGTTTTCCAATCATTTGCCACTTGTCTGAAGGTGCTGGTAATCTGTACAACTTTTGCCAAAATTTTCTTCATCACTTTATAACCCTGCTGCACTTCTGCAATCCATTGATCAATTATAATGGTACTAAGCTAAAATTGCTACAATGTTTTCCTTTGTGTGGGAGAGTGTGGTCGCGAACATAACACTACATTACAGCTTGCTTCAGTGACATGAGGGCGAGAGATGCTAATCTGTGTTATGTACGTGATTTTTTTTTTTTAATGAAACTTTAGAGCAGTCTTACCACAGTGCCCAGGTACTGCAGGACAATCATTCCTGAAGCATCTCTGGACAGACACTGAAACAAAAGTTAAAATATCAAAGATGCTGCAACTGAAATTGATAGATTTTGGTCATTGCTTACTATGTGCTTACTGTGTCATAAAAAAGACACACCGATCAGCCACAACATTATGAACACTGACAGGTGACGTGAATAACATCGATTATCTTGTCATAACACAACGTTCTGCTGGGAACCCTTACTTAATCTTATTGAACATCTGTGGGATGTGCCAGGATAAGCCTGATCTAGGTAGGCCTCACCTTGCAACCTACAGAATTCACTGTGACCATCCTGGACATCCCCAGAGGTCATGTGTCTATGCCCCACTGGGTCAGAGGAATTTTAGCACCAACACAATATTAGGCAGGTGGTCATAATGTTGTGGCTGATCAATGTACATCATGTTGACAACCCTAATGTGTAAATGTGTGCTACCTGTAGCATCCTGTCTGAGCCGTTAATGGTGAGTGGCAACAGAGGAGAGGCCAGGTTAAATGCTCCAATGACTTCTACCTTTCCTCCATCCACCTCCACCTGCAGAGACAAACAGATTATTTTCTTAAATGACCTGATGGCTCATACTTTACCAAGACACAGAGACTTCCAGTACAAAGTCACAAGGATTCCTGCAGACTGGTCGCTGCTCTATCTTCTGGTATGTCAGCTTTGGATTTAAACAACTGGCTCCATACTGAATGGATTAGAATCACATGCAGCTTTAATGCTTTTCCTCCCTGATCTATGCAGTAAAACAGGGTCTAATGTTCAGGGATGCACATTAAATACTCACATTATAAACATCTCCTGATTTGGTAATCTCCATAGCATGGCATCCCTCCCCCAGCTCCACACACAGCCCCCAGTGGGTACATTTCACAGGAATGGTGGGGACTCTGTAACACAGACATGGTTTATTGTGCATTATAAGGCACCACACCATTACAGCTTCTTTTTCTGTTATGTGTATATCTCTGCCATATCTAGAGATGAGACCCGTTTCATAGCAGTTACCATGTTTGTTATTTTTAGTGTTGCTAAACAATTCTGCAAAATCCAACATTTTTCAGTTACTTCAGAAGCCATAACTGTTAAACAAACAAAAAAAGATGGCAGTGTTTTGATTGTTGATTTGCATTAGTCAGAAGGCAATCAGACATTACACTCTCTCTGATAAAGGTCAACTTCTTTTACCACAGGATGACAAAGTGAGCGTATTACTCATATGTGAGTCAAGTGTCGTGTCCACTGGTTAAAATCACAGACAGCAGGACATACCAGCTGTTTGTAATTAATGCCAGTTCTTAATTGTCTTAATGCCAGACCAAAAATAAACTTTTTTTTTTCTGCACACATTTTTAAAACTTTTTTTTGTGTGTTTATTGATGGTCACAGAGGGAAACAGGAAAGGAGGGAGCAGAGATTGGTGGGTAACAAGGAACAAATCACCATGAGCCAGAACTGAGCCCAGAGTACTGTGTCAGGAACTATGTTGCTGATAGATGCTCATCCAATAGAGCATTAGGAGCACCTCAGTTAAATTTGACTGTCAGGTTTGGAGCTGGAAATCTTCACTCATGATCCAGATGTCAACTTTAAGAAATCACATTCTCCTACACTGATTACATTCCATTTATTTTATTATGTATTTTAATTGTCTATGGCATGCCGCTTGTAGGGCTGCACAGTGGACAGGTGGTTAGCACTGTCACCTTGCAGCTAGAAGATCGCTGGTTCATATCTTGGCCAGGGATCTTTCTGCATGAAGGTTGCATGTTTTCTTTGTGCAAGTGTGGGTTTTCTCTGGGTGCTCTGGCTTTCTCTCACAGTCCAAAAACGTGCTGAGGATAACTGGTGATTCTAAATTGTCTGTGGGTGTGACTGTCTATATATGTAGCCCTGTGACAGACTGGTGACCTGTACAGGGTGTCCTTTGCCTTCACCCCAAGTCAGCTGGGATAGACTCCAGCCCCTCTGCGACCCTAATGAGGATTAAGCAGTGTATAGATAATGGATGGATGGATAGATGCCATTTGCAATGAACAAGGTTCTGTCTTATCTCATTTTCAGCTCGTTGATACTGGTTGTAGTATTCAAGTTTTTTGTTTTTTTCCCCCCATGAAAGTACTCCCTGTCTTTATCCCTGACTTAAAAAAATAACTTGATTTTGTAGGAAGAAACTAGACTTTCACTGGAGGGGGGTATTTAAATTACACTGCTGACCTCTGTAGCCCTCTGCAGTGTAAAGCTGGCTAACATCTTCACCTCTGGTCGCCCAGGACCTTCTGTGAACGGAGCTGAGCGGCGATGTAAAGCGCCGCTGCAGAGGCCAACAGCTCCCTGCGTGCGTCCACCTCCAGCTGATGACCCTTGAAGCCATCAGGGTAAACCTCAGGCAAGAAGTTGGTGCTGATGTCGCCGGAGATAAAGCGAGGATGGGTGATGATTTCCCGTAGAAGGGGAATGTTGTGGGTAACACCTGGAAAGAAGATGATCAAAGTTCTTTACAGAAAAAAATAATTCTAAAAAAGTGACTGTGTGTCTTGGCCGATGTTCACTGAGAAAGTCTGATGGTGTACCTCTAATCACATAGTTATCTAGAGCGTCCTCCATTTTGGCAAGGGCTTCTTTTCGTGTTGCCCCATAGGTAACCAACTACAAATAGATACCAGAAAGAAAAGCTGAAAATACACATACTCTTGTGTAACGGTCATTTTGAAATCTTCTTCCAAGAATAACAAATGCATTATTTCAAAAATTATTCTACATTTAAACATGTCACTGACCTTAGAGATCATGGGATCATAGTAGATGCTGATGTCACTTCCCTCCTGGATGCCACTGTCTACACGGACCTGACAGAGAGAGGAGCAAGCAGCACAATGTTTATGGACACTAGCCAGTCACTTTGACAGCGAGTGGACTGTGTACAAGGAGAATAAAATTTAAAAAAGGAAACTACAAATTAATCTGAGGTTCAACTTAAATTAAGTGCTCTTCTCTGCAGCATCCTTAAGTTGTTAAGTCAGCTGATGAAACTGGTGAGTTACACCATCATCCTGTCTAGTGAAGAAGCTTTAAGAATCATGTCTTGCACACACACAAACTGACATTGCTGAGGTTCAGTGGTTCTTGGTATTGAGACAGCCGTCCAATGGAGGGAAGACCAAAAGACTTGTAAGGATCCTACCAGAAAACACAACAGAGAAACAGATGGATAAATGGAAAACACTGCAACATCAGGTTCCATTCTCAAAAGTAGTATAAGCACAATGTTATATCAGCATGCATATATATTCATTTATTTATTAATTAGACACACACCTCGGCATAGACACGACTTTCAATCGCCCAGCCATTTATTGGGATATCTTCCTGTTTGTGCTGCAGCTGATAGCCCTTTGCAACCCTGATCATCTGCTCCACCAGGTCCAGGCCAGTAATGCATTCTGTAATAGGATGCTCCACCTGGGGTCAAAAGGTCAAAACAGACAATACAGGCTTCTGGAAGCACAGAAGCAAAATAGCAATGTGCTTGTTGATCTAAAACTTTCTAAAACTTCTGAAAGTGAAAACGAGCCTAATCTTACTCGTTGCCATGACCCTCACAAACATACAGGTACACACACAGACCTGCAGTCGCGTGTTCATCTCCAGGAAATAGAAGTTCTTCGTAGAATCCACCAGGAACTCCACGGTGCCAGCAGAGGAGTACTGCACAGCTTTGGCCAGCTGCACCGCCTGCTCACCCATTGCCCGTCGTGTGACCGGGTCCAGGAAAGTACTGGAGAGGGAGCAACACAGACAGACTCATCTCAGTGGTGTAAAAGGTGGCGACACTCAATGTGTAACATATACGCTACGTCAGCGGAGCAGATTTTCCACAGAATTAACTTATAGCGACTACATCTGTAGCACTTCAAGAGCATAGAGTTGTGGCAAAACATGGCAGTGATAATTATTTTAGGATTGCATTATATTTACAAATTACATTACATTATGCAAGAAATAAAGTTAATAAATTAACTAAACAAAGCAAGTTAGTGTCAATGGTGTGATTAAGACTCCTAAGTGAAGGCCCTGTTTAATAGAAAGTGCTCATTCCCTTTCAGTTTGAAAAATTACAGACAGTTTATTTTCTCTGTGAAAGGGCTGTGCACACATCATATAAAACATATGACTGACCTATGGTTTGGTTTGCAGCATGGATCTCTGTGATGCACTGCACCAATGTACTGCTCACACTTTCAGTGATTATTCTGGATGCAGACCACTGCAGTATCTGCACCATGAATGGCCCACATACACTACTGGTCAAAAGTTTTAGAACACTCAAATTTTTCTATTGGAAACTATGCATTTTAAAGTCTCATTGTAGCCTAGCCGCGCCAGACCCATGTTTCTGAAGGCACAAGGGTCTAGGGCCGTTCGACAGGGAGGGAGGTGGGCTAAAAGGTTGTCTATCAAATCCCTCTGCAGCAATTGGGTAGGTATACAACCAATCAGTGCAACAAATAGGCTGACTTAGTTCCTAGAGCGCCGGCGGATTATGGCTAAGTCCCATTAGCTTCCTAACCAGCGGAGCCAACTGGTATAATTAAGGATTTGCCATATCCCGTCGGCATAAGTCCAAATACGTCTTTCTTCTCAATGAAACACTTAAGTGCCGTCCTTTGTTTCTCTTTCAAGTTGAATTTTAGCTTCAAATCTTTAAGGGCTGTGGCCAAAGCCGAGTCGAAAGATAACTGTTTATTGTGCGCCGGTTGTTTCTGTCAGAATCGTCGCGCCTCTGTCGTCACTTAGTTATGCCCGCCTTCTGACTCTACACTTTATGGTGATTGGTCCGGCCAGTTTTAGGAGAATCCAGCCTCGAGCCTTATGGAGGGTAACTAGACCCACCCTGGCAGAGAATTAAATTCATTGCCGTAGGTTGTCTAGCGCGGCTAGGCTAGTCTCATTGTACTCTGAAATGAAAACATAGAACAACCAAACAAATGAACTAAAAAAATAAGTTTATAAACCAAAATGTATTCTAAACTTTTGACACATCAAAGTTGCCTCCTTTGGCAGATATAATAGCTGAACACACACACTCGTGGCATTCTTTCTACAATGGAAATCAAATATTTCTCAGAAAGTTTTTCCCAACTCTGTTGCAGAAGTTCCCATAGATGAGTGGCACTTGTAGGTTGCTTTGCTTTCACTCTTCTTCCGGTTCATCCCAAACCAGCTGCATGGGGTTTTAGTCTGGAGACTGTGCTGTCACTCCATGTTTTCAAGCTTACCATCTTGTTCTTTTTTTCCCTAACGTAGTTCTGGCATAGCTTAGACTTATATTTTGAGTCATTATCTTGTTGTAGGATGAACCCTTGACCAACTAAGAACATACCAGAGGTTCCTGCATGGAGCTGCAGCATACTGTGGTAGGCGTTTTGGTTCAGGGTTCCTCTCACTCTATACAAGTCATCGACCCTGGATCCAGCAAAACAGCCCCAGACTTGAATTTCAATTAGAAAAAAAAATCTAAAATTCAGGCATTCTAAACTTTTGACCAGTCGTGTATGGTACATGTTCAGTGTAGCCACAAGGTAACAGACACAAATTCTGCATCTTAAGATTTAACAAACAGTGAAAACTTGCAAGTTTTTTGAATGCGGAAACTGACTTAGTGATATTTTACGTTTCTGTCACAATATTGGGATATGAAGAAACACAGCAAGTTTCATCAGAGGACTTAAATGAATACTTACAAATAATGAATCATACTAGAATGATTGTGGTGATTGTGGAACAGCTTTCTATGAGCATAGCTTCGCCAAGTGGAGCATTTTAAAAGTCAATATCACAGTCAATCGTGCTCAGTCCAAATCATAACTGTGATCAATATCACTGTAATTATGCAGCTGTATGACCGCTAATGCATTTTCTTTCACTGCCAAATTTTCCTTTTCAGTATTTCTCTCCTGTTTCTGTCATTTTGTTGTGCATATTTAGACCCTGCATATCAGCAAACATTGTCTTGTGAATTAAGAAATAAAGAAACGCAGCTTATCCAAGAAGAGTTAAATCAGAGAAAATTATGTTCTGTCAGACTTCTCTTGTACATTTGTCATGAGAAATGACAATTATATAAGTTTTTTTTGGATCAAGCAGCATTGTAATGCACATACATAATAATCAAATTACAATGTTGATGCTGAGATATGTCATGCAGCCCTAATGCATAATTAAACATATCTAAAGTAGGAATTCAGTTGCTTTAGTGTGAATTATCAAGCAGGTGGCAAAGCTGACTCCAACGCTGCTTCAATGAGCAGAAGAGTTATTCTCTGGAGTGATCACTGTCCAATAATCAGGCTTTTGTTAGGTAAAAAAATCTTCAATTTAATTTTAGCCAATGATACACAAAAATATTACTAATATACATTTAAAAACCAATAACCTGATACTGAGGAGCCTGAAGATCCCTATAGTGACATGGTAATTAACAGCAAAGAACCACAGACTCAAATGTAGAAGGACATTAGAGCTTTATGTGACGTTAGCAAAGAGGCTCAAGTAAAGAACAGATCATTTAGCAGTAATTCAACGCACAATTTAAAACCATTGAGACTATGCTAGGGGAAAACATCACTTCTGTTAGTTGCAGTTTTTACTGGGCAGATAATGAGGTGACACATTAAACACTGAGGTGGAGATCAGATCGACTATTCACCCTCCTCTAAACTTCAACCTCTTTATTGCCATGTGACAAACAATTAGCCCCTGCCTGTGTTAAATTAAAATGACTAACTGCCAAGTTAACACACAGACAGTGTCTCACTAACCTGGGAGCCTCTTCCACCACCTTCTGGTTCCTCCTCTGGATGGAGCACTCCCTCTCATTAAGCCACAGAGCATTACCATGTTTATCAGCCAACACCTACCAAAGACACAGATCAACTAGATGACTGGAAATGATCAGAATGCATTGTTCATCACTTATTAAAAATAAATAAAAAGGGTATCAGATCTCAAAGTTACAAATCAAGAACAAACAATACTAACATTTAATTATAAGATTAAATTTAATAATAAGAAGAAGAAGCAAAAGAAGAATAAACTCTAGAATTTAAAAACATTATTAATTAAATATTGTAAAACTTTAAGTATATACTTTAAAAGCAAAGGTACAAAGTGCTTTACAAAAAATCATGACAAAAGCAAACATGTCAACTTTAGATAAATCATTTAAATGAATATAACAAACTACCTTCTATTAAGAATAAGCCACACAATGCAAGTGATTTTAAAAAGAGGTTTAAAGGAGAACACCGAGATGGTGTGCTTGAGATCTCCATGCAGGAAGTTCTGCAGATGAGGGGCCCGAACAGCAAAGGCTCATTTACCAAAGGTTGGCTGCATGAACAAACCCCAAGTGTGCTCACTTCCTGGCTTCTAAGAACTTTTCTCATTTCTTGTTAATGAAGCCATTTACTCGCCATTGTTCTCCCTGCTGACTTCTGTGAGGTCAAAGCATGGTTGTTCGCAGCTGTCTAGGCTTCTCATAAGCCCGTCCATGCCTGCAAACATGCTGTGGTGGAAATCCACCTAAGCAATGCACTGCTGGCTGCCTGCACAAAGGCCTGAAGAACTGCTCTTCAGGGTAACAATGCAGGGATACCTAGTAATGGCCAAGCGTCTTCACAGTCTTTTGGAGCTGGTACACTAAGCACTCTTGAGACTACACTTCAGACAGTGCCCTACTGAAGTATCCTTACCAAGCACGGTTTCCATCTCATTAGGACGCTTTGAGAAGGAAAAACACATCTTCATGGAACATGCAAAGTGGATTCCAATAGTCTAAGACCACATCAAAAATCTCTCAAATATTAAAATCATGACTGATGAGCATCCTGGTAGCTCAACAGGCTGAGCCAGCAATCCATAATCAGGGGCTATATTCCCCAACGCAGTGGCCATGGGTTCGAATTCGGCTCATGGTGCTTTGCTGCAGGTCGTTCCCCTATTCTTCTCCCTACTTTCCTGTCTATCCCAATAAAACATTCCCCACATTTTTAAACAACTAGCTTGGCTTGTTGGCTAAAGGTGAGGCTAGCATGTGCAGTCAAAGCTGAAATTACAGACTCATCAAGTCAGGCTTGATGAGCTTGCACATTTAAATACCTGAATCTCTATATGTCTGGGGTTGTCTATGTACTTCTCAATGAGCAGCCTGTCATCTCCAAAGCTGGATGCTGCCTCCTGGGACGAGAACCGGAAACCTTCCCTGAAACAAAACACACCAAAAATGCAGCAGTTATAAAGATAGCAATTACAAATATCATTTCTTTCCCCCCAGTGGTCTCTAAGTTGTAGCAAAAACAGTTGTAGTCATGTAAGTATTTGCAAATATTTAAGTGTGTGCATACACTCACTGTCCACTTTATTAGCTACATCTATTCAATTGCTCGTTAACGCAAATTTCTAATCATCATCACATGGCAGCAACGTAATGCATTTAGGCACGTGAACACAGTTCAAACAATCAAGTTCAAACCAAACATCAGAGTGAGGAAGAAAGATGATTTAAATGGCTTTCTATGTGCCACGGTTGTTGGTGTCAGACTGGCTGGTTTGACTATAGCACCTTTTAATCTTAGCTAGGTTCTACAAAGTGCTTTATGATGTGTTTCTTCTTCTCCCATTCATGCAGACTTAAACACAGACATAGTGGCCATGCTCAGCTTTTAAAGCCAGAACTCAGCTTCTTGCAGTAAGTCGTTTTCATTTTCGGCAGTGGAGCTGTTTCTTTCATTTGAACCTACAAATTGCTGCTTCTTCCATATTTGAGTGTCTGTATCTGACAAAAATACCTATGAAATGCACCAAAAGTAAATACCTGTCACTGTAAAGAAAATGACAAGTACACCACATTTGTACGTAGCCTTTTGAACCGCTAAACCTACCGTACTCTATACTCTAGGTGAAAGTTGTGCATCTTAATGCTGAAAGTTATGCAACTCCAAAGGGTTACATCCTTTTTATTGCCATCGTACTTTTATAGTTTCTAATTACAACAGAAGTAGAACCTCAGCTGCAGCAGTTTCATTGCAGTAGTGCATGCAGAAAAAAGAGAAGCGGAGCAACTTATCTACTTTTTGTTTCAGCTGTGATCTACATTTTTTGTTGTGGTTTTCCTTGATTTAAAAAAAGGCAGATGATGAGACAGAGATACATTGAGACACATTAAGGATATTAAACAACAGAGAAACACAATACCTTGTCTCATCATCATTCCACGCAATCCTCATTCCTTTCCCTCCTCCTCCGGCCGATGCTTTAATCATCACTGGGTAGCCTAGCAACAAAACAAAGATAAAGCAACATTTGCAAAGGTCCTCTTGTATATACACTGTGTGTATTTAACACACACTAACACACAAAAATATGGGACCGGAGTCCCATTTTGGGGCATAACTGTATCCTATAAAGCTTTATATATGACTGTCGGCAAAAAGTCAAATATTCAAAGGAAAGAAAAAGAAATCTTCAAGTTTTGCGGTTCTTGCTCCAAATGTGACTTTGAACCACTGTCTCATGAACCTTACTCATGAAGCTTTCTCCTATGATATTTTCTGGTGATGCCAGGATTCTGACAGAAGCCGCCTACTACTACCACCACCTTGTATTTATATTCATGACAACCAAAAAGAAGAATACTAGGCTAAAAAGACTTAAAGGCATTATGGAGGATGTTTTTTTGTTTGATTTGTCTGATTCACATAAAATGAATACACTGACCTTTAGTGGACTTGTATGTATGGTTTCTAAAAGAATAAAAAATTTTAAAAAATAACTGTGGACATGGCAGGACCTGAAAAACATCAGCCAATCAACGCGCTCGGACCGAGGCGTTTGGTTTGCTCCCTTTCCTGTCAATCAAAAATCTTCCTGCTCAGACCTAGTTACGTAGATTACGTACGCCTTGGACTTACGTGTTTTCTGTATGTGTTGCTTTGGTATAGCTTCGTAGTTAGCTGGCGACTTGTTTTGCTCATCTTTATTTACATAATGGCAGATAAAGATCCAGGGGGACCCAGCCGTAAAAGACAACTTCACGAGTCCAACGCAAGTTTCTGGAGGGGGACGTTTCTTCGTAAATGTTAAGAGGGGGGAGGTTAGAGGGGGGTGAGGGAGAGGTTGCATGTGCGCATGTGCATGCTACGTTCAAAGTCTTAGGAATTTAAATCTCCTCTAATGCCTTTAAGAAACATGCAACCAAATTGTAGCTGTGCAGGATGTGTTTTATGATCCACTACATTTTGTCAATTACAAAAGAAACAAAACTTTTTTAGTGCACTTTCACAATAAATCCCCTTTCATTTAAGTCACAGGTCATAAGGTAGCTAAGTAAAATAAATATCCTTTTCACATGTATGTAAACTTTTGATCACAACAATAAGTCCTGGTAATGACTGAACACATCCTCTGGGTCAGAGTCAGATAGACAGGACATAGCCTTTGCCGTAACAGAGCTGAGGAACATTCTGCTCTGTCACACATAGTTTAAATATTCAGTGTGTATTAAAATGATGACTTACCAATTTCCTGTGCAATCTTCACAGCATCCTCTGCAGTCTGACACAGAGAGGAGTTATGGTTACAGATACTGAACCAAAGACAAATCTCTACTGTTCAAAGCCTGGAGATATGTACTAAACTATATATTGTTTCAATATCAACTACTGCAATGTGTGCATGAGCAATCGTCACATGACAGACGGTGCAATGTAAACCAAGGAAATAAAACTCAAACACATCATACTCCAACTGTTTTTATTGCTTGATACAAAAAGAAAACTTAAGTGACTAATCTTCAAGATTAATCTGTGTGATAAAACTGTTTAATCTGATGTAAGGGTTCTTGATTACATAGACCTTTTAAAACTTTGTTGATACAGGCTGCACATGTGCAAAGCAAAATGAGCTAGAAACATGAGGGAAACACTGAATAGGAAGATTTGGTTGTTTAAAAAAAAAAAACGAACGTGCGCCACTAATGGTAAATTTATCATGACGACAAATTCAGCATCTCACAATTCAATGAATAGGGTGGACTGTGATATTGATACTGTAAAGATGTGCTCCACATATACAATTCTCCGCTCATAGAAAACAATAAATGAACATTAAAGTCGCTTGGTTTCAACTTGGTTAAGTCTGACATTCAAACTCTGCATTTTGCTCTTTACGCATACATCACTACGGTGGCCGAGACCCGCCATCGCTGCAAATAAAACAAACGCTGCAAATAAAAGGAAACACCGCTGCAAATAAAAAAGAAACGCTGCAAATAAAAAGAAACACCGCTGCAAATAAAAAGAAATGCTGCAACAAATAAAAGAAACACTGCAAACAAAAAGAAACGCCGCTGCAAATAAAAAAGAAACGCTGCAAATAAAAAAGCCACAACGAAAGTGGATTACTGGGGATTATTTTTGCCGATACACATCTCTGCTCACACACCTGTTCGAGTTGGTGTGCTGAGTTTTGTGTGTTTGGTGCTGCAGCTGCTTAGCTAGCTTCTACCGCAACCTGCATTTAAGGTGTATAAGACGCTCAGCAAGCATAAAATTAGTTCCAAACGGGCAACCAATGGCTTAACTGGTTGAGCGGGTGACCCATAAACAGGAGCTCACGGCCCTGTACTGCAGGTCTTTCCCCTACTTTTCTGTCTGCCTCTCTACTAACCTATCTAATAAAGCCAAAAAAAAATAAAAGAGTTAAATAAATAATTGAAATATCTACTGAAATTTTAGATTTGCTATCTTTTCTGTGTTTTTTTGTTCCTGTTTAAAAATCAGTAGGATTAATGTTGACAAAAAACTGTGGATGTGGAAAAAAAAAAAAGCATGGGGACAGTTTCCCCCCCAAGATTTCATCTGCTGCACTTCTTGCAGTACATGTGCATTGCTGTGTAAGTGTGCCCATACCTTGACGACTCCATCAAATCCTGGGATGGTGTTGACCTTTGCAGCCTTAGCAATCAGCTTGCTCTCAATTTTATCTCCCATCGCCTGGATTGCATGTGTGTCTGGGCCAATAAACGTGACACCCTCTGCTGCCTAGCCACAGAACAATAACATAACTACAGCAGACCACAACAAGACAGGGAAAGAACAAAGTCCTGATCTCCCACCACATGACAGGACTAGATCCACTGACCTCACAACACAGATTGTGTTTGCATTTAGTATTTCTATTACGCATCATTAAAAAATAGGAAACATAATGAAGCAGGATATTCTTTGTGATTTAATAAGTACTTTTGTAATTGCTGGTGTAATTGGAAATGGACCAAGATTTTAGTAAACAACACAAAACAGTTAATATAGATCATTTTCAACTGCAAGTCAAAGTCAAGACTTTGATGTGCTATAATTACAAGTCAAAATATGTTACCTCAGATAAACCATAAATGCAGTTGCTGATATCTAACATTGGCGACATGTCCAAAATAAAACTGCATTTTTTAGCTGAACAAAAATAAATAAATTCATACTTCAGCACCTGACATCAACTAATTAATGAACCATGGCGATGTTTGAGCTGATAGACAATAAGTGTAACTCTTTGATTATTACTTACCAGTCGCTTTGCAAACTCTTTATTTCAGAGAGAAACCCATAACCAGGATGGACCTTTAAAAAAAATGTCAAATTTAATTTCTTTAAAACAAAAGAAAAGGTACAGTTTTATGAAAGTATAAAACTATAAATTAACAGTAGAAACATACACCACCGTTCAAAAGTTTGGGGTCACTTAGAAACGTCTTTATTTTTGAAAGAAAAGCAACTTTTTCAATGTGGATGGCATTAAAGTAATCAGAAATACCGTCTAGACATTGTTCATGTGGTAAATGACTATTCTAGCTGGAAACGGCTGATTTTAAATGGAATATCTCCATAGGGGTACAGAGGAACATTTCCAGCAACCATCACTCCTGTGTTCTGATGCTACATTGTGTTAGCTAATGCTGTTGAAAGGCTAACTGATGATTAGAAAACCCTTGTGCAGTTATGTCGGCACATGAATAAAAGTGTGAGTTTTCATAGAAAACGTGAAATTGTCTGGGTGACCACAAACTTTTGAACAGTACTGAATATAAAAAAATACAAACATCTCAATAGATTGATCAGTGGGAGTCAGTCTGACTGCTGAGACAGTAGTTTACTCGTGCATATTAACAGTACATGTCAAATGTTCACATTACTCTTAAGACAGCTGTTAAAGGGGAACTTCGGTTTTTTTCAACCTGGGGTCTGTTTTCATACGTAATTTCATACATGTGAGTGATGGAGAAATGAATTTTCGACATAGCTCCAGTATTTAGCCAGGCAGGCAGCTTAGCAGCTCAGCTAGCAAAAAGTATGGGGCAACTTGCCCCCCCGCGTCAAAGTCTGCCCTAACGTGCTTTTTTTCCCCACACTGACCGGCTCGGATAGTCTCAATGAGTGTCCCACAACATACTAGAGATGAGAAGTGAACAAAAACCTCCAGATTACCTGGCGATCGCTCTTTGTTGTGGTCTGTATCCAAATCTCAGGACGCTAGAAAGCAAATCTCGTTCCAAAATCACGCAAGAGCTCGTGAAATCGCACGAGCTATCGCGCAATTTCGGAACAAGATTTGCTTTCTAGCGTCCTGAGATGTGGTTTCTAGCGTCCCAGGTTGAAAAAAACCGAAGTTCCCCTTTAATGGAAATGTAGCAACATGACTCTTGATGTGCATTTGTATCTAATAGACAGAATGAATGCAGTGTTCCACAGTCACATTATGTAATAAAAGCTACATAAATGCTTACAGCTTGTGCTCCGGTCACTCTAATGGCATCCATGATGGCGTCCATGTTCAGGTAGCTCTTATTGGTTGGGGCAGGACCAACACAGATTGCCTCATCAGCTATCTTTACATGAACCTACACATAGACGGGGATATTTACAGTTAAGATCCAAATTATTAGTGTCTTTTATCTGAACAATAGGTACAAACAAAATGTAAAAGAGACTGTGCTTGAAATGATATGCTTCAACAATTTCAATAATGTTTACTTGACTTTTTAGTTTTACTATTCATATTCTCTTCCTCGGGGCTGCACAGTGGATCAGTGGTTAGCGTTGTCGTCTTTCTTTGGATGTGGTTGGTTGGTTGAATCTTTTTGCGTGGAGTTTGCATGTTCTTTCTGTACATGCACACAGTTCTCACTCGAGCAAATACAGAGACATTACTATGTGGCTGTGTTATATGCACTTCACTACACAAAGTGTGACTGACTGAATGACAGATTGACTACAGCTACAGACAGCCTGTTTAGAACATGGCTAAAATACACAGGGATTGTATTTTAGCCATGGTAAAATTAAGCATCTTTGTAGTGTTTTGAGCTGAGAGATTGAAAGACACATTCTGAGGATACAGGAGGCTTTCTTTAATTTATTGAAAGAGAGCACAACAGGAGATCTTTAACGGACTCATTATGTGCCATCATTTGCTGCCATAGATTCCTGTAAATTCAAGTATCCGTGTCACATGACAAGTGGGCAGCAGAACATTATTAGATATTTTGCTGATTATTGGTTTGATTTCAGACAAAACTGACTACTGCCCTAAATGTTTAATCTGAATTGATAGCTTAAATTTTGGATCAAATTGGATGCAAATTTGTGACTTGATTTTTTGGACTTTTTTAAACTTCAATTTCTATTCTGGCAGTGTGAACATTGAAAAATTAAAGGGAAAATAGAAATAGATTATTGAAATTTGGAAGAACTGAATTAAGAGGTAAAAAAAGGTGCAAAATTATTTAGTCCATAAACACCCCCCAAAACACAACAGCTTTTAAATTTCAAAATGCGGTGTGACAGATTTGCTTCCATGGAGTTTTCTTTAGTCTCCAGTGCAGCTTATGCACAGCAGACAGCGTGGATTCACTGTAGTAACTCCACTACCAGAACCTCAGCACTGTGGCTACATCCTGCGACAAGGAAATATTTCAGAACACTTAGACTAAATCTCTCTAGGGCCCACTGGTTGGTTTCCAGTGAAAAAGGAGTAGACAAGTTTGTTAGTTCCCTCCGTTCCATGGAGGGTGACTTACAGCACTGGAGTCCACATCACTATGAACAGCTACAGTCTGGATGCCCATCTTCTTACACGTCTTAATCACCTGATGGAAAAGTACACAAAATTAATACTGATGCTTCACTCTATAGTCTATGTCAAATACACTAGCAGGTAGAATCTGCTATGTGTAAAAGCAGAAATGCACAATTAACAAAATTTTGTATAAAAGCTGCAATGTTTGAGATCCTGATGATAACTTTGCAGCTCCACAGGGTTTTGTTTACAGGCTCCTCCATCTGCAGGTGTGTGAGGCAGGGATGTCATAAGACTGGTAAAACTTCTGGACATACGGTGTTCCAACTTCTTCTTCTACTTTTCCTTTCGGCTTTTCCCTTCAGGGGTGGCCACAGCGAATCAATTGCCTCCATCTAACCCTGTCTGCTGCATCCTCTTCTCTCACACCAAATACCTTCATGTCCTCTTTAACCACATCCATAAACCTCCTCTTTGGTTTTCCTCTAGGTCTGCTGCCTGGCAGTGGGAAACTCATCATCCTTCTACCAGTATATTCACTCTCTCTCCTCTGGACATGTCCGAACCATCTCAGTCTGGCCTCTCTGACTTTATCTCCAAAGCCTCGAACATGTGCTTCTGTTCTGCTACCTCTAGCTCTGCCTCCTGTCTTTTCCTCAGGGACACAGTCTCCAGACCAAACAACATGGCTGGTCTCACCACAGTTTTGTAAACCTTTCCTTTCATTTTAGCTGAACCTCTTTTATCACATCACACCTGACACTTTTCTCCAGCCGTTCCAGCCTGCCTGTACACGCTTCTTCACCTCTTTTCCACACTCTCCATTGCTCTGGACTGTTGACCCCAAGTCCTCCACCTTCTTGATCTCTTCTCCCTGTAACCTCACTCTTCCACTTGGGACCCTCTCATTCACACACAGATACTCCGTCTTGCTGCGGCTAACCTTCATTCCTCTCCTTTCCAGGGCAAACCTCCACGCCTCTAGCTTCTCCTCCACCTGTTCCCTGCTCTCACTACAGATCACAATGTCATCTGCAAACATCATAGTCCATGGAGACTCCTGTCTAACCTTGTCTGTCATCCTGTCCATCACCATAGCAGGACATAGTACATAAAATTATATTTTGACAAAGTTATGGCAATAATGGTAGCCTGCTAACATTATGAGAGGCACTTATGCTAGCGGGCGGCTAATGAACTGAGGAAGGAAGATAACACTTGCTGTTGTGAATGCTGATTGTTTCGCATTGCTGCAACAGATGCATATCACATTTTAAGAATTTTGGCACTGATTTAATGTCCCTAGTGTTACGTCAATCTTCAGTGAGTGTATTTGTTCAACAGTAGTCCAACAACCGTTTCAGTAGCTTTTCAGTTACAGGGCATATTTGTGTGTCAGTCTTACCCTGCAAGCAATTTCTCCTCTATTGGCAATGAGGATCTTGTCAAAAGTCTGCGGAAGGAAAGAGTCGACAGATTAGCACCCTTCGTCATTGACTCAGCAAGGACTTTCCTTAATTCCTCTGATTTTCAAAGAACAAGTAGCAATCAAAACACTTTACTTTTTAGCAATAACACCTCTTCTCTTTAGAAGTATTGCATTTGTACAATGTATTTGTTGTCACCCTGTGATTGGTGAATAACTCAAATGTTATGTAAATAGAACAAGAAAGAAGAAGAAAAGGAAAAGAAGCAAAAGAAAAAGAAGAAACAGAAAAGGAAAAGAAGAAACAGAAAAGAAGAAAAGGAAAGAAAAACAAAAGATAAAGAGAAGAAAGAAGAAAAACAAAAAACAAAAGAAGAAAAACAAAAGAAGAAAAGGAAAAAAGCAAAAAAAGAAAAGAAGCAGAAAAATAAAGAAAAGAAAAGATAAAGAAGAAAAAGAAGATGAAGTAAAGACAAAGAAGAAAAAGTAAAGTAAAAATAGAAGAAAAGGGTGAAGAAAATATAAAGAAGAAAAAGCAAAGCAGAAGAAAAGAATAATAATAAAGTCATGCATTACCTTTTCATTGGGATTGTAAACGGTAGAATAGTGAGCCTTGCTATGCACAGCACTGCATCTGGAGTGGAGTGAGACATACTGCAAAACACACACAGACACACCATATAAGGGAAGTTTTATTTCATTATTATATTCAACTGGTGTTGCTCCAACTGCTCTGTGTGAAAAGCTGTTGTATCTGATTAGATGTATTCCATTTCAGCTCATTTCTAAACTAAATAAACTAAAAAACACTGCAAAACTAACTTTATTTTCATCAGTTATTGTTTCTGGTTCCATGTAAAGCAAGTTTTTTCCACCAAAAATAGCCAATTAAAAATCTGGTCCAACTTTGGGCGCTCATATTTTCCAAACTGAGGTACCTAGAAAGCTCCAGTTTGCTAAGTTATCTCACAAGTTTGTGTAGAATGGAACCCAGGGGTGTTAGAACACTTCTGTGCAGTATTTCTAGTACTTTTAAGGTCCCAAACCCCACTCGTGAGTAGGTTTTCTTAATTTTTAGCAGGTCCCCATGGCCTGCAGAGTGTAGGGAAACACCTGAGGATGTTTGTGGGGCACTAGCTACATGCAGAGGCCTTGTTTACCAACTTACAGCTCTCTGGTATGTCTAGAGGCTGAGAATTAACCACTTAAAGATGCAAAAACCCTGGCGAGGCTTTTTATAGCCCAAATTCTGAAAATTTCAGATCCCCACAACTCACAAACTATTTGAGCTACAGGCCTACAATTTTGCATAGAAAGTACCCTTTGTGACTATCTAATGGCATGCAAATTTAGGACTAATTTGAAAATGGTGCAGCAACACCCCCAAGGAATATCTGGTCATTTCACCTGGAATGAACCTTCTGTCACACTTTATGTATAATCAACAATCCATATGTGACAGACAAAGTGTCATACTACATCCATAAACTTGTGTCAATAAAACTATTTCCAAATGTTGTTATAGTCTACAAGATCATCTGAAACAATATGTTCTTCTGTTACAAACAAAAATTATTACAGATGCAGTGGACACTTTAATCTACTTTAGAGATGGCTGCTCCATTATTTGGCATAAGAACGCGGTGGAGTTACATGACGATCGGTGTTGGTTTGTCTGTTAGCAACATTACTCAAGAACAGACCACTGGATTTGGATGAAATTTTCAGGGAAGGTCAGAAATGACACAAGGACTAATTGATTAGATTTTGGCAGTGATGCAGCTTATAATATGGATTCACGGATTTGTTAAAGATTTCCATATCATTGCGAGAGAGTGGCACTGTGTCACTGTAACCATGACAATAAGTCAACGCTACGTCAGCTGCCTGCTGATGATCATATGATTGCAATCCTACTACAGTCGACCATTGCAGACTTGGTGGGACTTATCCATTGAAAAAGATACAAGATACAAGATACAAGGAACAAACAAATTGTGGGGGTGTTTCTGAGTCCCATCAGTTCCGTGACATATTTAGGTTCACGCAATTCGGTATCTGTACATAACGTACACATGCATAACACATGCCTGTGTTCAGTGCAAGGTCATTTGTTTGTGGGTACATATGACAAATGACCATATGTTTCTGTATACATATTTTTGTAACACACAGGTATATAAAATACAAAAATATAAATGTTTAGCTTTAAAATGAACAAGTGGAAAATACTGTAATGGGAAAAAAATCTGACATCAATAAAAATTTGTTTGTACTTCATTAATGTTTTTACTTTGTGTAGATTGACCGGACTGGTCAGGTCAACTGATTTACAATGTGCAGCTAACAGATAAAATGCTAATTTACTTGAGAGGTCGTGCAACAGTGAGGCTGGAGAGATCATAGATTTACCTGGTTATACTCTCAATACAAAAAGCATCAGAGATGGCGTGAAGACAAATGGATGTGTCGAATGAGAACTTTATAAACTTGACACCTAACTTTGAGTACTGCTCCCAGTTTTCCAATCGACGGGTAGTTCATTTTAACCGACCCAACATCCAGTAAGTAATGTTTGAATCAGTCCCTTAACCAGACTGATGTCTCCGACTAGTCAAAGACAGACAGTTAGGATTCCGAGGACAATACTTGTCTGACTGAACATAACACGGTCCACTGAAGACAGCATATATTTCCTGGCCATCTAGAGGACAACCTGTGACCGAAGCGTCGAGCCGAAAGTTGATTTAAACTCTCATATAAAACCACAATATTTACATTTCAAGTTTTTTTTGGCCAACAGACCGTTTTTTAATAATTTCTTCCCAAGTGATAGAAATTCTTCGTGTTATCTTTTCACTAGCTTAGTCAGGAGTGTTCAGGACTTTCCTGCGTGTCTTTAGCACTTTACTAGCAGCGCTACTCGTCTGTTGCTGTGCTGTTAGGAAAACATAAATGCGTGTGTTATGGTCAGCTCACCTTTACAGTAAACAGCAGCCTGCTGAGCGGCGGAGACAAACTGTGCGCCGCCATGTTTCCCCACTCTGACGGTCATCCAGCGTGACGTCATGACGCCTTCGCTTTATGAAGAGCGGATTGGTCAACAAAGAGGCGTCACCTCCATTCACTTTTCTCCACAGCTGGGAAAAAATTCACTTCCTCACTGGCTGTTTTTTTAAGGGAAAGAAGACACTTTACAGTGTGTTTTCTGTCAAAAATGAAGGTTGGATTTGGATTGGATTTTAGAAGAAAAACTCGCAATGTTTTTGTAGTCATGTAGTGCTGATTTGTACAAGTAAATCTTACCAGACTTATAACAAATCTAATTAAAAATAAACTGTAAATGACAGTCTTTATTGTGTTTTCTTTTTATTTATCTTATTTGTTTCCTTTCTTGCTGCTATGTTGGTGAATGGTGGAACACTGAGTACTTTTTGCTTGACCAAGTACCTGCCTGTCAGGTATGCTGTCTGATGCTCCAAGTGCAATAATTCTTCTGCAAATGAAATCTACCCACGATATAAATAAAGTAATTTTGAACCTATATTTTTATAAAAAAAAAATTTAAAACCCACATGGCCATGTAAATTTTAATGGTTGTACTTTTTCTTCTTCTCACCCTCAAATCCAACCTACCTAGATCAGACTTATCCTGGATCAGCCCACAGATGCTCAATAAGATCTGAATCTGTGGAGTGCGGAACCTGGGTCAATACCTCAGCAGTTTTTGCAGTGTGTTTGGGTGCATTGTCCTGCTGAGGGCGGTAACTGGCATCAAGGACTGCTGTTGCCATGTAGGGTTGGGGGTTGCTTGACCTGCAATGTTTATGTGGGTGGTCCATGTCAAACATCCACATGAATGTCAGAACTTAAGGTTTCCC
The DNA here is from genome assembly GCF_021347895.1 of Acanthochromis polyacanthus. Classification (NCBI taxonomy): domain Eukaryota; kingdom Metazoa; phylum Chordata; class Actinopteri; family Pomacentridae; genus Acanthochromis; species Acanthochromis polyacanthus. The sequence continues at coordinate 20,099,009 of NC_067127.1, read as the reverse complement.
AGCAGAACACTGGATTATGACAAGATGATCAGCATTATTCATTTCACCTGACAGTGGTCATAATGTTGTGACTGATCGTTGCATTTGGAATATCCCAACCTCAAACTATCAAAACTACAGACATCCAGTGGTCAACTTGATATTTAACTGCCTATATTTATCATGTATCCTATTTGCTTCATCCTGGCACGGACTGGTTTAAGAACTGCTCTTTAGTCAAAAAGAAAAAAAGATTAAAATATCATGCACCCTAGAAGATGGACATGGAGAGGATGTTTAACTTTCTAGAATGATAAAGAAACAGTGTAAGCTACAATATGGATCTATAATTGCCAATACAAATAAAAGTTCCATAGTTGCAAACAAAAACTTGAGAGAGGACCTGAAATTGTACTATAATGCCCCCCTGTGGCATGACCTGAACATCTATCCATCCATTCTCTATACACTGTCGCAGGGCTACATATACAGACAAACAGTCACTCTCGCATTCACACCTACGGGCAGTTTAGAGTAACCAATTAACCTCAGCATATTTTTGCACTGTGGGAGGAAGCCAGAGTACCTGGAGAAAACCCATGCATGCACAGGGAGAACATGCAAACTCCGTGCAGAAAGATCCCAGGCCCAGGCTGGGATTTGAATTAGGATCTTCTTGCTGCAAGGCGAAAGTGCTAACCACTACCCTGCTGTGCAGCCCCTGACCTGAACATACTGATTGCAAATAGGCAGCAGGTTTCTTTAATTGCGCTGCTTCTTTGGCCTTTCTGGTTCATTGGTTCTTTAACTTCTAAGTAAAGTCAGCACTTAAATCATGTGACATCCCACTGGGGGCTAAACTCCCCATTCACCCTTTTATTGATTGGATGAACTCCAGCTCTACAAGAGTATTTGTATCAGCAGCATATTTGGAAGAACTTCTGTCTGCACATTTTACCTACCCAGTTCTTTCTAATTTACAAGAACACAAAGACATTTGTAGATAATGACTTTTCACTTTCCAGATCCAGAAAAGAGTTGTGTTTGCAGGAGCCTGTCTGAGAGGTTGAGCAGCTCAGTGCAGCACAGAAACTCAGTGATGATGGCTGAGAGAACTAAATGCTGAAAAATGTGGTTGAACTTAAGAAGAGTTTACACGGACAATTTTCATTTCCACAAGTGCAACAAGTTGTTTGCATGTGATGGTGGAAATACAAGCGACCCGTTAAACATCCAGCAAAAGATCATGACAAGCAGGCAGGAGGAATGCAGTTTTCAGCAGTCTGGCTCATACATGGCCCCTTGTTAACACAGGTATGTCATGTATGCTAACAAACTCTTCCTTGCTTTATTTTCGGCCTTTCTCGAACTGAATGTTGGTGTTAGTGTCAGAAGAATTACTTTAACTGTTCTCTTAACTAAAACGATTATATCACACTGTAAAAATACTGTTAAAAAGTCGTGCATATATTTTTTAACTTAAAAGATTTATAGAGATTCATAAGCACAATGTACTCAAATTTAATAAACATCTGTTTAAGGTGGATCTTTTTTTATATATAATACTGGACAACACAAGCACAGTGCATGTTTTATTTTGTGAGTAAAACTTGTGACACTCTGTCCACCGATCACAGCATTATTGTCTAAAAAGTCATTTGTTTAATATGTTGCTGTTTCTTTTACTGTAAATAATATTTTCACTTTAATCATTGTTTATTAAAGTGATTAGTTCAAAACGATGCTATTGCAGAGTGCTACTCAATAGTAAAATCAAAGAAAGTCCATCTTAATTGTGTTATTATTTTGTTAATTAATAAGAGTAGGGATAAAGTACTGGACTGACAGACAGTATTACCTTTAAAATCTTTGCGATACTCCTCCCCATCTGCATGTCAGAAAATATATTATAGATTAGCTGTAGTACCTGGATGTACCATCAGATAGAGCCCATTACTTGATCTGTTGTGTAGGACTTGATGTTGATATCCCTTCTTGCATACATGAGAGACCTAAGACTCTGTGGATGGTGAAATGAGGGAGGGCATCCTCTGGGTTATGAAGTGGGCGCTCTTTTTCCTCTGTGTTTCACTGATAGGTCCATGACACCTCTAGAGGGTTCTGCAGTGAATCCCAGCGTCCCAGGTTCACCTCCGAGATGCCATCTACTCACTTAAAGGCCCAGGTGGAGTTTTTGCTCTTCATCCACAGCCACTAACTTCCCTTTCCAGCGGCTCTGGAGAGGTCCTTGATAGCCTGCTAATGGGCCTTCCCACGTACTCCCATCTTCCGGAGAAACCTGGATGTCAAGGTGGCTATGAAGTCTCTGCAGCCTACTTCGAGTGGTAGGACCCTCATCTTCCAGACTTGCTGTTTTTCGTCGACAGCAAGCTCCGTATATCTCAGCTTCTTGCGCTCAAGAGGAAGAGACAAGACTACACATGCATAAAGGGACTAATATGATGATGACAAATAAAGGTGAAACTAGTAAGGACAGAGCAGACAATCACAAAGGCAGAAAGTAAGAGTGACACACAAAAAGTAAGGATGAAAGTAAAGGATGATCGGTATCTTGATTTAGTTTGGCTTTGTAAGTATCTGTTTAATTAATTTCAAACCCTTAAACTTTAGCCACCGTGCTTAAAAGTAGCAATACATGTATCTTTGTGTTGACATAAACAAACTCAAATTAAAGCTGAGACTTGAGACTGTACTGCCATATCCATTGTTTTATTTCAAATTGAATGCTCAGAGCCTGAAGAATCAGGTTTGGTAAGTGACATTAGTCAGTCTTGTGTTGGGAAACCTGGATTGAAGATCGTCTGTTAGTGAAAGATGGGGTAAAATCAATGCAAGGCAGTCCACACGAACTTTATGAGCACCTTTTTGGGACCAATCGGAGCAGATAGTAAATATTTAATATATATGTCACAGGCCAAAATAGAATCCAGGCAGATTTAGAATCCGCCTAGGCAGAATTAGAATCCTACCATGGTTGTTGTAAAGATTTAAATTTTTATGTATCAATAGCCTGTATATTAGAATAACCCCAACCCTCTAACAGGATTCTGGTATACAGTAAATGAAAAAAGCAACCCAGAAACTACTTTGACAACATAATTTTTTCCCTGCTTATTTTGCCAAGTGTTGAGGACAAAAGTTGACATTACTTCTAAAGTAATTATTTACCTTGTATCTAAAACCAAATTTCAAGGTACATAATGTTAGGGAAAACAAATAATTACATTTACAGAGCATGTCATATTCAAAACCCTTCAAATTTCGATCTCGCCTAGGCGAAATCAAAATTCTAATTCTGCCTAGGTGGATTTAAAATCTGCCTGGATTCTAATTTCGCCTGTAACATATACACAGATCAGGCAGAACATGATGACCACCGACAGGTAAAGTGAACAAAACTGATTATCTGTTCATCATGGCACCTGTTAGTAGGTTGGATATATTAGGCAGCAAGTGAACATTTTGTCCTCAAAGTTTGTGTTAGAAGCAGGAAAAATAGGCAAGCATTATGGATTTGAGCCAGGTTGACAAGGGTCAGATTGTGATGGCTAGACAACTGAGTCAGAGACATCTCCAGAACGGCAGCTCTTATGGGGTGTTCCTGGTCTGCAGTGGTCAGTATCTATCAAAAGAGGTCCAAGGAAGAAACAGTGGTGAACAAGTGACAGGGTCCTGGGTGGGCAAGACTCATTGGTTTACATGTGGAGCGAAGGCTGACCCATATGGTTAGATCCAACAGACGAACTACTGTTGCTGAGACTGCTGAAGAAGTTAATGCTGGTTCTGACAGAAAGGTGTGAGAATGCACAGTGCATCACAGTTTGTTGCTGAAACTGTCAACAATGGCCACAAGCACATCAGAACTGGACCACGGAGCAATGGAAGAAGGTGGCCTGGTCTGATGAATCACCTTTTCTTTTACATCATGTGGATGGCTGGGTGTGTCGCTTACCTGGTGAACACATGGCACCAGGATGCACTATGGGAAGAAGGCAAGCCAGTGGAGGCAGTGTGATGCTTTGGGCAATGTTCTGCTGGGAAACATTGGGTCCATCTATCCATGTGGATGTTACTTTGACATGTACCACCTACCTAAGCATTGTTGCAGACCACGTACACCTTTTCATGGAAACAGTATTCCCTGATGGCTGTAGCCTCTTTCAGCAGGATAATGCACCATGTCACAAAGCAAAAATGGTTCAGGAAAGGTTTGAGGAGCACAACAAGGAGTCTGAGGTGTTCACTTGGCCTCCAAATTTCCCAGATCTCATTCCAATCCAGCATCTGTGGGATGTGTTGGACAGACAAGTCTGATCCATGGAGGCCCTATGCCACAACTTTCAGAACTTAAAGGATCTGCTGCTAACGTTGTGGTGCCAGATACCACAGCACACCTTCAGGGGTCTAGTGGAGTCCGTGCCTCGATGGATCAGGACTGTTTTGGCAGGAAAAAGGAGACCAACAAAATATTAGGCAAGTGGTTATAATATCATGTCTGATTGGTGTATACGTCCACCAAATCTTTGTACACCGCAGTAAATTTAAATGTATTTTTTTTTCTGTTGTTTATCCTCAAGCCTAAGAAACTTTGTTAATTATCATAGTAAAAATGACGGGACTGAATGAACTTCCAGGAAAAAATGAAGAAGCATTACTGAAGTCAAAATGACAAAGATGGCTGATAACAATATTATTCAACAGCAACAACCTGAAACTAAGTAAGTCTAATAATTTGTTTTAATTTCCTTTCTTGTATGTTTCTTACACACATAAAAATGTTCATTTAATGTTGATTAATCAGAGGATTTCTGTTTTGTAAGGCAGGTCATTAAGGAATACAGGTAGATTTCATAGGAGTTCGCATTACCTCACCTCATCTGACATTTAAACAACTGCCTTTAATTCATAAACATTTTAGAAAGACATAATGAATGGTTCATCAAATGTATGGCTGTTTGTACTAGAATATTGGAATAACTTGAGATACTGCATAAAACACTCAATTTCACCAAAATGTAACGAACATCCCTCATAAAAGAACAAAGTCTTTTCATCAGTGGAGAATGTGAGCGCTGGATATCATGAGACAGCTGTTAAAAAGCACTCTGTGGATTGGCTTGATTGTGTAACATCATGACACTTGAAATGGAATGTATATTATTTTTCAGTTTGTGGTTGCATGTGGGTCATTATGCCTCAATTCACTTAAACGCCCCAAGCCTGACCCTCTTCAATTTGACAGATTGTTTTAAAGTGGTGAATAATGATTGAGTTGGCGATGTGTTAAATCTGGGCTCATGGGTAACATTAGCTTTTCAGCGAAAAAATTCTTAAAATGGGGTGGGGGTCATGTCCATTTTTGTATTGTTTTCTTTGTGCCAGTCTGCAGAGGAATGCTTGAAGTGTCATAACTTGAGAAATAATGTAGTTACGGTGCTGAAATTCTGCATGCTCTTTGATACGTACATTAGTCTTCAATGGTACAACCCTGCTTTGACAGACCAACAGAAACCAGCTATATGATGGTATTAATTTGGTCAAACAATGTCAGGGATTTCTATTTACGCCGATATTTGTTGGTAACAAAACCTTAATTTTTCACTCGAAGAGGCTTATTTTTTCCACTGTTATTGGCACCAATATGAGCTTTAAAAATGTCAGAGTATGGTGCGAGTCACAGGCATTCCTTATGACAAAAAACGTATTTAATTTTTTTTCTTGTTGCATTTATGGCGAGCATTAGGACAATCACTGAGCAGGTATGAGCAGGTGAAAGCACTCCAAAAGTGTTCTCAACTGGAAGAGTTACTGAATTGTTATTGTGAAAAATAAATATTTTATGGTTGGTGAAATATAGTAATAGAATAAATAGAAACAATGACATTTGTGACCAAATTTAAATCATATAACTCCTTTGTATTGTTATATCCGAGCAGGGTTGTTTCTCAAGTTATGGCACTTCACACATTGCTTCAGAGTTTTTTGCAATGCAAAAATCAAAATGACCCCACCTTCTTTAGTAATTTTAAAATCAAAACCTAATGTTATCTATGAGCTCAGATTTTACATGTTTTACTTATTGGCAAACACTACCGGTCGAAATTTTGGGGGTCACTTAGAAATGTCCTTATCTTTGAAAGAAATCAGTTTTTTTAAATGTAGATAACATTAAATGAATCAGAAATACAGTCTAGACATTGTTAATGTGCTAAATGACTATTCTAGCTAGAATTGGCTTATTTTACATAGGAGTACAGAGGAGCATTTCCAGCAACCATCACTCCTGTGTTTTAATGCTACATTGTGTTAGCCAATGGTGGTGAAAGGCTAATTGATGATTAGAAAACCGTTTTGCAGTTATGTTAGCATATGAACAAACTGTGAGTTATCATGGATAATAAGAAATTGCCTGTGTGACCCCAAACATTTGAACAGTAGTGTGTGTTTGAACAGAAAAAATAAATCAGACAAATATGGGACGGTCTGGCGTGAACTTTCTAAAAATTTTGTGGATTGACGTGTGTAGGAGGCATAGCACACCCAAATAAGTTCTCAGTTTAGTACAGGGTAAACATGTATGGGCAAACAGCCATCACACCTACACTGACATAGGTATAGTTTTAAGTTTATCACCCTGGCATGTGTTTGGACTGTGGTAGAAACCCATGCAGACATAGACAGAGCATACAAACTGCATACAGAAAGGCCCTAGCTTGAGGATGTGAAACGGCAGGGCTAACCACAGTTCCAACCATGTGAATAATTGGTTTCGGAGATCTAAAACTTCAATGCTACAATTCTGTCATTGCACGCAATCTTGTTCTGCACTGATGAAAGTCCACTTTATCGCTGTGCTTTAGATTTCCTCAGTAATTGCTCCCTCAAGCATTTTGCCCATCAGCGACCCTGCATTTAATTGAGACACAATTATAAAACACCTTCTACTAATTAAAAGTAAACACAAGTTTTGAGTGTTATTTTGCAGTTATGTCCATCATTCCTATCAGAAATAACAACGTAATGACAAAGTAAATAGCTTGGTAACATGGCGACTAAAAAGGTTCTAGAGAAATCCCCTATTTAGCCAAATTTATTTAGAATAGAGAACAAACATCCATCCATCAGCAATGCCTGGGTAATCTTTGAGGGTCACAGAGAATTGGAGGCTATCACTGCTGAAATTGGGTGAGAGGTGGAATACAACTTTGACAGGTCACAGGTTATTCATAGAGCTGACACACACAGTAACAGACAACCAGTCACACACACACACACGCTGGCAATGTAGAGTTGCCAGCCTACTTAACAGGAAAAAATATTAGACTTCCTTGTATCAGAGGTTTGAATCCAATTTGAAATTAACTACCAGTGGATGGCTGAGCATTGGTTTGACTTGCTTTTTTTAAAAAACAATTTTCAAGCCATGCCACAATCTTCAACAATTCAGCTTGTTCCATTCATTCATGGATGGAGGATGCTCATTTTGACTCGATATTCAAATCCAAGATGCCACTTCGCCTTGTTAAAACAACATGTATATGAGATGTGTGCTGATATTTTGAAAGCTTAAGGTGATGACTCAATTGTGACTGGAGTAAGAACAGATGTATGCAATGAACCCACTGATAGACCCCCTGAAGAAGTTAAGGAGACTCTTGATCAGCACAAGGAAGGATCAGACCCATTCTCTCTTAACTGGAGTTTAACTGCTTGCTGCTGCGTTGGATTAGACTGTGATCACTTTTTGCTGTAAACACTTTTGAGCAAGTTCCAATGAGTATCGATGGTTTGTTACAAAAGGCCTCAGTTTGCTTTCAAGCAAGTGCTAGTCTGATCATGTAACAGTATGTAGACTGGGCTGGCCTGAATAGCAGTTTCTGGGCTTCGGATATTTGGCCCCTATTAATGATGGATATTCGAATATTCGGTCCGGTCCACTCCATAATGTCAGACAGTTAATATCCAGATACCACCGTCATGACCGAATATCCGAATATTCGGGTCCAGCCCTAATGCAGACCTCAATTTTTGACAGCAGAATCAGCTGCTTTTTGCAACTTTCAAACATTGTGCAAATTAGTTTGTTTAAAGCAAACTGAGACCTTAAAAGTTACGCTCCCCTTTGCTGTTTGAAGCTTCAACATTAACTTCTTTTCGTCAGTGCTGATTTAGCCCTTGATAGTGCTTTACCAAGGTGGAGCCCTTAAATTAGACAATAATCTGTCATGTCAGGTACACACACCCTGTACATATTCTTTAACGGCAAGCAGTGGAGTAACCAAAAAATCCTCTGGTCCGGTTGTACAAAGTTTACTCCTTTGTTTGTTCAGGTTAGCTAGTTAATGCTGATAACTTTCAGTTTTCTGTAAAACATTATGTTTCATAACCATAATGACAAAATTCCTTTTGTCCTTTCTGTCATAATTGCATTCCACTGCTTTTGGTCCACACATAGTGACAATCTCGGAGTTTTTTTTTTATGTGAGATGCAGAAAAAAATCCTCTCTGATCGCAGCCTTCACCAAGGGCCACAGATGTTGAACTATTCAACTGCTTGTACTGCCTGACCTGGGTCGGACAGCATGAGATTTGTTCTTTATGTCCCAGTTCACCAGTCCCTTCATCTTACGTCACATACTCCTCCTCATCACTAGGTTCTGATTTGATATGGTCCGGGTGAAGTAGAGGAAAATGTGGTGCTGTAGTCCTGGTACAGACATACCACTCCTTAATGTTAGACAACTGAGGTAAGGCAGGGTTGACTGAGCGCTGACTCCTCCTCGGGGTTCTGCCACTCTGCTGCTTCTGGGTCAGCTGATTCTTTAGGCCTGACAGAGAGAGATCAAGAGGCATCGCCAATGGAGATGAACTCCGCAGCAGAAGCTTATGGTCCGCTTCACTGGCTGAGCTGATATCCAATTCATGACTGGACAAAAGAGGAAAATGGGTGGCTTTGTTGGCGAGTGTCGGAGAAAGGCGATTCATTTTAAGGTCAAGGGGCTCGAGGACAGCTTGATGAGGTGACTGGAGTTGATGAGAGATGGAGTCATACAGGTCCTGAGGTTCAGAGGTAGGCGAGGACTTTACGTGAACCTTCATGTGTTTGCGCAGGGAGCTGGGGTGTGTGTAAGACTTAGTGCAGCCCAGTGCTTTGCAGTCGTAGGGCTTTGAGGCCGTGTGGACCTGTGAGTGCTTCTTCCGGTCACTGCTGTTAGCAAAGCGCCGCTCGCAAAATTCACACTGGAATGGCTTCTCACCTGTAACACAAACACCACACTCATCATTATCACAGTCGAAAAGGAGCACTGCACCAAATTTAGCAATCTGCAACCAACAAATATCAGCTGTACTTACAGTATATGTGATGAGGAAAGATGCTAATAACTGCTTTAAACCGGAGGAAACCCTTAATAATGTTGGGGTCTGGATTAACAATACGGCACAGTGAATGGTATCGTATAAAAAAAGCACTCAAGAGGCAAACTGAACAGTTAGGAAAAAATGACACTGATGACCTTCTCATGCATAAATGACTGAGTTATGCTTAAATATAAATGCAATGGTGAACCTTGCAGGAAGAGAGAAATAGTGGAATGATGTAGTAACCTACAATACATATTTGTTTTTATTTTAGTGTCTGTCATTTTGTTTGAGTTATTGGTACATTTTCTTTTTAAAAGTAAGATCTAAGGCAGGGGTAGGGGTGTCAAACATACGGCCTGTTGGCTAAAATCAGCCCGCTAGAGGGTCCAATCTGGCCCACGGGATGACTGTGCAAAGTGTAAAAATTACAGAGAAGACATCAACTGCAAATTGTAAAACTGTAAATTTAAAGTAATTTCTAGATCTTGACTAGTTATTTTGATTATAAAGTAAATACAATGTTGTTCAGTTCCAAATACCTGCGAGTAAATGTTTGGTGTCTTTGTCGATACAGTGTGGTCTGTAAGTTGTAATGTGTAAATGATAAACTGAGGCACAATACTGTTGGAATTACACTTATTTCTTCTAAGAAATTTCAGGTTGTTCATAATTCATCCATTATTTATACACTGCTTAATCCTCAATAGGGTCACGGGGGACTGGTGACTTAGGGCGAAGGCAGGGGACACCCTGGACAGGTCACCAGACTATCACAAGGCTACATTTAGAGACAATCACACTCACACTTACAATTTAGAGTTACAAAGTAGCCTCAGCATGTTTTTGGACTGGAGGACAAAGCCGGAGTACCCAGACAAAACCCACACATGCATGGGGAGAACCCGGGAAAACCGGGACATGAACCAGGTATGTTCTAGCAGCGAGGCGAAGCACCAAGCCACTGGAAGTTTCCAGCAGATCGTTGCTTACTAAGTGGTATTTTTGATGGTAGGAAACGTAGTATCAGAAGTAAAAGCAGTAAGAGGGCAGCGACTGGCACTCTAAAACAGACAGAAACTGGTCAGCTGCATCCAAAAGTGACCGCAGCATTACGAGATCATCTCTGCTCACTGGAGCTGGGCTCACTTAAACTAACACTGGATTTTTGGGGCAGGTGCTGATATCAGCTTTAAGGAGACAAAAATGACTTGTTGGCAACTTACCATGAAGACACTGCTTGACTCCACACTACCATCTGCTCAGCTATGATGTATGCATTTGGACAACATTCACAAAGATGCTGTCCTGTCTGTGATTCTACAATTTTACAATTGTAGGCCAATAACAGCTGGTAAAATCAGCCAATCGATACATCAGTCAAGCTCTGCTGTTCCCTAAGATATAAATTTCATCCCAGATATATCCATCAATTCTCTATACACCACTTTATCCTCACTAGGGTTGCGGGGGGTGCTGGAGCCTATCCCAGCTGACTCGGGTGAAGGCAGGGGACACCCTGGACAGGTCACCAGTCTGTCACAGGGCTACATATACAGACGAACAATCACACTCACATTCACACCTACGGGCAATTTAGAGTCATCAATTAACCTCAGCATATTTTTGGACTGTGGGAGGAAACCGGAGTACCCGGAGAAAACCCACGCATGCACAGGGAGAACATGCAAACTCCATGCAGAAAGATCCCAGGCCCACCCCGGGATTTGAACCGGGGATCTTCTTGCTGCAAGGCAAAAGTGCTAACCACTATGTCACTGTGCAGCCCATCCCAGATATAGAATTTACTAAATCCAATCAGGAGGAGTATGTTCAAAAGAAGACCGTCTAGTAGCGATCTGAGAAGATGTGTAGCAACTGTTTAGGGCTGGCTAAGACATACCAGCATTTCATTAGACAAAAGGTGTACCTACTGATAAATAAAAGTTGGAGATTTATGGTAGGATAAAACAAATGAACAGGAGAGAGAATGACACCACAGTGTACCAACCCCAGTAAAAAGTGGTGGAAATATTCTAGTCTGGGAGTGTTTTTTCTACTCTGAATGTAAACACCTGCGCAAATCTGACACCACCCTCACCAAGGATACGTCATTCCCCAGTTTTCAGTTTTGTGAAGAGGAAAAAATTCTGTCATGAAGTAAAGTTAACAGAAACGGTTTCTTCAGAGTCATCTGACTGCAACTCAATTATTAATTTAATGAGGGCAGTTCAAGACTGATCGAATCAAGCATTCCTGAGATCGCCAGATCCTCTTTGGAAAACTGTCACATCAGGCTTTAATGACATTGGTTAGTTATTTCATGCTGCTTCAGTGCCGTTCTCATTTAAAATAAGGCATAATAAACACTAAGATATTCTAAAATTCATGGATATTATTCTCAGATTCAGCTTCTCAATCAAATTGTCCAGCTGATATTATCTTTTTAAATGAATCACTTTGGAGCAAACTCAAAACACTTTACTGGTCAGACTTTTGGGCTCAGCTGTACGTGATGTAGAATAGCATAAGTGTGTATTGAAGAATTAGAAACACCAGTGGTCTCAACTAGCGACAATTCAGTTTAAACAAAACAACAGTGAGATGGGATTTCATGGATTCATTTAGTTAGGAACGCACATCATCATCGACAGGCGGATAACACCTGTCAAAGCTTAAAAATATTGGCATATTAGAAATCAGTAAATATTCAATATCACATCCCACTGTTGTATAATTTTGAGACGTTATTCTGAAGCTACAAAACAGGGTTTGTCTTTAAACTACAGAGGAGATGTAAATATTAAGATTGTAAGCTGAACTGAAGGCCATGAGTAAAAAAAAAAAACTGCGCTGTGTGTGGATCAGCCAGGAAAAATAAATGGTTCCAAATAAATAGTAGAAAAACCCTGAATATCACAATATATATGAAGTAAAACACACTGAATCTTAGCAGGGAAATTGCCAGTTCTAATGCGACAGTTTCCGATCAGATCATCCCCATCATAGAAACAGAAATGTCATCAAAACAAAACAAAAAGAAATGTGCTCCAAATGTGGGAAGTAAGATGTGGAAAATGTAGACCTGGGTCCATAATAGGGCCCTGAAGCATAATGTTGGTAAATTTAGCTTGTTCTTTAATGGGACAAAGAACTTTTGGGTTTACTTTACTGGGGTTCTCATCAAGAAAAAGTACTTCAGTAATTTCACATTTGGTACCCCAAAACATATACAACCACAAACACCGCTCTGCAATAATAAATGAGCTATTCATGCAGTGCAATTCATTCATGTTAATATTCCAAAATGTGTGTTCTTAGTATCCTTGTGCTCTTCTGTTTTCCTTATTCATATTGTGTATACTTTGCATGTATACCTCACCTCTTTAACTTATAGTTCTGTATTCTTGCACTCATTTCCTCATACCGTGTGATAAGAATGCAAATTACCACCCAAAATATATCTGAATGATTTAGGGAAAATATAGAAATGTGTTTTTTCTGACAAACATTGCGATTTGATTTGCAATTTAATTTTGTAAAGTTGTGCTTCTCTTCAGTATTCTCTGTGTAACAGATTTGAAACACCACATGAGAAACCAACATAAAATCATTTCTAAACTTTTGAAACTAGTTTAAACCCTGTGTCTGGTGTCTAGTATGCACCGAACAGCCGGCATGAATAGCCTCTGAACGTTCCATCCGTCCATCCATCCATTATCAATACACTGCTTAATTCTCATTAGGGTCGTGGGGGAGCTGGAGTCCATCAAAGCTGATTTAGAGTGAAGGCAGGAGACACCCTGGACAGGTCACCAGTCTGTCACAGAGACAAACAATCACACCTATGGGCAATTTAGGGTTACCAATTAACCTCAGCATGTTTTTGGACTGGAGGAGAAAGCTGGAGTACCCGGAGAGAACCCACACATGCACAGGGAGAACATGCAAACTCCATGTAGAAAGATCACGGGAAGGCCGGTAGACAAACTCACACAAACTGGGGATCTTCTAGCTCCAAGACAACAGTGCTAACCACTGAGACACTGTGCAGCCCAGGTTGGTCATAATGTTTCGTAGAAAGACAGTTCATTAAATGTGAACATCTTCAGAATGCACATTTTTGCACCAAAACAAAAGGGAAAAATTAGAAGTTGTTGTTATTCATAGATTATTATGCTGTGATTTTACTGGTCTGACCCACTTGAGATCAAATTTAGCTGTATGTAGACTCAGAACTAAAATGAATTTGACATCCCAGATCTAATTTATTTAAATTCTAAGGTCTTGTAATACTTGACAAAAATAAAGAGAAAATAAAAAGGTTTGTCCTATTTTGCTCTTCATTTATCTTTGTACAGTGCAGTGATATCAAAATCTGTCATGGGAGGAAGCTGGAGTATCTGGAGAAAACATGCAAACTCCATGTAGAAAGATCCAGTGAATGCTGGGACGTGAACTGGGGATCTTCTAGCTGCAAGACAACAGTGCTAACCACTGAGCCGCTGTGCAGTCCAGGTTGTTCATAATCTTTTGTAAAAGCATAGTTCATTAAATGTGAACATTTTTTGAATGCACTTTTTTTGCACTAAAACATGGGGAAAAATTTGAAGTTGTGGTTATGTAGAGGTTATTATGCTGTGATTTTACTGGTCTGACCCACTTGAGATCAAATTCGTCTGAACTAAAAGGAGTTGGGCATTCCTGATCTAAGGTATATACAGTCTAAGGTCTTGTAATACTTGATAAAAGCAAAGACAAAATGAAAAGGTTTGTCCTATTTTGCTCTTCATTTATCTTTGTGCAGTGGTACGAAAATCTGTCATGGGAGGAAGCTGGAGTATCTGGAGAAAACATGCAAACTACACAGAAAGATCCAGTGAATGCCGGGACACAAACCGGGGATCTTCTTGCTGCAAAACGACAGTGCTAACCACTGATCACTGTGCATCCCTTGAATGCTCCAATTAAATACAACTGAAAACAGCCAAACCTCAAACATGCTAATTACATTGTTTTAAATTGCAATTTTGTTATTAATTATTCTAAACAAAAAAATATTTAAGTATTGTCAGCCAAATTGGTAAAGCAAGACCTGCTCTGACTGATTATGTGTACCGGTAACTGATCTATGAAGTGGTATTTGCTTATAATCAATAACAACTCATCCAGTTCCTACACATGCTGATGGGTCATAAAAATGGTAAACAGAGCCATGTGCACGTCTCAAAACAGTAATATCTCTTGTGCTTCATCTTTGCCCCCCTCATGTTATGATTCCTGTCACCTTGCATGACTCCTGAGCTGCTGCTGCTGCCACCCATGGCTCCTTTAGGAGACAAGGAGGCAGTGAAGTCTGCTGGGGAGCCATACTGAACTGAGCCTGCGTAAACATGGAGGGGATTCCTAGGCACACTGAGGACAATCTCTACGAACCTCTATTCTCAGTGTCTGGTGGGGGGGGAGCAAGTGCTGCTGTGACGGACGACACGGATTTTGATCGCGGTTTACAAACAGTGATCGCTGCGTGCAGTGACACGGTGGTGAAAAGCCTACCGGTGTGGGTGCGAGTGTGGATCTTCAGGTTCTCGGAGCGTGCGAACATCTTGCCGCAGTTGGGAAATGCGCATGAAAACGGCTTCTCCCCGGTGTGCACGCGGATGTGGTTGATGAGTTTGTATTTGGCTTTGAACGCCTTCCCGCCGCGCAGACACTCGTCCCACATGCAGACATGGCTGAGGGTCTCCAGCCCCGCAGCGACGTGCTCGGTGGTGACGTGGTCCACCAGCTCGGGCATGGAGCTGAAAGTTTGGTCGCAGACGGATGTCGCTGTCCGCCCAAACCGCTGTCTCGTAGAAGTTCGGTCAATCCATTTGCACACCAGCTCCGTTTTGACGCTGGGGCCTTTGGAGAAATCCAGAAGGCCGTCCACCCCGCCGCCGGCACCGATGTCGGCAGGAGCGGAGATTCCAGTGGCCCTCGGCTGGAGCGGCGAGACGATGCTCGAAGCCCCGGAGTTGTTGTTCCCCAAAGGAGAGACGAGGCCATTGTGCCTGGCCACCACCGCCGTCCGCTTCATGCTCAGCACGGCGCGCTGTCCCGATCCGATTCCCCCAACTACAGTCCTCGTTTCTGCGGAAAATGACTTAAATCCAATTGTCAACGCGTTTCACCGCCGTCCCGCTTCCTTCCTGTGTGTTTTCATGAAAGCAAGAGCGCATGCGGCAGTGTCTTTACCCCCCGCTGCTCGGCGTTAGATCCCGAGAGTCAGATCCTCCATGCTTTTATTTACTGTGAATGGAGGTGAACGGAGTCGAAGGAATACAGCAGGCCGCGACCCAACACCAGTCTGACAGCGTCTTTGTCTCCTTTCCTTCCTCACTCCGGTCCTCTTTCCTTCTCTTGTTTTCAGCGGAGAAGTTGCAGAACACGGGATTACACAGATCCGCCTTCAGTCCAGAAGCTTTCCCACAGTATTTATAAGTTTGTCGAAGAAACAGAACGATTTAAAAAAAACACACACACATCTGTAAATAGCATGTAAAGAGGAGTATTTTTGTAACGAATTAGCCTAATGGCACACTCTTTTTTTCAATCATTCCTTGTTTGGTGATCAGATTTTCCCTCAGTGAAAATAAAGGCTTGCCACCAGATTTTACTGCTGTTGTCACAAAAAAATAAAAATAGACAATAAAACTCATTACGATTCCTCAGTCCTTCAAGCAAAATTCTTTGATCCAAAAGCATAATCTTTGTGCTGTATCCTCTGTGAGGAAAAAAGTACACATTCTCATTCAATGCTTTTTATCTATTTGTATTGTTTTCTACATTGTAGATTAATACTGAAAATCAACACTTTTTGTTTGCAACATAATTCCATATGTATTCTTTTATATGTCTTCAGTATTAATCTGTTATGTATAAAATATTAAAATAAAAACCACTGAATGAGGTGTGTCCAAACTTGCATGTCTACATATAGAGCACCCTCCATAATTATTGGCACCCCTGGTTAAGATGTGTTCTTTAGCTTCTAATAAATTCATTTTTTAAAAATAATATAAGATCAAAATGAAAAAAGAGGAAAATCCAACCTTTAATTAAAGTGCATTTATTCAGTGGGGAAAAAAATCACACATGAAGAAATAATTATTTTACATCAAATCATGTGTGCCACAATTAATAGCACCCCTGAAGATAATACTTTGTTCAACCCCCTTTTTCAAAACAGCACCTAATCTTCTCCTGTAATACATTTTTCTACAATTTTCAGTGTGAGAGTATGCTTCTGCAATAAAATTTAATTTATTTTTAGGCTTTCAACACATCTTAACCAGGGGTGCCAATAATTATGGAGGGCGCTGTGTGTGTGTGTGTGTGTGTGTGTGTGTGTGTGTGTGTGTGTGTGTGTGTGTGTGTGTGTGTGTGTGTGTGTGTGTGTGTGTGTGTGTGTGTGTGTGTGTGTGTGTGTGTACTTGTTTCTGCTATACCGGTGGGGACTTTGACCTGACTATTTGCTATAAAGGTGGGGACTTGTCTTACGGTGGGGACCTAAAATGAGGTCCCCACGGGTGGCAACATCGTTTTCTTGGCCATATTGTTGTTAATAAAAAATGTAAAAGTGCAAAAACGTTTGTTTAGGGTTAGGCATTGATTTGGTGATGGTTAAGGTTAGGGTTAGGGTAAGGGTTAGGAGTTAGATATGAATGGGAGTCAATGGTAAGTCCCCACCGGTATAGAAAAACAAACGTGTGTGTGTGTGTGTGTGTGTGTGTGTGTGTGTGTGTGTGTGTGTACACACACACACACACACACACACATATATATATATATATATATATAGAGAGAGAGAGAGAGAGAGAGAGAGAGCGAGAGAGAGAGACAACTATCTATTGACAACCGAAGCATTTTTGTACCTCGGCTGCAGCATCTGGTTCTCTTCTTTTGTTGTATTTATCCTTTATATCACTCTTGTTGAGTGTCTTTTTTGAATTCTATTTTTGACAGTTGTGTGTTCTTTAACTTGACTTCCCTATGTGCCTAAACTGTCTGTTTATGTATACAAATGGTAAATAAAAACGGGCGGCATAGCTCAGTGGGTAGAGTGGCCATCTCGCAACTGGAGAGTTGCGGTATGATTCCCCCGGCCCGTCGTGCTCATGTTGAAGTGTCCCTGAGCAAGACACCTAACCCCTAATTGCTCCTGGTGGGTTGTGGTTAGCACCTTGCATGGCAGCTCCTGTCATCAGTGTGTGAATGGGTGAAAGCGATGTATCATGTAAAGTGATATATAAATACAACCATTTAAAAATCTTTTTTAAAAAAAACACATGAGAGGATCATACTACTGTATTTGGGTGACAGCAGAAGTTCCATCCATCCATTCTCTATACACCGCTTTATCCTCACTAGGGTCCCCAGGTGGGATATGCGCCAGCTCACTTTTTCTTTAGTCCAAAAAGTGAGCAGAGTTTCTGAAGGGGTGTGAATCAATGATCCAGCAGAGACTGAGTGACTGAGTGGGGTTTAAATAGTGAGGAGAGCTGGTGGACAGGTGAGCTGAGTTTAGTGATTACTGCAGCTGACAGTCATTGGGGTAGTCAGCAGGCAGAGTACAGATAGAGCAGGAGGGTGAGTGGCAGGGAGAGAGAGAGACATGAGGGAGAGGTGACAGATAGGGAACCAAAAAGTCAGGACAAAACCAGGAAACAAGAAAGGAGGAAAAAGAGGAAGAAAGGGGGAAGAAGGGCAGGGGCCAGAGCAAGATCCTAACAGAGATGGCTTGAGGATGGACAAACTCTGGCAAACCTTTATGAAGATGTGCATAGAGGCAGCTGTAATACTGAGTGTTTGTTTTGGATGAGATGTTTAGATCTACAGTGGATAGTTCCACAGCTAGTCAGCAGAGCAAAACATCTGAAGGTAAGGTAAAACCTCCTCTATATACACCGCTTTATCCTCACTAGGGTCGCGGGGGGTGCTGGAGCCTATCCCAGCTGATTCAGGCGAAGGCAGGGGACACCCAGGACAGGTCGCCAGTCTGTTGCAGGGCTACATAAGGTAAAACCTATGTGAATGAAAGGTTTTCCAGCTGGATATTTCCTAGGGCATCACACTGACTTGCCTTCTTTCCATTGTGTATCCTGCTGCATCTCCTCCCGAGGTTTCCTTTAGGTCTCCCTCTCTGGCCACACAATTTAAAAGAAAATGTAACTTCCCAGACGAGGCCACCTTTGTCCTTTGCTGCATTGTCAAACTCCCCTACTCATGTGACCATTGTTGCTTTCCGCGGTGGACAGGGATCTGATTTGACACTCTGATCAGTCTGCAGCTACCCAGTCTTATGCACAGCAAGCTGCAATGCACTCTGTATTTGGTACCTTCATATCATAGCGAGCATTAGGGTTTTCAGTAGCTCTTCTGTGGGATCATAACATACAAGCAATCCTTCACTCCGGAATAGATGAGTACACAGTCATCTCGTGGGGTAGAAAGACGTTTACTGCCTCGACCAGCTAGCAGTTTTGTAGTACCATATTTGGTTTGTTTTTTCTTGGTGTAATGAACGGCTGTCATGGAGATCTTCAGTTTTTTCGCTACCTGTCTCTCACTCGTGTAAATTTCCAGCAGTGACAAAATGGCTTCACATAATTATTTAGTTTTAGGCATTATGTGAGAGCTGATGACTTCTGAGTTTGTGCAACGGCTTGTAAGTAAGCAGAAAACCACTCTAGGCCATTACATGTCCAGTGCTGCTTATGGCCTCTTACATACCCTAGGAATACAATGAAGCCTAAACATGTAAAATATTCTGTTAATTTTATTTTAATTAATTAATTTATTTGGACTGGACAGTGCATATTAATGAACATACAATCTCATAACAGTTTACACAAGGTTGCAGTGAATACGCCGGATTTAGCACAAGGCTAATTTCTATTCGTTGTCCCACACATGAAAGAAAAACACAGAGGTTTACAGACGTAAAAAAAAAAAAAAAAGCAATGTAGTAAAACAAAAACAACAACAATAATAAATACTGACTGGGTGAAACCTACCCTAAAGTGCTACTATTTTAAATAGGACATGCAGTATTATGTAATCAGCTGCATTTTTTGACGTGCACTAGGCACTGAAATGCACATATATATATATATATATATATATATATATATATATATATATATACATACATAGATATAAAATATATAAATAGTTATATATAGCTATAGTTATGTTATTATGCTCTTTTCCTTATTCCTAGGGTGACACCAACAGTCACAATACTTGTATGTTGTAAATTCCATAAAGCTGATTCCAACACAAATATGTAGTATTGGCCTATTATAAATGTTAATTTAAAAATAACACATTCATGTCTTACCATTTTACAATTTTGCAGTATTTAGGGTAGTGCCATGACTTTGCTTTTAGATATACTACTCAAATGTTGCTTTGGCTTTGACGATTCAATATGTTTCTGTACTACAGAATGGGCTAGTTAAGTGAGACCGACATGTTGCTGAACTTTATTCTGGAAATTTTTGACCGGAACCTGTAGTAAATGTGGTTCCTGCCTGGGGAACCGTTGTGGATGCGCGTATGGTCTGCGAAATACTGCACAGTCTGTGCATTAAAACACAGAAATGTCCCAGTCCCCGGACACCCGCAGCCTGGTCTCAGCCTCCTCCCAGCTCAACCTGATGGAAGTGGACTCGGTGAGAGACTCTGCTTATTCTCCTGTCATGGCGGTCAACGTTTATCTCGGTGCTTCCGCAGCACTCTTGTTGTTTTTCCGGCGTCAACACACTGTGAGATGTACTGATTCTACACAACGGTATTACGATATTACGAACTTAGTGTCCCTTGGAAAAGCACATTTTATTCAATAATAAGCCCAGTTGTGACTTGGGAAGTCTAGAAGAGGCTCAGTTGAGTGTGTCGGATGAGATAGAAGGACATTTTAAACGTGTGTGATTTCATAGTGTGTCGTTGTAACAGACGAAAAGCTGTGAGGCGTTAAGTGATGCCACAAATGTTGCTATAAAGGTTTGTGAAGGTATCGGGACATTTGTGAACAGATCTTCTTGTACGTCTTCCTTCAGTCAGAATATTATCACGTGATCCAGTTATAGCTACCGTAAAGGTCAGGCTCAACGACTCAATCAACATCACAAGTAATGTGCTGTTATTTTCACAATTTTCAGAAACCTAAAGTAAATGTGTTGGTGTCGTCTCTGTCTGAAGTAACTCCAGTTGTGTCGCCTTGTGTGGCAGCAGGTCGCCCACTAAACACAAGGCTGGTGGTTTACCTCTATGTGCTGAGGCTTTATTGGCAAACACTGAGCCTGAAGCTGCCTCCTAAAGCAGATGTTTGCATGTCAGGTTCTTACCTTCTATGACTGCCTTGCTACCATTAGTGTGTGTGTACGTGCATGTGTGTGTAAATGAGTGAATGAAAACAGCAAAGTAAAGCACTTTGTAGAGCCTCAGCAAATGTTAAAAGTTGCTATATTAATGCATACTTATACCTTCCGCAAGCCCAGCAAACAGGAGTATACTGATCATCCATCCATCCATTATCTATACACTACTTAATCCTCATTAGAGTCATTGGGGGACTGGAGTCTATCCCAGTTGAGTTAGGTTGAAGGCAGGATACATCTTGAGCAGGTCACCAGTCTATCACACGACTACATATTGGGACAAACAATCACATTCACACCTATGGACAATTTAGAATCACCAATTACCCTCAACATATTTTTGGATATACTGTGCTATACTGATGAGTTAGTAGCTGTTAGTATTACATTTAGATGACATTGTTCTATGTGTTCTGTGTCGTAACACTTGACATGCACCAGTTAATCCTGGATGTTGTTATGCTGTGTACCATTACGGTGGACTGAGTGCTGATCATGTTTTTACAGTGACCTGACACAGGGTGATGGGAGACTTTCCCACCATACAAAATAGCAATAAATTCATTTATGCATTTTTCTAATTTGTATACTGCATTGCTTTAGATGGCATGTTGTTTATTTTATGCCGTACTGGTCCCACACATTCATCACAATTAGGCATGACCAGTGTGCATCTGAAGTGGTCAGAATTTGAGTGATGTTAATGAGGTTCCCTCCAAGAACACTGGAAGTCTTTATACTCTTAACCATACCATAAAAAGGAAATATTAAGTCTCTCAAAATGCAGCTTTAGTTGTTGATGTTTATATGATGGTACATTGAATTCTGTGTTTTGGATTCACTGGTGTTTTAACAGCCAGAATCTTTTTTTAGGGGACTGTCTTGGAGCTGTTCCGTTTATCATCCATGCCTTGTCTACATCCCGCCTTCTCCAGCAGGGAGCTTATCCCAGCTGCTTTACCTGCTTTAGCGCAGGGCTCCAGACTAACCTTTTCAGTGGTAGCACTGGATGCTGTCACATTTCTCAGTTGGTCGCACCAGCACATGATTTAGTCCCGATCCGATCCCTGGTTTCTACAGAAAACGAGTTAAATCGAGTGTGCTCACCATCGTCCTGCTTCCTTCCTGTGTGTTTTCATAAAAGCAAGCGCGCCTGCGGCAATGTATTTTATTTTGTCTACATGGGCTGTTTTCTATGAGCAAAACACATTTTAAACATCGACATCCCAGACGATCTTGATCATTCAATTATAGGAAGCCAAGATTGGGATTGCTGTCAAGTTTTGTTTAATTTTTCAGCCCCAACTGTGCTATAGCAAATGTGATCGATTGCTGTGGGCTTCTTTTTCTGTTTAACTGACTCAGTCGGTATCTTTTGCCTGCACCTGCACTCTTTTTCACTAGGTGTGTCTGAGATGGACCTCTCTCTCTCCACCAACGCCCTTCTCTCTGCTCACTATGTGTTTTAAAGTAATCAGCTATAGATCATTTCTTCTTTGAAACACGGTTACAGTAAAATGGATTGTTTCACTTATCAGGCAACAAAAAACTTACTAAGCCAGTGAAGAACTCGGTCCTTTACAAAGACAACACAGAAAGACAGATACACACTCACGCCTACAGAATTAGAAAATCAGTCAACCTAAATGTGTCTGAACAATGGGCTGCACAGTGGGTCGGTGGTTAGCTCTGTCTCCTTGCAGGTAGAAGATCCCTGGTTCATGCCCTGCCTTCTTGGGATCCTTCTACATGTAGTTTGCATGTTCTCCCTGTGCATGTGTAGGTTTTCTCCAAGTACTCCGGCTTCCTCCCTTAGTCCCAAAACATGCTAAGGTTAATTGATGATTCTAAACTGTCTGTAGGTGTGAATATGAGTGTGATTGTTTGTCTCTATGTGTAATTCTGCGATAGACTGGTGACCTGTCCGGGATGTCGCCTGCCTTTGCCCTAATGAGGATTAGTGGTGTATAGATAATGGATGGATGGTTATCTTAACAATGTGGGAGGAGGCTGGAGCATCTGATGCAGGCAGAGGATGAGCACATACACTACAGCCGTGATTCAAACCCAGGACCTTCTAGCTGTGAGGGGCCAATGCAAGCCATTACACATTGCCCAGTGCAAGGAACCTTTTAAAACAACTGTGTTTGTTCCTGCTCTTGATTTTTTTTCTTATATCTGTAGTGACTATTATTCTTGGGGATCAACCGATATTTCTTCTTCTTTTTTTAATTGCAGATGATATCTGGACCCAATATCATTACAGTTTATTTATTAGCATGTTGTAGCAGTTTGTCTCCTTCAGTTCCATACGCGCTTCTTCTTCTTTTTGTTAATCTTTTTCTATTCTATCGCTTTTATTGCCTACTAAGGTCCAGGTCTTAAAATATTATATCTTATGATTTTCCAGACACCGTTTCAGGTTAATGTATGACTTTCTCTTACTTAGCAACTAGCTGTTAGTGTCGCCTTAGCCTCTGTGAAAGCGGTTATTGTCTTGATGTGTGGACATGGCTGTGCTTCTTGTTTAGTGTTTGCACACTTTGGCTAGAGAGACGTGTTTGTCAGTTAGGGCAGGTTGTTTAAGGTAATCTGACTTTAGAAAGATGTTATGGTGCTCTAGAAGGTGCATGTCATCATAAAAAATTCCAGGTGCACCACATTATCATCACGTTAACACCTAAAAGTGGATTATTGGGATCTTTTCTGCCTAATGGCCACACTGGGAATGCTTGTATAACACTGCTGTGTTTATTAAACCTTCAATTCTGTCTCGTACCTCACCTTCTAAATACAGCTCTGCTAATTCACTGGAGCCGTTCCACTCTGCCTATGTCTCTGTGTGAACAATTTTGTGATAAACAGTCAATAAAAATAATGATAGCAATGATCTAAACAGTTGGATTTTTTTAAGGGGGTACAGGTGCTCAAAAGCTCATGACACTTTCCAAATCTGTCCGAAATGATGAAATATATCTTTTGGTATGGGTGTGGCAGAATGTGTTCTAAGTCGTGTCCTAAAGATAAGTACATGCCATTATAAAATCTTAGCCATAGTGCCATCTACTGGCAGCAGAAAGTTACAGGACCCTTATATTTAGAAAACTGCTCCATGTAGATTAACCAGATGAACCTAAAATTTGGTCAGTAAATCAGTCAAAATTGACTACTAGTGATAGCAACCCCTACTGAACACAGGAAACCAGCCTTAAGCAACAAAATCCTTTGATTTAAGTGTGTATTCTCTAGTGGTGCATGTTAGACAGAGGAAGTGACATGAAACAGGCAATACATTAAGACTCACAGCCAAAAAAATTAATAAAATAAAATAAATTAAAAAATGTAGTTGTGACTGCGGTTAGCGATGTCAAAAAAGTTCATAATTGTATCAAGTGTTATGAAAATTTACATTTTATGGGTCTTTGGTATGGATGTGGCCAATTGTCTCACCAGTGCCCTCCACAACATTTCTGTATGTACAAACAGAATTTGACAGCTTCATGTAACATCCCAGGACTTACAAAGCAGTCACCTGGAGTGCCAGGAAAACAAGTGGTGCTTAAACAAATCTTTGGTATAAGGAGAGACTGTACACAGACATACTTTGTTGTCCACACCTTTACAATTCAGTAGAGTTGTGATTGAAGTGGCTGCTGCCAGACTTTTTAGGGGCTTTGATTGTACAAGCTGTAGGGCGGCATAGCTCAGTTGAGGGTTGAGTGGCCGTCTTGCCACCGGAGGGTTGCGGTTCGATCCCCCGGCCTCGTGCTCATGTCGAGGTGTCCCTGAGCAAGACACCTAACCCCTAATTGCTCCTGGTCGTGGTTAGCTCCTGCCATCAGTGTGTGAATGTGTGTATGAATGGGTGAATGTGACGTATCATGTAAAGCGATTTGGATCAAAGCGCTATATAAATACAACCATTTACCATTTACAAGCTTTCCAATGACAGAGCCCAAACACAGGAAGCATTTCTCCAGAGTTCATGTGCTACATTCAAACACTGGAACGCAATCTGTAACCGCCTGCTGCTTCCTCGTGTGTTCAGTTCGAAGGGAAATGCCAACCAACCGCATAGCAGATTGGCGCAGTCCTAATGTCCAACAGAGGATGCAGAAACCATAAATTGGCAGTTACTGTGAAAAAGGTTTCATCAAACAGCATTACTTTGGTGGCATTTTGAGTTTCACCATTAAACAGGAAGTTGTTGAGTAGCTAGGAATAGCTAGTAGCATGGAATGAAGACACCTACATGGTCAGTCTCATCTAAAGACTTTTTGATGCCAAATTGTGAAGCTTTTGAGCTTTTCATGAATGACATCCCTGTGATGGTGTGGCAAATTTGAATGTTTTATGCCATGAATCAACAATTGTAAGTGGGGTTTATATCGTCTAATCTGCCAAAAACTTCCCACTTTGAATGAGATTACATGTTTTATACTAATATATTGCAAGATGTTATAGCATTTATCAGCTAGAATGGATATCTATTGCAAATATTCCTAATTAAATTCTTCAAAAAGGACATTTTGGATATACACACCAACATTCATCCAATATAGCTGTTATTGTAGATGTAGCACATCATTGTTGTAAGACAAGTGATGCCACTTTTACCATTCACATGTTTAGGATTTGTCATTACCGATACCTGTAATTCAGAAGCAGATATCTGCAATGTGAATTGCAGCAAACTGCAGAAAATTGATGAAAACTGGAATTCTACCACCAATTCTTGAATTACAGTTTTGAGTAAAAAAAAATTACACCAGAAATTGTGTTAGGCATCGAAAAACGACAGGCAAAGACATGAAATTCAGGAGAAGATATCCGAGCAATATAGAAACAGTGGTAGAAATTTAAAGTTTATAAATAATTTCTCAGCGGTGACAGTCTCGTGAGCCCTCGAAAAGATGTGTTTGAAGTCCTCATGTATCAGTATTGAATGTGTTACATTCCCTGTACCTACATAAAATTTAAAAGAAAAGCTTGTTTTAAACTAACCACAGCCTTACAACTCTGCTCAACTTGCAGGAAACTCATCCACCACTTCTAAATACACGCTTTTGGATGGATTGTTATTTTTAGTAGCACTTGCATAGTGCTGATGTGTGGTTTCTGGTAATATTTTAGGGTCAAACACATGGAGGACAAGCTCCCAGTGAGACTGACAAAGGAGATGTAGATATGCATACAACAAAGAGAGCGCAGAGAAACAAATCCTGCATTCTAACCCTCTGTGTTTTTGTTACTTCTGTTCTCAGATCGACGATAAGGAGTTTGACATTCCCCAAGTGGATACCCCTCCCACACTGGAGAGCATCCTTAGTGAGGTCAAGTACATGTAACTTTTTGAGTATCTTGGCAGCTTTCTGAAACTATTTTTAATCAGCTTTGAGAAGCTGCTGTACTTCTACATTTATATGAATGTGCAGTATTTTCAGTCTTTCTATATATCTAATGATCTATTTAGGCAAAAAAGTAAGCATTTTATTTTCTATGATTTTATTAAATATGGACCAGTAATGAACAAATGCAACCTACCTTACTTAATAAAATGCAAATCATTGCAGTTTATCTTGTCAATATTGAATACGTCATTCAAAAATATAGAAGTATATGAAGAAAGAGCAGAGTCTAACTGATGAAACAGGACTGAAGGCTAGAGTTAGAGCCACTTTAACGTCTAAAAACATACTCAGACCTCCTGGATTTGGTATTCACAAGAAGCATCTTCTAGTGAACCATTCCCCACAAAAATATTTCTTAAGGTTTACTATTGTTGATTTCCATACAGTTTAAAAAGTTTACAAATACCTCTGACGAGTTTAGGTATTTCTTAGTTCACATTTTAATAAACTGACTATAAATGTCGTATCAACATGAGAACATTATCTCAAAGCTGACATAATGTAAATGCAGTGATAGAACATCGTGACTTGGTGCCTCTGGACCTGGACGGTTTGCCATCACATTTACAAATTTGTCAGTGTATCTTACTTTAGAATGTGTGTGTTGAACTGAAGCTCAGTAGACACAGTTCAACATCAAAAACCAAGCAAGTTTGATGAGCAAGTGTTTCTGATTTCCTTTCCCAGCACTGTGAATGTCTAATGGGTTTGTTGAAGACACATAAGACACTCAACAAAAGTCTAATCGCAGCATCTAAATGGTTTTCTTCCCTGACTTAGAGAAAAGAAGACAGTTCTCATCGAAAACCATCAGCATTCTGTCACTTTATTCAAATGACATGATGCCGGTTGTTTCATGATGTCTGTGGTGTTGTAGAGATGCCACGTGATGGAACAAGTACTTGTCATCTATGTCTAAAACAAGTGTTGATCACACCAGTTTTTATTTATTCACTTTATGATGCGGATTAATACAGAAAACGGGTAATTCCAAAGGGTTTGTGTACTTTCTTTTACCAAAAGATCCCTACCTAGTTACCTACATAAACAAAAACAAAACCGTCTTGCGCCTCATGGGACACCGTGCTCTGTTCTTTCTGAAAAGTGTCAAAATGAATGTTCTATTTAAGTGCACACTTGCATACCTTTGGTTTGCCACAGAGTAAAGCAAAAAAAGCTAAACAAATGAAGTCTTTTGTTACTCTGGAGAAAGCCAAAATGAACAAGATGAAATGATTGGTATCTATTAAAAGTGATGGTAAAACAGAGAATTGTTGTCATATTGAGAATGTCTTTCAGGCAAATGAATCTAATTTAGAGCCTTTTGGTAAGTCGGACCTGCTCTTGGCTCACAGAGCAAAATAATGAAGTTTTAAATAAAAGAACACCAACTTAATGATGGAGAAGGCTCAGGTGTGTATTGGGGTTGCCTTAATACAGCCATGCTGGTCTGCTACACGGCCGTATGCATTTCCCCTCATATCCAACACAGAAAACCACATAAGGAAACGGCAGCTGGTGACAGATCAGGTTGTAACAAAGTATCAGTGGTTATTCCTGAGGTGTTCTGAGCACAGTGTAAGAACACAGCACAGGATTTCTGGAGAAATGAGAACTTCTTGCTTCTCTTGTGTTTGGGCTCCATTGATGGAAAGCAAGTACAAATCAAAGCTCCCCAAAGGTCGATGGTGATTACTTCAATTACAACTCTGCCAATGATGAGTTCTGAAGGTGTGCTTGACAGAGAATCTCCTCGTACACACAAAACATTTGTTTTAAGCGCTACTTGTTTTCCTGGGATATGCACAGTCGACGTGCAGACGGCTGCCTGGTCACAAATTTTGGACTGCACACAGACGATCCACTCAGACCCTCGTAGACATGATGATGACATTTATGACACGCAGACCCCTGCTGATGCGTACAGAGAAAGTGTGTTTCGCCATTAGTCTCTGCAAGGCATAGTGAGGTCAGATTATCAAGCTGTTCTTCAACGATAAGTACTTTACAGTTTCACAGAGTTCTGTATCACTTGCGACCCATTTCTCATCCAACGTGGTAATGAGCCCTGACAAACATCTAAATGCAAGAATGGACAGGAAGAAAACAAGTAGCTGTCCTGAAGTGGCTGTTTAGTCCTGATCATAACTATTAATTTAATAATAACCCTAATGATATCCATCCATCCATTCTCTATACACCGCTTTATCCTCACTAGGGTCGTGGGGGGTGCTGGAGCCTATTCCAGCTGACTCGGGCGAAGGCAGGGGACACCCTGGACAGGTCGCCAGTCTGTCACAGGGCTACATATACAGACAGACAATCACACTCACATTCACACCTACGGGCAATTTAGAGTAATCAATTAACCTCAGCATATTTTTGGACTGTGGGAGGAAGCCGGAGTACCCGGAGAAAACCCACGCATGCACAGGGAGAACATGCAAACTCCATGCAGAAAGATCCCAGGCCCAGGCCGGGATTTGAACCGGGGATCTTCTTGCTGCAAGGCAAAAGTGCTAACCACTATTCTACTGTGCAGCCCCCTAATGATAATGATATAATAATGATAATTTAATCTGTGAGATTAAAGAGCATCAAACCTGTAAAAGCTGGAACAGTTGTGAAAATACCAGTTAAAAAGCTATAAAAAGTGTTTGATTGCACTAATTGTCTTGAAATGGAGTGCTGCAAATTGGAAAAGGATCCCAGTATTTTTGTTCCATTTTCCTCTGATGTATTATTATTCATTTTACTGTGACAAACTCCTCCTGGAGATGTAAGATTGAAGTCAAAATTTGGACAATCCAATCTAAAGATGTTCAAAATATTAAGTTACAGCCATAAGCTCCATCCTCTGGGAACAGGATACTACATGTTTTATGTAATGTATTTGCACAATTTCCCCCTAAGCCTCATTAAAGTCTTGCTTTACTGACCATGTTTGAGGTGGATCTGGTCAACCCACCAGGACAGGGGTGCTTCAGGCACTTCTTCACCCTGAAGAATAAAATTCTGTGAAAACTAATACTATCTGTGAAAATATTTAAGGACATTGGTGCAATATAATCGCAAGCTTCATTACGAAAGAGTTTGGTTTGATGGAATACTGCTGTTCTTGCACTGCACAACTTCACACAGTTTCAGATAGCTGTGATTAATTGTTTAGTGCTTTTGTAGAAACACTGATGTGTAAGTTGTAATGTGTAAATGATTAAACCGAGGTTTCATTTTTCATTAAATGTGAATATTTCAGAATTGTACTTTTTTGCACTAAAACAAAGCAAAGCATTTGGAGTTTCGGTGATTTATAGGTTATTATGCTGTGACTTTACTGATCCGGCCCAGTTGAGATCAAATTGGGCTGTATGTGGCTCCTGAACTAAAGTGAATTTTACACCAATGCTCTAGGAGCACAGAAGAATGAAACATGTAATTTCCTGTTGCCAGTAGGTGGCCCTGTGACTATAACTGAAAATACTATCCAGGCTTACACGCTGATGAAACTGGTGAAGTTTGGACAGATTGGACAATGCACATTAGGTTAAAAACTGTTTCTTTACTAATGGTGGAAACTTGAAGCTGGTCATTCCACTACAGACATGCCTTTCTGCAAAATCAAAACTTTTGCAATTTAGCATCACAATGGTAGTTAGGAGAGGTTTCTTCTAGCTGAGGTCTGTTATGCTGCCCTGTCTGTGCCCTTTGGTTTGAGATGCATTTGTTTTGCTGTGTTGCAGTTAGAGGATGAGGAGGAACCATTTGTGTTGGAAGACACCTGTGTGTTAAACACAGACAACATGGATGCCCACTCCTGTGACACCTCCTCTCTGGCCAGCTCTGACAGTGGAGACCCAGCTCACCTCAAACGGCATGAATCCACACAAACACAAACACAAAATATTCATGCCCTTACATAGTTATTTACACGCTTGCTTTTTTTGTGTGTAATACCAATTTCAAAAACTATTTTCTGAATGAAATAAACCAATTACAAGGAAATTCAATACCTAAAATGAAAAATGTTTGCTTGGAAAATCAGGACATTTTAAATGCCTAATTGACCTACATGATGCATTGTGCATCATGTATAGAAATATTTTATTTAAAGATTATTTTTAAATTTGAATTTTAAGTTGCAAAAAGTTGCAACTTAAAATTCGATAGATGTGCCAAGTGTTTACCTTGTATTAAATTTGAATTTTAAAATACTTTAAGCATTAATAAATATTTTATGTAGGGGGTTGTGTAGGTAGCATATGTAGTCTTTAGAACAACAACCCAAACACTGTGTAGATGTTACTGTTGCAGCCACAACACAAGCATGAACTAGTACAAACTCACATTCTAACCCTTAAATAGTCCACAAGAGGCATGATCGTCAGCCAAACAATAATGCAAATGCTGAATTTAAAGTTTGTGCACTTCCCTTTTTCTTTTTACATGTACAAGTTAATAAAGTATTTTTTGTCTTTGTGTTTGTCCAAATCTATGCACTTGTTTATGTCTGTCTGCGTGTGGACATGAAGAAAGAGGAGGACAGTGGATCTGAATGCAACCGTTCATGGGTCCGTCCTTCGACACAGTCTGCTCAAAGGCATCTCTGCACAAATCGTGTCTGCTGCTGTAAGGCTGTAACACACATTTATTTTTTATTTGTTAAGTATCTTACTAATTTATTGTGTTCCCATCCTCTTGCCCAACAACTAAACGTGTAACCTAAATTTGTCCACAAAACACAAAGACACACATCTCACAGTAACACATGCATTCTCATATAGACACATGAACAATCATGTTTCCATCACTTCAGGAATTGATCTCGTGCATTTATTTCCTCCAGACTTAGCCTAACCATACCAACCATTTGCCTCATCCTGCCTCAGACATTGACCTAAACCTAACCTTAGCCTAACTTTCACCAATTATTCATACTAAAATTTAACGATCCCCACAGTTTGACGTTGTACACAAATTTTTGTACTCACACATAAGTCACAGAAATGGAAGGACATTGAAGATTAGTCCTAATAAAAACATTTGTATCTTCACTCAGGACAAAGTGGATGCTGGACTGCCAACAGCTATAGTGAGTATTTGTTTAATCAACTAACATTTCAACTCATCAGAGTGGTGGGGAAAGTTTAAAGAACAGTTTGTTAACACACTCTTTAAGGATTGACTGTGTATGCATTAAGGATTTATTTGAGCAATAGCATCATCTGAAAAGTGACCACATGCGAGATTTAATGGGAAGAAATTGAAGTTGAAGATTTGGTTTTGTTATTTTGCATCTATTAGCAAATAATGACAGACATCCAGGAAATGGGAGGGTGGAGATGACATGCAACCCAAACTGGAATCTGACTGTAATATTGCAAGTATAAGCTCTAACTGTGAGTTCCTGAGGTGCTTCACAGTTTTAGCATTCACTTAAATGGCTATGGTAATTTAAATTAACTTCAGACAGCAATGCAGACTCGCCTTAGACTGCTTTAAGCAACAATGAAGCAGAAAGTAAAGATAAGCCCTGTTGACAAAGAAGCACTTACATTTACATTCAACTGAAAAAAGAGGGAGGGGAGAAACAGAGACAATGTGGGAGTGTCCACATTTTGAGAATTTATTGCTTCTTTGTTGTTGTTTTTTTAATCTAGTAGATTGGGAATACCAATACTAAAAAACTATAGAGAGCACCTGTTTTTGTGCTTCTGATTATATGAGTCTTGGTTGAGGCAGAACATTTTTTCATGATCTATTTTTTCCCATATTTCCTGTAATCAGCTCTAAGCTGTGTATTTCTTGTGTTTAGACGGTGTCAGGTGTGATTGCTGTGGGAACATCTCATGGTCTGGCTCTGGTCTTTGGTGAGTCCAAACTTGATCACCCCCTTTATATGTTTGCAGTCAGGTCAAGGATGTTTTAGCACTGTAAACCTTTTTACAATATGAATCTTACACAGTGTAGAGAAAGCTCATTAAAGGATAATGCTGTCATATTTCCCATTATTATGGCTGCTGTGCTTTGTACTCTTCACATTCACTGTAGAGATGCAGGGAAAAGCTCTCTGAAGCTTTGAATAAGAAGGATTTTTATCCGAGTCATTTTAAATGTTTGTTTCCGAGTCTGACTTGAAATGTACACAAAAAATGACACCAGAAATGGTCATACCAAGTGAGTTAGGCACCCGTGTCTGTTTTAGCAGCATAAAGGGACCAACACAATATTAGGAGGGTGGTCATAATGTTATACCTGATTGGTATAACATTGGAAACTGGTGGTGTTCCTGCACTCAGTCCTCTGCTGTCAACTGAGGAAGAGGAATACTGCAAAGAATGGGAAAAGTTTAAGCAAGACAGAAAATCTTGTGTTTGTCCAGAGCTGAGAGTAACCTCAGCCATAACTACAACAAAAGAGTTTGTTGGTTTGATAAATATTGCTATACTGGAAATTCTGTTTTGAAACAGCCAGCAAATGGCCCCATTGCAGTTACAAAAATGGCCATTTCTGGTGTTACCAGTTGTGACAACTTGTACTAAAACGAGTTGACATGGGACTGCTGGTTGAATTGAAGATATTTCTATTGGTTGTGTTAAGTGTTCTGGATGTTCAGTTGTGTTTTACTATCTATACAGTGTTTCCCCTCCCATATAACCGACGAGGCAGGCCGCCTCGCTGGTATAGGCCACCGCCTCATTAAAATTCTGCCGACATTGCCGACATTGCCGCCTCACTGGTCCGCACCAAAAAAAAAGGGCAGTGCAAAACCCGCCGGACCGATGAGACCGTCCGCGGGGGGTGCGCGGCTACGGTGGAGCCCGCTAGTATATATAATCCCCCCCTCGTTTTCTGTTTAGAGCTTTAATGGCTGAAGTGCTTAATTATTACACCTTGCAATTGTGTACTATTGAATTGTTTGATTAGAGTCTGAGGTGAGCTGGTGCGTTAGCGTTGCATCTAAGCTTTTTTGAGGCATGTAATTATCAAGAAAAAACTTGAAAATATGTAGTTTTTGTATAGTTAATAGTTTTTAATCAATGACTGGCGTAGGACTTTAATACATCTTTAATAACTGGGCAGAACAAAGATGCTTCCACTTATTTGATTTGCATTTCATGTCTGTACAGATGCAGACAGGAAGATAGACTAAATATGGCCAACTTCTATGGCTGTAAATTACCTTGATAATATCAGAGCTACATCTCCTACAATTTGAATCTGACGGCATTCCTGAGAGACAAGACAAAGACATGCATAAATTATTTGTTAGATTTTTTAAATTTATTGACAGTGGACGCTTTGAACTTTTGAATGCAATCAGTTTATTGTAAGCAAATTATTCAGCTAAATTAAATCTTCAGTCAGAAACTGAGAAAAACATAAATTTTCTGCAGTTACATTTTGTCTATATATGGACAATTAAAAAGAAACATGACCTTAATGGAAACACGTTTTTAATTTGTAATTAAGCATTGCATTTCTAGCTATATTTAACATTTATTTATATATTTGTGTTTCTATATTTCGTGTATAACAGTATGAACTCAGTGAACTCAGTATGTTGGCTTAATACATGACAGCATCATTGACATCCACCCTCAGAACTGCTTCACCATTGTCTGACATGGAGGCACCGACGGCCACGTAGTCACCGTTATAACAAATGCTGGAGCCGTCAGCCTTTCCTCTTACAAAGTTCATTTCACTTCCATTATACATTATGTCGTAAAGATTATAGTCACAGTCATTTCCTCTCTCAAAGATTCCCACAGCAAACCAGTTGGAGTAGAGGTTTCGGTCAAAGGGCACAGAGTACATGACCGCCACGATGTGGCTATAGTCGTTAATGCTAGGGTTGAAAAGGTCGTAGGTAAAGACGCCAACAGCTCCGGTTGCAGCGCCGGTGACCTTGTTGAACAGCGCACTGGCATTACTGCAGGGGCCCACAAATGGTGACAAAGGAACCTCACAGCAGCCGCTCTCAGTGAACACTCTGAACACAAGGACAAAATGTATCAGTACGATGCTTAAAGAAATGATTTCACCGCGGAATTCTAATGTCTGTGGTGTTTTTCTGCAAGCATGTTAATAAAGCCACGATGACTCACAACAGTTTATTTAAACTGCATTGCAATACAAAATGTTTTATCTGATGGTATTGGCACAAATCTGATTAAATACAATTTATAGGACACAGTGGTATGAGGTTACATTTTAGCTACAAGAGCTTTAGTGAGATCAGCCAGTCATAGTCAGAGAGTTCTGTTTCAGTACAGAAGTGTTGGATGTGGCTGAGGTCAGGACTGTGCAGACCACTCGAGATCTTCCACATAACACTGTGTGGAAAAGCAACTCTTTATGAACCGGGCATTGTCATTTGTGTCAATGTCAGGTTTGTTGTAATCTAAAGATGATAGCTGATGAACTGAAATTAAATAAAAGCCAAAGAAAGGACAAATGCTATCACACTAAAATCCTACAGTACCGTTGAAAAGTTTGGGGTCACGCAGGCAATTTCATGTTTTATGTATTC
Organism: Acanthochromis polyacanthus; assembly: GCF_021347895.1. Lineage (NCBI taxonomy): Eukaryota > Metazoa > Chordata > Actinopteri > Pomacentridae > Acanthochromis > Acanthochromis polyacanthus. Next base: position 20,064,279 of record NC_067127.1, on the reverse strand, counting down.
AGGAGCTAACATAATTTCACAAGAGTTTTCTAATCATCAATTAGCCTTTCATCACCATTAGCTAACACAATGTAGCATTAGAACACAGGAGTGATGGTTGCTGGAAATGTTCCTCTGTACCCCTATGGAGATATTCCATTAAAAATCAGCTGTTTCCAGCTAGAATGGTCCTTTATCACATTAGCAATGTCTAGATTATATTTCTGATTCATTTGTTATCTTCATTGGAAACAACTGCTTTTCTTTCAAAAATAAGGACATTTCTAAGTGACCCCAAACTTTTGAACGGTAGGGCATGTTACCACTGAGAGTAGCTAACAGATTATTGTATTTTCTCTATTCAGCGAGTGCAGAGGAAATGTTTAGGATTTCTGTTACACATTGTTACCACTACAACTGAGGTCACTCCTCAGAGAAAGTTAGATATAAAAGCAAAGTAAAAACCTTGGATTTGCCAGAGTGTAGTAGTTGGAGTTGTTGTTGATCTCAACAGTGCAGCTGCGATGAACCATTATGGTGACGTATGCAGTGGTGGCAGACAGAGAGGCCGGTTGTGAACTAGAGACAAGACAGCATTACTTCAGTTAATTCAGCATCTTAAAATAGAGAAACTCAGATTTAGCGAGTTATGTTTTCTTAATTGATGTAATCGTTGAAACGGTGCATCAGTGTGTGATGTTGTTGGAATTGCGGAAATCGGGGCTTTAGAGTTGGGTGCTTTGGATTAAAAACCAAAGCAGTTTTAAGATGTGCTCATATGAGAAAAATTAAGGCTGTTTACTAAGCCACTAGTTGCTGACAAAGACCTTGAATAAAACAATGGTTTGGGTGGCAGTTGGAATTGGGTTAGATGTCATTTTCACTGCACTGTATATTTGTCAGCACAACAACAGGCACCTTATTACCAATTAGTCGTGCTTTGAATGCCACAGCCAGTCATAGCATTGCTTTGTGGCCACACTTTACCCGTCTTCTAGTGGCTGCTCTCATCAAGATATTGTTGTCTTTAGTCATCAAATTTCCAAATTGACCATCTGTCTAATAGTCTAATCTGGGACCACTGTTGGAATGACAAAATCCAATTTTACCAAATCTCTCTCACAACTGTCAACACATCTAATTTGCTTATACGAGAGTAACCAGGATGCTTGCAGAAAGCATCTCATGTAGGTTAAATAAACAGTCAGTAACCCGTAAAAGAAAGTTTTTGGATTTCTTTAGTATATTTCTATTAAAAAAATCTAAAAACTGAATTCTCTAAATTACAGGCACTTTGTGGTCAGATACATCCAGTTTGCTTTAATAATCCCTGAGATTTGTCTAGCAAATCAAATTTAGACTTTACTTTAGCAGCATAGACCTATGTATGTAAAGGTCAGAAAGTTAGCATGACAAACTTTATAACAAACTTATGAAATCCAACAGAAAATTGTGGTGAGACATTGATCATGACAAGTGTATCAAACCTTTATACTTTTTTTTTTTCAAAGGTTGAGTTATTGTGAAATGGATGAAGTTTGGAGCCATTAGGACAATTGCTAGAGTTGACCGTGTGCCTAACTGAGTAACCATGCAAGAAGAGGCTTGATTAAGGAGGTGACCAACAACCTAAGTGTCTCTCCAACAAAGCTTCCTAATTTCTTTGGAGCACTTCATAATCATAAGGTCATTATGGTAGAGTGGACTGATAAAGGAAAAGTCATATGGCAGCCTGCTTGGTGTTTAGCAAACAACATTTTCAAAGACTGAGATGATGGAAAGGTTCTGTATTCTGATGATATAAAAACTAAACCCTTCGGACAAAACTCCAAGAACTATATCTGTTGACACTCAGGTACTCCTCATTGCCTGACTAATACCAAATCTATGGTGCAGCATGGTGGTGGCAGCATCATGCCTGGGGGGACTGACTGCTCCTACTAGTGCTAGCAGTTTGACTTTCTGTATACTTGGTAGCATGGTACAACTACCTTTTCAAATGGTGGATATTTGCAGCATAAAATGTAGGTATCTTGCTGGAGATATTCAGCTTATTAACACCAGATTATCTGATAAGATTAGATAAGGGAACTTTGTAGTGTTACAGTAGCAAAGAGGATAGTACAAACATGTAAGGAACATTACTAGAAAAATTAAAATATACATAAGCACTGGTTCTTCCATATGTCTATATTCAGCTTAAGAAATCCAGACAATGTCACACTCACATGTTGCTGGGTCCTTCAACTCTCTGATCTTGTGCTCACATCTGGCTCTCCTTTAGGTTTCTCTTTTTCCAACATTTTTGTGTGTTATGTGCATGTTTTCTTTGTTTTATCCCTGCAAGTGTGAGCTACCACAACCTGTTGCTGTAGCCTCATATGATGATAGGGCTGACACAAACTGAACAGCTGCATTTACTGTAATTTATTAATCAGTTAAACTGATGTGTTTTTATGAGTTTCTTTTTTGTGGTATTGTTTGCAATTGTGTAATTACAGAGCTCTAGTGAAAACTCATTAGTAGAAAGCAAATGATGGGTCGCTTTCTCCACTATTTCTTGCTTCTTACCAAATTATCTTTCTTTTCTGCTGGAAGATTATACACATCTGATGTGTTTTCAATACAAAAATGGACTAAAATAAATCCAAGGGTTTTCTTTCAAAGAGATGAAGTTGCAGATCTGATTCGAAATACAAAGAATAAAGGAATATATGACCAAAACGCATATAAACTTTTGATCACAGGATCAAGAGGATGACAAATCTAAAGAAATTGGACTAATGAGTTATGGTGTAGAAGAAAATGCCTGTGACTAGTAGTGAAATAAATGTCATAGAATGTAGAACAGCATCAGTAACATCAGGTCAAACTCGTCAAGATGAGTTTGAATCATCAGATTAATAAGTGTCATAGTGTGTGAAGATAGAGTACTTACCTTTGTAAGATCTGCGGAGTAAAAAATGCCAAAACTAGTTATTTGTGTGACAGAACTTTGCCTCAGGCTGAAGTCACATTGCACACTCACTGCTCACTCTCAAGATTTTATTGACTTAGTTAATCAGGACCTTTAGGTTGCAGTTGACTCCCTCCTTATCTGATGACCATTATCAGCTTGTCACACCTCTCTGTTTCCAGACGTTTGCCGCCAGCTTATCGCTGTGATAGGATAGGATCAGGCTGATTACATCCGTGTATGCTTTTGCTAAAACCTTTGCTTTGTTTGAACTTTATAAAAGTATTTCTAAGTATTTGTACAAGGTGGGATGTCTGGAGGGCAAAGACGCGCTGGTCAGCTACATTCACAGGGCAACGCTATAAAACAGCCAATCAAACACAAACACACAGACAGGATCCTGCTGTTCAGTGGCCCCATTATAGTTCAACATCTGTCACTGATCCATGGTGTGTACTGCCCCTTCAACAGCATTCCTAACACAATAAGACTAACAATGAGTACACAGGAAATAATTGCCACAGAAATGGAAACTACTCACCAGTTTGCTTTTGATATGAGACTTAAGATAACATACATATTCATCAGTCCTCTCCAAATCTTCTCTCAACTGCTAGTTTTACAAAAAAATTCCCTCCAAATCTTCACAAAATTGCTGAAAAACTGTCAGTTCTTTTGTTTTCCCTAAGAAAGTTAGATTTCCTAAGTTGCAGGTTTCTTATTTTGTTTATCTTGTATTTCTGTTTGACTTACAAAAATGGTTTCCTAGCATCAGCGTCTAATTTATTGTTTACCTTAAAAGAAATCTGCTGAAAGAATTGCCAGAATTGTTCATTTGTTCTTCGTTATACAAACAGGAAAAAAAAAAATAAATCCATGCAAAGTGGCAGGGCTATTGAAAATGGCTGAAATTGTTGCCTGACAAACACGATCACAACTTCATTATCAATGGACTACACTTACAGAACTCAGCCTAAACACTGTGTGAGAAATACTTCGCAATTTTAGAAGCAATTACAATTTCTGCAAGGTTGACAAATGTCTCTTTGTATTGCTGACGATGATGTCTGGCCAGGCAAAGGTATGACCATCTCTGTCAGATCATGCTTGATGTCCATCTTCTGTTCTACCTGACTGACTGTGAGACATTGCAATTTATGTTCACTTTTGCTTGTCTAAACTATTTTGATGCATGCTTTGAGTTTTGATTTGGCTGTTTGCAAGTAGCTTGGCTTTTCCAGCTCTTCCAGCTATTCATTTGTTGATATTGCGTGCTGATACAGATATGCTGTTTGATTTATCCACTGTTCAACTTGAAGAGTGGGAAAACCTTGAGTTTGTCTTTTTTTTCCCTCCATTTATTTTATCTTTTCATACATTTGTTAAATTGTACTCTGGCTTTAGCAGTTAAATGTCCTCTTTATCTTCTTCTCTAGACACCAACCAGGCTCTGCGGCTCTGTCTGGGTACCAAGACAACTGGAGCAGAGTTCGGAGCTGTCTCTGCCCTTAGCATCAACCATGATTGCTCACGACTTCTCTGTGGGTTTGCCAAAGGACAGGTAAATACATATTCTGTTTGTACAATCACAGGTGTGTTGACTAAGTGTAAAGGGTTGTTAAAAAGTTTTTAAATGTTCAAAAGGGTGGAGCTTATCAAAGGGGTAGTCCACCTAAGGAAAATTAATAATGTCAGACTTCCTGTTTGGTATCAGTGTATCGTATGTTGCTCTTTGCCAGGTGTTCACATGGTTTTTGCAGGCAAAATATTTAACATGCATGCTGATACTGCATGGATTTACTATGGGTATAACATGATCCATCTTTACACTTGTGGCTTTAATAGCGACATCTGAGTCGGGATTAATGGGAAATAGATGAGTTGGGTCTGTTAGTATGGCTCTTTTGTGATTTTTTTTTCTTTTTTTCATATTTGAAAAGGTGAAGTGGCTTGAGTAAAGGTTGCTAGTAACACTGGATAGTCTTGTGAATTCAGCTACCAAAGAGTTGTGACAGCTGAGAGGCATATGCTGGTGACAAGTCATATTTGGTCCTGAGCAGTGTTTCTAGTCGATAGAGGCAGTCACACGTTATGGAGCCTTTTTTTTTTTTTTTAAATGGAGGTCGATTTAATTCTCAGGTAATTTCCTGCACTTGACCACATCCTCAGTGATCGTACCTGGGATCATGTTTCATGTCCTACCACTTCAGGTATCCTCAGCCAAGTAACCTGAGCAGACATGATCAGTTCCCAGACTGTTTCCAAGAAGCTTTTGTCCATGGCTTGTCCCTTCTTATACACAGCTATCTTAAGGATATCTCTATTTTGCTTGTTTTTTTTCCAGCTCTTGCCACAAACACATACTACACTTGTCCTTTATATAAATGCATGGGCCAGTGCCTGTTGGTCTGTCAGGTCGGTGTGTGAATTGTCCCCTCTTCTCGGGTTCTCATGAGGGTATGTCTTCTTGGGACTTTTCATAGCTTAACTGAATTCTTCCTCACAGAAGATGCAAGTTGGGTTGCTGGCACTTTCTTACTCGGGTGGTGTCTATCTGAGCTGCTATCTGTCTTTCCAGCCATTGCCACTCTCTTCATTGTAGTCATCCAGCCTTTTGATGAAAGAACAACCTGGCTCGGTTAAAACCATCATTTTAACCGAGCCAGGTTAAAATGATGGTTAAAAACACATTTTGCAGTTCACTTGGACACATCCTCTATGATAGTATTTGGGGGTCTTTGGGTGTTTTAGGTCTTTCAACTTTAGACACCCTTATCCACGCAACAAGACCAAGAGTTATCAGTTCCCTGCGCAGTCTGTGGCTTTTCTGCTGTGTATGAAGCTCTACTGATGTTTTTTTCCTTTCCTAACACCGGTGATGCACAGGGGACTATAGACTTCACACAGTGATTTTTTTCCCACCCAGCCCCTTCCCTCAGCTTTAGTTGGTAGCCAGCTTGCATGCCACCATTGTCTTCACCATTTTCCCACCAGCTCTGCATACTTCTGATTCTTCCTTTCACTGGTAACATCCATTTGCTCCTCCCTATAAGCTCCAGTATGACCACCTGTTTAGGTGTCTTGGATACCAAAAGAATGCCTGACCAGAAGATTGACTCTAGGGAACTTGAATTGGGTTCTGAGGTCCACCTTCATTTGCCAGTCATATGCCGTTCCATACTTTTAAATTTCAGTTTTTAGGGCTTTGAGTCGTGGATTTGGGTGTTCTCCCACTCTCACAAATGTGATGTCACATCTGGATGGTTGAGGACTCTTCTTATGAGTGAGTTTGGTGATGCAGTAGGACTCAGCGACTCCTTTCAACACTTGGTTGTGTTACTGACCCTCAACCAGTGCTTTAGGTCAGGCGCTGAGGATGTGCTCCTGTGTTTCTCTTCCTTTGCACAATGGAGATATTGGTGCCTCAATCGTGTCCCGACAGTAGAGGTTAGATGGGCTGGGAAAACATCATTTACAGACTGAATGAGGAATTTATTTCCCAAAGCTTCTGACTCCCACAACTCTGTGTACTCTGACCATGTATTGTCGATTGCACAATAGTGTAGGTTATTGTTTACTTCTTGCAGTTGAGATCCTGAACAGATTTTCTAGCTTTATCTGTCTCTGCTGACATGATTAGATTACAATGTGGGACCTAGCCAATGGGAAGCTTCTGAGAACTATCACTGATGCCCACCCTCCAGGGACCGCTATACTGCACGTGAAGGTATACCAACACACTCACACACACTTGTCACGCTGATTTTGCAATCTTTCTAAAAGTAGTCTTTGACTTAATGCATTCATTAGGACCGTACCCAAACCCAAATTCACTACAGCTGACCATAACTCCCTAGCCCCAACCCTTTACCTTTGGACTATCCAAAATTAACCCTCAACCCTAAAACCAAATCTTAAGCATCAAACAGTCCTATACCGTAGCTGTTACAGTTAACACCCATAAGTCCAAATGTACAACAATTAAAAACAATGCCTTATAATTATAGCAATCAAACAAATGTATTGATTTGAGTTACGCGTAGCTTGTATTGTTGTTACTTGGTATACATAATCATTTTTGTCTGATTTCTGTCCCTTGTTTTTTTCCCCCTATATTTGTGTCTGTAGTTCACAGATGATCCAACTCTTGCAGTGTGCAATGACAGTGGAGGATCTGTTTTCGAGCTGGCTTTCAGGTAAATAACTGTGCCTTAAATTGAAATTAAATTAAACAGCTTTGTATTTACCATAAAATTATTCACAGTTTTACTCTACTGCCTCGACTAGTTTTTAAAAAAACCTGTGGTACCGTCCCATTGTTGACTGCAGCCTTACTAGGATAGAATTTTCAGCTTACAAAGCCAGATATGGAATTCTCCTATTGTGTACCATTACTAGCATGGATAACATTGTTCGTCTAGATAAAATGATACAAGAGAACTCAGATTTGAAGTCACAGATCAATCCTATACAGGTTACACTGCCCAATGTTAAGAACTGCATTGATACTGGTGGTCTGTTTTTATTCTTGATGTAATTATTAATTACTTGAAATGCTTGAGGCCTCACTCACTTACATTAAAATGAAATCCTGAATAGTCTCGGAAATAATATAAAATAAATTATCCAGGTACTAATATAGCAAATTTTGCCTAAATTAAAAAGAATATATATGAAAATTTGGCTCATTTAGGTTTGTTTTGGCTATAAGTTTGGCTTGTTTTATGTTGAAATGTAAAATTGTGTGTGACTTTAACAGAAGGAAAGATTTATCTTGTGGTCATTCAGGAACATTTTGGAGAGTAGAATATAAAAAGGGGAGGGGGAAAACAAAACAAAAAAGTAACAGTTGGAGCCACTGGCCAAAACCAAGCTTAGAAGATGGCGAAAAACAACTGGATTCATTTATGACCCTTTATCACCCAAGAGTCTTGGGCATATATGAAGGCAGGAGACCCATATCCCTCCTGAAGTGGGTTCTTTCCCCTCATTCCTTTGTTGGGGAGAATGAAAAAATCCTTTTACTCTGTAATGCATGCAGCCCAAATTTGTGAATGCACTTTGTGACTAGTACTCTACTTTACAAAATATTTAACACGTCTGAAGCTGAAATTTATCTGGCTCATTTTTCACGTTCAGCACCAGCTGCCATAGCAAAATGTGTTCTGAAAATGAGGGGTGGGTGCGTTCGTAATGTGCATTTTTTTCCCTGTTACTTTTGCTTGACCTTTTATTTTGTCCCTGTTCTCAGTGTTCTTGTTTCATTTTTTGTGAGTAATAATTGATTCTCATTGTTTCCAGGAGGGTGATGGGGATGCGGTCGTGTGATTCTCGATGTCTGTTTAGTGGCTCCAAAGGGGAGGTCTGTTGTATTGAACCTTTGCATGCTCCTCCAGACTTCAGAGACCATCCTATCACACACTACTCTCTGCTGGCTATGGCCTCTCTCACTAAGGTACACAAACGGCTCCATTCACAGTGAACCCTTCAACCTTAGTTTGCCCATATAACTGTGTGTAAGGTTTCTGATGTTTTTGAATTTGATTTTCCTTTCATCAGATTTTGGTCATCGGACTGAAGCCCACCCTAAAAGTGTGGATGACTTTTCCCTACAGCAAGGTCTGGATTTCTGTCTGTCTTGTTGTGAATGAATGCATTTGACCCAGAAACAACAGTAGGGTTCATGCTGCATTAGCTTCTGTTTCCCCGCTGAGGTTATCGGTTGTTTTTTTCGGAACTGAACTTTCTGAATTCACAACAAGCAAAGCTCATAGTGTAACTTAAAGAGTTCATCTCACTCACCTTGAACAGCTGAGCCAGTACTGTTGTTGGATGCCAGCAATTAAACTGCTGAGTAAAATAATCACTGATTATGCTACTGAGTATTTCTAAAGGTGAGGAAAAGCATCCAGAAGTCAGTAGGAACATCTTAGACTACTCTTGCAGAAACCCTGACCACACTTCAGTCTACATATGTACACTACCGTGCATCACCCTTTAAAATTACAATTGCAGTCAGAATAACCTAAGCCCACACATCACCTGACTGTGCTTCGAATTTCAAAGATTTTGCTTACTATCTATTCTTAAAGACTGTACTCCCTGGCAGGACGGGGGATAGTTTTCTGCCCAGCAGGATGAGAATGGTGATCTGGATGTGATGTCAAGTGCATGATCACAAAAGTTTAAAAAGTGATACAGTTCTGATGTGATGTCATGTGTCCTCTTTCTTTAGTCTGATCCGTCCAGTGTTCCTCAGCTGGCCTGGCAGTTTGTTCCTGTTCAGAAGACGGTCAATCCGATCCTGGCGTTTTGCAAAGGAGATACAGTCCACTTCCTCCAGGTATCTGCTCAACTCCCACTTAACTTCAATTATACCTTACACGCAGAACACAACTTTTATTGATTGATGGATTCGGTCAGAACAATGTGCTTTTTCATAACATTTCTCCCTGAACTTTTGTATAATTTTCAAATAATATACTACAGTTGTTGTACATGCATGTAAATTGTGGGCTGTTATAGAAGACAGTAGGATGCACTTACATTACATTTATGCATATTTTATTGTTATATTTCCCAAATGTCTGCTTACTTGTCCTTGTCAACTGATCACTAGGAACACCAGTTTGTATTTTTTTTGTTTGTTTTTTCAGGTAAAGAAGGAGGAGACAGGGACCATCCATGTCATCAAACAAAGACAACTCCACCTCAGCTGTGACATCATTAGCCTAAGTGTAAGTACCACTACTAATAAGCACAATACTAGAGACAGTGTGAAATATCAGTTGTAATATCAGAACAGTGAATGTTCAGTGGTTGGTGCTTCAAGAGGAATGAAACTAATCTGCAGAATTTGAAAGAATGCTTCAACATCTATGTATGACCTTTAGAATAGCAGAAGGTTTAAAGGAAAATGGATTGGAACAATTCACTTTTAGCAATAACCGACAAACAAGCATCTCTTTTAAACTAACTGGCAAGGAAAGTTGTCTGCCCTCGGTGTGAATGGCACGACTGAGTGTACACCCTCAGTTTAGAGTGATTACCTGTTCACTTACCACCTAGATGGAATTAGGGGTTAAGAACACTGCCCGAAGACTTTCATCAGTTAAAGGGGCTCTTTTTTCAAATGTCAAAGCTGGTTGGATAATGGGTGAAATTTTTTGGGTGATACAGAATTGTTAATTGTAGTAAAACAAGCTGTGGACAGTTTTAGATTAAGTAGACATTTAGTGTAATTTTCCAACATCTAGTTGAGTTTGTTTCTGTATTTTTTGCTGTGATGCTTATCAGATTGTGATCAAAATTCTGCATGGCTTATGTATATTTACTGTCAAATAAAATGCATAACTTTTTCTCCTCCTGTGTTCGGGTCTCTGTAGTGGATTAACAGTCGTACACTGGTTCTGGTGGACAGCCACGAGAAACTGCAGGTTGTGGACCGGCCCAGTCAGGAGGTTTTGGAGACTCTGGACTTGGAGCAGGTGCAACTAGTCTATAACAGCCGACATTTCAAATCGCTGGCCACCGGAGGGAATGTCTCCCAGGCTCTGGTGAGGGAGTAGTTTGTGGGGAACAGGGTCAGAAGTCAAACTTCTTTCTTTTTGGGTTAAGTAGGAGTTCAGTTTCAGCATAAATTAGAATAGTTGTACTGAACTTAATTTGAAAGGTCAGAAAGTTTTGATAATTTTTAAATAACTAATGTCAGTTGTTATTGGCAGTGTGGGGCGGCCGATGAGATGACGGCTCAGAGCTTGTTTAACCTTTTAGGATGCAAAACCCTGTTGGAACAGCAGGAAATCTTTTTCAGGGAGGGTGTCACAGAATTTTGAACTATAGAAGAAAACGGAGCATTGCAATTGTTAAAATGTGAGGAGACCAAACACTTGATGACTTTCTTGAGCTGTTGGGATGATTTGAAGAGAGGCAGTTTGTCCGAATTTCAGAATTTGTAACAGGACTTATTAACTCCTCTGTATTTTCCAAAACTGAACTAGAGGTTAAAATGACTCTGCAGTTTTCTGGAAACTACCATTGTGATTTAACTAGTCCCCAACCAATACTGGGAGTTTGGGCCAATGCAGATACCAATTTTACAGTATAGAAATGTAGATACCAATATGTCAGCAAGTCAGCTGTGAACATTAAGGATAAACTTTTTATCTATCCGGTTAAAATAACAAAGTCATACATTTTAGCTTTATTAAAGAAGTGACACGAATTGCTCAGTTTGGAGCATGGATCAAACTGCGAGTCAGTTAACACATGTGGCATTAGCATTAGTTAGACTCCTACCTATCTTTAGAGTATTCATATTCAGAATTATAAGGCTAGCAAATTTGACATTTTTTAGGTCTAATATTATGAAACATCGCAGAGACAAAATCCAGAGTCCTTGATCTACCTAAAAATGCATTCTGATGTTCAGCAGATGAAGGCGATATCAGGTTTTAAATGCACTTTAAATAAGCGTTGACCTCCTCTGTTCCAGGCTTTAGTTGGAGAAAAGGCCTGTTACCAGTCTGTCTCCAGCTACGCAGGACAGATCGTCTATTTGGGCACAAAGGTACTGTGTAATGTTATTTCATTCCTTTGTTATCTCAGTATGGATGTGAACTTCTTTGTTTTGTGTTTGCTAATTGACCAAGACTAGTTGTTTGCGAAATTCCTGATGTTGACAACCTCTAATGATAATTAACTTACTAGTACATGCTCGGTAAATAACGTAGTGACATAGACTGTAAATGAGGTGGTGCATGCCAAATGCCCTTAGCAACAAATCTACGGTTCACTCCCAGCTGGCTGCACCTTTACTGATTGTCATTCTTCTAATTTCTTTCCCACATTTCTCTGTCTGTCTCCACTGCATTATGTGAATAAAGATGAAATAAAAACACAACAAATCTGGTAGTTGTAACAATATAAAATACAAAGTCGAAGTTACAACAACAGCAATAGGTTAGATAACAGTAGATTTTTGGGTGTGTGTGCGCCCACTGCAGGAAGCACTCCTCTACAGTGATGCGGGTGTGGGAGTGATCCCAGCAGACTGAAAGAGGAATAGCGACAGATACAGGGTTCCTCAATAAACAGAAACATTACTGCCTTATAATGAATGTTTAAAGAAGAGGATAAGGATTAGTTAATTCAAGTAAATCTCATATTAGATGACAGATCCAATTTGTATTTTAACTTTTGTTTGTTTTGTTTTGATGAATTCAGTAAATATGTGAATAAGGAAATTCCAGAAAGAAAATCTCAGAAGACTGCCTCATTTTGTTTCATGACAGAATTTGACTTTGCTGTGATCATAAACTTTTTGGTCAGTTGTATCAAACAGTTTTAAATGTCCTACAGCAAATAGCTATTTCAAGCTGTAAATTAACACCCAAAACATATTGTGTCTTTTCCAGATAAATATAGGTGTCTCAGCATTTAACTATGTTTAAGCAGTCTTCTTCTTTATGTGTTGCAGTCTGCTCACATCATGACTCTAAGGAACTGGAGAGAGGTATGTGTGACATTTTAAGTAAGCATTCTACACAAACCACTCACCATGATGAACATCACAACATAACACTCAGCTAAAGACAAAAATGGGCTACATGAATGTGTGTATGAGTGTGTTATCATTAGGGCTGGCCCGAGTAGTGATTTCTGGTCTCCGGATATTCGGGTCCTATTAAAGACGAATATCTGAATATTCGTTCCACCCTGTAACGTCTGACAGGGCGGCGGCGGCGAATATTCGGATATCAAAATTAATATTCGGATACCGCCGTAGGCAACGAATATTTGGATATTCGGGTCCAGCCCTAGTTATCATAAAAACAGGGCCAGATCTCAAGCACAGTGATGGGATAGTGATTTAGCCAGAGGAGAATTTGCGAATTAACAAAAGGCAGAGACAACACAACATTTGTTTCTGCAGTTTTCATTTTATCACCTTAAGTTAAAAATGAACTGTTCTTATGAAGCATCAGTGCCAGCATCTGTTGCACATATGCTGTTCTGACAAACGTATTGGGACACCCCTTCAAATAATTGAATTCAGGTTGTTTCCAATCACTTCCATGGCCACAGGTGTATAAAGCAGAGCACCTAGGCATGCAGACTGCTTCTACAAACATTTGTGAAAGATTGGGTCGCTGTCAGGAGCTCATTGAATTCATGCATGGTACCATGGTAGGTTGCCATCTGTGCTATAAGTCCGTTTGTGAAATTTTCATGATACTAAACGTTCCACAGTCAGCTGTTAGTGGTATTATAACAAAGTGGAAGCAAATGGGAACAACAACAACTCAGCCAAAAAGTGGTAGGCCACGCAAAATCACAGAGCGGGGTCAGCGGATGCTGCAGCATGCAGAGTGCAGAAATTGCCAACTTTCTGCAGAGTCAGTAACTACAGACTCCAGACTTTCTCGTGCCTTCAGGTTATCTCAAGAACTATGTGAAGAGAGCTACATGGAATGGGTTTCCATGGCCGTGTAGCTGCATCCAAGCCTTACATCACCAAGTGCAATGCAAAGCGTTGGATACAGTGGTGTAAAGCACACCGCCACTGGACTCTAGAACAGTGGAGATGCGTTCTCTGGAGTGATAAATCAAGCTTCTCAGACTGGCAATCCAATGGATGAGTCTGGGTTTGGTGGTTGCCAGGAGAACGGTACTTGCCTGACTGCATTGTCTCAAGTGTAAAGTTTGATGGAGGGGGGATTATGGTGTGGGGTTGTTTTTCAGGAGCTGGGCTTGGCCCCTTAGTTCCAGTGAAAGGAACTCTGAATGCTTCAGCATATCAAGACATGTTGGTCAATTTCATGCTCCCAACTTTATGGGAACAGTTTGGAGCTGGCCCCTTCCTCTTCCAACTTGACTGTGCACCAGTGCACAAAGCAAGGTCCATGAAGACATGGATGACAGAGTTTGGTGTGGAGTCTTGACCTCAACATCTTTGGGATGAATTAGAGCGGAGACTGAGAGCCAGGCCTTCTCGTCCAACATCAGTGCCTAACCTCAAAAATGCACTTCTAGAAGAATGATCAAAAAGTCCCATAAACCTTGTGGAAAGCCTTTTACAAAAGTTGAGGCTACTGTAGTTGCAAATGGTGGACTAACTCCATGTTAAACCTTATGGATTAAGAATGGGATTTCATTAAAGTTCATGTGCGTGTAAAGGCAGACATCCCAATACCTTTGGTAATATGGTGTATATTCATAGTTATACTTGTGATAAATGCATACATTTAGGCAGAAATTATGATAAACTAGAACTATACTAAATATTTGGTAAAAATTCATAAATGGAAGGTTTAAACAACAAGATAAAAAATAAATTTTGATAAACTCTATTGGTGTGGAGGTTGTTTAGGTTGGAACAGTAGATCAACAATTGGTCTCTTCTCAGTTGATCCATTACATCTTTGTCTCCGTCTGTGTCTCCAGCGCATTGACTGCTGGCTGAAGCAGGAACATTTTGTTGAGGCTCTTTCTTTGGCCTGGTCCTTCCACGAAGGAACTGCTAAAGCTGTCGTTGGTGGGTATAATGCATATCACACATTCAACAGCCTAAAAATCTGTTTGTTACATTCACACAGTACATGTTTCTAGCCTGCTTTGTGTAGATAGGCTTGGGGTCCTTTCAGCAAACAAAATGGTAATGCAAGTTGTTCAGGACTATCCATCTTGTAAACACAGCTGAAACAACATTAGGACACATGCTAGACAGGCTTAAGATTGCTGAGTAGTTCACCTTGTGTAAATGCTAATGTCAAACTGTGCATTTGCTACTTGGGGCTGCCGCTTGATAAAATTTGTGTTCTGTATTTTGAGGTTTTTGGACCTTAAAATAAAGGAAATTCTATTTTATGATTGCATTGTATTATATTTAATATATGTGTATTTGTACTTTGATATAAATCCTTGCCGAGATAAAATATATGTAAATAATTCCTCATCGAATAACTCCTTTTCATCCATTGAAATTTGAGGCTTTATTGGATTGGAAATATCTTAGGAACTAGTAAAAATAAAAGCCTGAAATAGTCACTTGGATTGTTCCATCTCAAATCCTAATGTTTCTCCAAAGCTGTTTCTCAGATATCTTGGCTACATTAAATACAGGTCCTGTAGCAATTCACTTGTCTCTCTGTTTCTGTGGTCACATGGGCGTGGCAGAAAGAGCAAGACAGGTTGAGTAAGGCTGTTCTAAAGCCTTGTCAGTGACTAATGATTGGTCATGATAATCGATTGTCATGCGCTATCTGAAACAAAGAAGCAGAGCAGGCTGGTGCATAGAAACACTGCTGGATGACAGGAGCCAACTATCTGCAGAAGTCATCAGCTGTTACCTACTTGTTCTGGCATGTCCCCATATCTAAACAAACACATTCACACCTGATACATGCAGACTTCCCAATTAGGACAGAAACATTGTGTTCATATGTATCAAAATATGACCACAGTTGTGAAAAGTCTGCTTCAAGTAGGACTGTTGTTGTTCTCTCATGCTGCAACTATTTGTACCATGATGCCAGTTGTAACAATGAATTTTATTCTTATCAAATGATCTATTAACCCCACATTTTTAAATGTACAAATTAGTTGTTTGACCAATGGATTAAATGATAACAGTGTGTTCTATATATTTATATATTCAAGGCCTGTTTGGTGATCCACTGAAAAGGAAAGGAGTGGTCAGTGACAAGGTAAGACCAGAGTACCATTGCCTACTATTAAAACTATACACTCTGGAAGATGTGTTCTGATATTGTCAAGCTCCTTTTTGAACTTGGAGTGTTCTTTGTGTTTCCAGATGGTAGAGATCCTTTTCCAGTTCACAGAGTATGCTTTGAAGAAGTGTCCAGAACAAGGCAAGATCCAAGTCATGGAGCAACATTTCCAGGTAAACTAATACTTCTTTAAGAACGCACCTTAATCTGTGACAAACTCTGCCAGGAGTATACGTAATACTAGCGGTTGAGGTAATACGGTTGGTTCTAGGACAAATACAGTACAGGTATGTGTAAGGTTAATGAAGAAATTATCTCAGCAGCTATCATTAAAAAGAAACAAATCGATTTATGATTCTGCATTAACTATGACTATAAAAACTGAACCAGTAAATGTGCCTGGTGTTTTTGGGCCCTCATCTTCTCTATCACCTTGGTGACAACAACTAGAGACAAGAGTAACAGGCAAACAACATCAGTATGTTTTTTAAATGGGTGTAAAATTCTGTAGCTGGTTTAACAAGTGAGCAGTACCCACTGTAAGATGTGAAGGCCACCTGTACTAAATATTTGAGACTGAACAATTCTTTATCACAATGTGAGAAAGTAATGTTACCACCCCACCTAGCTAGGAGTCAAATTCTACCTTTCCAAACTTCTGGTACTGGTAGCAGCAGCCAAACTTGCAAACATGTTTCGTCTACGAACAGAAGCAGTAATCACTTTGGCTGCCCTTCAAACAGGCTGAGTGGCAGTGATATTAAATGTGAATGAATTCCTTCAGATTTTGGAGACGTTCTTTGAGATTCTGCTCTATGTTGACTTGCTTACACTACATATTTTATGCAGATTTCCAATTGTTTTTAGACACAGTGACAGAGGGGGGCCACTCAGGACCACCAAAGTCATTGTCATATTCGTGAAAGCAGTGATGAATTTTGTCTTTGTAACAGGGTGTAGAAGCTGGTTATTAGGAAATTGCTAAATGTCTGTCACTGACTGATTGATGTGAAACCGTTTTTTGGTCCTCTGATGTTGTAGCTCATCCCAATTAAGACTCGATGTATTGTGCATTCTGAGGTGCTTTTCTGCTCTCTACAGCTGTACAGAATGGTTGCCTAGGTTACAGTTGCCTTTCTGTGATCTTGAGCCAGTCAGACCATTCTCCTTTGATGTCTGTCCATGCTTTTTGCTTTTCATACTATTCTGATTAAACCCCAGAAACCATTATACCAGCAATTCAACAGTTTTATCATGCCACAGTCAAACAAACTGAGATTCGATTTTCCACATTTTGTCATGTAATGTGGTCATTACCGAAAGCTTCTGACCTTTATCTTAGGGATTATATGCGTTGCACTAGTGCCACACATTAAACCTAGGTGTACACTGCCATTCAAAAGTGTGGGGTCACTTAGAAATGCCCTTATTTTTGAAAGGAGAGTATTTTTTTTCAATGAAGATAACATTCAATGAATCAGAAATACAGTCTAGACATTGTTAATGTGTTATAAATGACTATTCTTGCTGGAAGTGGCTGATTTCTAATGAAATATCGACATAGGGGTACAGAGGAACATTTCCAGCAACCATCACTCCTGTGTTCTAATGCTACATTGTGTTAGCTGATGGTGTTGAAAGGCTAACTGATGATTGCAAACCCCTTGTGCAATTATGTTAATACATGAATAAAGTGTGAGTTTTCATGGAAAATATGAAAGTGTCTGGGTGACCCCAAACTTTTGCATGGCAGTGTATATAATATGTGACTACCTACCAGCTGGAATTGCAATTCACTTGCATTTCGCCAAGAGCCCTCTTGATAAAATAGCTTGCATACCTCCCCTCTAAAATATACATTCCCTTTTCAGTATAGTACCAGTATGAATGCCATAACCAAATTTGTAAACACCAGCAGCAACAAGCTGTCATTGCACAAAATAGTGAACAACATGATGTATGCCTCTGTAACAGGCACTGCAGTCTAATCAAAATATGAACCTCTCATCCCCATAGTACACCAGATACGGCTGATACAGTATCATGTTCAGACATACTGCACATATATTGAAACAGTGTACTATTACATTGAAAAATCATGTTAGGCTGCATTGTCTCCATTATTAAGTTAAATTTTCAAATTCTTTAGCACTTATTATAGTGATTACATTTTTAATTAATTCCATTCTGAGGTGCACTGGGCATAGCCAAGGATCTGCTGCTTGTGACCAATACAAGTGAGTCTCTCCACAAGGGTGGTGGCTGGGACGACCAGGCTTTTGGGCTGCTTCTTCACTTACTGTGGTGTCTCTTCATAACGCACCAGTCTTTTGCCTTTTACTTAAGACTTCCGTGGAGAGTGACTCCAACGAGTGTAGCCTATTTTTTGACAGTCTTTGCTGTCTGGCCTCTTCTGTAGAAGTGGAGGGTCAGGGTTCATTCCATTTCTGTGCAGGGCTCTCGTGACAGTCTTCTTTGACACTACAACTCCTGACTTAAGTCATTAACTAGTGTTTTGGTGGTAGTTCTAGCATCTTTAGACACATATCTCACAAGTTTTTTTTTTCCCGGAGTCTTTGATATCTTTGGCTTCCTGCCTCTGCCAGACTTGTTCTGTGCTGTGTTTCTCTCTTTGAATTTCTTGATGAGACTTCTCACTCCACTTCTTGAGACTTGGAAACACTGTGATAATGTTGTAGACCCTTCTCATGCGTTGTAAGCTTCAACAATTGTTTTTCTCTTTTTGTTTTTGCCATGATGCTTTCTTAAGTGACGGCTCAAATCCTTAAATTTTTACAAACAGAAAAAAAGAGAAAATAAATATATAAAGTGAATCTAATAATCATGACTACCATGACCATAAATTTGAGGTAAGTGGGTCTACGAGCATAATTAAGTGCATCAGGTCAACATGGAAATGAGTAAACAAATAAAACAAACAAGTTCTCCTTTACTTGATTGTATAGCATCACAGATTGCACTGATACAAAGTTATATGGCAGTTTTGAGATGGACACAGATTTTGCACATATTCAAAGAAAAGAGGCCAGGTCTTTCTAAAGTTTTCCAGGCAGTTGGCTCTACTGTATCTAAGTTTTTCTAGCTGCAGCATAGAAAGCATTTCTCTGATCCAGCTATCAAAAGAGGGCAGTTTATCTGATTTCCACTAGAGAAGGATAAGTCTACAGGCCATTAATGAGGCAAAGGCTATTGCCTTTGCTTGTGGTGCAGGGACAGTGATTTCTGGAGGAGGCACCCCAAAGATTGAAATGAATGGAGAAGGTGTTATTAATTTCCTACACATATGTGAAAGCACCTTAGAGATGTTCTTCCAAAAGCTATTCAAAGTCTAGCAATTCCAAAACATGTGACCTGTAGTAGCTCGACTCTGATGACATCTTGTGCAGGTTGGACTGACATTAGGATATATTTTTGCAAGCTTGTCATTTTTGTATTATACTTTTTAAAAAAATAATTTGAGTTGTCTATCACTAAACATCTTTAAAAATGAAGAAAAAAAATACTATAGGTCAAATACTTACTTGGATTGAATGATTGAAATTGTTCCAAAAGAGAGTTGGAGGGGTCAGTGGAAGACGGCTGTGTTGTTTGAACTTGGAATGTGGTATGTCTTACAGTATTCATATTTTTCTGCCAAAAATGTTGCAATTTTGCAGTTCAGAGTGTGGAGTGTTGGGAGATGTAGTGTTTGTCTATATTCAGTCAGAAATAGGTACAGCTAGACAGCCATAAAAAAAAGTTGTAATTTTGCAGCTGTGGGCCTCATAGGGTTAACTGGATTGTGCAATACAGCAGCTATGGTGAATGTGACCGTTTCATAAATTTGTGATTAAGCTGCCAGTGTGTAAAGGCTGTCACATCTTAATGTACGTATATTAACCCAATGTACATTTTAGTACCACGAAGGTTTGGTCACCTGAGATGGTACCAATATCTGGTCTGGCCCATGGACTAAGTGTCTTGATAGGACCAAAGCATATTATTTTGTCTTTTCCATCACCAGAACACATGTTGAGTTCCCATGGCAACATGGCCCATACAGTGTGCAGTTCTGTAACTATATGGCTTCATTCAGTTGTTTTAGCAACATCCAGATCAAGATGTTTACAAATTAAACATATTAACTCAGCTGAAAATCTGTATCACTCATGAAGATTTGCGAGGAAACGCTTTGTTCAAAGGGAAACGCTTCTTACAGCTGATTTATATTCTAAACTCTGAACATAATGTTTAGTTAGCTCTGCAGCATAAGTTACCATGGTAATCTCTCTTTGTGGTACAGCCCTCTGATGCTTTCTTTATTGTTTGTTTGTTAACATAAACATTTGACAGGGATATATGAAATCAGAGTCCCATTCTCACTCCTCTGTGTGTGTTGTGTTCAGGATGTTGTTCCAGTCCTGGTGGAATACTGCTTGCTGCTACAGAGGGCGTAAGTATATATCTAACTAGACACTCAATTTTGTAAGTCTAAGCAAAATTGGCTTCTGCTCTCTGTTATGACTCCAGTACAGATGAAAAAATGTTTGTCCAGGGGAATATTTTTAATTTCCTTGCTTTTCTTTTTATTATTAATGTATGTTGTGCCAGACAAAAAAAGACAATTGCCATGGTCACTTTTCTAAATTATTTAATATTTTCATTTGTGAAACAGGTGGGGGGGGAAGTTTCATTAGATGATAAAATTTTATCTGTCATTTTCCCAGGATACATTTGTAATACTCATTTTAGCTGCATTATTGGACTGGTACTGTCGTAGACTAAGCAACATTTTAGCTGGTCTGTCACATGACGTTCTGTCCAGCTGTTTCCAACGTCAAAGTCTGAAGGGTTAGGGGATAAATCAAAGGAGTCGTAAAATGATTAATGGAGTAAATGACTAAAAAAAATGTAAATTTGTAATTTTGGGTCCTTTAAAAGTTATTTAACTGAAACTTTATGGGATGTTTGGTGTTAAACATGTCTCTCAAGTAGAACTGTGACAAAGAGCCCTAACTAGACAGTCACTACCACTAATTTCATTTTTACACTGTAATTTATTGACTTTTGCTGCGTTTTAATGCAAACATCATTGCAAAGTAACTAATAATTACTGCTCTGTGCGTGCACACAGTGACTTACTGTTCAACCAGTTGTATGCTCAGCTGGTGGAGAACACGGTTGCTAAAGGCGTCTTCCTGGAGTCTCTGGAGTCGTACATTGTTGCTGACCGCCTTGGCCACCTCACCCCACCCATTATGAGGGACCTCCTGGCCCATTACCATGACAATGGCATGATGGACAGCCTGGAGAGGTGCATTGTGCATCTAGATGTCACCAGCCTGGACATACAACAGGTGTGTGTATATATTAAGAAGTCTGTAAAGCAAAAACTGTGTAAATGTTATTTCCCTTTGATTTTACAAATGTAAATAATGTTTAGTGAAAAAAGTACATTTTTGTCTAAAGTTATGTTTCACATTTGTAAATTTCTGTGTTGAAATGCACAATCGAGCATAAAACAGTTTCAGTTCAAAAAACAATTTTTTGCATTTTTGTTCTTAATTTGTGTGTGTTCACGTATGTGTGAAGGTGGTTCGAGTGTGTTGGGAGAACCAGCTCTATGATGCAATGATCTACGTTTTCAACAGCGGTATGAACGACTACATTACTCCAATGGAGGTAAAGGTTGTTTCATCACCATCACTTTTGTCACATTTGAATTTATGTAGTTTGGAAAAAATCATATTTTTTAATAAATCAGTTTAGTTTCAGTTTGACATTATGGAAATACGTAAAGAAAGAATGCTGAGATGAGTGTCAAATTACACAATTCCCTCTAGAATCATTTCTGAAGCTAAGATCAAGGTATAAAAGACAAAGTATGATCAAAAACAACGTCACATGTAACTCTTCATTTAAACCACTGAGGTTTAACATTTTAAGGTATAAAATATGTCTGCATTTGAGAACGTTGGAGTAAAACGGGATCCACATTACCACTGTGGCATTAAAAATATGAATGCCACATAATGCCTAATGGAATATTGCTGTCCACCAAGTGTCTTCAAACAGCTAATTTAAAATCAACATGACCGATAGCACGTCTATGTTCTTAGATTTGGGATATGTTTTGCTTTATATTGTATGCCTCTTTTGGTTCACACAAGAAAGATAAACAACGGTTTGCTGCAATCATTTTGTGCATCTGCATGTACGAGTGTGCGCTGAAGATTCTTTGCTCTGGAAAAGAGAAAAGAGCAAGAAAATCCTTTTGTCAATGCCATCGGCAGATAAAACACTCTCAGGTGAACTGACATTGTTAAATACACAGAGAATGCAGATAACATTTGTTTAGATTCGCAGTCATCCAGCATATAATCATTCTTAGAGCTTCAGTAGAAGGCAACTGGATTCCTCTTTTAGGTCTTTGAAGATGTTTCACCTCTTGTCAGGAAGGCGTCTTCAGTACTTCAAAGTTCAGAGCTTGAGAGATGAAACATGTTCAAGAACCAAAAAGCGAAGTCTGGTTTCATTCTACTGAAGGGAAATGGTAAAATGTTTCTCTAACTTTTCTAGAGGAATTCTTGATTGCTGGACTAGACCTTTGCCCCGGAAACTCATCTGCCTCTGAATAAGTCAAGGTTAGGGAGAGTTGGTTGACACAGAGTAGCCTAAACCAAAGCCACATGGTGCTGATGAGGCCTTATGCTGTACACTTTGTGTTTATTTTTCAGAAACTCTTTGCAGTCATTGTCCCAACATTGAAGGAAGGGAGGAGCTTAACTGGTAAGCCCCCCCTTAAAGGACATTTTCCATATTTTACGTTTCTTGATACTGTAATGTTTTAAGAGCACATGTAAGTCTTATTCTGCAATTTTCTTCCTGGTCAGATGAAGATGTTGTGATGGGAAACAAACTGCTGGTGTACATAAGGTAAATCATACAGACTTATACAGATTTATTCCTAAGTCCGTTAGTCCTTGCAGCTGGTGTACATTATGGTCACAAGGTTGGTATCTGCTGTTAGATGCTTTTACATTTTCACTGTTGAAGTGCTGCATTTAATGTGATGCGTGACATATTTGTGATGAATATCTCACTGAACAGGAGCATCTTGCGTGCTGCTGCAGCACTGCTACTGCCACGCTTGTCTTCTTTTGACATTGAGTTGCCTTTGATAATAATAGTAACAAGAAAAACACTCATGATTCCTACCAATAATGTCACTATTCAGAGGTCTGTAGAAGGGTTGGTGTATATTGTACTGTCTATAGTATCTTAAACGCTGTTTATACAACTGTAAGTGTTGGGTTGGTGTGTGTCAGTGTGCTCCTGTGTGTGTATTAATACGTGTGTGTGTGTGTGTGTGTGTGTAGCTGCTGTCTTGCAGGAAGGGCATATCCAATAGGAGACATCCCTGAAGACCTTGTGGTTCAAGTCAAGAACCAGGTGTGTAGATACTGTTTATGTCACAAGTACCAAGTGAAGGAAGATGCGTCATCACTTATATTCTTGCAGTACCTTCTAGAAAAGTTCTCCAAAGTGACTTTGTTTTACGTGCTATATGTATATACATATATGTGATCAGTGGTAACACCATTCTTTTAGCATCTCAAAAAACTAAGTTGCAGTATTGTAAGTAAGCTTTTCGTTATATTACTACTCTAATGTGTGTGTTATTGTGTGTTAGGTGTTTGAATTCCTGATCCGTCTCCATTCAACTGACTCCTCAGAGGAGGAGGAAGTTTTTCCATTTATTCATACACTCCTCCACTTTGATACCCGGGAATTTCTCAATGTCCTTGCCATGGTAAGATTTCTTTGCATGATTTTACTCCTGGAATACGTAGTGTTTTCTGAATATCTTGAATCAGGTCAATTTTAAAACAACCCTGATCACCAGTAGAGAGGTCAGCTTACTTGTCCTTGACTTTATTTGTCCTATAAAACCACTGCTGTGTGCATTGGCTTCCATATTCACTATTATATACTTACCTTTGTACTATTTATTTTACTCACTGATTTCCTGCATTAGCCATGCACAGTAGGCTGCCATGAGTCATCCACATTAAAGTCAAATGTGGGATCCAGAGTATCTCCATCTTCCAGATTCAGCCTCTCAGTCAAGCAGTGGGAGTTGCAAGGCAGTACCAGTGGTTGTAGTATTAGTCTTGGTTAGATTTGACCTGACCACTTTCCAATTATGTTTAATTTTCCTTTCTTAAGAATTGAAATGCCTCCTGCCACCTCTGTTGTTTTCTTCTGTCATATAAAATGTGGTTCTTGCTTTATTGTAGACATTTGA
The DNA here is from genome assembly GCF_021347895.1 of Acanthochromis polyacanthus. Lineage (NCBI taxonomy): Eukaryota > Metazoa > Chordata > Actinopteri > Pomacentridae > Acanthochromis > Acanthochromis polyacanthus. The sequence goes on along the minus strand of NC_067127.1, from coordinate 20,040,305 downwards.
AGACTTTAAGAATGACAAGCAGGCCCTTGAGTACCAGCAGAGGATAGTGGACATCTTACTGAAGGTAAGTTTGTTTTACATTTTGGTTTATTAATGTTTACCATATTGTTCTGTTATGCTTGTTATTTTGGAGCTGGAGCTACACATTTATAATCTGCCGTTTCTGCCCTCTATGGAGGTTTTTTTTAGTTTCTTCCCACTGTCGCCGACTACTTGCTCATAGGATGCCTTTGGATTTCTGGGTTTTCTGTTCTTTGTTTAAAATTTGCAAGGTCTTCACCTTACTATGTGAAGTGCTGTGGGATGACATATGTTGTGATTTGGTGCTAACATACGTTATTTATTGCAGAAATACGAAATGTTGTTAATAACTCCTTGCTCATTGTTGAAACAGCACAGAGAATGATGGAACGCCCCGAAATGTTGTTGTTTTTCTTTCTACCCAGGTTATGGTGGACAACCCAGACTTTACTCCTTCCCAGGTCGGTGGACTCTTCACCTTTCTGGCTCGACAATTGGCCAAACCAGACAACACACTTTTTGTCAACAGGAAGCTCTTTGATCAGGTAACCAGTACTCATTAAAGATCATGTTAACTTGGCACAGCACAGATAGAATGGGCACACAAGGGCAAGTCATCAAATATCAAGTCTTTAAACTCCTCGGGTACGTCAGCTTTTTCATGACACACTGGAAGCTTTGGTCCTTGTTTTAGTGACTGCCTTTAGTGTAGCATCTTAGCTTAGACTCCACTTTATGGTAAATGGTCTGTATTTATGTATATAGCACTTTACTGTACCTGAAAGATACCCAAAGCGCTTTACATTATACGTCACATTCACACACACACACATTCACACACTGATAGCAGAAGCTGCCATGCAAGGCGCTAACCACGACCCTTGCTCAGAGACACCTCGACACCTCCGGGCCAAGGATCGAACTGGCAACCCTCTGGTTGCAAGACGGCCACTCTACCCACTGAGCCATGCCACCCCACACTGTGAAAGCCTCTGTGTCTTTTATGGCAGTGACGGAGAGAAGGTGTTTGTGTCTCGTGTCAGTCCTTCTCAGATACTTCAAATGAGAGGTGTTCTTCTTCAATACTGGCCCTGATGACCTGGTATCAAAGATTGAGTCCAGATGTTAGGATTTAAAACAGTTTACTTTGTTGTTCTTTATAAGTTCTGTGTTTTTGGAAGAGAGGAAGGTCAGGAGGTCATAGTGAAGAATCCAGTCTACTCTTCTCTAGAGGTGTGGTTATCCTCAGAATTGATCATCTCTGACCATTATCAGTTCATTTGGAGGGTAGGAGACATCCTGTTGTCTCCAAGAGGGCCTTAAATGGTCACTTCGATGTAAATTCTATGACTGATTTTTTTTACTGTCTTCTCAGGTTCTGGAGTTCCTGTGTTGCCCAGATGATGACTCCCGGCACACTGAGAGGCAACAGGTTGAAGTACAGATATTTCTTTCTCTCTCTCTTGGCCGATCTCTTGCTCCTTCTCTTTCTTTAAATATATATATATACATCACCAGTTAGAAAGCCAGAAGTCTGGACACACCTACTCATTCAAAGGGTTTTCCTCTTTTTTGGCCATTTTCTAAATTTTAGAAAGATGCTGAAGACATCAGATGATTATTAATTAATTTTATCATTATTAACACATACCTATTAGATGTTTTCTTCAAGACTGATTTTCATCTTTCACAGTCGGATTTCAACTAAAAGACTGAGTAAGATGCATGCATCATGATGTAGCTTGCAAAGTTGAAACTTGATCATTTAATAGAGTATCCATTCCTTCATTTTAAATCAAGCACACATCCTGGGAAACCAGAATTGTGTAACTGCCCAAACATCATTATGTCATGTCACTGGTCTGGTTTCTAGGTTCTGCTGGAGCTGTTGCAGGTCGGAGGTGTGGTCCAGTTTAATGAAGAAAGGCTGCTCACTTTGGCAGAGAAGGCCAAGTTGTACGTATATTGACCAAAGGCTCTAATAACTGTATTTAGTCACCTTTTTTAAATGTCAGTATTTTAGAGCTTTTTATGATTATGAGCTCACAGCATTGGACTTTTCATAAAGTAATGTTCCCTGGATGGTGTTTCACAGAAGTTGTAGGAGCCATTTAGGAGAGATTAGTTGTCTGTATGTTAGTGTGGTTCGTCTACACAGGGTGTCGTCTTTGTTCTGTGGTCGGTGGCTTCAGCCAATGCAAAAGTGCCTCCAGAAACTTTTTCATTGATATACAGCATGAATTTGTTGGCAAGTTCAACAATGACCTTTTTAATTCTCATTTTGGCCTTCACTTGACTTCACACCACTTTATTGCTGAGCTAGTCTTTAAATGTGTTCACTCATTGCTGCAGGACAGCTTTAACCCATTTCTTGTTCCTTGAAAAAGGCCTTTTTGTATAATTCTGAGATGTACATTGTTTTTTTTAGTTTTGGGGAACCTTCCCCTTTTTTTTTTAACCTCTGGCAGTTCACCACTTACCTTTGTACCATTTCAAGCTACTGATTGGGCTTCAACTACTTGAATTTCAATTTAAAAAAACTGGAAAAATTGGGGCATTGTAAAACATTTGACCGGTGGTGTATGCTACAATAGTAAATTGGATAAATTTAAAGTTATTATTATGATATTATTATTTCTGTTACATTATGTGGCCTTAGTTACATGTCATTGTCTTCTCACCTTGCCCTCCAGCTACCAAATCTGTGAATTTCTTTATGAGAAGAAGCATCTGTATGACAAGATAATTGATTGCTACCTGCAAGACCCCCTCAGAAAGGTATATTAGATTTATAATTCATTAAGCTTTTTGCTTGATATATGTTAATATGAATGTGTGTACTCTGGTTATTTGAATAATGTATTTGGTAGATTCAGATGAAACACTTAAGTGTGTGTGCATGTGTGTGTGCGTGTGTCAGTGGGAGATCTTTAGCTACATCCACAATCTGCTGTCCATGCCCGGCTACAGCCCTGAGGAGAAACAAACAGTCAAGAACAAAGCACGGCAACATATGCAGGTCAGTACATGTGCACATAGGAATACACACACAGTTATCCATTAATTGCTGTGACTTATCCTGGCTTGCTCGTCGATGTGGTAGGTGGCTAAGCAAGGCTGGAAGGAGCTCCTCCCGGGTGATATACTAACAGGCTAGATGGGATGTGTAGTTCATGTTACCATGAAAACAAATATCCAGAAGCTGTTTAGTATCCACCAAACATAGTGTCTAGTCCGTTGGCCAAAAAGTCCAACTTGGGTCTTGTCAGACCAAAGAATCTCCAGTAGACTTTAGACTGCCTTCTGGCTAACTCCACCCAAGATTTAATATGATTTTTTTTCAACTATGGCTTTCTCTTTGCCATGTGCCTATAAAGCTTTGACTGGTGAAGAACAGACAACAGTCGTTCGATTCACAGCCTCTCCGATCTCAGCTGCTGAAGCTTGTAACTCCTTCAGAGGAGTCATAGGTGTCTTCGTGGCCCCGATCACTAGTCTCTTTCTTGCACATTCACTCACTGGGGGCAGATTTATGCATGTGCCATATTCCTTCAGTTTTTTTTAATTGATGGATATAACTGTACTCTAAATTACATTTAGTAACAGACATTTTTGGATGATGAAGTGATTTTTTATGCATTTGATTAACCGTCTATCGTATGTTTACAGGAGCTGATAACCCTCGACCCCAGCAAATCAGCTGACCTTGTGCTGTTTCATTTTGTGGATGAGGTGCAGCAAATCATCTCTGAGCTGCAGGTAAGGTCAACCTAAATAGTAACGTCTTCATGTATCTTCTTTTACTGGTAACAGCAGTACTGACTGTCGAGCTTTCAGCTATTACAGTAAAAACTTTCTGCACTTCAGCTGCTGAATACCATTTTCACGTCAGTGTAAGGATTGGAAGTGTTTTTACAGCGATGGCTTGTCTTTTTGCTTTTAGGATGACCAGATACTTTTCAAATTCCTCAGCTGCCTCTTGGAACCAAGGTATTGTGTGCATTTTGCATTTTCGTCTTTCACTGCTTCATTTCTTTTGAATTTCCCTTCTGCCTCACCTGTCTATCTCCCACTTTTCTTCCTTCTCATCTCCCATCTGCTCTGTTATTCAGGGAAGGCCCTCATTCAGAGTCCCTCCTCCCTGTGGAACGTGACCTCAATGAGCTTCTGCTGGACTTACTGTGTCGTTTTGCACCCCACCAGCTTCTGAGCTTCCTCCACACCTCCCAGCACTACAGGCTGGAAGAAGCCATACAAGTACTTATTCTATTTTATCTGTTCTACCTGTTCAAGGGTGTAGTACACAGCCTTTGGTCAAATACACACATCTTCTCTTTAAACCCCCTTTCTCTTTTGATCCGTGTCTCTCGTGCATCTTTCAACATTTTTTTGTCTAAATATTTGAGCCAATAATTGTACATGTGAATCTGTAGTGGTCGTTAGGGCGGTCGCTATTGAGCTGATCATACCATGCTATATTTAAAGTAATAAGACTTTCTGATATGTGCTTAAGGTCTGTCCATGCGTAAGAGAACATTATTTCTCATTATTTCCTGTTTAGTGAGGTACTATTATTACTATTTATCAATCCCAAGGTATAAGACAAAACTATAAAGTACACCACCATTGGTTAATGCTTATTATGGCAGAACAAAATACATCTATGCTACAGAAACAAGGAAAGTTGATGTCTTTGAAATGGAATTGCCTTGTTTGAACAGGGCAAAATTACAGTCATTAATCACTGTGATTTTAAAATTGAATTGCTTCTTCTTCTCACTTTACTGAGTCTACTTCAAACACTGTGAAAATGAGTCTGACTTATCTGGCATTAACATTACTGTCTTTTGAAGGGCATTATAGGCTCAGATTTTCAGCAAATAAAGCAAGTGATATAATGAGAATCTAGTGATTGCAATGATTCTGTTAATACTAAACCATAGACTGTATATTAATCCAGTTTATTAGAGAGCCTTTTTAACATTTCCTGTTTTTCTCTTTAGATAACAGAGAAATACCACTGCAATGAAGCTAGAGCCTATCTACTGCAGAAGAAAGGAGATGTTCAAGGAGCCTTTGCTGTCTTGTTAGAGGTGACTACAAAACACCCACTCATAATTAGTTTATTGATTAGATTGATTTTAAAACATAAATACCATAACTCTAAGTTGTTGTGAGTGACATACCTGCCATCAATATACAAGCATGTCAGTATGGATATGAGTGTTATTTGAAGTTGTTAAGTAGAAATAGAAGTTTAAATTTGGCTGTGAAGAAGAAATGTGAATTTATATAAAACAATAATTGCTTTAGATATTTAAACACATGAAGTAAATGTTTATGTGGCTGCAATTTCATGTAGTTTTATTGTCACTACATTCTTTTACACTCCCTCTGAAGACACTGAACCAAAAACTATGTCTCCTCACTGCTGAGACTGACGGAGGAGTTGAAGGAGAAAACAGAGGTCAGAATAAGGACGAGGAAGACAGTGAATCAACGCTAACAAGAGTAAAGGATTCACTGAACGACATCATCGTCTTCTGTCATCAAAGTTGCCAGAACCTTGACCAGCCACAAAGAGAGGTATATTGAATTTACACCGATTAGGCATAACATTATGACCACCTGCCTAATATTGTGTTGGTCCCCCTTTTGCTGCCAAAACAGTCCTGACCTGTTGAGACATGGACTCCACGAGACCACTGAAGGTCTGCTGTGGTATCTGGCACCACAATTCTGATGCTGACGTGTCCATTGTTGGTAGTTTTGGTGGTGCATAGAGGTCAGCATGGACACCCTGACTGGTCTGTGGTTATGCAGCCCCACACACTGTGATGCATTGTGTATTCTGATACCTTTCTATCAAAACCACTTCAGAGCAACAGTAGCTGCTTTGGACCACTCGGGCCAGACTTTCCTCCCCACATGCTTCAGTAAGCCGTGGCCGCCCATAACCCTGTCACCGGTTCGCCACTTTTCCATCCTTGGATCTCTTTTAATAGATACTGACCACTGCAGACCAGGAACACTCCACAAGAGCTGCAGTTTGGAGATGCTCTGACCAATTGTCTAGCTTTCATAGTCTGGTCCTGGTCAAACTGGCTCAAATTCTTACACTTGCTCATTTTTCCTGCTTCTAACACATCAACTTTGAGGACACAATGCTCACTTGCTGCCTAATATATCCAACCCACTAACAGGTGCCCTGATGAAGACATAATCAGTGTTCTTCACTTCACCTGTCAGTGGTCATCATGTTATGCCTAATTGATGTATAATACTATATATAAAAATAATACTGACTATGTTTGTTTGGTAATGAGGGACTCTAATCACAACCTAATCATTGCTTTATGTTTTACAGTCTCTCTGGTTTCCACTTCTGGACTCCATGATGGCTTCTCAGAAACAAGTGAAAGGCCACAATGCCAAACACATCTCTGACGGTAAACATAAACATGTAGAATTCCTTGTATTAATACACATGTGACCAAAGGTGATGTAAGGTTTTTGGCTCGAGTCTGTCATGTAAGCTAAAGGCACTAGTTTGTATCAGCAGATCTACACTACCCAGCGGTAGAAAACTCTGATATGACATATATCTTTTATTTAGGTCATGATCAAAGGCATCTCTGCAAACATATTGGTGATGTCATGACAATTTTTGTTCTGTTGAAAGTCTAATCTTGGCAATGGTAGTAACACTGATAATGCTGTTAAGATGCTATTAATCGTGTATTTTTATTTTCTTAGTGCTAAAGGAGCTGACGATGGAGGTTCTCAACTGTATGAGCAGCTTTATTTCTTTGCCTGCCATAATTCAGCAAATATTGCAGGTGTGTATGCTTCACTTTGTACATCCTTTTGTCATCTACTTTAAAGGGATTCTTTAATTATTGGTAACACATAGTTCCTGTTGCTTAGATTTAAAACATATAAAGAAGTCTTCCTCTGAGGTACAGACAAGCAAATGATTCAGAGTTATCAATGGAAATCTGAGGTTCTTTCACAGTTTCGAAAATACAAAGGAGATTCCAGGCATCAACCTTTATTGATAGCTCTAAAAAAGAATAAAGTGCTTGGTGTTTACCACAAAACTACAAGATTACACTTTGCTAAAGAACATGAAAAGAAGCCTGCATTTCCCATATTTTGATATCATGCCTATAATCTAGCCTTGGCTGCCTCTTGTACTAATGAAGGCATGCAGGCCTCAAAAATGCTGAAGAAAGTAACATGAATTAAAAAGTGTGAAATGTGGATCTACCTTTAATAAATATGCTAACATTTCTGTCCATACAAACCCAGAGAACTAGTTCTAAAGAACTACTCTCCAAAGATGGTCTAAGTGAAGGAGCTTGCTATTCTGTGTTTAAACATGGAGCCCAGTTCACTGATATGAAAACTGATACACAGATAGTGCTTGTTGTTGGAGTACATTCATTTTGTTTTATTTTTTTAATGGGATTTGTTGCCTTGAATCAAGATCTAAAATATCCCCTGCCATTTCCTTTAAAGCCTAGGGACAAAAAATGACACCGTGGCAGACAGCCGTGCACATTTCTATACCGTACACAGAGCATACTAAATAAATAACAATAGAGAAGACCATCATACATCAAATGAAAAACATGTTGGTAATGCATGTGAGATACTGTACATAACTTTCAAGTGAAGCCTGTCTTGTTAGAATATATAATGAATATCTTTCATAAATGTGCAGTGTTTAAATCTTTGCTGTCAGTGATGCAGTCATCACACGTGATCATATCTGCTGGCTTGTGTCTACCAGGACCCCGTCTATGGCAGAGGGAAGTTAGCAGAGATTCAAGGCCTCATTCTGGGGATGCTGGACACTTTTAACTATGAGCAGGTAAAGCTGTGCGTGTGTTCTATCATAATAATGGCTGAAACCTTCCTTCCTCACTGACAGACGTGTTTAGTTTACAACCAAATCCTAACTTTTTTTACTGAATGACTTACTGCACTGCATCCTGTCATATCTGTGTATGTGTGGGTTGTCATGTTCATTATTGCTCTTTGTGCCTTTTTAATTGCCCCTAGGCGATGAAAAAATGCGTGTTGAATTGAAGTTAATTTAACTGAACCCTAACTAACGACTCCATCGTCAAGCTTCTAATGTTTTTCCATGTTTTTCTTGGTTTATGTGGCACAGCAGGAGAACCGATCTGCATGTTTACTTCTGATCAGTGAATACAACACTGGTCATCTGTACAAATCTAACTATTTCAACTATTTTAACAATTCTCTTTTAGACATTACTCGAAACAACCACCAGTCTGTTGAACCACGACCTCCACTGGTCCCTGGCTCACCTACGTGCTGCCGTCACACGAGGACTCCACCCACGTCAAGACTACTGTAACATCTGCCTCCAGCACTACAAGAGGAGGCAAGATTCAGCAGAGGAGATCATTGTGTTCAGGTAAGATGACACTGGAGATGCTGATTGGCAACATTAGATCCCAAATAGCTTGTTTGTGTTTTTTCTAACTATATATTTTTTTAACTGTATGAGACTATGGCAGAACTATAAGGAGGAGGAATGAAGTCTAAAGCAATATCCCACTCTTGTCTAATGATGATGGTGGATGAGAAAGAAAATCTTCAAATGCAATCATCAAGTTTAGATTGGCTCCCCCATTATTAGTACTAATTTCTAGGACAGTGTCAAAAATCTAAAGATATGGGTCACAGGGTTACTACTGCCTAGTAGTAGTAACTAGGTAGTAACTAGGCTTAATATATATAAACAGTATAAACAGGTAATAATATGAGTTTGTTTGTGTCCTGTCAGCTGTGGCCACCTGTACCACTTTCAGTGCCTGCAGCAGAAGAACTGTGGGTGGGGATCTGCTGCAGAGGTCCAGCAGCGGTGGAGGTGCTACAAGTGTTCCTCCAGTCAGGGAGGAAGGAGTGGAATTTCCTCTGAACCAAAGAGAAGCCGCAGCACATCTCTTGCTCAGGTGTGTGTTTGCTCTTCCACTGTGGCACCACTAGTGGAGTGTGTTGCTGTTAAAAAGTTACAGAAGTTACAGGCTAGCTACAGTGTGCTTGCTAACTAGACGACTGCAGATCCCTGGAGTCTAAAGAAGATAAAAGTCACTGTTTGTCTCTGTTCACTGTGAAAACTTCTGTAGGCTGTTTACTCACTAGGCTGATTATAGTGCCCCCTATCATTTTTGGGTTGAAGACATATTTTCAGGTAATTCACATGTGACTAGAGTGTATGTGTTTGATTTTATTAAAGGGTATTTGTATATATTTAAGTTTGATGACAGAAAAATGACAGCACTGGAACAATGTATTTCAGATAATCTGAGGATCTTTTAAAATCCATTGCTAGACTCACAAGTACCTACAACTTCTTCCCCAAAGGCCTTAAAGTACTCTTTGCATTTGGCATGATGAAACTATGCACCTCTCCAGACCCTTGCTGTCAGAGATTAAATAGCACAGAGTCTACCTGTCACTCCTTAAGGTGCTTTGAATCATTGGCACCCAATCTGCGACCACTGATTTTAATTTTATAGATTTCATGGTGTGATAAATGTAAGTGTTTACTTATTATTTTTACAGGACTGACCAGTTTTTTTTTCTTTTTTTGTTTTTTATTTGGAAAAATCAACAAAAAATAACAACAAAATGGCAGTGGCCAGTATAAATATGCGCTGTTTCAACTATGATCAATCAAACTTTAATAATGAATTATTTTCAAATGTGCAGATTGTATCCATCAACACAGTCCAAACTGTGCGGCAAATGTTATGTACTCTGGGATTATTATTACTAAATGAAAAGATGAGCCTCTGACATTTGCATAATGGCATTATTGCACTTCCAATATCTGGGGTTATACCAAAGGATTTCAGGTCACAGCAGCTGTAGAAGCTCTGTTGTTACTTGCGTGGCGGCACCTTAAGTTCATGCTAAATGGATTTTGTTACAATCAGAATGCTACTTTCAATCTAAACTTTAAGAATGTCTTACATTATCCACCAATCCTGACACAACCTTTTCTCTGTGCCTCAGACTCATCTTACATCAGTGCATCATGACGGAGGAGCGGTGGCTCACAGGAAGAAGGTAAGGTTTTATCAGGTCCCAGGAGGCCATCAACAAATACACTGCTGTGAAAAAGTATCAGCCCCCCTACAGAAGTCTTCTATTTTTGCATATTTGTGACACATGAATGCTTCAGATCATCAAACTAATTTTAATGTAAGACAAAGATAACCCTATAAAACACAAAATGCAGTTTTTAGATGATGACTTAAATTGTTGAAGGAAAAATGTTGTTCAGCCACACCTTGCTCTATGTGAAAAAGTAATTGCCCCCTGAGCTACCAAATGACCAAATTCATTTGGCAACTGGGTTCAATTTTCCCAGCCACACCTACATATGATTCCTGCCAGGCTTACTTAAATAGAACCTGTCTGGTATTGGGAAGTAACTAAAGGGCCTCAAAAAGCAGCACATGATGCCACGTTCTAAAGAGATTCAGAAAGTGACGCCAAACAAAGTCACTGACATTTATCAGTCTGGAGAGTTACATAGCTATTGCTAAGGGCCATTGCTGGAACTCAAGAGAACCACAGTGAGAGACATTATCCACAAATGGAGAAACATGGAACAGTGGTGAATCTTCCCAGGAGTGGCCGGCTGTCCAACATTTCTCCAAGAGCACCTTGACATCGAATCCAGGAGGTCACAAAAGAACCCAGACGTGTATCAAAAGATCTGCAGACCTCACTGGCCTCAGTTAAGGTTCATCTACACGGTCCAACAATGAGGAAGACACTGGGAGAAAATGGATCCATGGGAGACCTGCAAGGATCAAACCACTACTGACCAAAAAGAACATAAAGGTTCATACCAACAGTGAACCATGGTAATGTGATGGTTTGGAACTGCTTTGTTTCCACAGGACCTGGATGACTTGTTATAACTGATGGACTGATGGTCACCTAAAGCACACAAGCAAGTCCACCTCTGAGTGGCTCAAAAAGAGCAAAGTGAAAGTTCTGGAGTGGCCAAGTCAAAGTCTGGACTTGAATCCAATTGAAATGCTGTGACAAGAGCTTAAAAGGACAGCTCATGCTCAAAAACCATCTAATGTGGCTGAATTTAAACTATTCTGCAGAGAAGAGTTTGCCAAAATCCCTCCATGACGATGTAAAAGACTGATCACAAGCTGTAACAAACATTTAACTGTGGTTGTCACTGTCAAGGCTGGAAAGCCGGTCATTAGGTTCAGGGGGAAATTACTTTTTCACAGGACTGATACAGGTTTTCAATAAATCTGCATTTTGTGTTTTGTGAGTTATCTCTGTCTAATATTCAATAACTATTAGTTTGATGATCTGAAACATTTAATTCTGGCAAATAGGCAAAAATAAAAGATTTCTGTTCAGGGGGCAAATACATTTTCATGGCACTGCAGCTTCACATTATTATATGATGTATCCATCACAGCACAGATGTATATTATATATACATCTTATTGTATATACATATATATATATATGTATTTTTTTCTGGAGGTTTTGGGGTTTTTTTTGTTTGTTTCTTTTCTTTTTTCATCTTTTTTTGAGAGGAGTAGGGGATGAGGAAAGAGTAAGAGAAGAAAAGGCGGGAAAGGAAAAAAAAATGTTTGCTGTAATTTTTGTAACCAAAAAATAAACCATTCATTCATTCATTCATTCATTCATTCATTCATTCACATTCAAGACAGCTGGTGGCCCACCTTCCTTGGCTCTGCAGGTGATTAATATGCTGCAGTATAGAACTTCTCTCCAGCAATTTCCCCTCAACATTTTTACATTACTTTTATAACTCCCAGTTTAACAAAACTTGGGACATAATCCTAGGAAGGAATCATTTTGAAATCAAGAGAAGTACTATAAAAATTTCCAATTCTATTATTTCTACCAGTCAAATTAAAAAAAAAACACATCTTATATGGTTTTTGTGAAAATAGGACACCGTTTTCTGAAAGATGAAGCTGCAGTCCAGAAACTTTGATACATTCTAATCTGGCTGTTGTAAATCCAGCATGAATCTAATCAACTAAATATGAGCATAATTAAACTAATATTCAACACAGTGCTGCTTTCTCTTCTACCTAATTAGATGCCCTTTTGCACTTTGTATGCAGTGTTACAAATGAAATCTTAATATTAATGCCTTGACTGCGTTGCTTGTGGTTGTTTGTTGTGGACCAGGTGTTTGTTGAGGCAACGTTGGACCTTCAGCAGGAGCAGTCCTGGGATCAGATACGTTCTTTATACCAAGGACCATCCAGGGTATTAATCTAAATATCTCACATTGTATCCTGAAAATGTTTGGCTTTGCATTGCTTGAACACTAACCACTGACAATGGAGGGCGCTGTTTTCTGCTGACTCATGTGATTGCTGAGGCACACAAAGCGACCCACCTGTGTTTTTGTGATCTTTAGGCGGTTTGGCATATAAGGGCTGAAACAAAGATGCATCAAGCAATACAGTGTACCTAGAGATAGCCCGCCGTTTCATTCCCAGTTGCTTACAGGAGCATACACAGAAGATTGCATGCTATTAGACGAGGATGCCCAGTTCTGCAGCCTTGTAGCCTGCTGAAAGGATCCTATAACCTTCTTTTTTTATTTACAACTTCCTACAATGTCTTGTGTCTGTCTGCTGGACTGATGAAGCTCTGAGGCTCAGATATGATGGAAAAGATCCATTAAAAAATGATACATCTGAACCAACTTCTATGTACTTCAAAGACCTGGAACTCTGGAAATATTCACAGTATGGAAGTAGAACTGTGATCATTAAATATTCTTAAATTGTGAATTTCAATCTTTTGATTTTGTGGTGACCAACATCTGTATCTGCCCAGAGAAACTTAACGTCTTTACTCCTTGTATATGTTCATAAAATCATTAGGATCTGATGGAAACTTTTCTGTGCCCTTCATGGCTGTTTTATTTCTGGAGGTATTGATCTCCTTCCATGTTAAGACATTTTCTGGGGATGAAATAGAAAAATTCTCAGGTTTGAAACATACAAAATTAGCAAAATTCAGTCAAAGTATTTAACAGAACTTAGTTGTTGGTCCCAAATAATGAACACGTAAACCTTAAACCAACTTGAAGGTTTTTTGCTTGACACATCCAGACTGTCTGGCTCAATCTGGAAACCATTTAACAGATTAAAGAGGAACAGGATGAACTCAGCACCAGTCTGAACTAGGAGGACCCAGAGCCTCCACAGATGACAGAGGAACAGGATGAACCCTGCACAGAGAGGCAGATTTTTATTTTATTATTTGAAAAGGTTGATGGAAACAAAATTTGGGGAAAAAAAGCTCCCCAATTTTGTAAAAAAAAAAAAAAAAAAAAAAAAAGTTACTACAGCATTAAGGTGTTTCTTGAAGGTTTTGAAAAAGAGGTAACGTGCATAATGGATGATGGAATCACCTTTTCCATTGACTGCGTTAAAATTGTGTGTCTTTGCGACTGAGTGAATTGAAAAATCAGTGTGTGACCGTTTTCATTTCTCTCTCTTCCAGTTGTCTATCCTTTCAGAGCTCTCCCACGGTCACAGCCATGGGAAACCGGCTTTCTAAACACAGCACTATCAGGAGCAGAGAGTTTCCAGCTAAAACTCTCTCCTCCCCCTCTTTTGAAGAATAGCACCATGACCCGTTGAGGGGGGAAAAAATCTATTTCATTTGTCCTGATGTCTTTGTATGATTGGTTAACGGCAGAATCTACTTGAGTGGAAATTGTAGTTGTCCACTGCTTTTTTTTATAGTGTATGATCTGATGTTGTATTACTTTCCAAATGTTTGTTTTAAAAAGCTGTTTAATATAGATAATATTGACTCTGATAATTCTAATCAGTGCACTTTTAATTTCATCAGTTGTTGATGTACTACAGCTCGCTGAACCTTTGTAACATAACCAAGAATCACCTAACAGAACTGCAAAGAATGTCAACGCCTTATTTTGCTTTAACATTCAGGATTGTTTATTTACCTGGAGGTACAAGATGCATCTCACACTACAGCCAGACTGGCTGTTGAGATTCTGAACTCAACAAATTCAATCATTTTAATAAGGAACACTCAGTGGAGGCCTGTTTTGCACTAAGAGGGAGTTTTGTTTTATTTTTAAAGAACAGGACAGGTAATTTACCTTGATGATGGTTAGTCTATATTATCTAGTTTTATGGGTTACTGGATTCTTAAAAGTAACCTGCTTTAAACTCTGAGTTTTGAGACTTTTCAGACAGAAAACTGGAAGAAATCAAAATCCAGTTTATTAGATGGTTATCACTGAACCCATTTTTTGTTGTTTAAATTTCACCTTTTCATGAAATCCAGATTTAGTGAGTTTACTGTTTGAACGAGCTACAAAGGAGGATTTTTGACGTTGTGCTCTAAATATTTGGTGACTCCGCTAAATAAATCAACAGACATGCTGTATTAACCTTACACATATGAGGTGTTTGTGTATGTTTATTTCTATGTATTCTGCCCGTCAGATTTTTTTGTCAATATAAGATAAGATCCAATTTATCAAAACATGCAAAACTTAAAGTGCATGTACCTCTGGAGGGTGAAGGACTGAAAGGACCGACCAATATTGCCATTCATTTTCAAATACAGGTATAAACTGTGAAGTGCCCACAGGGATAAACGTCTGAAACTCCACATCAGTCATCAGGGGAACTGAAGAGGCCTCTTCAGTGAAAGGTGAAGCATTTTTAAAACCAAAAAGAGAAGTCCATTTGCTCTGAACTGATACTCCCACAATTACCATGACCTGAATAACTGAGAATCTACACAGACATGAGTGCTACAACATTTCTTCAGTTCTGACTGCCTAGGTGTTTAAGGTCACTTCAAGCTCCCTGAACTGGAGGGATGAAGGAAGCCATCGATGTCAAACTGGAACAGCTATCGCTAAACAGAGGAGGGTGTGTCTGCATTAGCTGTGTGAGCTGGAGTGACTATGAACATGTGGGTCCGTGTATATTTTGGTAATTGGATTTTCCGTTCTAAAGCAGGTATTGAAAACAAAAAACGAGTGGTTATTTGATTTTAGTTTTAAAATATAAAAATAGAAATACAAGGCGTTTTTCCTTTTCATGATCAAAAGTGATATACGAAATTTTAAAAATGCTTTGATTTTCATTTTATATTACAATAACAAAAATAAAATCAGTAAGAGACTACACGGATTACCCTGCTGCTTGTTGGATTTCTTCAGACTCTGAGGGGCTACAAGACAAAGTTTCCCAGTTATGTGGCCTCGTATCATATTTTTATTTAAATGATATAATGTCATGAGATATTCCACAAGGCAACACAATTCACTGACTTCATAATTAACTTGAACGGTGGTTTGAAGACAAAGCTCAACATCTTGTACAGTTTCGTTGTCCTCATTTGTCGTTTCAAACCCCGAGCTCGTTTTAGTGAAAAAGTCTACAGTTTCAGCACATTTGGCTGCATGTGTTTCCAGAGCGTTCCACTTTTTAATTCTTGCTTTCTTCGCGCCACCCTTGCTCATTCTATTTTCCATCTTTCAAACACCTCAGACTGTGGAGAAGTTTTTTCCACTTAGATGCTGTTCTGACACAGAGCCAGCAGATGTCACTCTTCTGGCTGTCAAATACTTGGAAGCAGTGTGTCAAAGTGGTTCACTGCTTCATGAAGCTTCCATCTCACTTTCACTAAAGAAGTCACCATTGCCTAGACACGTGTGTAAATACACAGAGAGAACTGATGGTTTTTGCTGCTATGTGTGATGCTGCAGGTGTTTATTAAAGTCAGAGGAAATAATCTGATGACCAGCAGCTGTGGGCAGAAAAAACAGGACTGAAGGAGGTGTAAGAATGTTTTCTGCAAAATCCCAGAATTACATTCAGTGCAAACTGAGCATTATTGTTTCAGACATGAACCTGACACGTGTCAGATTTGAGGCACATTAGTATCTGG